>NC_091477.1:15654690-16298490 GCF_036971445.1 Narcine bancroftii
TGTGATTAAGAGCTGGATGGATCAACCATATCAGTTGATGGGAAGCCTGATCAAAGCACAAAACCAACTAATAATCAGTGATTAAAAACTGAACATGTAATAATAAGGATGGCAACATTTTAAAGATTTGGATGATCATGTAAGGATTCATTAGCATCAGAATTCAAGGTATGGCCAATAATGCAGTAGGCTAGGGAAATTATTTTAATGATTTGGCACAGTTTCCATCAAATGTCATTTGTCTCCTTTCCCTGGATTTTATGCTGGGAGCTGCTGTAAAGGAGGCTGGGGCCCAATTAGTTCCCACCCAGCTAATTTTGTTATCATTTGGCCCAAAGATGTAATAAGGTCTGAGGTACTTAGAAAAGCAGAGAAAAAATTAGATCATTATCAAATCTCTTATGAAATATATATAAAAATTAAGTTAATTGCTCCTGCCTGCTCATGTTGTATAATCTTTTAAACAAATATATTCATCTGGTTAGTTATAGCTGTGCAGGTGAAATTCTGAAAGACTAATTACAAACAAAGTAGTTTCGACCAATCTGGGGTTTCCTTTAAAAGATTAAGAAGGTCATTAGGTGTGAGACACTGGAATGCCATTTTAGTGCAAATAAAGATTTTAATTGTTTTTGGAGATACAGCATGGTAACAGTCCCTTTTGGACCACGAGCCGACACCACGCAATTACACCTACGTGACCAATTAGCCTGCCAACCATAACTGTATTGGGAATGTGGGAGGAAACCGGAGCATTGAGATGCAACCCATGTGGTCACGGAGAGGGCATACAAACTCCTCACAGACAGTAGCGCTGTCTTTGAACCTGGGTCGCTAGCACTGTAATATCATTGCACTAACTGGTATGCCACCATTTTGCCCCTAAAAAGGGTGAGGAAAGCATTTGGAAAAATATGAGAATGCTTCACATATATATATATATATATATATATATGTATATATATGGGCATGGGCTGTAACTGTCTCCCCTACCAGTCGAGTTCAATGAACAGTTATTTTCAGTTGTCAGGATAAAACACCACAATGTTAGAAATTCAACTTTCATTCTATGTTTTCATGTATTCAATAAATTAATGAAAATCAAAAGATTTTAGGTGCTGGAATTCTGAAATAAAACTAGAAAATACTGGGAACATCATGAGGTCAGTCAACATGCTCAGAAAGAGAAACAGTTAACATTTTGGGTCTGAGACATGAATGAAGATGGTGAAGTCGCCTAACCTGCTCAGTCTTTCCAATATTTCTGTTTCCAGGAGTTAAGGCTGATTAAATAATCTCCTTGATGCAGAATAATATCGAGTCTCATAGCAACTATAATTATCTATTAATCAAATGCTGCAATCCACACTTTAAGCTTCAGAGTAGCCTATTCAATCATCAGACACATAAGTCGTGAATATTTTCTGGAGTTCTCACCTGAACTATCCACATAATGGATGAATTTTAAAACCCAATACTTTAATAATGTTATTTTAGACAATTGATAATGCTTGTGAAGGAAATTCTTAAAATATTACCACCTGAATTTTTGAAAGAGCAGGGGCATTTTATCCAGCAGAGCTTGACTGTAATTCTTCACATTGCCACTTGCTGTGTCTCATTAGTATTCTCAGATACACAAGCAAACAGGAACAAGAGTAAGCCACTTGTCCCTCATGCAAGCCATTATATTCAATACAAACGTGGCTGAACCATCCTAGGCCTCAACTCCTCTCCTCTACCAATTACACATCACTCTCAATTCCCCAGTCTTTCAAATAGGTCAGAAAATTTCTATATTCTCATTAAATATCTTCAGTGATCTAGCCACACAGAGAATTCTAGACATTCATCACCCTTAATAGAAGTACTTTCCATGTACATAGAGCAGTACCACAGAGGAATAAGCTGGTCCACGATATCTGTGCCAACCATTATGGCAATTTAAACTAATCCCACCTGCCTGCACATAGCCCATATCCCTCCATCTTCTGCCTGTTCATGTCCCTGTCTAAATGCCTCACAAGGATTGCTGTTATATACATTTGCACCATATCCAGGAACCACCCATTCTTTGTGTCAATAAAAAAGCCTCTTAAATCTCCTATCAACTTTCCCCTTCTCATCTTGCATCCTGAGAAAAATACTCTATCTACCTTTTTTATAAATTTTAAATACTTCTATCAGGTGGTCCTTCAGTCTCCAATGCTCTACTAGAAACAATCCAAACTCTGCTGTAGCTTAGAGTGAAACCCAAACCTTGAAGAAGTGTTCAGGCCCAAAATGCCAATAATATATCTTTATCTCCTTTGGATGCTGCGAGATTGACTGAGTTCCTCCAGCATTTCAGTCTCTCCTGTGGTGAGCTTGTACTCACCTATCCAGGCAACATCCTGGTGGAAGTCTTCTGCTCCCTCTCCAAAGCCTTCCCATCCTTTTTTGTAATATGATTCAGAATCAGAATTGATGGTTATCACAAAATTTGTTGTTTTGCGGCAGTATTTCACATGCAAATATTGCTATAAACTACATTTTTAAAAAAATACAAATTAGTGCAAAAGAAGAGAATGTGAGGTAGTGTCCAGAGGTTCATTGTCCATTCAGAAATCTGATGGCAGAGGGGAAGAAGCTGTTTTTATACCATTGAATGTTTATCTTCAGGGTCATATACCTCCTTCCTGATGGTAGCAATGTGAAGAGGGTATTGCCTGGATGGTTAGGGTCCTTCCAGATAGAGGCTCCTTTCTTGAGATACTGCCTCTTATAGATATCCTCGATGGAGTGAAGACTGATCCCTATGATGGCACTGGCCGAGTTTACAACACTGCAGTGTTATCCTGTCCTGTGCATGGCATCTTCATACCAGGCAATGATGCAACCAGTCAGAATGCTCCCTATGGTAAATCTGTAGAAATTTGCAGGAGTCCTTGGTGACTTGCCAAATCTCCTTATCTTTAGGAGTATACAATATCCTTTCTTACCAGCCTATCTACTTTTATTACCATTTTTGGAGCAGCCAGAGAGCTATGCACTTGCACTGAAAGAACCCTCTGAATAGCTATTCTCTTAATGGGTCCTACCACGATGGTAGGGCAGAAGATGTTGTACACTTGGACTCTAGTAAAGCATTCAACAAGGTCCCTCATTATAATTTTGTCCCCTCACAATGCCGCACCTCACACTTGTCCAGATTAAGCCCCGTCTGCTATTTCTCCACCATTTTAACTGATCGATAACCTGCTGTCTCCTTTATTAACCTTCCGCACTAACCCAAATATGCCAATGCTTGCATCATTTACCAGTCAGCTTACTGATTATTCCATCTACATTTTCATCCACATCATTTATATTTCTTCCAAATAACTGATTCTTGTGGAATGCCACAGTTAGCATAGTGGTTAGTTCAACACCTTTATAGTGCGAGTGATCAGGACCAGAGTTCAAATCGCACGCTCTGTGTGGCTAGATCACTGAAGATATTTAATGAGAATATAGAAATTTTCTGACCTATTTGAAACCCTGTGTCTCTGTGGGTTTTCTCTCACCATTTAAACCGTACTGGGGGTGTAGGCTAATTGGGTGTAAATTGGGTGGAATAGACTCATGGGCCAAAATGGCCTATTACCGTGATATATGTCTAAATTTTTAAAAAATTAAATCTTAAATTTAATTTAAGTTAATTGGTCACTGACCTTCAGTCAGAATACCACACCTCCACCACTAGTCTGTGTCTTCTGTGACCAGGCCAGTTTTGAATCTGATCAACAAAGTTTCCAAGGATCCCAAATGCTGCAATCTTTTGGATCAGGCTACCACAGGGGACCTTACTAAATGCTTTATTAATATCCATGTGTATAACATTCACTGCCCTACCATCATCGATAATCTTTGTCACCTTCTCAAAAAAGAAATGACATCCCCACCAAAGAGCGATGCTGACTAATGCAAATAAGTCCATGCTTTTCCATATGTGTGTAGATTATATCCCTAAGAATCTTCTCCAGTAATTTCTAGACCACTGATATAAGGCTCACCAGCATATAATTTCCTGGTTTATCTATATTGCCCTTTTTAAACAAAGGAAAAACATTGACTATTCTCTCGTGCACTGGGACTTTGCCAGTGGCAGAAAAATTCTTCTGTCTTCTGGGACTTCATCTTTAGCTAAATAACTACAGTATTAACCATATAACCATTTACGGAGCGGAAACAGGCCATGTTGGCCTTTCGAGTCCGCACCGGTTCACAGATTTCGTGCGCCCTCTTCAGGCATTGGTCCCAGTAGATCTTCATTCAATAACGATGGGCGAATTCAATGCAGGTGGAATCAGATAATAGCAAAACTATGAGCAAACAAATGACTGCACTCTGTAAATTTAGACATACAGCATGGTAATAGGCCATTTCAGCCCACAAGTCTGTGTCGCCCAATATACACCCAATTAACCAACACTTCCAGTACGTTCTGAATGGTGCAAGGAAACTGGAGCCCCATACAGAAACGGAAAGAACATACAACTCATTACAGACAGTGCAGGTTTAGGACCCTAGTCCCGATCACTGGCACTGCAAAGGCATTGCACTAACTGCTATGCCACTCATGACTCTCCTTTTAGTTGAATTGTCATGCCTTCTTTGGATTTTATTTTTATCAATATGATTGCCCTGCCTTCTTCTAAAGTCCAGGAAAAACAGATTCTTTTTTTTTTCATTAATAGTGATCAGACAACCCCCTTATCTTAGGGTATCTCATTCTGACGGCCTAAAGTCTAAGTAAATAATTTTGTAAATAAGGGAAGAAAAATTGAACACTGAACTTCATGTATAGCCTCAACAGAATACTAATTATAGTAATAACACATCTCCATTTGACAACTCCAACCCACTTCCAATGAGGTTAATATTTAAGCTGAAGTTTATTATCATCTGATTGTACAAGTATCACCCCTCGAAACAGCATTCTCTGTTCCTAGGTTCAAGAATGTGCAGAACGTACATACAGATCATCAGTCTCACGACCCGTGGGAAGAAGTTGTTTCTCAGACTGGAGGCTCTGGCTCTGATACTCCTGTATCTCTTTCCCAATGGGAGAAGTTGGAAGATGTGAAATGCAAGGGGTCCTTAATGATTTTGTGAGCCCTCTTCAGACAGTGATCCTGTTAGATCACATTGACGGAGGGGAAGGAGGCCCCAGTGATGCTATTTGCTCTATGCTATTTGCTTTCTTAATTACAGTGTGCTAACTTCTTGTAATTTGTGGACAAGAATACTTTGTCTCTTTCCATATAGATAAATGAGCAGCATTGGAATACCATAGCACCACTTCAATCTAGCATGTTTATCTCCACCAAATATTTAAAAATAATGACTTTCTTCTTTCCACAGTTCCAGGCCACAGAAATAATTTTAATCTATATAGTGCAGCCATTGTCCACACATTTTTTTTTTGGTCAAGGACCCCTTAGGATTCTGCTTAAAGTTTATAGGCCCCTTTCCCTGTGAAGCAGTCAGGTTTTGTTGGTTTCTTCCATACTTCTAGTGAAGCCCTGAATATCCATTGATTTGTGTGCCATACATTAGCTGCAGAAAGAGATCGTGAATGTTAAGATGCAGAGGGCCTTGACTTCTACAGTGAAAGATCGCTGAAGGAAGGCAGAAAAGATGCTTGGGAATGAAGAGTGGTGTTTTTCAAATACAATTGAGTTTTTTCCATTACCTGTGGGATTACATCAGGCTTCTGGTTTAATACTTTATTTCTGAAGGACACAGCTGGTGGTAGACTCGCTGTAATTGTCTTGATAAATACTATAAAACAAAGGTGTGATAACAACACTTTCATTTCAAAAACCTTCCCAAAGAAATGATGTAGTTTGACAAAAAAAATGTATAATTTCTAAAACAAAAGAAATCTGCATGCCAGCCAAGGTACAGCAGGGAAAATAGCCAAAGTAAAAAAGGAGACAGAACGTTGAATTGTTGGTTGCTAGGTAGCATATTTGCTCCTGGGAGTGAGAGGTAAGAGTGGAGATTGGTATATGCTATAATTGTTTCCTTGAGATTAGTGACTTTCTTGCATTTAATGCTCTTGGGAACTTCTTACGATGAACCTCTGTGCACAATTAGACATTAAACTAGATACAAACTAATTTCTCTAATAGAGAATAACAGGAAAAACTTAGGAATGATTTGTTTTTATTTCATTTTCTTGTTTTTTTTTGCCTTTTCCACCAACGTTCATCTTACCTGAAAAAAATTACAGCATAAATGTGCTAATAGAGGAATGTTTTCTCATTATATGGATGTTGCATAAATTCATACTTGTCATAAGAGTGGTATTTGATCAGCCTCCATTTTATTTGTGTGGAAATACAATATAAAGGGTTCTATGATTTTTCCCAATAGCACATAAACATCAGGAAAATTGACTCAAATATATTGACAGTGAAGAAACGGCAAAAGTAAAACTGAAATTCATATGTTGGTTCTAAAAATATCAGTGCCTGGCAGGGAATGGTGAGTAATAATCCAACTGCTCCAATTTTGCTATTCTGGATTGGCAAACCATACAAAGCTCTCAGTTTAATACACTTTCCCAATAAGTATCTTTTTTGTAATACATTTGAGACAGTATTGTCTATATGATCCAGTAATATAAAGACCAACATTTAAGTTTAAATCCACAATACAACACCGATCACATTCATTGCATACTTTCACTGGAACTTGGGAAATACAATCAGTCTCTCATGCCTGCTCTGCCATTCACAAAGAACACCTCGCACGGACGTCATATCTCTTAATTTCCTTGACATCTAAAAGTTCATTGATGTCTGGACTGGATACGTTCAGTAACTGAACCTCAATAATTCACTAAAGTAATGAATTACAAAGATCCTCTACCCTCTGGGTAAAATATTTCTCCCCATCTGTGTCCTGAATGGCCAACCCATTTATGTGGTAACCATGATAACTCAGTCAATATCAACATTAACTGTTCATGCACCATATCAGGCTCTTGAAGAATTTTGCATATTTCATTGATATTACTTTTCATTCTTCTAAGAGAGCACTTCAAATTCAAGATGTTGCAATCCTTGTCTATTTAATTTTTCTTAATACAGCAAATCCACTACCCTTGTAAACCTTTACTGAACTCCTTCCATTTTAAGTATGTCCTTGACTATGAAGACCATACATGTACACAATTTTACAAATGTCATCTCATCAGCCTTCCCTCTCTATTTTGTAATTAGCAATATATTAGCAATAGAGTCTATTGTCTTCTTTGTCTTTCAAGTGTTTGCTAGACCTGCGTATTAACTTTCAGTGATGTGTATATAGGACACCTTGGTCTCTCTGAATACCAAAGTCTTTCAATTTCTTAATGACTTGATTTCAGACTGTATTATATCTGCCATATTAACTCAGTTTGTTTGTTATTATTTTTCATTATTTCTTCTTTTCATCCTTTGGGGGAGGAGGATGACTCGTCTGATCTATTTGCATATCTTCCTCGTCTGCTTATCACATCTTCCAAGTGCTTTTGTCAATGTTCCTTGATCTATGTGCTCATCCTCTGACTGATCCAATTGACTCACCTTGTTTACAGCTTATCCCTTTGGTCACCCTAGTTTTACTCTGTCAAAGATAGCTGCCTCTTCCATCCTCCTTACTGATTAACAAGGTTCTTGCATCTTAACCATATAACCGTTTACAGCACGGAAACAGGCCATGTCGGCCCTTCAAGTCTGTACCGGTTCATTTGAACAACTCCACTAGCTCCTCCACAAACTCCTGAGGAAGTAGAGGCTTTCTTCATGATGCCATTGGTGTGTTGGTCCCAGGAAAGGTCTGCTGAGATAGTGAATCCCAAGAACCTACATTTGCTCATCCTCTCCACCTCTGATCCCCCATGATGAATTTTTAATCGTAGATTCTTCCTGCAGCATTTCTATTACCCCTTACTGAACTAATAAAAGGATCCAATACATCCGTGTCCAGAAAACCATTAACATCAATCCATAACATTTATTTTGTGACCTTTTCAACCATTGACTGTGGAAATAATGGTTGAAAGGCATTCACCCTTTTTTCCACATATTCCTATCTTGTTTGCAAACCCCATAATAAGAATGCCAAGTTTTGATTTTGCCCTGCTGCACACCAAGATATTGTACTTCCACACCGACATAGGTTTCTGTTCACCCATCTGACTTATGAGACTCATTGCATTTAGGTACACAACAATAATAGTTCTTCTTCTCAGTTCTGTCAAAGGGTCTTTGATTGAAAATGTTAACTCTTTTCTTCTTCCTGTGGATGCAGCCTAACCTGCTGAGTATTTACAAAATTTTCCATTTTTATTATCCTTTCATTCTCTCATCATTTCAAAACTACTTTGGTCATTTCTTTTCTCTAGCAAGGCAAACAACATTGTTTATTACCTCATTTTAATGCTATTGGCCATGTTCTTGGCTGATCACAGCCTATTTCTATCCCAATATCTTCTTTGCACACAGTCAACACCAATACCTAGCTTTGTATTGTTATCAAACTTGGAAAATATAACACCTGATCCCAAATCATTGATATTGATTATGAACAGTTTGGACCTCAGAGCAGATCTCTATCAGCCCTACACATCACTGACCACCCACCTCATCCAAAATAGGTCCATTTCTTCTTGCTATTTTCTCTGTTCATCAGTCAACCCTCAGTGTATTACCCATACTTCATGACCTTTTGTGTGGCATCTTATCAAAGGTCCTCTCAAATTCCAAATGCACCAATTAGCTGGATAACCATCCCCTATTCTGCTAGCTACAATTAAAAATACACATTTATTAAACTGATTTCCATTTCATAAACCCACTTTGACTTTGCCTAATTATATAGTTATTTTCCAAGTGCGTTGTTTCCATTTGCTGAATAATAGATTCAAAATATTATCTGTAATTCTCTCCAAAAACTTTCCAGCTTCTTTACCAATTTCTCCCCCCTTCATGGCACTGTTTAAAAATTACCTCCTTGACAAAGTTATTGGGCTTCTGTGACATTTCAGATTGGTGACAAATTTTGTTTACTACCTTTTCTACTAAGCCCTCTCAAATGTTTCAACATGTTCACGACATAATCTTCCATCTATTATGTAGAACTGCAGACCTGAACGTGATTCAGGGATATATGTAAGACCTCTCAGAGTGGATTCACAAATGAATAATCATTTGCAAGAAACAGGAAGTAGGACCAAGATGAGGGCACCTGGCCCATTAAGACTGCTTCACTTTCAGGTTTAATTTCTCATGTTGAGAAAATTGGTGAAGTCTTGTGAGGCTGAATGGCCTTCGTCTAACTCAGAAGAAACTATGAGAATTTATCTAAGCCCTGCAATTTGCAACTATTGAGCATCATTTTGCAATGAAAGTAAAACAAAAAAAGTAAAAACAAACATGATACATATTAAAATAGAATGATGGTGGCAAATGATGGGCATTATTTCAAATTCAAATCTCAAACGATAAACAAATGAGATTAGTTGAAACCCTCAATTGACCTATTTTAACTCATTCATATGAGTTATTTATTGTTGTAAATAATAATGAAAAAATAATTTCTGGTTCCACTTTCCTAAAATGGTGTCAAAAGATTCTTCAACCCATCACATTGGGTCATGATGACAATTAACATTAAATCTAGTACGAGCAGGGCTTTTTCAGTCAGAAATCTATCATGGAAGAGCACAATGTGAGAACTCTTGGAATTGGTAAACTACATCTCCATTTTGTGGGAGAATAATTGATCAGTCTCAAAGCTGCGAATGGGGTTTCTTATGTTAGTCATGCCATTTCTCCTGTCAGTAATATTCTGATTTAGTTTTACCTTATAAAATTGAAAAAAAATCAGTTACCTGGCATGAACAAAAAGTGATCAGTACTCTGAAAGGTCTGCCTTTTACACCTAAATTAATTCAAAGGAGACCCCATTGCATTTTTATCCTTTTTCAACATTGATCTTTTGTTGCAATCTTCACCTCTTATGTGTTGAAATTATTTTTTTTCTGTAAACCATGATCTTTTGTTAGATCAGGGGAATATAGTGTGGTTGTTCCTTAAAAGAATAGAAACATGCAGATTCTTGGTATTTAGTGGAAGCGAATTTCATTGTGAACATAACTGAGTTACCATTTTCCTGAGCCTTGATCTTATTCCTTTCCTCTTTCTACCCTTATTCTTCCTTCCCTTACTCCATGGTTCTTTCTAGATTATATTTTGAAAAAAAAAAAGAATTGGGTTGTAACTTGAATAATTATAGAAGGCATTATGTAAACAATAGGAATCATTTGGTGTGTGAATCCAGAATAATTATCAATATGTGTGATAGTACAGATTCTATCACCAATGTGTATATGTATATATTGTGATATAGGATGGTTGTGATTGGCTGAGAGTGTAGCCACACCCACTGGCTGGTCTTAAAGTGTTGCTCCTAGCCAGCCCCAGATCATTCTGGACTGGTCGACCTACATGTGATATGCTCCAGTCTTCTAGTTAATAAAAGCCTTGGTTTGGATCAACATGCCTTTAGTTCTTTCGACGTGCTCTACAATTTTATTAACTAGGAAGTTTTCAAGGGATGGAGCATATGCTGCTACTGGAATACCACAACATCGACTCGCAGTCGGCAACAGCTTCGAACGACTTTAAGCACTGGGTGAGGTGTTTCGAAGCTTACCCACAATTCTCTGACCCTGCCGTGGAGGAGGACAGCCATCGACTACTAGTATTGATGTCTTTGGTGTCCCCAAGAGTCTATGAGAGCATCCAGGACGCAGCCACTTACACCACAGCCATGAAGGTGTTGAAAGGACTCTACGAGTGAATGGTAAACAGGGTCTACGCCTGGTACAAACTAGCGACCAGGAGGCAACTGCCTGGTGAGTCCTGTAGAGCCTATAGCCAAGCACTAAGGACATTGGGTAGAGCCTGTGCCTGCTCAGACAGAACTGCTGCTGAGACCACCGACGATCTCATTCAGGATGCTTACGTGGCCGGGGTCCGATTGAATGAGGTGAGGCAGCGCCTGCTAGAGCACGGGGGAGAAAAATTAAAGGATGTGATCTAGATCGCAGAGACAATGGAGGATGAGATCTTAAGTATGGACGTTACTCTCAGGGCTGGACCCCACACTATGAAGAGAGTAGGATGCCCAGCCTCAACCCTACTGCCACACGGCCGACCGGCGGCCTGTCTGCCGCCGCTACACCGCCTGAAGTGCTACTTCTGCAGGAGGGATAAGCACAGCAGGTCCCAGTGTCTGGTGAGGAAAGCCAGGTGCCAGAAGTGCCTTAAAAATGGCAACTTTGCTGTAGTCTGTCACTCCAAAATGGCTGCCATCAAACACAGTGCCTTGTGTGAGGCCCATCCGTCACCCTCCCATTCAAACATCTCTTCTTCAGAGCTCTCATCCAATGAGAGCGAGGGGTCCACCACGCAGCAGCGCCTGACATCACGGGGCAGGTACCGAGCACGTAAAGTACAGCCCACCCTCGCTGCGATTATGTTGTCCTGCTTGGACCTCCCACATGGAGCAATGACCACAGAGGCCCAAGTCCCGACTTCAACGACCACTGCTGCCACTACCGCTACTGCTGACGCTGCCAACCAGAGACCCACTGCCACCGACGCTGCCAACCAGGTACCTACCGACGGTGACGCCACCACCGATACTATCAACCTGGTACCCACCGACGCTACCAACCCGGTACCCACCGCTGCTACTGTCAACAACTGCCCATCGACCACCCCACCACCGCTGACTGAAAGCAGTGACCCCAGCACTTACCGTTGGCTGGCTGACACCCCCAGCAGGCTGCAGGCAATAGCCCTAGCTCCTCGATGCTGATAGCTCCAGCCCGACTGCTTCTGTGACATCACCACGCACATGTAATGCACTTCAGGCCCGACGCTGCATGATGTCATCACATAAGGCTTCAATGTTCCCAGCACAGGTCTCTTCATCAGTGACCCTGGACCAGGACTGCCCCCATCCCCTTACAAAAGAAATGGAACTGATTAAAGTGCATGGACACCATACGAATTGCTTATTTGACTCGAGGTCAACCGAGAGTTTTATCTGTCCAGACCTGGCCCATCGTTGCGGTCTGGTTATTCTCCCCACTGACCAAAAAATTTCATTGGTGACCAGGTCGCACTCAACTGGGGAAAAGGGGTATTGCGTGGAGGCCCTGAAAGTCCAGGGCATCACATTTACCGATTTTAAACTATTAGTCCTCCCCCAATTGTGCACTCCCGTATTGCTGGGACTGGATTTTCAGTGCCAGTTCCGAATTGTTTCCCTGCACTATGGGGGGGCCCCCCACACCCCACTCTCTGTCTGTAACCACTCCACCCCAGAGGTCTCCTGCCAGCGACAGCCCAAGCCACCCGCCCCAATGCCCCGGCACCCCACTTGTAGCCTCTCCACCCTCCGGGTCGCTCCTCTAGCACTCTTCACAAACCTCACTCCTGGCTGAAAACCAGTGGCCACCAAAAGCCGGCAATATAGTTATGAAGACAGGAAATTCATCAGAAGTGAGGTGCGCAGACTGCTGGATGAGGGCATTATCGAACCCAGCTCAAGTCCCTGGAGGGCTCAGATGATGGTGGTTAAAAAACAGGGAGAAGCCACGGATGGTGGTTGACTACAGCCAGACAGTCAACCGCTTTACCCTTCTGGATGCGTACCCCCTCCCACGGTTCACGGATGTGGTGAATCAGATTGCCCAATACCATGTGTTCTCCACCATTGACTTATGTTCGGCCAATCACCAGCTTCCAATCCGCGGAGAAGACCAACTTTTCATGGCCTTCAAAGCGAATGGGCAGCTGTATCAATTCCTCAGGGTACCCTTTGGGGTCACGAGTGGAGTCATGGTTTTCCAGTGGGAAATGGACTGGATGATAGACCAGAACAGGCTAACAGCTACTTTCCCGTATCTGGACAATGTCACCATCTGCGGCCATGATCATGATGCCAACCTCAAGAAATCCCCCCCCCACCACATCCAAAAGGCACTCAGACGCTGCCTGGGCTTTTTCTCCTACTATGCCCAATGGGTTCCACACTATGCCGACAAGGCACGGCCACTTATCAAGACCACCTCCTTCCCCCTGTCAATCGAAGCCAGAGTAGCCTTCGACTGCATCAAATCGGACATCGCCGCTGCAATGCTGCATGCCATCGACGAGTCCATTCCATTCCAAGAAGAGAGCAATGCATCCGATTTTGCACTGGGAGCCACTTTGAACCAGGCTGGCCGGTAGCCGCCTTCTCCAGGACCCCAAGAGCCGACACTCCTCTGTCGAAAAGGTGGCCCAGGCCATCGTCGAAGTAGTACGTCATTGGAGGCACTACTTCTCTAGCAAGCGCTTTACACCGCTGGCCGACAAACACGCGGTCTTGTTCATGTTTAGCAAAACCCAGAGAGGTAAGATCAAGAACGACAAGATTGCTAGGTGGAGAATCAGACTCTCCACCTTCAATTATGACATACTGTACTAGCCTGGTAAACTTAACGACCCGCCAGATGCACTCTCCAGGAGGACGTGCGCCAGCATGCAACTGAACAGGCTGTAGAGATCCACAAGGAGCTCTGTCATTCCAGGGGTCACTAGGTTTTCACACTTTGTTAAGGTTCACAGCCTGTCCTACATCGTCAAGGAGACTCGCTCAATGACCCAAGCCTGCCCGGTGTGTTCTGAGTACAAGCCCCACTTCTTCTGTCTGGAGAACACACACATCACACATCCTCAAAGCCACCTGATCCTTTGAACGTCTAAGTGTGGACTTCAAGGGGCCCCTACATCGACCAACCATAACACCTACGTTCTTACGGTGATCGACGAGTATTCTCGCTTCTCATTCGCTGTGCTCTGCTCGGACATGATCGCCTCCTTAGTCATAGAGGCCCTGCACAGCATCTTCGCCATCTTCGGATGTACCCCAGTTACATCCACAGTGTCCAGGGGTCCTCATTTATGAGCGCCGAGCTGCGGCAGTACCTTCTGGAGCGTGGTATTGCTTCGAGCAGGAATACCAGCTATACCCCTTGTGGTAATGGGCAGGTCGAAAGAGAGAATGCCACCGTCTGGAAAGCGGTTACGCTTGCCCTCCGATCCAAAGGCCTCCCCGCTTCTCGCTGGCCGGATGTGCTCACTAGCGCCCTACACTCCATCTGCTCCCTCCTATGCACCACGACCAATGCCAGCCCCCATGAAAGGATTTCCCAAGGAAATCTGAATTGGGAATAACCACGCCAGCGTGGCTCATGGTTCCTGGACCTGTCCTTCTGTGTTGCCATGTCCGGTACTCAAAGAATGACCCTTTGGTTGACCGAGTGATGCTGTTCCATGCGAATCTGCATTATGCATACATTGAGTACCCGGACGGGCGGGAGGACACAGTCTCGGTCAGGGACCTAGCCCAAGCTGGATCGGACCCAGCAGTGCTCCCAACCCAACCTCCTCTAGCTCCTTCTCCCTTAGGTCATGTGCTCAAACAGAGGGATCAGCACCACCCCACCAACTCAAGCCAGCCTGTTGACAACACCATTGGGGATTTGAGCGAAGCCCACCAGTGACACGACTCCAGCGACCCC
Source organism: Narcine bancroftii (assembly GCF_036971445.1). NCBI lineage: Eukaryota > Metazoa > Chordata > Chondrichthyes > Torpediniformes > Narcinidae > Narcine > Narcine bancroftii. Next base: position 15,669,347 of record NC_091477.1, read on the forward strand.
AATCCCAGCACGGACGATCAGGCCCCCCGACCATTACAGCCATTAACCTTCCACCAGTTTCCCCCCCTTTTTTTTTACAGCCCTCCATTCACCCCGTGGTCAGTTCTCAAAGAAGGGGTGAATGTGATAGTATGGATTCTACCACCAATGTATATATGTCTATATTGTGGTGTAGGATGGTTGTGATTGGCTGAGAGCGTAGCCACGCCCACTGGCTGGTCTTAAAGGGTCGCTCCTATCCAGACCCAGATCATTCTGGACTGGTCGACCTACATGTGATACTAGTTAATAAAAGCCTTGGTTTGGATCAACAAGCCTTTGATTCTTTCGACGTGCTCTACAATATGGATGTAAAGGAGGGCAAATTATCACCATCTAAACTGTAGTTACACCTTTTGGAAGAGAAGCAACAGGAGTTTGAGACAGAATAGTAAGAGCTTTCATACTGACAGGGGAGATCAAGCTGGCAAAGGCCAATGGAGGGGCTGACTTCATAGAACGCATTTGAGACAATATATGGAACAATAGAAAGTGAAAGCAACCAGGGAACGGGCTATTTTAGATTTTGCCTTGTTTAATGAGACCAAGTTAATGAGTAATCTCATTGGAAAGGTTCCTCTGGGAAAGATTATTCATACTCTGTTTATAAGTCACATTGAGTTCAAAATTGACATCCGAAATCTGGCATCCTAAATAAGCCCATTTTCATTATAATGAGGGGTAAGTTTTCATATTCTGATTTTTCACATTTTTCACAAATTCTAACAATATAAAGAAAGGTTTTCAGTTAACTGAATCTATACAGCTCTAAGAGAAATTCCATCAATCCAATTCTCCCATTTAATACCCTATTGGATGATCCTGGATTTTAAAATTAGATTCAAAAGCAAGAGGGCAGATGAACAATGATCAACATTGAAACAAATATCTGGGAATTAGCAAATAAATTGTATTCCATTGAGGGCTAAACACCCTTTCAGAAAATATTTCCAGCTCTGTTTAACAAAAAGGAGTTAAAATCACTTTGAATGAATGCACTTGCATAATAATTTTGTGGAGGAGGATAAGTCTAAGAAAAGAAAGGATTTTAGAAAGTTCAGCAAAAGCTTAACATAATTTAAAGGAAGAGCAAAAAAATTAAAAATAGGAAGGAGTAAGTTACAAGAAATTTGAAAGTGTTTTTTTAATGCCATAGAACTATAGAACATTACAGCACAAAAATGGCTCTTCAACCCATCTGGTCTATTCTGAACTATTTATTTTGTCTCATCCCAACAACCTACAACTGGACCATAGTCCTCGGTACCTCGCAGCATCCATATACCTCTCCAATTTTCTCTCAAACGTCAACATTTCCACCACTTCCTCTGGCAGCTTGTTCCACACTCTCATCACCCTTGAACATTTCACCTTTCACCCTCAGCCAAGGTTGTCTCATTTTTATCTCACCCAACCTGAATGGAAAAACCTGTTTGTATTTAACATATCTATACCCCTCATAATTGTGTATATGTCAGTCAACGACTCCTCGGGTCTGTCCCATCTGAGCACTGCCATGACATTTCTTCCTGATTAGCAATGCTATCCCTCCCTTTCATCAATCGCTCTCAATCATTTCTAAAACAATGGTACCCCAGAACACTGAGCTTCCAGTCCTACCCCCACTGCACTGTTGGCCACAATGTCATTTCGCATGTTGATCCATGCTGTAAGCTCAACTGTGAAATAGATGCAACTCAGAACATTATTTGCCCTATTTCTATCTTTGCAGGATTAATGACACTTTTTTCCCACAACCACTCATGATCTACTCTGGCGCTCTTTTTCCATCTCCCTATAACTCTAGTTTAAAACCCCCTGGAGCAGCACTAATATTGGTCCCTTTCCAGTTCAAATCCAAACTGTTCCACCACTACAGATCCCACCTTTCCAAGAAGAGTGCCCATTTATCCACCTGCATAATTTCCTTGGCTTTGTATAAAACTGCATTATTCTCTATTTCTGCCCTCACTAAAACGAGGCACAGATAGCAATTCAGAGATCACAACCCTGGCGATCCTGTCCATTTAACCTTGCACCTACCTTGCTGAACTCGCTCTGCAGGATCTTGTCACCCTTCCTATCCACTTCATTGGTCCCTACATGGGCCATGACATCTTGCTGTTCTCACTCCATTTGAAAATGCTATGGTTTTGATCTGAGACATCCCTGATCCTGGCAACTAAGAGGAAACATACCATCTGGGAGTCTCGATCTCATTCACAGAACCTCTTATCAGTTCCCCTAACCATTGCTTGCCCAATCCCTATAGCTTGCCTCTTCCCCAAGCCTCCTTTCTGAGCCAAAGGGTCAAACCCCATGCCAAAGTCCTGACCAGTGTGGCTTGTCCCTCTTAGGTCATCACCCTCAACAAAAACTGTACACTTGTTATTGAGGGGACTAGCTACAGGGGTAACCTGCACTGACTGTCTATTCCTTTTCCCTCTCCTGATCGTCTCTTTGTTACCTGTTTCCTGCCTCTTTGGAGTGACTGCCTCCCTGTAATGCTTGTCTATCACCCTCTCTGCCTCTTGAATGATCTGGAGGTCATCCAGTTCCAGTTCTCTCATGCCATCTGTAAGGAGCTGCAGTTGGATGTACCCCATACAGGAGGGGATGTTTTCCCTGAATTCCCAAGGGGAGAATACTGTCTAGTTTATTATCATCAGATTGTACAAGTACAACAGCGTTCTCCCGTCTTTGGTGCAATACCTCCAAACACATAACCAGGCATAACGCACATACAGACAGGCAATACATATGCAAGACAAGCATTTGTAGATACAAATAAATAAATAAATATTGCTCCATAAATATGAGAGTCTTGGATGGTTGAGTGTGAGTAGTTCCTTTGGTTGTTCAGAATTCTCACTGCTTTGGGGAAGAAGCTGTTTCTCAGCATGGTGGTGCAAGCTCTGTAACTCTTTCCCAACACCAAAAGACTGCCCTGACTGCTGTTTCACTGCTCACTCTGGTACTTAGAAAAATATCCTACCTGGACTCACTTGCCTTTATCTGTTCTTTCCTACTTAAGCCTTTTTCTCCCTGTAGTACTTGCACCACTCCCTCAGCACGTGTTCACTTCTGTTCCCACTCTTACACTGTCCATTCCAATGTGGCTGCCCATTTGAGCTTCTTTCTGGCTCAACCTCTCTCTGTAATCTTCTGCCATTCATTGAGTCCTCACTCCTGCACTCTCAGAAAGTCCTTTCATAGTGAAAATTAGCGTTTGTAAAGACAGGCTTCCTCTGCCTTTAAGACAGTTCATTTGCCTGCATAAAAGGTCCAAAGGTGGATTGGCGGGTCCAACAAGATGCAGGTTGCCTCCACCAAGGGTGGTAGTGTTAGATGTGGAGGGAAGTAGCTCCACTTTCTGGGTAAAAGGAATGCCGCTGAAAGCAGTTCCAAACAGGAAGGTAAGACGATGGCATTGCGCTGACAACCATGTTGCCCTGCTGTGCTGTCACCCAGCTGGTGAAACTGTCAGGCTGCGCTCGTTCACTCCACCCTGCTCCCTCAAGCTGCCCGCTCCTTCACACTGCCCCACTCCCTCAAGCCACTCCCTCATATCACTTCACTCCATCAAGCCACTCCCCACCCCACTCTCTCACACTGCCCACTCCCTCATGCCACTCCCCCATCCCGCTCCCTCACACCGCCTCAGTCCAGATGGAGCTTCAGGCAACAGGGCAGTGAGATCAGAGTGGGTCTGATAGGGGGAGATGGGGCAAGAGGAAGGGGGCGGGGAAGAAGGGGAATGGAGGAGGAAGGAAGCGGGATGGCTGGGCTGTCAGGCAGTGGGGCGACAGAGCTGCAGGCAGTGGGGTGGCTGTCACTGCTGTGCTACATGTCCAGCCCCCTTTTGCCCTGGGAAGCTGGCATCCTGTTCTGGGTTACATAAAAGGACTGTGCTATCTACTTTGTCGATCTTCAGCATAAATGGTAAATCTGTCTTTTTTTAAATGTGAGCAGGCATAAACACAGCTTTTGTACATAAAAACCCCTTCAGTAATCTGCCAATTACTGAGTCCCAACTCCTGCACTCTCTCTCAGTAATCTCTCCAATCGCTGATTCCCAGCTCCTATGCTCTGTTTAAATTTAAAGACAACCCAAACAAAACATACATAAATAGGTTGATTGCGATGAAGATTGCTGAGAGTCCGCTTGGACCTGATTTGGGGGATGAGTAAGGGTGAATAACAAAATGGATGAGATGTTTAGCAAATAGTTTGTATTTGTTTTCACAATAAAAATATTTCAAAGGGCCAATACATAATATAAGTAATATTTTTAATACCATAATTATGAGAAACTAATAGGTCTAAAGCTACACAATGTTTGAAAGTAGTGGTTGATATTATAAACAGATGATAATGAAGTTTGGGAGTGTATTGTTTGCAATCCCCCAAGACTCCAGTACAGCTTCAGCAAATTAGAAGACAACAAACATAGCAATATTACTTAAGAAAAGTGGACTATTCAGCTTAATATCTCTAATGGGAAAATTCTGGATTCAAGTATGAAGAGGATTAGTGTAGTTACAAAAACAAAATGTGATTTTTTTTATTCAAAGAAAATTCACAAATGTTTTGGTTTTTTTCAGGATGTGACTAGAACTGCAGATAAATATTAGAGTGGATGGAATAGATTTTCAAAAGGTATTTGGTCAGATATGACATTGTAAGTACAGCATTTACAAAATGGGGACAGGATACATTAGGGTGATAATCCATTGGCATGCTATTTTGACTGGGTTCCCCAGGGCTTGGGCTTCTGCTGGAATTTAGATATATCATCTCAATCAGTGGTTTTCAAACTTTTTCTTTCCACTCACATACCATTTTAAGTAATCCCTATGCTCTGTGATTAGTAAGGGATTATTTAAGGTGGCATGAGAGTCTGGGGAGAAAAAGGCTCTAGACCCAATTGTTACTGAAATATTTTGTTTGAGAAAAATTGTGATTGGCCCATTTCCTTTGGAGTTATGAAAATGTGCACATAACAAGTCAATTAGATATGATTAAAACAGTGATTTTCAAACTTTTTCACTCACATACCACTTGAAGTAATCCCTTAATAATCACAGGACACAAATTGCTTAGGGATTACTTCAAGTGGTATGTGAGTGGAAATAAAAAGTTTGAACACTACTGGTATAGATGGAAGATTATCCAATGCTGAGGACATAAAGAGATCAAGAACCAAAGAGGTAGGAGCTGGAGTGCGCCATGTAGCCGCTGGAACGTTCACTCAGATTACGGCTGACCTGACCTTCATTCAGTCTCATCAAGTCCTTGAATATTTGAAAAATAATGTTCCTATTTTGGTATTCAGTTCTTCTCTCGCTAAATACCATATATGTCAATGTATAAGATGACTGGAATATTAGACAACCCCAAAATATCCACTCAAAATATAGGTTTTGTCTTATTGTATGAGACTAGTCAAGTCTGGCATTTACCTCTGAGAGCTTACTGCCCAAATAGCCCTTCACCAACCATTCGACTGACCATTGAAGTGAAGCTGTCACAATATTTTAAAAGCAAATTACCTAGTAAAGGTTTAGATTTTATTAGTATATTTGAAAATAAAACCACCATCAGCTCCTTTAACAAGCTGCTTAAAGCCTGTACAGAGCCGACGGCAGTTGGACTGGATGGATGGACCCCACAGGGGAGTGCTGAGACTTTGCTGTTCATCAGCTGTTGCAATGGCGGCTGCTCTTAGTTTCATTTGCTGTGCTGTGATTTTAAGATACATTAGACAGGTTTATTGTACATTTTTTATTGTTAGAATATAACATTACTCTTAAGCCAGCTTCCCAAAGTTTCAGTAGAAAAATATTTAGTGGCAGGACCATAGGAGTTATGCCGTTCTTCATTGTCATGGGGGACACTTTAAATCACAGTATATTAAGGTTTGGATTTTATACTTGCCGTATAAGACGACCTCTGGTTTTGGGGTGATATTTTTAAGATTCATAAACTGTCTTATAGGCTGACGTGTACAGTAAGTCTATTAGCTGATCAGCCCTTTGCAGATAATAATACCTTGCTACATCTGTGTAGGCTTTGTTGATGAGTGCTGTGTGTAGTTTTGGTCTTAAAAATCTCATGGTGCAGGGAGTAACAAAATGGCTTAAGGTAGAAGATTGGCTGATGAAAGAAATGAACAAAGAGCAAAATGCATCCTTTTCTGAAGCTAAACACTATCTTCAGGAGGAACTCCGCAGGTCAACCAGCATCAGTGAGAGAAAAAGAATGGTCTGAATTTCCAGGCAAAAACTTTTATTGGTAAAGAATTTTGTTGAGAAATGTTGACCTTTTGATTTCTTCCATAGATACTGCTTGACCCATGGACTTCCTGCAGCAGATTGTGTTTAGTTTTAGATTCCAGTACCTGCAGTCTGTTAGATGCATCATTTTCAGGTTGATTCAATTTAAAGAATGGTATGCGACAGGAATCAATGTTGTGGCCTCAGTTTTTTAAAACTATTTATGCAAATGACTTGGATGAGGTCACGAAAGGTACATTTGCAAATTTTTCAAATCGCACAAAGAAAAGCAGCAAACTGAATTGTGGAGGGCAGAATGAGATTACAAAGGGATTTAACGAGGTTGAGTGAGTGGGCAGGCACTTAAAATATCTACAGTAAAACGCCTGGTATCCAGCATTTAGGGGGATTGGTAGATGTCAGGTACGTTTATTTTCTGATTGCATCAGATTGCTTGTGGCATGATTGGCGAACTAACGGTGTGGCATATCAATTTTAACCTTCCATATTTTTTACCAAGTTATCTGTGAATGGAGGGAAGGGGTGGAGAACTTAAGGAAAGAAGACAGAGGGATGGGGAAGTGAGGGAGAACAGGGAGTAGGCTAACAGAAACCCGAGAAGTCGATGTTAATGCCAACAGGTTGGAGAGTGCCCAGGAGGAAAGTTGCTCCTTCAATTTACGGGTGGTTTGGGTTTGAAAGCACATAAGGCTCCAAGCAGCCATGTCAATGTAGGAGTGGGGAACAGAACTGAAATGGATGATCACTGGGAGATCCCTGTCACTGAGGCAGACAGAACGAAGATGCTCAGCAAAGTGATCTCCCAGTCTGCGTCCAGTCCACAATATACTTGGTTTTTGGAAAAATATACATTTACTGGAAATAGTTCAGATGTTTACTAGTGTTATAGCTGGAATGGGCAAGTGAACTCATGAGGAGCAGTTAAACAGGCCAGGATTATACTTGCTGGAGTTCAAGAAAGAGAGAGGGGACTAGACTGAATTATCTAACATCCTGTGGCATCTTGACGAGGTGACTATGGAGAGGATAAACCGATCTAGAACCAGGAGGCAAGCCGACCAAGATGAGATTACATTTTTATCTCTCAATGGGTCATGTTTCCTTGGAACTCTTCTTCAAAGACCACGAGAAGAAAGTCTTTGAATATTTTTAAGAAGGAGGAAGATAGATTTTCAATAAGCAAGGAGATGGCAGTATGCTCTGGATAAGCAAGGAGATGGCAGTATGCTCTGGATAAGCAAGGAGATGGCAGTATGCTCTGGATAAGCAAGGAGATGGCAGTATGCTCTGGATAAGCAAGGAGATGGCAGTATGCTCTGGATAAGCAAGGAGATGGCAGTATGCTCTGGATAGCCAGGAATGCTGATCTGCACAAACAATAAGATCAAAAAAACACAAAAATTGAAGGTGCTAGATTCTTCTGAAGGAATGAAGTGGGTGAGGCACCATCCATGGCCAGAAATGGTCAGTCAATATATTGAGTCGGACCCTTTAACTCGATATTTTTTGTAGACAATGGAAAGGCGAGGTAGAATGCTAAATGGTCTAGTGCTCTTCCTTATTTGTGTATTTTACATTCATCAGGTTTTCTTCAACCGCTAGTGCTTGGAATTGGAACAGTTTAGCTGCAAAGTAGGTCAGAAGGCTGTGATATCCTCAAACAAGCCTATTGTTACTTGTTTAGGTTTATACCCAGAGACATAACCTGCCCTGTTATTGGGGTGATGTTGGCTGGGGATTGGATCATTTGCAATCCATGACTTGCAAACAAATCATCAATAGTCCTGCCGATGCCTTTAGCTGTCATTCAAGGTTCTCCAAAGAGGAGGCCAAAGTTTACTGGGGTTTGAACTTTGATCTTTCAGACCAAACTTTCAGCAAGCCTATGAAATGCGATCTTATGGGTTTGTTCGCAAGCTCTGGCCAAGTTGTTTTGCTTGGCCTTTGATGTGAGTTGCTCTGCTGTATTTGTCTGATTTCCTGACAATGAATGGCTGAGGTGACAAAGGGCAAAATAATCCAGGAAATGAAAAGCTCTCAACCTGCCTCGAAGTAAAATTTACATTGCGAAATTAGATTTTCAATTATTACCTCATTTCTGACACAGCGATTACAGAATGATGTACTAGCCATCCTTTAACTCCAAAGAATTAATTATTGTTCAAATGATCTTTTTCTCCTAAATTAACTTTTTTATAAATAGATTTAACTCATCATATATAAGCAGTGTGTTTGGTTATTGCACCACTGAAATATGCACATCTTCAAAAAAGTACAATGACTCCAAATGTGGCTGTTAATTATTTCTTCAGAATACTGAGGACAGAAAGATGTAAATACAGATTTCCCCAATTTACATCTTCAGTCATGATTCCCAGATTTAACCTTGACTTTTAATTACTCCATCACTCTGATATCCTAACCCACATCGAGCTCCTGAATAACTCTCATCTGCATTTGAAAGTCCCTTTTAAAAATAAATTATTGGAATTTCACAAAATTGTTTAACAAAAAAGTATGCATAAATGTTGTTTTGCATCAGGCCTGACTCATGAAAACAGCAAAGGTTTTGAGATGTAATTGGATTTTGTGGCTGTAAAATCAGAAAAGCTGATAATGAGGCCACAGTGAAAAATTATAAGACTTTCCTAGTTTTCTTCTGTGGGATCTCATTGTGCCCTCTCTCAGGCAAGTAGAGTGGAAAGGGACCTCATGAAGTCATTGGTATATTTTGTGTGTGTGTATACATACAAACACAGTAAAACTTTGGTTTCAACACCGATGGAGATTGCATGTCGCGAGAATGGCAAACAAACTACTGTGGGCTGCCAATTTTAAACTTTCGTATTTATTTTCTGCCGTTTTTGTGCCGGTTGCTTGGATTCCGGATAATGACAATTTTACTGTGTGTGTCTGTGTATAGATATATGTGTATGTGTGTGTGTGGGGGGTGGTGGGGGGGGAGGAGATTCTCCATGGATTGTCACCTTGGTGTGGTGGAGAAGCTTGTGTAGTCCTGAGATCCTGAGAGTGATGTCACCTGGAGGGGCACCCTTGGCGGTGAGGTCCCTGACAAAGAACAATCTAACCAAGACCTCGATGGTGGAACAGGCAAATGAAGTTACCTTGAACTCGATGGCTGTGAAGGCGGATGAAGGCTGCAACAAATCCATCAGCTCCAATCGTCATGGTGTCCATGCCATTGGAAGTAGTTGGTTGATTTGTGAAGTATTATGTGCTTCTCGGAGTGCAACATTAAGTTCACATTAAACTAATACACACAGAGGCATCTTCACTCAGTGGTCCATTTCCTCAAGTCTTTCAGTGATCGAGGGAGGGTGACAGGAGCAGACAATGTGATGGCTGGAAGCTACGAGGCACAAAAGCACTGAATACTTGATTCAGTGGCTTTAACGTTTGGACAGAAGCAGGAAAATTGTTCAGCAGGCAGTCCTATTTAAGATCCACACTGCTCACCCTGAACAGGGACGGGACTAGAAAAGGTGCCCACAACATAGTCTGCTTCACCCCATCCTGTCTGGAAAGCCACATCCAGAGAGATTACCATCATGAGGTCAAAAAACATAGAGAAGTAAAACTATGAAACTTGGAACCTGGAATGTATGAACTCTAATGGATAACCCATACACAGATCGACCAGAGAGGAGAACTGCCTTTGTTTCCTAGAAACTCCAAAAAATTCAACTTTGACATTGTGGCTTTTCGTGAAACTCACAGAGCTAGAGAGGGGAAAAGTAAAGGAAGAGAAAGGTCAATATACCTTTTTCTGGAAAGGTCCTGATCCTGAACAACTGAAGATCCTTGGAGTAGGTTTTCCAAGACAAAATAGCCTACTTCAGAAGCTGACAGAGCAACCACTGGGAATTAATCAATGTCTCGTGACTCTGCAAATCCAGTTCGTCAAGAACCAACGTGCCACCATCATCAGCGCCTATGCTTCAAATCTGGACACTGAAGGTGAAGTCACAATGAACTTCTATTACTGAAAAGGTTACAAATAATTTATGTAACAAATATAAAATTTTTGAAAACAATAAAAAAATCATATTTACATTGTAGGAATTAAGTTGTAATCGCCCAATCTGAACCTTTTGACTTCTAAAATCAAGAAAATTAAGATGCATTATAACCAACCAATTTTCCCTTGCAACCGCTGCAATCGTGTCTGCCTGTCCTGCATCGGACTTGTCAGCCACAAACGAGCCTGCAGCTGACGTGGACATTACCCCTCCATAAATCTTCGTCCGCGAAGCCAAGCCAAAGAAAGAAAATAAATTTTATTTGATAGTTTTAGTAAGTTTTTATAAATATTATCCAGATGTTTTCTGTCTACTTTTTTCTTTCTTTTCTATTGGGTTGTTGGGGGGAGGTGTAGGATGGGAGGGGGATTATTTTTTTTAAATCACGATGTATTCGGTATTTTCATTATTTTCAAATTTAAAAAAATATGTATGTGTTTTAATGCATATGTGAAATTAAATAAAATTTTCAAAGAAAAAAGATGAACTTCTATGCCCAACATCCTTATCTCTGTTCCCAACAATGACCACATCGTTCTCTTGGGATACTTCAATGCCAGAGTTGGGAAAGATCATAGGCTCTGGGTTAGAGTAATAAGCAAAAAAGGAGTTGGCAAGGTCAATGCCAATGGAACACTTCTCCTCACCAAATGTGTTGAACACAACCTGGTGATTACAAACAGCCTATTTTGCCAGAAAAATAGCAGCATCCATGCTCCAAACATTGGCACCTCATTGACTACATCGTCGTACGATCTCAGAACCAACAAGATGTACTGATAACAAGAGCTGTTACTGGTGCCAATGAGTGCTAGACAGATCATTAGCTCATCTCGTCCACCATGAGAATGAAGATTCAGCCCAAAAAGGAAACATCAAAATCAGAACAATCTTAAAGAATTCAACGTTGATATCTTTCAGGATACCAACCATGTACAGAAGTTCTAATAATATCTCAAAGAACAACTGCCTCAACAAATCCAGCCATCTGTAAAAGAACACTGGAATCAATTGAAGATTGCAATCATCATCTCCAGAAAGGAAACAATCAGGTTGAGCCCATTGGGCTGTATTGGGCCCATTGTTGTTCGTTATATACATTAATGATCTAGATGATGGGGTGGTGAATTGGATTAGTAAATATGCAGACAATACTAAGATAGGTGGAATAGTGGATAATGAAGAAGGTTTTCAAGGATTGCAGAGGGATTTGGGCTGCTTAGAAAAGTGGGCTGAAAAATGGCAGATGGAATTTAATGCTGATAAGTGTGAGGTGCTTCATTTTGGTAAGAAGAATCAGAACAGGACATACGTGGTAAATGGGAGAGAATTGATGAATACAGAAGCGCAGAAAGATTTAGGAGTAACGGTACATCGTTCCCTGAAGGTAGAAACTCACGTGAATAGGGTGGTGAAGAAGGCTTTTAGTATGCTGGCCTTTATCAATCATTGCATGGAATATAGGAGTTGGGAGGTGATGTTGAGATTGTATAAGACGTTGGTGCGGCCTAATTTGGAGTTCTGTGTGCAGTTCTGGTCGCCTAATTATAGGAAGGATATAAACAGAGTGGAGAGAGTGCAGAGAAGGTTTACCAGAATGTTACCTGGGTTTAAGCATCTAGAGTATAGGGAGAGATTGGACAGATTAGGTCTTTATTCTTTGGAGCGTAGAAGGTTGAGAGGGGATTTGATAGAAGTATTTAAGATTATGAAAGGGATAGACAGAGTGGATGTGGATAGACTATTTCCGTTAAGAGGAGGAAAGATTAAAACAAGAGGACATGAGTTAAGAATTAAGGGGCAGAGGTTTAGAGGTAACATGAGGGGGAACTTCTTTACTCGGAGAGTGGTAGCTGTGTGGAATGAGCTTCCGGGAGAAATAGTGGCAGCGGAGTCAATTGTATTATTTAAGAAAAGGTTGGACAGGTATATGGATGAGAAGAAGATGGAGGGTTATGGGCATTGTGCAGGGAGGTGGGACTAGAGAGGGGTGTTTGGTTCGGTGCGGACTAGAAGGGCCTAATGGCCTGTTTCCGTGCTGTAATTGTTATGTTATGTTATGTTAAAAAAAACCCACAGGATTAGTTCGAAGATAATGACAAACTACTCCAACAACTCATTGATGAAAAGAGAAAAGCTTTCATCATCTTATAAAATGGCCAACAATTGGCTACCAAAAGGAAACACTATTGGGAATGCAAGGCTGCAGTCCAGAAGAGCACCCGAAACTTGAAAAATCAATGGTGAAGGAAGAAAGCTCAGGAAACCCAATTCAGCAAAAGTTATTTTTGGTTATTCACAGTCAAGCCCTTCTCAAAAGCAAAGATGGTTCAACCATCCTGAAGAGCATTGCTGACATCAATTTTCAATGGAGGGAGAACTTTGAAGATCTTCTAGATCAAACCATCTCATTTGACAGCAAGGTGATCAACCACATTCCAAAACAGCCCATTGATGACTCCCTAAGCAAAATACCAACACTTGAAGAAGTCAAGGGAGCCACCAAAACCTTTAAAAACAGTAAGGCCACTAGACTTGATGAAATAACAGCTGAGGCCTACAAAATTGGAGGTAACCTGCTTCATTACCAACTGCATCAACTTCTCATCAAGATCTGGATAAATGAAGATGTCCTGTCCCAGCAGACATTAGGGACTCAGCAATCATTACCATTTACACAAGGAAAGGCAATTGATCTGAAGGTGGAAAGTATTGTGGAGTTTCCCTGTTAGCCACAGCAGGAAAGATCCTCACCCATATCATGAATAACTGGCTCAAGCCTTTAGCCGAGAAGATCCTTCCAGGAAGGTTTTAGGCAATCACATGGAGCAATCGACATGATCTTCACAATGTGAAAACTGCAAGAAAAATGTCATGAACAGTTTCAATCTTTGTATGAGATTGATCGACCTCACCAAAGCCTTTGACTCGGTATCGAGGGAATTTCTATGGGACATCCTATCCACCTATGGATGTCCTGAAAAGTATATTCGAGTCCTGAGACTCCTCCATGATGGCATATTTGCCACATTCATGCTCAGCAACAGAAGCAGTGAGCGTTTTCAAGTCAAATCTAGAATAAAATGGGGATGTGTGATTGCCCCAACTTTGTTCACCATCTTTATTGCAGTTATCATCCACATTATCAAGGATGATCCAGGAATTGAAATTGACTACAGAACTAAAGGCAGAATTTTCAATGTTGCCCATCTCAAGTCCAAAAATAAGACATCCATGCATTCCATGATCAAGTGCCAATACACAGATGACAACATTGTTGCAGCTCTCTCAGAATACCATCTACAACCGATTCTGACTGCCTTCGACCATGCAAACATGAAACTTGGACTTACCATCAATTCCAAGAAGACTCATAACATCTACCAACCCTCACCAACTGAGACAAATTGGATAGACCCATCAATTCAACTTAGTGAAACAACCCTAAAAAATGTGGACCACTTTCCATATCTTAGAAGCCTCCTCTCTTCCAATGTTGACCTTAATGACGAGATCCAACATTATTTTAAATGTGCTGTAACTGCTTTTGGATGTCTCCAAATGAGATTCTTTTATGATCGTGACATTCAAGTGGACACCAAAATGTTTGTATCCAAAGCAGTGGTGATCTCAATGCTTCTGCATCAGAAACCTGGACAACATACCAACAATATCTGAAGACTCTTGAAAAGTTCTATCAATGCTGTATTCGAAGTATCTTAATTATCAGCTGGGAAGATAGAAGAATTAATGTCAGCATGCTAAATGAAGCAAAAACAAGAAGTATTGAAGCCTATGTCATTGAGAACCAACTAAGAAAGAGTGGTCATGTTGTTTGGATGGAAGACGAACGTCTGCGAAAACAAATTTTCTACTCCTACCTGAAAGAAGGCAAACGTAAAAGAGCTGGACAACAGAAGCAATTCAAAGACATCTTAAAATCAAACTTGAAAAAATGTAGCCTCAACATCAGTAATTGGGAAACCAATGCCAAGGACAGGAAACTCTGGCAAACCATTGTCGAGAGGAATAGCAACTTTAGAAGCCAACAGATGTTCAGAATTAGAAGATAAGAGAAGTAAATGGAAAGAGAGACAGCAACAACCAAATCCTGATCTGCCATCTGGAACGACCTGTCCTGAATGTGGAAGATCTTTCAAAGCCAAGATTGGATTTATAAGCCACTTGAGAGCCCATTAGTAGATCAATGAAATGATGTCCATCATCCTTGACCTCGAGAAATATCCATGATGATGTGTGTGTGTGTGTATCTCTCTCTCTCTCTCTCTCTCTCTCTCTCTCTCTCTCTTTCTCTCTCTCTCTCTCTCTCTCTCTGTATATCCACACACATATCCCTTCCCCCAACCCAGCCATGCCAGCACAGGTAGGAATGGGGAGAGATTGCATCTAAACTTCGGATTTGTGTCATGTTTGTGTGGGGAGTGTTTCAGTGTGAAGCACAGTTGTGTAGACATTGGAACTGTGTCTTTTGTAAGCATGCGCATGCAATGTGTGCAGATGGAAGAGAAACTGTGCAGACATTATTCAAAGAGCTTGTTAGGAATTAGCCTGACCTGCATCAATCTGGTTCCAGGAACCAGCAGGATCACTCCCTGATAATCAGATGAATTGTTCAGGCAGGGAAGAACAGAGAGCAGTCACAGTTTGGGGATGGGCAGAGGGAAGGTTGAGCCCGTGAAGAACTTTAATCTTTGTTGCATTGCTCAGAAGAATGCTTCGATCAGAAAAATCTTACACTTACATCCCACACCTGAGCCCTCGGCTTCAGGGCTTCAGATCTTCTCATTGAGGCCAGCTTCACATGCCAATTCACAGCATGATATTAAAGTGGCGTTGGGGTTTGATTACCATCAGCAGCAGATGCCAACACTTGAATCCCAGTGAGATCCAAGCCCAGCTTGCCTGCAACGACAGCTTTATCTGCTGACCAGAATCATCCTTGCTGTGTTTTGTGAAAGTAGGCTTGCACATTGTAAATTTCTATGCACTTAGTAAGCTCTGATTCATAATAGTCAGTGACGGAAGGGTATTGCCGGATGCTGGTGCTGTGTGGGAGGAATCCACAGCTTGCAGCACAGCACAGTGTTCAGACTGCCTGCAGTGCCTCAAACAGCGCTTCGTGTCTCATTTGCAGCAGATCCCAGGCTGAATCCCACATCCCTCGCAACTTAACTTCCATTTGAACAACGCCATTAATGCAGTAAATCGTGTCAAAGTGCTTCTCAAGAGCTTTTTACCGTCCAAAGGCTGACACTGAGCTTTATGAGAATTTTTCAGGACATACAATAAAAGGCTGGCCCATGGAGGTGGCCCTTTGAAGGGAATTCCAGAGTTTAGAATCCTGGTTAACTCTTTGGACTCCATGTTTCTCTTTACAGGGACTACTAACATATGCATATAGAAACATAGAAAATAGGTGCAGGAGTAGGCCATTTGGCCTTTCCGGCCTACACCGTCATTCAATATGATCATGGCTGATCAGTACCCGGTTCCTGCCTTCTCCCCAGCACCCTGATCCCCTTACCCTCAAGGGCCAAATCTAACCTACACTTAAATATTGACAAGGAACTGGCCTCAACTACTTTCTTTGGCAAAGAATTCCACAGATCCACCATTCTCTGAGAAAAGAATTTTTTCCTCATCTCAGTCCTAAAAAACATCCCTCTTATCCTTAAGAATAAAACAGTAAGATGCATCACCCAAACCTTAAGATTACCAATATAGACTGTTTGGAACATCATTAAGAATAATGAGCATACTGGTGAGTTCAGTATTTGCAAAGGGATTGGTATTCAAAGGAAGACTCCCACTACTGATGACAGAAGAATTCTCATCCTGATGAAGAAAAATCCCCAAACATATGTCCGTCAGGTCAGAAAGACTCTTCAGGAGGCGGGTATGGATATGTCAATAACTACTGACCGCAAAAGACTTAATGGACAGAAATACAATGGCCACGCTGCAAGATACAAACCATGGCAAAGGTGATTTGGACCTTGGGCAGTTCCTTTACGCCTCCGCTCTTTGCTTTTGCCACCTTTCTGACACAGGTTAATTTTGGTCTCATCTGTCTACAGTACCTTTTTCCAGAATTCTGCAGGCTCTTTTAAATACTTATTGGCAAACCGTTACCTGGACATCTTTTCTGTGGCTAACCAGTGGTTTGCATCTTGCAGCGTAGCCATTGTATTTCTGTCCATTAAGTCTTCTGTAGTCAAAGGTCATTGACACATCCATACCTACCCCCTGAAGAGTCTTTCTGACCTGTCGGACATACGTTTGGAGATTTTTCTTCATTAGGATGAGAATTCTTCTGTCATCAGTAGTGGGAGTCTTCCTTTGAACACCAATCCCTTTGCAATTACTGAACTTACCAGTATGCTCATTCTTCTCAATGATGTTCCTAAGGTTTGGGTGATGCATCTTACTGTTTTATTCTTGCTTTTCAATGCATCTTTGACTTTAATTTGCATAATTCTGGTCCTCATGTTGTAAAATAGCAATGACAGACTCCAAAGGTGATCAAAAGCTTAGAAACACGCCAAGATCTCTTATCCCTGCACAATGAAGCAATTAAATATACCTGAATGATCACAATCCCCTGTGAAGCCCAATATCCCAAACATTATGGTGCCCTGAAATGAGGGGACAATGTCTTAAAAGTGCTGTAATTTCTATATGGTCAAACCAAGTTTATACAAATAATCTTGAATGAAGTCTGAAATATGCACTTTAATTACATGTGAATTGTTCGATTACAAATTTAAAACTGTGGAACACAGGGACAAATAAAGGAAAAAAAGTGTATTTGTCCCATACTGTACATACATCAATGTTGTTACCTTATTGCCTCCTCTGTTCCAAAGAACTAGCTCCATCATGTCTACAGTTTCCTCATTACCAAGCAACATTCTTAAAAAATCTTTCTCTCTCTACTACAATCACATCCTTCCTGCAACGTGTTGTCCAATATTCAAAGTGCTCTAGTCGTGGCCTAACAGAGTCAGGTACATTTCTGTGATATCCTCCTGTTTCCGGCCCTTCAATAGAAGAATGGATAATTAGTATATTTCTAATTTCCGCATCCCAGCTCAAATTTCATCTTTCATGTTCCGTGGATTCTGTCATTCATCCCATATATGGATACAGCTTTGGCACAGTGCTTTCCTGATCTGTGTGGCCACAGTACCTTTGATTCATTCTGACATTTGAAGTTCATGTATGTCCAAGTAAACTGACACGAGTTCACATCAAATCCCCTGATCTGCTCCATGTTATCTTGGCTATCATCACTTTACCTTTCAGGAAATTTGAGACTTTGGTCGATGTAAAGTAAATCATTTTTCAAGGAACACCATTCTTGACAATTCTAACTCCAGATTCAGACCACTGAACACAGCATTACTTCAATGTTAAATTTTAAAGTACCGGCCTTTTCGACCCGTTAGCCCATGCCGCCCTATTACACCCAAATGACCTACAACCCCCGCTATGTTTTGAAGGGTGAGAGGAAACCGGAGCACCTGAAGGAAACTCATGCAGGCACAGGGAGAACGTACAAACACCATACAGACAGCGCTGGATTCTAGTCCAGGTTGCTGGCACAGTAGCAACATTATGCCAACAAATCTGCTAACCATGCTGCCGTTTATTTCCAAAACTAAATCTCCCAGAACCCACAGCCATGCCCTTAGAATCAATAGTGTGGATAGGTAGGAACTGCTTCATAGCACTTTAATTGACTGATAATCAACAGGTCATTACAGTCATTCTATGATAGATTTATCGTTAAGTGCCATCTAAATATTAATGAGCACTTTTAATATTTTTCCCTCCCTTCCCTACTGAAGCAATGCACCTCCTTGGTCTGAACTGGCAGCTCCAACCGGCTGATGGACAGATGTTTAAAAATGGAGTCAGAACAGGAGGCGCAAGTGATGTAACAATAGCACCATCTGGTGGCAGAGGTAAAATATCTTTGGTGTGTTCTGTGAAAGACAACTGGGCTCTTCAAGGCAGCTTTTTGGCACAGTAAAAGCTGATTCATTTTTGTTCTTTCGGAAAATACTCTTCCCTTTCCTAACTCCCACAACTCTCCCTATCCCTGACCCCCTTTGGATCCAGATATCTACGTCTTTCACGGTTTTCATACGTACTGTGTGACTCAGCTATTATTCTTGGACTGCAGTGCTGCCTTTAACTGGCTTCTATCAAATGCTTAAGCAACTGATCTACTGATTATTGGCTGAATTAACCAGCTTGCTTTTTTACCTTTGCTTGCTGCCTCCATCTCCCCTCTGCTTTCAGTGTGCGCTCCAGATCAGGGGCATTCCATTATAATCTCATTGCTTTAACTGAATTGTTGCTCTGGTAGCTCAGTGCAACAACATGTCACTGTAAAAATGTTCAGGAAAACAAGTCAAGTTTATTGTCATCTGATTGTACATCTGTTCTCCACTCCTTGCTGCAAAACAAAAGTAGACGTACAAGCAGACATAACACACATATGTAGGACAAGTATATCAGAACCAGAACTTATTGTCATGAACAAGTCACAAAATATGGAGTTTGGCGTCAGTGTCATAGTGTAAACATTCACAACAATAATTTTTTTTTTAAATAGTACAAGAAAAGTAAAGCGTTCACTGTTCATTTTGGAATCTGATGGCAGCAGGGAAGAAGCCATCCTTGTGCCATTGAGTGCTCATCTTCAGGCTCCTGTGGCTTTTTCCCCGATTGTAGCAGGGTGAAGAGGGCATGTCCTGTTCATCTGTACAAATCAATTTTAAAAATTGTTTCGTGAATATGAGAGTATCGGATGGTTAGTGAGAGCAGTTCTTTTGGTCATTCAACATTCTCATTGCGTGTGGGAAGAAGTTGTTCCTCAGCCTGGTGGCATTGGCTCTGATACTCCTGTATGTCTTCCCCAAAAAGAGCAGGTAAAATATGCAGTGTGCAGGGTGGAAGGGATCTTCAATGATTTTGCACACCAGACAATTATCCTGGTAGATCACTTCGATGGAGCAGGGAGGGAGACTCCAGTGATCCTCTCCGCAACTCTTATTGTCCTGTGGATTGGCCTCCAATCCATATCTCTGCAGCAACTGTACGACACGGTGATGCAGCCAGCTAGGATGATCTCAATGGAGCTCCTATAGAAGGTTGACATAATGGTGGCCGATTACCCACTTCAGTCTTTTCAGGAAGTGCGATCGCTGTTGCACCTTCCTGACAGGTGAAGAGATGTTCAGTCATGAAGATTTCTAACCCATCCTACAAACCCCATCCCACCCAATCTCTCCCCTCAAAAATATAACATAAGGAATAAAAAGCTATAAGTATAAAAGGAAAACCAGCGAAAGCTCTGAGGCCGAAGACTGTTGGTGACTCAAGGCAAGCAACCCACACAGACCTGCGGGCTGCTGGCAACTGAAATCAAAGGACTGCGGGCTCCTGGACACTGGCTCAAGACTGACTGAAGGGGGTAACAAATATCAGAACATAGATGCGAGAGGGTGCTGAGGGCCCTGAAGGCTTCCTGATTGGAGGTTTGGATCTGGAGCTAGGGTTTTTGATAGCTTGGACTGAAGTCTCCATGGATGCTCAGTGACTCTGGAGGTGGGGGGAGAGGAGGACCTCTTTTGTTTCTCTTTTTCTGATAGTAAGAGGTGCTGGGCAATTTCTGATGATGGCGAATATTTTGGCAGACTAAGACCAATTTTGGGAAATATTACACCTGTTTTATTACATGACAATAAAGGAATCTTGAGGTGCATTGATCAATTATAACCAGGAAGGACAAGGAGAGAGTGCCTGTGGGATGTAGTAGACGAAGTTTCACTACAAGTGAGGCTGAAGTTATAACCAACCAGAGTGATATCATTTGATTCTCTTTTATTCAAGATTAATAAAATATTTTTGAATGGGACAATAGTATGACTTACAAGAAAATTCAGGCATGTCTGCTTTGCAATGGAAACACACATTAATTGCAGCAGAGATGCACACTCTGAGCCACCGTTATAATTTAAACTCATTGCGAACTGGTACTTCTCTATTCTTCCCCCATTAACACAAATTAAAATTCAAAATAAATAAATTATGGCTTTGTTACTAAGGCCTGAAACCATCGCAGCTTTTAATTGTGAACACCCTTTTATTTATTCATGTCTTTGTTTTAATTGTTCCAAATATTTCTTTTAAAATTAGAACAAAGCCGCTCTGTGCAGCTGGTAAGGGTGCTGCAAGGAAAGAGAGGAACGTGAGTTCCATTAAACAAATAATTATCTGAGATCTATGGTAATATTTCATGCTTCACACACAAAAAAAAAACTTAATTAAATGTTTTTGGCTGAAGTGAATTCTGTGAAGCCTTTCTTCACTCTGTAAAAAAAAAGACTGATCACAGACTAGGAAATCACTTTGCCGAGCACCTTCCCTCTGACAGCATCAGCGATAGGGATCTCCCAGTGGCCAACCATTTCAGCCCTGTGTCCCACTCCCACGCTAACGTCCCTGACCGCACCCTCTTGTATTGTCAAACCAAGACCACCCATGAATTGTTGGAGTAACACCTAATGTTCCATCTGGGCACTCTCCAACTGGATGCATTAACATCAACTTCTCTGGTTTCTGCTACCCCTACTCCTTCTCTTCCCCATCCTTCGGTCTTCTTTCCTCCAGCTCTCCACCCCATCCCTCCATTCACAGAGCTATCCCCCATCCCTTTTATTTTCTGGTGTGCCCTCCTTCCCTTATCAACTTATGACCTTCAGCCTGTGGGACTGTGTTCCTGCCCCTCACCCCATCCCCACCATTTTGTTCACATGACTGCCTATATTTTGCTCATACCTTGATGAAGCCATCTTCGCTATATAAAGTACATTGTTCGACCTGCTGAGTTTCTCCAGCATTGTGTTTTCATTTCAATCATGATGTCTGCAGACTTTCATGTTTTACTCTTGTCAACTGCAAGCCATTCATTGAATGTACCCCTTTATTCCCCTGTTTACCAGCAACGTTCTTTTGTATAGCATTGTCCACTTCCCTGCTAATGGGCTTAGTGAGATGATTAATCCAAGGCAATGAGAAATTACACTTCCTATTTTTTTAATGGAAATATTTTGGAATTAGAACTTAAGTTGAAGTAGAACGCATGATCATTCTTGTAATTGGGTTTTGTGACCTGGTTGAGTGATCCCTTCTGAGAAATAATATTCAGAGTGTACATATTGTTGGGCCAATCACTCGTTGTCAGGAAATGTTAGCGTTAAGAAAAGATTTCTGCTTCTCTTTATTGAGGGTCCATAGAAAGTGTGTCCTCTTTCATTTGAAAATGTACAGTTCTTCACCTTTTGGCCATCTGTTGCTAAAATTCTCAACAACCTTTAGTTTGGGAGCATGATTAGCAAAGTGGTTAGTGCAATGTTGTTACAGAGCCAGCGACCTGAATACGAATCCAGCAGTGCTTGTAAAGAGTTTGTACCTTCTCCCCACATCTGTGTGGGTTTCCTCCTGGTTCGCTGGTTTTCTCCCACCTTTCAACAAAAAATACAGAGATTATAATTTAATTGGGATATTTGGGCAGTGCAGGCTCATATGCTACCATGTTATATCCAAATTTTAAAAATGTAAATTTAAATTTATCTCCAGACTCAATATCTCCAATGATCCTCTGACCCTCCTCCGCTCTCCAAGCTCCATAAAATCTTACTTTTCTGAATCTTTGATGTGCCTCTAACTTTGGATGATTTCCCTTCATGGCGTAGAAGAGGAAAATCTACATGAACAACCTCTCTGGTGAGGAAGGCCTCAGGGGGTGAGATGGCCCAACTCTTTTTTTTTTCTCTCGTGTGTTCCTCGCATTCTACCCTGATGTCCAGTGACATGGGTTCTTAGTTTGCCAAAATCTTCCATCTAAAATTCATAAGCTCTTTTTCAATTCTCTTCACCATTTTTCTTTCCGTGATCTCCACCAGCCCTACAATCCTCTCCATAATCCAAACTTACTCTCCACCCACACCAGAGCTGTACATTCAGCTGAGCTCCAAAATTATTTGCTGAAAAATGTCCTCCTCTCCCAAAGACCTTTAAAACCATTGTCGTGCCTTCTTTGACTCCATGAATTATTTCATATTAAACAAATGCAAAGTAATATGATATTAAAAATCTTGATATTGCAAATTTCATCCTAATTATGAGAACTCAGTTTAATCCTACCACTTATATTTTCTCACCAGAGAATCAGTTCACAAAACCCAGTCTGAGCTAAATTCACAATAGTATTCCACACATGGAGATGAGCCAAGTTTCAGTTGATTTTGTGAGTGTGTGTGTGTGTGTGTGTGTGTGTGTGTGTGTGCGTGCGTGCGTGAGCTGATCCATGCATCAGTCTGTTGATTTATTTAATCTCTTATTTCTAAACCAATATTCTAAATTACATCACCCTCTCCAATATTAAAACTAACCAATGTTACTTAATTTTTCATTGAGGGGAGGGTCATTCTTAAAAGGTAAGGATAACCAAGAATATGGATGTATGTTAGATTCAGGAATATATGAAATGAATGATTTGCAAACAAAAGACTATAAACCATGGATATCCAGAAGACACCTTCATTAGAGAAATGGAGGGAATGTATTTGTTTCATTGAGCAAGTTCCAATTTTGTGCACATTGTGTAAAGGATGGTAGAAGAGAATTGACAATAACTTTTGTAACAGCCAAATGTATGGTGCTTGAAAAGAAAAACCATTACAGAAATGTGGGAAAAGAGTAGACGCAGCATTAATTGTATTCATTTTCATGATATGGGTGGCATTGGCATTTATTGCCTTTCAGCTGGAGTAGGGGGCCCATTTTACTGATTTTCCACAATTCTTGTTTTGTTTTTAAGTAGAAAATACCATGATTTTTGACCCAACGATGGTGAAGGAAAGATACAAATATATTTACAAATCAGAATGGTGTGCAGAGTCTGCAGTGGCGATGTTCTCTTGTATCCTTTGCCCTTATGCATCATGGTGCTGGAGGCCATGGGTTTGGGAGGAGATGAAGGTGCAGCCTGTTCAAGTATTGTAGGTTCTACACATGCCTGTGATGGAGGAAGTGAATGTGTTGAGTGGTTGCATAGAGTGCCAATCAAGCAAACTGCAATGCACTGAGCTCCTTGAGTGTTGTTGAACCTTTACAAAAGGAGCGTATTTCTTCAGATTTCTAACAAATGCCCTGTCGCTGGTGGAAACGTGGCCTCTTGTTTGTGCTGAATAGTTCTGTAGGAATGAAAACAGAGACAGGTCTTTGTTCACTCAACTGCATTATTGGGACTCAGTTGGGAATAGGATAGGATGTGTTGAGAGATTCTTTGGAAGTGTGCTTAGAGCCATGGTGGGGTTTTGATTTTGCCTGGATATCTAATGGCTGTGACTGACAGCTTGCTGTCAATGCAACAGGAACTGGTTTTGGTACTGACAACAATCGATTGAATGCAGCAATCCCAAAGTAAGTTGGTCTCCAAGGGTTGCATTCAACGAGGAGGATTCAGTAAAAACGACCTTTATGAATCAATCCAGCACATGTGATTTAGGTGTATGCAAACTAATTTCAGGAGTTAGCAAATATGTGTGGTATCGTCATGCTGAAATTAACATGATTTTCACATTTCATTCCCACTGTAAGTTCAAGTCTCCCTGATGTATTATCAGTAAGGATTAACAAAGTGCTGAAAAAACACTCAACAAGTACAATGTTTACAGCTATCATGGTTTCACTCTTAATTTGAAGTGAGTGGTGTTGCATTCTGAAAGCTCCAATCTGAAGGCTGAGTACAGTGTTAATGGACGGATACTTAACAGTGTGGAAGACCAGAGGGACCATGAGGACCAAACCCAAAGAATCTGTCAAGCTTTCTGTGCAGGTTGATAAGATAGTTAAGAAGGCCTAGCAGATTCTGAGCTTCATTAGTTGTGGGATTGAGGTCGACGTCATGCTGCAACTCTGTAAATCTCTGGTCAGAACACACTTAGACTATTCTGTTCAGTTCTGGTCACCTCATTATAGGAAAGATGTGGAAGCTATGGAGAGAGTGCAGAAGAGATTTACCAGGGTATTGCCTGGATTGGAAAATAAGTCTTATTAGACAAGGTTTGCAGAGCTGGGACTTTTTCCTTTGAAGTGAAGTAGGATGAGAGGTGATTTAATAAGACTCTACTATGGTAGACAGCCAGTGTCTTCCCCCCCCACCCATCTCCCCCCCCCACCCCCCCCCCCCCCCCCACCGCCCAGGACGCGAGTAGCAAACACCAGAGGACATCTGTTCAAAGTGAAGGGAGGAATGTTTAGGGGAGACATCAGAGGTTTTTTTTTTTAACTCAGAGAGTTGTGGGTGCCTGCAATGCCTTTCCAGGGTAATGGTGGAGGCTGCAACATTAGGGGCATTTAAGAGACTCTTAGGCACATGGATGAAAGGCAGGAAGGGTTTAAATTTTTTTTGGTAGGAATATATAGGTCTGTACTGTACTGTAGTGTTCTAAGTTAAAACTAGAAATGCTGGAAACCTGAACAGGTCAGACAACATCCATGAAAGAAGAAACAGAATTAACGTTTCAGTTCTGTACTGACAGAACGCCACTGAAATGAAACAGTCGCAAAGTTTCTAACTTTATAAAGCTATACGTTTTATAATCTTTGTTTTTTTTTTCAAACCTTTGATGTTTAAAATATTTTATCCTGTGAATAGTGCCAACTGGTTCCTTCCATTTTTGCCAAGTACGATTCATTGGAGATGCAAAATTATCTTTTGCCTTAATGGCAAAATTAAATGAAAAACCCATGTCAGGAGTTCTTTTCAGCATTCCTCTCCCTCTGTGATTGAAGCCTGTGTACTGACAATAACCACACCAGCAGTGTGAGTATAAGACAGCTTTCATAAACTAATATGTACACTAAGAGGTCTTGTCTCTCTGCAAGACAAACCTGGAAGCTCTGGACTGCTTTATAGACAAGGTCACCGGGATGACCCCTGGTGACCTAGTGGTGTAATTACATATCACCACAGCCTGGCCAGTATTTGCCACAAGATATTGCTGACCTAGATAAAGAACGTCCTTTACATCAGATCAGCAATGCACTGCGAACTATTTTTCCAGCTTTGCTTCGACACTGAAATGTCACAACTACTTATCATTTTGAGAATTAAATGATGTGGGTTCAATTACAAATAGTTTTAGCAGAATAGAAGGAATATTCTCAGCAATTAACAGACTGTAGGCAACGTTCACAGAGAACAGCATGTCATCCTGAGAGATTGTGATCACAACTACCCAGATGAAAGGGTTAAGTATTAAATGATCTGCTTCTTCGCCATATTTTTCAGCCGGAGTATTATATACTGAAATATTGCCAGAGTTATTAGCAGGTATGTTTTCTGTGCTGATATTGTTTGAGACAAAGCTTTGTTCTTTGCAATAATGATCGCGCTCTCCAGAAATCTAGGTAAATTTACTGGCTGGCAAATGTCATGAGTGCCTTACTTTAAATGCAAGAGGAACAATGTGACAACTCAGTCCCATCAGCTTTTCCCACTCTTTTTTTGCCTGCGCTTATCACTGTGAAGTGTCTTGGGATGCTCTACCATTCAAGACATTTTATAAATGCAAGCATTTGTTAATAAATTATGTTCTTCTTGGCATTTCCTCAGGATTGAGAATGACTTGTTTTCACTCAATATTTGTCTGTTCTGAACCATAATGCTCAATTTAAGCACACAATGAACAAAAGATGAAAATTCACTTTTGGTGCTGTACAAATCATGGATCTAGGTGTCAACTTCTGTACGT
The DNA here is from genome assembly GCF_036971445.1 of Narcine bancroftii. Classification (NCBI taxonomy): domain Eukaryota; kingdom Metazoa; phylum Chordata; class Chondrichthyes; order Torpediniformes; family Narcinidae; genus Narcine; species Narcine bancroftii. The sequence continues at coordinate 15,695,579 of NC_091477.1, forward strand.
GTAGAAAAATGAGCTTTCAAGGCCTTCGCTTGAACACTGTAAATTGTGTAACTCAGCAGAATAAGAGAACTTGATGGCAAGGAGCGGGAACGATTGTGTGTGATGAAGGGATTGGCTCGTAAGGCTTCTTTTAATTAAAAAAAATTGACACAGTAACAGGCCTTCCAGCCCACGAGCCCGTGTCGCCCAAATATCCCAATCAATCGACAACTCCTGTACATTTTGAAGGTTGGGAGGAAACTGAAGCACCCAGGGAAAACCCATGCAGAGATGGGGAGAGCATACAAATTCTTTACAGACAGCTCCAGATTTGAACCCTCGTCACTGGCACCGTAATAGCTTTGCACTAACTGTTAACCATGCCGCTTCATTCAATGCTGAAGTGCCTCTAGTCCTTCTCAGTGACTATAAGCAAGTGGGGAAACCTTAAGCAGACAGTACCTTCCAAGTTGTGCGTATGACAGTACAGCTTTTTAAATTGAGTATTATGGTGCAGAACAGACAAATGATGAATAAAAACAAGTCATTCTCAATCCTGAGGAAATGCCAAGAAGAACATAATTTATTAACAAATGCTTGCATTTATAAAATCTCTTGAATGGTAAAGCATCCCAAGACACTTCACAGGAAGACAATCAGACCAAAAAAAAATCACATCTTTCTCTCACACTTATAATAGAATCCAACAAATCTGATCCTATTCTTTGCAAAATTCATTCACCACCAAGATTTATCTGCATTTTTCATATTTGCAATTCATGCTAAGTTTAAATAAATGGCCAAATAGTCATTTCATAATTTTCAATCATTTCAGAAGTCACTCCTTTGATCATTTGTGGATAATTACTGTAGCATTTTAGGACTGGTAATATTCTCAGAATTAATAAGATAAGAGAATCCTGATTCATCAGGATTGACTTCTTGAATGTCATAAGCAGTGAATCGCTCTTCTCGGCAGCCCTTCACACCTGGTGGTGCTGAATCTCTGCTATGATGTAATTCAGTGGCCCCTGCACCCTATCTAGGTCTGTCAACATGTGTGCATTATACATATAAAGACAAGCTGCACTATAGCTTGTGAATTACTTATTTGTCCCTGGTTATCTCGTACCTTTGTGGGAACCTACTGTGCAAAAATTGTCTGTCCTGTCTGATACATTGCAACAGTGACTTCATAATGTACTTCATCTGCCATTAATGGCTTTGACCTTCAAAGGTGCTAAATAAATGAAGTCTTTCTCCCTTTCCGGTTAATACTATTATAGAGATTTCCTAATATAAACATCAAACATCCTCTCATAATTCAGTTAATCCTCTGCCATTTTGCATCCAAGGAAACCACCCGATAAAAAACTAAAGTCAGGTTCTCTAACATGTTTCCTTCTGGATCATGAGATGGTAACCTACACAATCAAACCTGCTGAAAGACAAAGATTTACTCAACTTTCTCTTCAGTTTTTTTTAAACTATGGACATACAAATATACAATTGAGGGAAAAGAATAGACCACTCTGCTCTGCTATTCAATATGATCAGAACTGATTTGATTGTCAACCCAAATGCATAGTCCCACTAACTTCTGGCAAACTTTTGCATGTTTGTGTTGTCACAAATCAATCTACCTCTCCCTCAAAAAAAACTGAATACAATGCTTACCTTATCCTTTGAAAAAGAGACAGTTGTCAAGACTGAATACTTTGCAAGCAATATATAATTTGCACCTTGTTTATAAGCAGTGAACCCCCCCCCCCACCCCCTGCCCCACCCCGTTCCATATTTTCCCATGAGAAGAAATGTGCTCTCTTTGTCTGCTCTTTTAAGGCCCATTAGGATCTCACATATATCACTTAATTCCCCCCTAACCTTGGTGGAAATGTCTCAATGTGGATTCACTCATATTATTAATTATGAAAATTTTATTGATCTTAAAGTGCTAAAGTGATTATCCACAGATGATCAAAAGTCTGACTTCTGAAACATTTGAAAAGCTATTAATCCCCAACCTTTTCTTAGAAGAAAACATACGTATTTCAATATCAGTCCAATAGACCCCTGAACTGCTTCTAATGAACTTGCATCTTTCCTTTAATAAGACCAATGCTGAACTAGAGCTCCAGATGCGGTCTCATTAGCACACACTGCAGCTCAAATCTGTGCAATCGCTCATCATTTTGATAACTTATTTTCTGCTCAAATGGATAATTTTACATTTTCCCGCATGATGCTTCCTTTGCCAGATCTTTACCCACTCAATCAATCTTTTTCTCTCCATCTGATCTTTAAAGCTCCTTCCTCTACCTATTTAGTGCCATCCACCCAAGAAACAAGCATACCTTCAGTATTTTCATTGATATCAGGTGTATAAATTGTGAAAATGTTGAGGCCCCACACAACATTTTAAATCATGAGAAACAGAAAAAAGATCCATTATGTCTACCCTCTGTCTCCTGTTAAGGCAGCCAATCTTCAAACTTGCCAAAGTTATTTCTGCACACAGCGAGCTTTAATTTTCTGCAATAATCTTTGATGTGGTACCATATCAAATGCATTCTGGAAATCTAAGTACAAGGCATCCATAAATTCCCTTAATCGAAAGAACTTCAAAGAACTCCTATAGATTATTTAAGCATGTTTCTCTGAACTGGAAACATTATTTACCTTGAACAAAATGAGGTTGACTTTTTGCAATTACCTTGATTTTTGTCCAAGTGTCTGCTATTGCACATTTAACTCTAGCTTCCAAGATTTTCACAGTGATAGCTATTAAACTAACTGGCTTTTGGTTTCCTGCTTTCTATCACCTTTGCCTTTTGAATAAAGGAGATGCATTTTATAATCAAAAGGAACCTTCCTCAAATGTACTTCTTTTCAGAAAGTTAAAACCCACAGTTAAACTCTTTTGCTTGTCAATGCATTCAACCTCCTTGCAAGTTCTTTGTATATCAAACGCTAATCATTCTCTTTTTGATTTAAGAAGTGTTACCTGCTGATATATTATCATGGCTTGGCTTTGTGAACAAAGTTTTAGGAAGGATTGTAGACATGGGCATATCCTTCAAGCCTGCACAATGGATATTCTTTAGGTGGAGGGCAGTGTACACAGTACTGGCCCCACCCTTTACACCCAGGGTTTATCTGCCATGGCCTAAGCTGGAACAATGACGGCCAGGTCCTCTGGTCGTAGGTACTATGTTGGAGTGTCCTTCTCCTCGATGGATGGCCGGATAAGGTGAATGAGTCCCTTCTGCCTGGGTTTGAAATCAGGGTTTTCCTTCTTTAGGCTGGCTGCCAACCAAGGCTAACAAACCCAGCCTACCCATCCAGTTATACCACTGGACACTCGGTTGTAAACTCAGTGAAAGCAGGGGACACCAACAAGAAGCTGTTGCTATGGATGCAATAATGTAGGAGGCCATTTGCAGTGACCTCCTGCCTGGCAAGCCAGACAGTGGTCATGCGGCGATCACTACACCGAGAAAGGAGAGGTGATGTATTACGTGTGCACTTTCCTGGGATGAGTGGGACATTAGTCCCAGACTTCACTTGCCCCCCCCCCACCCCCCCCCCCCCGCCCCGATGGATTATATTCACAGTCAAAGGGTGAATTGTTGAGGTGGTGGAAGGAGAGCAGTTGATGTTGTGAACTGTGTTACTAAATTTTATGTAGACAGGTTCTCTTTGTTTTCACCTCTCTTGCTGACACATAGGTCAATGCTTTGTGCTGCCTGAGGTGTTTTGTTTGGGTGAGTTGAAAGATCAAGCTATCCTTGTCTAACTTGGTTGCATCTAATCTTGGAATTGACCTGGGAAGGGGATAGGCACAAAATGGAACATTTTATCCATGAATTTAAATTGAATATGCATCCGTAGCACCTCTATGCCTGACTGTTCTAACACCAGTCAGGTTCCTGGAATTCACAACTATTAATGGATTGTAGGTTTCATGCCATCCATTTTTCACTTGGAGAATATATATCACTTCAAGGATGATGGCTGTTCCTGAAGTTTTAAAAAAAATCATCTGAGGAGAGCATTGCTTTAATCAAATGCTGCCCATTTTCTGACTAAGAAGACTCAGCACTCTTCCCTGTTAGGCAAGCACACTAATCAAGCACAGCCAACAGAAGGAATGAATATGACCTAGATTCCTGTCTAGTGTGAAGAGACATCAGTGAAAAATTTCTTTGGTGAGGCTGGAGATATTTACTGTGTGTTCACGCTGTCAGGTTGATCAATTTTAAAGCACTTGGACAGAATTAGGACTGCACCATCCATACATCACTTATATATTTACAATGATAAACTGCAATTGTTTATGGAATGTTGAATTAACAGCATCTCATCTGGCTGTGCACATCACCATGAATTGTGCAAAAGTACTTGATCCCAGTCAATCCAAGACAGTGGAACCTTATGCAAGAGGTACACACGTGCCCTCCAATATTCCAATCCATTCCCAAACCCAACCAAATTTGCCACCAGTGCATGTTGATGTTACAGTGTTTCAAATTTGTTAAATTGCCTTGAGACAGAATTCAGGAGAATGGTTAAGGATGTAACCCTGTAATTCTACAACCAAATATTGTGCTTTTATTGCTCTATGATCATCTAGCCATCATTGCTCACGAAATTAAAATTTTCACTGTACCTCCGTACATTTGATAAGAAATTTGAACTTCTTGAACATGAGACTTCTTTGACATAACTTCTTGACAGGCTTACCAGTGTTTGGAAAGTTTTTCTCATCTATGTCTGAAATGGTTTACATCATATTCAGCATAAAACCATTCTTCTAGCATCTAGTCTAGTCTGCCTAGGATCCAGGCCCAAAATGTTGGTCACTCTTAACTTCCTCTGGCTGCTCCGTGACTGATTTTCTCCACCACTGTTGTGTATTGTCCAGGACCATCTGTGTTTTATATAATTCAATGAGGTCTCTTCCCATTCTTCCAAACTTTGGTGAATATACACCCAAGTAATCCAATCTCTCTTTATACTTCTGTCCTTTAATACCAAGAACCGTCGTGCTGAGCTTTTTCTGCCCTCCCTCTATGTAAGAACATCCTTTATTTGCTAAAAAGTCCAAAACTGCTCTTAATTGCACAAGTTGTGTTTACACCGAGGTTCTGTCTGATTTCAATCATATGTCCCTGAACTTAATGCTCTTGCTAAGAAGGCTAACTTGCTATTTGTCTTCTTAACTGCTTATTTACACTGATTGATGTACAAAGGCATCCAGGTCTTGTCACGTTAACTTATTTCTTAATTTATTGTCTTTCATATAATATTATCCCTGACTTTATTGTTTGTTGTGATTGGTTAAGATCACATTCACCCAAATGAAATCACATTTGCCACTCCCTCAACCTGTCCAAATTACCTCAGCGCTTTTCTGTATCCAAATCACAGCATATATCCCCACTCAACTTCATGTTGTCTGTGGACTTGGAGACTGTCCATTTAATTCCCCAATCTAATGAATAGCTGTAGAAGAAACTCTGGATGCTGCAGTACCTCACTAGTCACTGCTACTCAGAAGATAACCTGTTTTTTCCTTGTTTCCTGTCTGCCAACCAGTTCCCTATGTCAGCGAATTACCCCAATCCCACACGCTTTGCTTGTCACATTTCTATTTGGGACCTTGTCATAAGCCTTCTGAACAAATTAATAATTCGCATGAAAATGTCGAACATTTTAACAAGCTCATCCCATTATATTGAGTGTGGAAAGGTGACCTTTCCAACAGTAACAAATCAATGCAGCATAATTCATTCTGTCAGTGATTTTTGGCAATAACTTAGTAAATTTTCTCAAGAGCAGTTCATGCTTTCAGATTCCAGATTTAACTTAGTCCACTTAAACTTGAAGAAGCTTTTGAAGATAAGCAGAATCAGTGCAGCCAGGTGCCAAGAAATTGTTTTCTTTTGTGCTTTCTGTAGATATTCCAAGGAAGCCTTCCCTCTTGAACAAAATAGAAAGAGTCATATTCCTGTTGGCTTGTCAAATGACAAAACACCGTTTCCGAGATTCCCAAATGAATGTCTTCTGGCTCCACTTCAGATGATCAAACATTCAATGAGGACAAACAAGCCCTAAGGTTTCCACTGGTTAAGGTTAGGGTAGCACAGTTAGTGTTACAATCCCAACAATCAGGACTGGGGCTAGAATCCCACATTGTCTGTAAGGAGTTGGTATGTTCTCCCCTTGTCTGCATAAGTTTCCCCCGGATATTCCGGTTTCCTCCTACCCTTCAAAAAAAGTACTGGGGTCGTAGATCAATTGGGTGTAATTGGGTGGCATGGGCTCCTGGACTGAAAGGGCCTGTAACAATGCTCTATGTCTCCATTTAAATTTAAAGTATTTACATTTAAATTTAAATTTGGTCAGTAAAGATGCAGATTTAAAAGGTTTAGAGTTAAATTCCAAAAGAGCCCCAAGGACGTCATCAGATCCAATCTGTATTGTCAAATTGTGGCTTTGAGGTTTATCCTTGATACATGACATTTGGAATTTGAGGAACCAAGATGGATAACCATGTATTGTCTTCCATGTTAACCGCCTCCAACTACCCAGATTATTTTAGTTTAGGAATTATGATTGCTTCCTTAATATAAATGTTTAAACATACAACATTAGGGCCATCAGATGCCTTCAGTACAGCTTTTATCAAGAAACATTTGTTCCTGGGAGGAAGCATTAAGTGGATTTCAATGAGTAACTTCAGCCTATTGTGTTTTTGCAGTAAAAAGTTGTGTGAATTTCCTACACAGCATCATGGAATCACAATTCCTAAGAGGGCTTGATACCATTCTGCTCTGAGCTGCTCTTTGCTTCTCAATCAACCTGCCATCATTGCATTCAATGTGTTAGTCCCTGAACAAGTATAGAGCATGCCAGTAAGTGATAGTCATTCGGACCAGCTGATGGTCAGCTCTGCCTGAACTAACTCAAAGACTGCAACATCAGTGCGTCATCCGGATCACTGCTTTGATCCGCTCAAACTTCACTCAAGCAACTTCTCATGCATTATGAACTCTTCAGTGAGATTGGTTTTGGAATCAATCCCAGATATCCATTATTCTGCACAGAGACCACCTAAGTCCTTGATTAAATTGCAGCCTGTACATCACTCCCAGTTATCTATTCTACACTCAAAGACAATAAACAAAACTTGTTGACAACTCATTTTAAAGGAATCCAATATGATTTAAAGGATATTCTCTGAGGTATATGTGTATAATTTCTCTACTTCCTGTAGTACCAGACGGCTACTCACATGACTTTTCACAGCTCATGTAGTGCAAGTGAGTCTAGAGATTACATAATTACACTGTTGGAACCTAGGAGAGTTGGTTCTAACTGGCTAACGTTATGAAGATGCACAGCAACAACAAGGTTTTAAATCCTCCAAGGAAACACATACATAGGCAGGGTGATATCTTATGTGGACGAGGTGGGATTTCAGCCGTGTGCGGGCTTGTTCAGCCTCCACTCTTGTAGAGCAAGAGACTCAATGGAGCATGCTTTTCCACAAAGTAATTTGCCCTGATTCAGATGCAGATTTTAATCATTCAGGTGAGGTGAGTGCAGCAAAGTTAATTGGCGGACATGGGGATTCAAAGAGAGTGAAGAGGTCAGGAGGGAGGGCTAGCTGGGGTATTGTGTGTTTCAGCCTAGCACCATCATGTAAAGCATGTAAATCTGCTGGGCCAAGTTGTGGAAGGGAGGTTTCTGTAGCAAATGGTAAATGACCTTTACTGTACATTGTTTCCTCTATAAATATTGTCAAAGCTAAGCTATGGACTCATGAATGCTATTCCTTCACATTTAAGCAGTAAGCATGATCTAGATCCTAAAGGGTCAACCCCTCTTCCTGTAAATTTGATTTTTTTTAAATGTCAGCAAGAATCACAAACTTTGAATTTCCTGGAGATTTGCAGCATTGCAATGATAGCTATAAGTTGCAAAGTTCATGTTAAGGGTCAAAAGTGCCAGGAAGTTAAGGCAGCAATTCCATCAGCCATTACTTACATCACACCATAATGCCCTGATGCTTTTACGCACCATTGATCTCCATGCAAATCAATTATTTGATTTAACTTATTGTGAATGCCATTGTGATCATCAGATCCACTGGCATCTTAGCAGAATGGCATTGGCAAGCTCAGCACATTTCATGCTGTTTAAGAAATAATCCATATGACAATCCAAGCAGCAAGCCAAGAATAGCTCAAAGCTAAATGCCTTTGTTTTCCTTTTGTTCATGCATTCTCAGTGGGAATGGCAAGAGGAAGTCAACATTCCTTTTGATGAATCAGCAGATAGATATTAAAAATAGGGCATATGCCAAATTAGTTTTCTGTAATTTTTTTTTTGTTTCTTGCCCAATCACCCTACAAATGTTCATTTTAAAAGATTAGATAGTCTTCACATCCCAGCAATTTATTATTTTGGCCATTGGTGTTCCCAGTTCACCACTAAACAGGCTACAAAATATTCTAATAATTTGTCTTGCAAATTGTGGCATTAATGTGCAGCTGGAGGGCAGAATGTCTGATGGGTTAATTTACTGTTTGTCACCATGGCATCAAATGTATTTAAGTAGTCCATTAACTGTTAAGGAATACTTGTAAAGTTGTATTTCATTGTGAAATGCTATTTAACAAGGTTCTATGATTGGGCCATATCCCATTGCTTTTTTTTCCAATGGCACTATTTGGTTGTGATTTTCTTGAACCTTGTTCACTGAACAATGTCCCTCATATAATTCATAAAAATGGAATGGGAATGCAATGTATGCAGTTGCAAGTATTCCAGAGAATGAGGTGGGACAGTTAGTATAACAGTTAGCACAACGCTGTTACAGCACCCATGTAGGGGGTTTGAATCCCACACTGTCAGTAAGGAGTTTATACGTTCTCCCCGTGACTGCATGGGAGGTTACAAAAAAAAAATATCAGTAATATATTTTTACCTCCTATGGATGCCACTAGACTGGCTGAGTTCTTCCAGCATTTCTTTGTGTTTTTACTACAATCTGCAGACTTTTATGTTTCACTATAAAACAGAAGGCTAAATTAATCCCATCTATTCTCCACCAGGTGAGTTAGTGTAATGCTAAGCTTTCATTTGTATTTACTTTCACCTCCGGTGATCCTGCTTGAATTCCCCATTGTTCTGTTTCTACAAAAAAGAAAGAGGCAACTGTGTTCTCTGCATGCCTAGAACTGAATTTTCATGTTCAAATAATGTATTTTCACTCTTCATTTCCAAGTTCTGAGAACAATGGATCAGATCATGTGAAAAATTTTAGCCCAGTCAGACTATTATCCATCTTATTTTCCAAATTAATTTGGAGCTAAAAAGAAAGGTCAGGGAAACAGAAAAATAAACTCATAATTTCCTGGGATCCAGCCATAAAATGTTTAAATTCAGCTAGTTTGTAAGTACATGTTCTAAAGTCTCTCCTCTTTTTGACAGGGACAGTTGCTCTCAAAAATAGCAGCATTGATTTGGGAAATCTGGACATCGGTCGAAGAGTCTCGCAGGAAGTACCTCCAGCCGTGTTCTGGAGATCTCAGTTATACATCGATCGGCCACAGTTCATCAAGTTTAATGTCTCTTTGGGAAAGGATGCACTTTTTGGCTTGTACATAAGAAAAGGCCTTCATCCCTCACACACTCAGGTAAAGATTGTGATTTCAAATTCTTACTTTACAATTTCCTCCAAGTAATAATTGCAAAATAAACTAAATTGAAAATAGCAGCACTAATTGAAAGGACAACATTTTTTTTTCAAAAGATTTGCTTCCTGAAAAAAATGGGGATCATGAGAGACAACATCAAGCTGAATACAAAGATAATTTCAGATTTGCTGTATCATGTAGGAAGTTAGAGAAACATTAAATTAACTTTTTTTGAATTTGGCCTGTTTGATTATATAATGATCCTGACATTGCATTAGTTCAACTGGTCTAAAAATGTCCTGCCACTGAGTTTTGTTTGTACCCAGCATCTGATGTCTCTTGTGTCAGTGTCCAACATTAGTTGGCCAACATTGATGGATTCTAGTTTCCCTGATACTGCTTTTCCATGGTCACAATGTCCTGGTGAAACCTTTCACCATGTTTGTCATTGACTGAACCAAGAATAGCAGGGAAAAAAGTCCAAATGTCAATGCAGAAAATGAATTGTCTTTTTAAAATATTTTTATTGATTTTTAAAGTATAAAAAATTGAATGGTACAATTATGCAATGTGCCACAAAATTAGAAAAAGTAGATTACAAGTATGATCATAATTAAAGAATCCAGAACACATTGTTAATAATAAAATAAAGCATAACAACAAAAGAAAAGAAAAAAGGAAAAGAAAACAAAGTTTAAAAATGTCAAAACCTCTTCCTCTAAGCAAGGTTGAAATTTTACATGTATGAATGAAGTAACACCCTCTAGGAGAGGGACAATACAGCACCAAAAATCCTGGGCAACACTAAATCTTAAGATTATGGTAGTAGTCCGTAAATGAGTCCCATGTCTTTTGGAATTTAATATTTGAGTCCTTAATAGCATATCTATTTTTTTTTCTAAATTTAAGCAAGACATAATATCATTTAGCCACTCTGCATGTGTAGGTGGGGTATTAACTTGGCATTTTATCAAGATTGTATGTCTGGCTATCAATCACGTAAAAGATCAAATTCGGCTCTGAGTGGAAGTCAGTAATATATCATCCTCTTGAAATCTTCCAGAAAATGAATTGTCAATGACATGTGGCACTTCATGGCTTTGTATACTGGAAGTACTCTAAAAATTTGACAGGGCCCTTTATTGTCCAGTGTTATTGATGAAGAAATTGCAACAGGGTACAACAATGGTCGAGAGATAATGTGCAGGGAAGACATGGTTCTTTGTAGCTATTTAGACACTAGCTGTTTTTGTGCCTTTGTGCTTTGGGGAGCTTATAATTCTGTGATGGCTGTGTGTTGGGGCACTTCATTCTGTGATGGTTGTATGGCAGAGGCATTTGGCTTTGTGAGGGACCATCATGGTGAATGCATGATGGGACTTTTTGGTCCTGTGGTCATGATGTGGGGAGTGTATTCAGTTGGATGAAAACTATGGGGGCTGCAGAGTTACATGAGGACTGTGTCAAGAGGTCACTTGTTTTATTTTCTCCTTTATTTATTTAATTTTCAATCAGCATGGTTACAAAACAAACAAAATCAAAGAAATATTACAAATATATACAATAAAATACCAACCTACATGTTTATATGCAAAGAATATAAAAATCAACACATTATCACAATTATGAAATTCTGTACTATTGTTTATAAATACAAAGTTACACCCCGTGCCAATCCTTCAAAGAAAAGGAGGAAAATGAAAAAAAGAGAAAGACCTCCCCCAAACAAAAGGGGAAAAAAATGTGACAAAATCATTTGTTTTCCAAAAGCATTAATTACATACAGATGAAACATTATGTGATTCATGCAGAGACTACTTCATCCCTTAAGGGATAAATGTCTTGTCCTAGACATCACTAGGGATACTGGAGATAGTGGTAATGGACACCGGAGGGGAAATCATCAAAGATTAACCCCCTTGTATCTTAAGTACGGGTTCCATATTCTTAAAAACTTAACAATTTCTGAGGTTGTAAATAATCTTCTCCAGGGGAACAAAACTATACATTTCAGAATTCCAGTGGATCCGACTCCATTGGAAATCAGATTTCCAAGTAATGGCTATGCATTTCCTGCCCACCGCTAAAGCAAGCTTAACAAATTTATATTGATATTTCAACAGCCTCATTTTAGGTCTCATAACAGCTAATTCCTCCAATAAAAACAATTCTGGCAACTGAGAGTATCGAATTCTGGTAATTTGTTCCAGGAGATTCCCCAAATCCTCCCAGAAAAATCTTACCTTAGGGCATGACCAGGTGAAATGTGAAAAGGTCCCTATATTTTGACGACATCAAAAGCATAAGTTAGATAATTCAGATTTCAGTTTATTTAATTTTAGGTCACCTGTTTCTGAGGGAACTGAGTGGAGAGGACATTTGGACATCTCAGTTCTGAGGAGGTGCTTAATTTTGTAGTACAATGCAAGGTGGTTTTGAGGGGTCTGTGGAGAGGGCCTTTGTGTTTATTTGAAGGCATTTGGTTTTGTGGAGGAAGAATTCGCAGAGAGTGTTGGGAGAATCTATGAAGATTATGCAGGAAGTGCACTTTGTTTCTTGGGAACTCCTGAGGAAGGCACTTGTTTCTATGAGATCAATTAGAGGAGGGCTCTTGCTCCAAATGGGATTGTTTAAGGACCTCATTTCTTCCTCCAAAGATGTGGTAAGAAACTTAATGTCAACACAGTGATGGTGCTGAGATGTGGGATGGTGCTGAGAGGTAAATGCACTTTTCTGGTCAATATTAAAAAGGAAGTATCAAGGAGTACACATCTTCTGAGGTGATACTGTCAGACTAATGACAACATGACCACTTGCAGTGGGGATGCTCATTTTCTGAAGGGCCATTTGTGATGGGTGTGCCAAGTACAGGGATGATGATGAACATTAAGTTGCAGCTCCCAGGGAAATTGCATGATGTGTGTTTGTAGTGGGGCACTAATGAGAAGATGTTTGCTGTCATGGGAACAGCAATAAGATGCACACTTGTAGCACTCAGGATAGTTACAAGGAGCACTTGCTATCGAGCTTGCTGCCCTCAGGACTGTCAGGAAGAACTTTCTTGGCAGCAAGGGAACAGCGCTGAGGCAGATGCTTCTTGACAGACAGACGCCAAATACACCACTTCATCAGGGAAAGACAAGAAGTGCCCAGTCACTTCAATCACTATCTTCTGCCACTTTAAAAAGGAAACAAGCTACCATTTATAATGATATTCTGGGATTATTGCATGAATGAAAGAGAGAGTCTTTTAATGTGTGAGTCTTGCACACAATAAATGGGACCTGACAGGACGACTCATTACATACAACTAATGTCTTGCTCTTCTGCACCACAAAATCTCAGTGCTGAAAACTGTTATAAATCTAGTTGATTGCTTAAAATTGCTGCATTCTGTTGATCGCTGCAGATTGAGATTTCATTGAAGTCCCTCTTACTTACATGCTCCAACAAGTAATGAGGCTGTCAGCTCAAGGAGTGATTTCTAAACATCGGGTGTGAGGCAGAAACACAAGGTAGTGGCTCAGAAAATGATAGAAGGTATCCATTTAGGATATCAATGTATGATGCAGTTTCTTTTGGAATCTCTGACAATTTCAAACTACTTTAGTGTTAATGAAGTGTATTTAAAAGTGTAGAAAACTCAACATCTTATGACACAGCAAGCTCCCATGAGCAAAAATGGACTAAAATCTAGATGGCCAAGTGATCTCCTTTCTCCTCATTTTTGTTGCTTAACTAACACACACACACACACACACACACACACACACACACACACACACACACACACACACACACACACACACACACACACACACACACCACCTTCTCCAATTTCCCTCCCAACATTTACAAAACGAAATGCAAACTCATTCTTGACAGGATCACAACGGCAATGAGCAAGATAGATCAGCTCATTGAGTGCCGTCACACCAACAACCTTGCATTCAAAATTAGCAAAACCAAGGAGATGATAATGGACTTCAGGAGGAAGTCAGGAGAATACAAACCAGTCCTCGTCGAGGGCTCACTAATGGAGAGGGTCAAGAACTTCAAATTTCTGGGTGTCAACATCTCCAAGGATCTGTTCCTAGAGCGTCCATGTCAAGGCAATCATGAAGAAGGTTCGCCAGTGGCTATACTTAGTGAAGTGTTTGAGGAGATTCGGTATGTCATCGAAGACTCTTGAAAATTTCTAGAGGTCTATGTGGAAGGTGGTTGCATCACTGTCTGGTATGAAGATGCCAATGGTCAGGGAAAAAAAAAACTCCAGAGGGTTGTTAACTTGGCCTGCGACATCACGGGCACCAGACTTCACTCCACTGAGGACATCTAAAAGAAACCAACCTCTATCCGCAAGGACCCCGGCCACCCAGGCCATGGCCTCTTCATTCTGCTGCCATCATGAAAAAGATACAGGAGCCTGAAGACATACACCCAGAGGCACAAGGACGGCTTCTTTCCCATTGCCATCAGATTCCTGAATGATCAATGAACCAATGACACTGCCTGACTTTGACTTTTTGTGCCCGGTTTTCATATAAATGGTGGTTTATATGAATGTTTGCACTGTGATTGCTGCAGTAAAAAACAATGAACTTTATGACTTATTCATGGCAATAAATTCTGAGTCTGAATATAACAGATTCATTTATAATCGAACTCTTCTGCCTGCTTCGTCAATGACATTTCAAAGAGTTTATAGCACAGAAACAGCCCTTCAGCCCAACTTTTCTAAGCCAAACCTCATTTAGAACTCACTCGTTGTCACCACTTCCAATAATCTTTCAGATATAGCCCAAATACAACACCTAATAGCTGAGTAAAAGTAGGCACAGCCGAAATAAAACAATCTATTCTCTTTATCCATTGATTTCTATTAAGCAAACTCCTTCAAGTAATACGTCTTGAGAGAGCCAGTGAAAACCTGAGCCCAAAATCAATTTTTGCAGTGAATTATGCCCACAGTGAATTGATGAGCCTGTTCCATTTTAAGCTTTATGTAGTTATTTCTCTGGAGTCTTTTTTACTTGCATATCAGGATTTTAACACAGAACCTCAATCGAAGGTACATAGCAGGCTTACACTATAACCAGACAACATATGACATGAAGCCACTCAAAAATATATTGGGGAAAGTGACCAAATGCATGGGAAAGACATGGGATTTCTCAAAGGTGCTGATTGCACATGAGAGTTCATTTGTTTTCAGTCTGAACTCGCCACCTGGTAACCATTCAACCACTTGCTCTTCTAGAATCTATCTACCTCTGTCTTGAACATATTCAAAGACTTTACTTTGAGGAATAGTTTCAACCTTTGAGAGAGGAAAATTCAACCAATTTGTGTTTAATGTGACCCCCTTGTACTTAAACAATGACCACCAGTTTTATATCTTTCCACCAGAGAAAATATTCACTTGACATCACCTCACAAGATGCCTCAGGTTCTCGATAAAGTATCCTGACCCAAAAGGTTAACTGACCATTTCTCTTCATGGATTTTGCCTGACCTTCCAGGATCTCATTATTCACTCAAGATCTCAGCATCTGCAGTTTTTGTGTTCCTTCATGTTAAAGTGCTTGATAAACAAACACGAATACAACTGCAAAATGTTTTTTTAAATTCACTTTGCAAAGCATGAGAACCCTGTCACAGCAAGAAGCACTGCCACAAGTAGCTTGTCTCACCCCAAGGGAGCCTGCTGTGTGGAAAACTTCTAGTTTTCCAGAACATTCAAACAGATTTCTCCATATATGTACATGTTTCTTAGAATTCTCTTGGGATTTGTTAATCAGGGTTGTGTCCCTTACCCAATGGTTAATAGTATTTCAATGTCTTTGCCAAATATGGAGTTGTGTTGTTCTTCATAACCAGCTTTAACCTTACTGAATTATCAAAACATACAATGGAATGGTCTCTGCTATATTATTTTGGTTACAACATTAAACATTGCATCCTTATTAGGACTTGTGTACTTCAATCATTTTACCAAGCCTAACTTTTGCAATCTTTCCTTGAAAGGCAATTCATCCATTTCAGGCATCAGACTGGCAAACCTCTTAGAACTACTTCCAATACAGCAACACCAGCAAAATGCCGGAGGAACTCCGCATCCATGGATAGTCAAATTCTTTTTACATCCTTCTGAATAAGGAAACCAGCCCGACACATAATATTTCCAAGTGTGGTCTGTAATAACACCTCAGGTAATTGAAGAATAATTGTCACCTTTTAATATCTAACCCCTCACAATAAATAGAATTCTGTTAATATTCCTAATTATTTGCATACTCATCTTTTACAAATTATCCTGTAGGATACCCAGAACACTGTGCTCCTTCGAGCTCTTCAAACTTTCCTCATTTAGATTAATTGTGGGTTTTTTTAATCAACTTTATTCACAATAAAAGTATATACAAAACAAAACAATGCAAATTATGTACACATTCTTAATGTCAAGTTCATATATACATTTCATTGCTGAACATTAACCATTTACATTACTGCAAACATCTCCTGTCACTAATATGGCCCTTGGAGTTACTCTCTCCTTTGTTGTTTGGGGGGCTTCCCCACTGCCTGAGCCCCTTAATGCCCGGGAGCAGGAAAGACCCTATAATGTGTTCCTTCCCTAACAATGCCCTCATGTAGGCTGCACCATGCCTCAGTGCATCCTTCAGCACGTACTCCTGCACCATGGCATGTGCCAGGCCGCACCATTTTCTAACTGACATCTCACTGTGCTGGAAGACCAACACCTTTCAGGCAGACCAAGGAAACCGAGCAGATGGTCACTGTTATGACCCTAGGAAAATCTACAAATTAAGCTTTCCTGCCAAAGTGGACAATTACACATTTTCTCACATTATATACGCCTTGTGAGATCTTTCCCCACTTTTTTTTTTAACTTACATAACTTCCCTTTTGTCCTTCTTGTGACTATATAGAATAGAAAAGAAGGACTCCAATGCAAGGTCTGCAAGATTTTAAATAAAATTTAAATTTAGACATAATGCCAGGCCGTCTAATTACACCCAACTGACCTGCACCCCAGGCAAATTTTGAATAGTGAGAGGACACCAGAGCACCCAGACAAAACCCACACAGATACAGGGAGAATGAGCAAACTCCTTGCAGACAAAGCCAGATTCAAGCCCAGTCACCAGCAGTGTTACAGCGTTGCGCTAACCCCCTATGTTAACCATGCTGCCCCTTGGGATTTCTAGTTTTATCCCAAAATAATAAAATGGAGTTCAAATTCTTTCCCAAAGCTCCTTGCATTATCTTTCGAATGGCACAGCAATACAAGCTTAACCAATCAAATTAGTAGTAATCACATTAAAGGGACCCATTGCCAATCATTGAGAGATGTGAGAAATTTATAGTATTTCCAATGTACGCTGTCTCTATCAACCAGAAATGTGTGCAGTGAGTATGCTGTAACCAAGCACTCCTATTAATGGACACAGACCTGCTCAAGCCGACTACATATTTTGTATTCCCTTGTTGTAAGTTCCTCTGCATCATTTTCTTTTGTCAAAGTTAATGCATGACTGTATCCATCACACTCCATCCCCTCCAGCTGTTGCTCACTGCCTCTGGGCAAATGCAGAGAGATGATGAGAGATTTGAAAAGGTTATGAGGAGAGACTGCAAAATGGGTTGTAGAAGCAAATAAACATTATACACTGTCATCACAGTGTCACAGATGGGTTGAACTGAATTTTTGCCCTCAGACATGAAGATAACTTTCTTGACTGTTGTGGTCTTCCCATTAACAAAGGAGAATCCTGTGGATTGGTCCAATGGTGATCTTAATATTTATTAAGTGAATTGATAGATGTAAATAAGATATTTCAATCTGAAGGAATCTGGGAAGTCAGGGGAACACGACCCAGTCCTCATTGAGGGCTCAGTAGTGGAGAGGGTCAAAAACTTCAAATTCCTGGGTGTAAACGTCTCCAAGGTTCTGTCCTGGAGCCTCCATGTTGATGCAATCACAAAGAAGGCCTTCCAGCAGCTATACTTTGTGAGATGTCAGAGGAGATCCGATATGTCACTGAAAATTCTCAAGAACTTCTACAGATGGACTGTGGAGAGCATTCTGGCTGGTTGCATCACTGCCTGATATGGAGGTGCCACCTCTCAGGACAAGGAAAAACTCCAGAGGGTTGTAAACTCAGCCTGCGACATCATAGGCACCAGACCATTTCATTGAGGATATCTTAAAAAATCAGCCTCTATCCTCAAAGACCCCCACCACTGCCCTCTTCACTCAGCTACCATCGGGGGATAAAGGTACAGGAACCTCAAGATGAGCACTCAATGGCACAAGGACAGCTTCTTCCCCGCTGCCATCAGATTCCTGAACAATCAATGAACCAAAGACACTGCCTGACTTTTCGTGCACTATTATTTTTTTTTTTTTTAGATAGTATTGTTGTAAGATGGTTCATAATATGGATGTTTGCACTAAAGATGCTGCTGCAAAACACCACATTTTGTGACTTGTTCATAACAATAAATTCTGATTCTGATTTTGAGGATGCTGTGGATTGGTTCAATGGTGATCTTCATATTTATTAGGTGAATTAATAGATGTAGATGGAATCTGTAAATACGTTTATTTGTCATCTGCACAAGTACAAACTGACAAAACAGTGTTCTCTGGACCTCGGTGGAAAAAAAAGCAGACACATTGCCAGATGTAACACGAACAGACAAACAAGATATGCCGGAAATGTATTCGTATGTACAAATAAATATTCTTTTGTGTCAATGAGAGTCTGGGATGGTCAGTGTGAACAGTTCCTTTGGTTGTTCAGCATTCTCACTGGTGGACTGTGTCTGATACTCCTGAATCTTTTTTTTTTCCAATGGGAGAAACTAAAAGATACTGTGTGCAGGGTGGAAGGAGTCCTCAATGATTTTCAGCAACCTCTTCAGACAACGATCCTGAAAGATCACATCGATGGAGCGGGGAGGGAGACTCCAGTGATCCTCTCTGCCACTCTTACAGTCCTGTGGATTGACCTCCAATCCACTTCTCTGCAGCAACCATAATACGCTGCGATGCAGCCAGCAAGGATGCTCCCGATAGAGCTCCTGTAGAAGGTTGACATAATGGTGGCCAAGT
This sequence comes from Narcine bancroftii, assembly GCF_036971445.1. Taxonomy (NCBI): domain Eukaryota; kingdom Metazoa; phylum Chordata; class Chondrichthyes; order Torpediniformes; family Narcinidae; genus Narcine; species Narcine bancroftii. The sequence goes on from NC_091477.1 coordinate 15,714,407, forward strand.
AGCCTTGCCTGCTTCAGTCTTCTCGGGAAGTGCAGTTATTGACGAGGAGATGTTGTGTGTCCAAGATAGGTCACAAGTTTAATGAACTCAGGGAAATTGCTGCTCCTCATTCTCTCCACTACAGAGTTCTTGATGTGAAGGGTGGTCATTCCTGGTCCTCCTGAAGTCATTTAACATCTGCTTCATTTTGCCCACGTTGAGATGCAGGTTGTTCCTCTCGCGCCATCACAAGATTTTTCACCTCTTCTCTGTAGTGCGACTCATCCGTGTTGCTGGCGAGGACACCTACTGTTGTGTCATCTGCAAACTTGATGACGCTGTTAGAGCTAGATCTGGCATGGCAGTTGTGGGTAAGTAGCATGACCAGAAATTGCCCGTGCATACAGCCCTGAGGTATGCCAGTGCTCAGCCGAGTGATCACTAATTATTCCAATAAAGATAGTCACTAATTATTCCAATGAAGAATTCAAGAAAATAGTTTACTAATTGGCTGATGAGATTGTGGAATTTGCTGCAAGATGCGCTTGAATAATTAACATAAAGGGAATTCAGGGCAGAAAGTGTTGGCAAAATAAATAGGAAAGTTTGTCTACATGAGTATAACACGGACTGTGGATCAAGAAGGCCATAGAAGTCTATAGTTAAATCTGTGAGGGTGCCAGGTTCAATCTTTTGACTCTGTTGACCAACTATATCTTTAGCATGGCTTAATGGTAGCTCGGTTGCATTTTCCGAATGGAGACTGTTTGAGATTTATTGTCTGAGTGCATACCTAACATCATATGCAACACTGAGATGTTTTTTTTCCTGTGGGTGAGGCAGAATTACCACTTATTGGCAGTGCAAAAAAAAACTGTCTTAGCATACAAATGGAATCAAATAAAGAAATGTAAACAAACTGGCAGAAGAAAGAAAAACAATCAATAAAGTGCAAAACTAAGAGTCCTTAAATATATCCTTTTTTGAGTTTGTTGTTGAGTCTGATGGTGGAGGGGGAATGGCTGTTCCTGAACCTGCTGGTGAGAGTCTTCTGGCACCCTTACCTCTTTCCTGATGGTAGCAGCGAGAGCAGAGTGTGTGCTGGGTGGTGTAGATCCTTGATGATTACAGCTGCTCATTGACGGCAGCGTTCCCTGTAGATGTTCTTGATGGTGAGGAGGGATTTAGCCCAGGGATGCCCTTGGCTGTGTCCACTACCTTTCAAAACACCTATCTAGAAAAATAAGTTCGACAATAAATGTACTCTCCAGTGTTGTGATGCAATGTCAGGTGGATCACCTGCAGATGAGACTTTAGTAAGCCTTGCACTCTCAGAAGATTGTTGGGAAAAAAATAAAGTGTATAATATAGGAAAGATATTGGCATGGATAGAAGATTATCTGATGGAAGGAGGCAGAGAGAGGGAATTAAAGGGTCCTTTCCGGGTTGGATGTCAGTGACTAGTAGTGTTCCACAGGGCTTGGAGCTGGGAATGCTTTTATTCATGTCAGACATCAATGATTTGGATGACAGAATTGACAGCTTTGTGGCCAAAATTGTGGATAGGAGGAGGAGTAGGTAGAGTTGGCGAAGTTCTGAATCTACAAAAAAGCAGGGTTTTAGCAGCAGCTAAACTGAGTCAAAAGAACGAGATCAGTACTCAGTGGGCTCGTCTGCATTCAAGTTGTTCATTGAAACTTCCCGTGCTGCGACTTATAAGGCCATGGGTAAGTCCCGCCCTCAAGCTGGAAATGACATCATGATGTAGCCCCGCCTGCATGTGGACCCAACATGGCCAGCAGAAAAGATGATTCCGGCAGTGCCATCCGTGACCGTAACACACAGAGCCAGTTTGCCTGCCGTCACTGATGTGCACCGCCACAGGGTAGGAGATTAGGTAAGGGAATAGCAGATGGAATACAGTACAGAGAAATGTTTGATCATGCACTTTGGTGGAGGGACTATTTTCTAAACAGGCCAAGAGTTCAAGATTCCTCATGAAAGATTCCCAAAAGGCTAACTTGCAGGTAGAGTTTTCAAGGCAGGCGGAATATAAAAGCAGAGATGTAACTATAAGGCTTTAGTCGGTCCACACTTGGAATATTGTGAGCATATGGACAAGCATTTAATGAATGGAGTCTGGCGCTAGAGGGTACAGAGGCACAGACTCAAAATACAGAAGTGTCCCTTGTACAAGAGGTGATGAGGAATTTCTTTACCCAGAGGGTGATGAATCTATGGAATTTGTTGCCACAGATGACTGTAGAGTCCAGGTTATTAGGTGTATTTATGATAGAGGTAGATAAGTTCTTCATGAGGAAGGGAGTTAAGTGTTATGTGGTGAAGGCAAGAGAATGGGGTTGAAGAGGATAGTAAATCTGACATGAAAAAATGCTGGAGGTGGACTCGATGGGCTGAATGGCCCAATTCTACTCCTTATGGTTGCAGTGAACTGGAATTCACTGTCTATGTATTGTTCAGATGGCTGGCTTCTCCTTCACCTATCCCAACATAAACCCTAGTTTTCCCACCTTACCTCAGATTCACCTAAGGACTATTGTATGTATTGGCCATTGATTGTAAGCTTGTCTGAATGCATTCAGTTACACTACAACCTTAATAGCTTACTTTGAAAGGGGATTGAAGACCTGTTGAAGCCAGGCATGTTCCAGATTGACCTTCTGTCCCCTGAGCCCCCAGAGGAACTCACCTACTGGCTGGAGTGCTTCCAGTCCTACCTGACTGCCACACAAGACATCTTCAACTCGGATGGTCTCCTGAGATCAGCACTTCTCTCTCGTCAGCCCCAAAGGATATGTTATTATCAGAGACTGTGCCACCTATGAGTCAGCCATAGAAGGCTTGAGGGCCTGCTACACGAGGTCCCAAAATGATGTGCTGGTGTGGCACCAACTTTCTCAACGTCAGCACCGTCTGGGTGAGTCGCTTGATGACTATGTTCTTGAATTATGGCCCCTGACCAGAAAATGCCAAGACAAGCGGCCACAGCCTGGGTGAGAGAGGAGAAACAAATCTGGGACACCCTCGTGGCAGGAATGAGGTCAAGGTACATGAGGCAGCGACTGCTGGAGTTGGAGAAGAAAGACTTGGTCAGCACCCTGGAGCTGGCGAAAGCACTTGAGTAACCCCAACTGGGAGCTGATGACCCTCATGGGCGAAAGTGGCACCTTTTCAGAACACCAAGTCATTGGGGCTCCTGCAACCCCCGCAGCTCCAGCACAGACCACTGTGGCCACGCACGACTGGGGATGCTACATCTGTGGACAGGCAAAGCACCCCCGCACCCGATGTCCCCAAAGGACTCTGTGTGTGCTGGATGCGTTAAGCAAGGGCACTGGGTGAAGGTCTGCTGGGCTAAAGAGAACCCAAAGAAGGGATCCGCATTATGTGCAACACCCGAATCATCGCTCGACTCATGCCTAAGTCCCGAAGGACCGGCCCCTGCCTCTCCATGCTGTTTGCTGCCAGCTTCTTCTTGCTGTGTCTCATGGCAGGACCTCCCATCAGAAGTGAAGCATCGCGGGGTACCGCAGTGGCCATCTTGCCGTTATCGACAAGTATTCACATTTTCCATTCACCGTCCCCTGCCCTGACATCACCACCACCACGGTCATCATGGCCTTGCACTCTATTTTCGCTCTATTCAGGTATCCCAGCTATATCCATAGTGACGGGGCTCATCATTTATGAGCGAAGAGCTATGCCAGGACCTGCTTGTAAGGGGCATCTCCTCAAGCTGGATGACTAGCTACAATCCCCAGTGTAATGGACAAGTTGAAAAAGAGAACGCAACTGTACAGAAGGCCATGAAGTTGCCTCTCTGGTCCAAAGGTCTTCCAGACTCACACTGGCAAGAAATCCTAAGGTCGCTCCTCTGCACGGCAACCAATGCAACTCCTCACGAGCTTATGTTTACAATCCAGAAGAAATCCATGTCTAGGACTACTCTCCCAGCTTGGCTGATGGCACTGGGGCCAGTCCTGCTGAGAAAGCACATGAGGAGGAGCAAGATAGACCCCCTGATCAAGAGGGTGCACCTGCTGCACCCTAACCTAACGTATGCCTATGTGGCATACCCTTTCGGCAGAGAGAACATAGTCTCCATCAGAGACCTGGCACCTGCCGGAACTGAGAGTCTGATGCCTTGTGTGCCAGGAATTACAGTACCCCACTCAAGGTCCCAGAGGACACTGCTCAGGAAGTGGACTAATTCACTCCATGACCTGAGCTGGAGCCCTCGAGACCTACTGACTCTGTACCTCAGGGGGTCCAGGAGGTTTGAGGAGCCCAAAGTCCTCCAGTACTGTGGCGCTCAACCAGAATTACCAGACCTCCTGACAGACTTAACGTAAATATTTGTAAAGTACTAAGTTCTTTTTTGAATTAATGATCTTTGTTTTTCACCGACAGGCTCAATTCTGAAGGAAGGCGTGAATGCAGTGAACTGGAATTCACTGTCTATGTATTGTTCAGATAGTTGGCTCCACCCTCACCTACTCCAATATAAACCCTGGTTTTCCTGCTTTACTTCAGATTCACCTAAAGACTATTGTGTCTACTGACCATTGATTGTAAGCTATTAAAAGCGTGTTTGTTCTCTTTACTTGTCTCTGAGTGCATTCAATCGCACTAGAATGGTCTAATGGATTTCACCATGAAGTCCAGGATAATATTTAACCCTGAGCCAACATTACTAAACTTAATTATATGGTCATTATCATATTGTTGTTTGAGGTCCTTATTGGCTGCTGCTTTTCATTGCAATACAGTGGTACCTGAACTTCAAACTTCATGCAATTGTGTTTCAAACATTTTGAGGCAATGTAAGATTCAGTATGTATTTTTTTCCTCCGTGCTTTTAATCTCAACAAACAGTAATCAGTCCTGTTCTGCATTTTCAATTTTCCTTCTGTATTGGGTGGGATCCCTTTGGCTTCCCTTGAGTGTATCTCTAATTATTCAGCATTTATAACAAGGATTATGTGAAATATAGAAATAAATATGAAATGTGAATGATTAATGGCCTGGATATTTTTTCAAGGGATCCAGATGGTTTCAGACATTGTGAGAGGAAAACTTGTGGATATCATCTGAAGTCTATGATTGAATAATAGCTTCACAGTAACTCAGTGTCATCTGTCATTTCTGTAATGCATACTAATAGGTTGAATAAAATATAAACAGTGCTATTGCACTGAATGAAAAACAAGAAATCTAATTGTGTTTTGCATTGGCAGAGATCCGTACAACTGTAAGATCTCCAGGAGGCTTCGTTATTTTGTCTTATCAAGGGTTAGCTTAGCACAGTTGGTGACTATTTATCTTTTGAACAAGAGATTGTAGACATCAAATTAGGTTTGGTAACACTCCCATCAGGCATCTTGAAATATTTTTATGAGAATAAAGATGCTATATAAATGTAAATTGTTAAGAGCTAACTTCACGGCATGCTCGTAATCAAGTCTTATTCCATATAGTGGTGATTTAACTTCTGCATTTTTCAAAGATGCCATTTTTTGAATTCAGGCATAACTCTATTCAATCAACATTAGGGAGTTTTCCTAGGTCATGCTGACCATATATGGGATCTAGCTGTGCAAACCATCTGCCATATATTAAGGGAATGAAGCATATGATGAAACAAGTAACCGGATCTTGTCACCTTCAGTATCTGTTCACTCACCTTCACTCGTACTGCATAAGAAGAGGCAGGCTGATGTTCTACATCCAAGAGGCTTCCTGCAAGGCCAGTGCCACCTAGTTCGTCGTCGGATCAGGATATGTTGGCTACGTATGCGACATAAGACATTTGAATTGCTTTAATTTAAAAAATGCACAAACTAAAAAGAGTTAATTAATTGAGACATATTAATACACTGTACAAATTTAAATACACAAAAATAAAATAAGAAAGTCATTTATCTTTCTTTGCAGAAAGAATGCCTTAATTGAAATGAATGGGATCATGATACAGCGAGTTCTATTGCAGAGCTGACAGGTCAGGTGCAATGAGCATCTGAGCCCTCTCCTCAGCACCACCATTTGAACTCCAGTTTATCTTGAAATTCCATGTGCAACCTCACACGTGCAAGTTCAAAACTTCACATAACTAGCACAGGACTGTGGTTTAAAATTAAGCTCAATATTGTCCATTATGTAAATACTGCATCTTTTTTTTGGACAGTGCTCTAAATCAGTGGTTTTCAAACTTTTTTTCCTTTCCCCTCGCATGCCACCTTAAGTAATCCCTGTGCCATGTGATTAATGAGGGATTACTTAAGGTGGTATGTGAGGGGAAAGAAAAAAAGTTTGAAAACCACGGTTTTAATCATACCTAATTGACTCATTATGTGTACGGTTTCATAACTCCAAAGGAAATGGGCCAATGACAATTTTCCTCCACCAAAATGGGTCTAGAGCAGTGATTCTCATCTTTTTCTCACATATGACCTTAAGCAATCCCTTATTAATCCCAGAGCATCTATGGCACAGGAACTACTTAAGGTGGTGTGTGAGCGGAAAGAAAAAAAAGGTTGAAAATCACTGGTCTTAGACAGTTCTCTTTTGTTCATTTGAAGAACAATGACATCCTCAGGTTGATTAATAAAATGAGACAATCAATCTGATTATCAAGTGGTAATCATCAGTTTAATTGATGAAGCAAACACTCTGAAAATTATGATGGAATCACTTAACAGAGTTGAAGCAGCTTTAAACAAGGGCTAAGGTTCTTTTTAGTTGATTATGGTTCAATTGCTTCTTTCATGACAATTCTTTAATTAAGATGATCGTTGAGAAGATTATTTCATTTAACAAGATAAATCTGAGCTGATTTGATGGAGATTTTACACTGAGCATGCTTTTGTTTCTGGTTTCAGTATGATTTCATGGAACGCCTTGATGGCAAGGAAAAATGGAGTGTGATCGAGTCACCACGCGAGAGGAGGAGCATCCAGACCTTGGTCATAAACGAGGCTGTTTTTGTTCAGTATCTGGATTCAGGCACATGGCATCTTGCTTTCTACAATGATGGGAAGGAAAAGGAACTGATCTCTTTCAATACTGCGATTCTAGGTGAGCAGAACTGGAGTGCAATCTTTTTTTTTAATTTTAAATTTAGACATACAGCACAGTAACATGCCACTTTGGCCTACGAGGCTGTGCTGCTCAATTACACCCAATTAGCCTACAACCCCTAGTATGTTTCAAACAGTCGGAGGAAACCGGAATCCCAAGGAAAAACCCACACTGGCATGGGAAAAACATACAAACTCCTTACAGACAACACAGGATTCAAAACCTTGTGCTGTAACAGCGTGCACTAACCACTTCACTAACCATGCCAATGTATGCACTTGGGACAATAAAATAAATCAGAGAATTACTAGCTGCTATTTTACATCAGCTTTCATGTTCATAAAGATAGATGATGCAAATATTTAGTGTAATGAAAGAATTTCCAAATGCTTGTAATACAAGTTTTGGGGGGTAGGACTGCTGGAAGACTGTCATTTTTGCTTTCGGCTTCACTTCACCACTGGGCCAGTCTGGGAGATGTATCTAGTGGAGCCACCAAGTTGGTGGCAAAATGCGGGAGATTTCCATTCCTCACGATTGATCTGGAGTAAGTCCACACAGAAATGCTGGAGGAACTCGGCCAGTTTTGCAGTGTACGTAGGAAATAAAGATATCTTTACATCCTATGGACATTGCTAAACCAGTTGAAATCCTCCAACAATTCTGTGGATTGTTATTACACTCACAGCGCCTGCAAACTTTTGTTTCTCCCCACCCACCATGATTGATCTAAAGACATGGCATTTCATAGGGCCAAATTAAAGGTAAATGACTCCCAGGGCCATTGGTACCCAGTGGTCTGTACCATTAGCAGAACAAAGTGGACTGAATTATCATGACCACATCAGTCTTTGTCCGCCGTTCCCAAATATTGATGCATGGACAATAATGTTCCTAGGCTGATCCAACAATATGAAAGTCTTTCTTTTCTCAAATATAGAAGTTGATTAAATTTAGAAAGAAAGAAGATTTGAAGAAATAGAACAAAAAATGATATTCATCATGTAAAAATTACTAAGTAAGTCAAGATCCAAATTGAAGTTATTTAAGTTAGCTCTTTTGAGACAAGAATGGGACAGGACTTAAAACAGGAGTCCTAATCTTTCAAAGAATAACTTTACTAACAGTAATTTCTAACAAATAATGATTTTCCATTGAAGTCAGGAGGAACAGAGAAATTATGTGCAATGAAGACAAACGATGGGTTAAAATGGAGACTGACATCAACAGCAAGTTAGAGCGAAAAATCACTGATACACGGAAAGAACAGAGTGAAAAAGGAGAATCCTTGTGAATGATTAGGTTAATCGAAAGAAGGTTAGAACAAAATCAAGCTAATACATCAAGGGTAGAGGAACCCTTAGTACCTAAGGGCACAGATTTGATGGACTGGTAATTTACTTGGATTTGAATATTGCCAAATCACATCATAGGCTTTGGAAATGTTCAAGATACTACCATAAAATTTACCCAATTGTTCAGGAGCAGAATTTCCAATCTTTAACTTTTACCAGTTATCCAGATCGATGATTCTTAAGGTGATGGAATATTTGGGAATTTCCTATTTATCTATTTCTTTTGTAGAGGAGAAATGTAAGACTAAGGACGACAGCAAGGCATTAAGAAAGGTGTACAAACAAACATACATTTATAGAGTTTGAAAGCAGGGGAGACTCCATTTCTCAGATTTGTTCTTGCATTCAATAGGAACATGGCTGATCTGATTATAACCATAACTTCACATGACTGCCTCATCCCGATAAGTTTCCTCCCATATATTTATCAAAAACTATTTACAGATGCTTTAAAAAAATCCAAAGATTCTGTTGCTGAGGAAAAGAATTGCATGATCTCCCAACCCCTTGAAAGAGGAAAAAAGTTTCTCTAATCTGTCTTAAATAGGGCACCTCTAGTTCTGGATTCATCCACATGGACACATCCTTTCCACAACTGACCTATTAAGACTTCCAAGATCTGATGTGTTTTTATTGAATCACTTAATCAAGAGAAAGCATCTTTCAAGGAGAGAGAATAGAAGCAAATTTATGAGGCTAAAGCTAATTTGGAGTGCATATTAAATCCAGGAACCTGAAAGCACATTTTCACATTCAGAAACTGCCATAATCCAGGCTGTTTGATAGGAACATCCTGTGGGGTGTTTTTTTTCTGTTATGATTTCAATAAGTGCTTTTCCTGTGGCAATATTTAGCCTTTCCAAGAAATATCAAGCTCCTCTGGGTGCCTGCAATAAGGATAATCAGATCACTGCTGCTCTTAAGATCATCGTTTCCAGTATATAACATGAGCTCTCAGTTTCAAATTGTTCAAATATCTAACTGTAAATCCCAGCATTAAAATACTGCCTAAAAAGACATTTGCTTTTATATCAAAGCCTTGGAATGTAGGTCAATAGTATCAGTGTTCACTGGATGAATCATTTTTAATATTATTTATCACCGCTGATACTGTGGCCCTAAGTATCCTTAGTCCTTAATCTGGGATTGCTTTCCTCCAATATTAGGTCCTATTTAATTGTGACAAGTAGGTCCAAGTTGGGATATGAGCTTTTCTCTGCTACTTGACTGCCTTATTTGGCCATGCTCCTACTATTTCCCAACCTCCCTCACTTCCATTCCACTTCCAATAAAAGTGGACTGATTAAGTTTGATTAATTCTTCTCATGATGTATGTGTATGAGGCACATCTCACCTCACTGGTTCTATTATCTGGAGGAGAATGCAATTAATGAAACAAGCCAAGGGAGTGAGATCATCCAGTGTTATTCCAAGAATTTAAGTAAACCTCCAAAGGTCCCCATCAGTGAATTTAAGAGTAAAGGGAAAAGGGTGCATATTGAAGTCACGTGTCAATGTATTCCCATGCAGCACTGCAATGCAGATGGCAAATGCCCCTATTATTCCTCGTCTGCGATTAAATGAAGATCATGGAGAGTTCCAAATTCTTCAAAGTGATGTGTTTTCCTTCTTCAGAATTTGAGGTAGAAATTATTTTCAAAGTGAATATTTGAACTCTGACTAGAAACATTACTTCTTCCAATAAAATAAGATCTTGAAAAGCAATCACTTTATCTTGGTGAAAATAAAGGCCTGCACTTGTATAGTGCCTTTCAGAACATTCCACAGTGCATTCAAGCATATGGAGTACTTAGGAGTGTATTTACTGTTGCACTGCAAGGAAACACAACAATCAATTTGTTAGGAGACCAGGAATAATTCTCACCTTTCCTCTTATCATATCCAATTAACACCTTTTGACAGTTGGTCTGGACTCCACCCCCTGCCATTATTCAGATGCCTTCTTGTTTTTTGCCTTATAGAAGGCCTCAGGCCCGAAACTTTGGAAATATCTTTACACCCAATGGACACTGCGAGGCTGGCTCCCCAGCATTTCTGAGTGTTATTTTACTACAATCACAGCGTCTGTAGCCTTTTGTGTTGCACTCTGACCTGGAATATCTCCTTTGTTCTCTTCTGAATTGTGGAAAGGGATTTTTTTTGTGTGTGTCTCCAAGAGAGGCAAGAAAGTTTCATCTTAAAGTCTCATTTAAAAGTTTCTGTACGGGGCAACAGTTTTGGTTGGATACTCAATGTGGTAAGACTAAAACCTAAATTCTCCCTCCAGTTAGAGAAAGTAATCTATCACATGTTGTCCTGGACTGTGAACAATGGCATTTCATGCAATTTCCCATCACCATTTTTCTTCATTTACATTCATCAATGAGCAATCAGTGGACTCTTGCATTCTTCTTGCCCTTATTTATTGCTGGCCCAGTTTCCAGTGATGCACTTTGTCTTTTACTGGAGGTTTTTTAAAAAAAGTCTAATTTTCAGTTGTCGCTAATCATTTTGATCCTCTTTTGAAAGTTAAATATTTCATTCCACCTGAAACAAGATGAATTCCCCACCTTTCAAGATTTCAATCGATGATTCTTTTTGGGTAAGAATATTACGGGATATGGGGCAAAGTCTGATAGACTGAATTGAAATATAGGTTAGTCCTGATCAGGTTTGAGGATTAATTGGGATTGCCCTGTCCTTTTTTAAAAAAAAGACTTATTTTTGTCTAGTCTGTTTTTTAAGGTTATTATTTTTTGTTATTTATTCATCAACCATTCTTTTTTCTGCACTTTCATTTTTAAAATAAATGGCATGAAGTGCATTGTTGGCTCAGTGATCCTGTGTTTCTCAACTGATTATCTTCTCATCTTAATTGCACCCATTGGATGGGATGGAAATCAAAGTTAAAAAGACATTTTTCAAACCAAATGGGTCACCAGAAGAGCTATTCACTCAGTTCCCCAATAATTCTAACTGGACCACGAGTAATACTGTTGGAAAATACTGATGTTGTGCTGCAGAGTGACAACAAAGGCTTCCAGCCCTAGTAATGTGGTAAAATGTCCCAAGCCATTCTGTAACAGTCTAATCAAACAAAGCTTGAGACTGGGCCACAAAAGGAAATATTCGATCTGATAAGTAAAAGCTGAGTCAAAGGGTTACAATTTCAGTTTCCTTCAGGAGGAGAAAGAGAGTTAGAGAGGAGGAGAAATTCAGAGGGAATTATGAAACTCTTGGGCGAGCCTGCTGATGACATGGTCCCCATGGGGGAGTAATGAAAATCAGGTATATGCAAGAGGCTGGAATTGGAAGGCTGCGGAGATCCAAAAATGTAATTGATGAAACTGCAGTGACGAGGAGAGCAAGGTCATGATGAGAATTTTTAAATTAAAATACTTCTGGACCAGAATGAAAATAAAACACAATGCAGGCACTTCTAAAAGATGAAATTTGAAGAACATTAACCAATAAATTGCAAATTGAACTTTAAAATCTCTTGCGAATGATGATCATCAAATTAACAATCAGGAGCAAGTTTACAATTAACTGCTTTCACAGATAAAATATCACAATTTTGAGGAAGATCTGAATTATTTTCAGCTCCTTTAGATGAGGTAGTTTCTGGAAGCATTGTAATCCAAAGTGCATTTTGCCAAAGCTATGTTTCTGCAATTCATCCTTTCCTTAAAAATTAAACAGCTACTATTTGTTGTCACTTTAAAGAATTTAATGTTATCCCTTGTTGCACAGTGGGGGAATCAGTGGCAGGTTAATTATATTGGTGCTGTGCAATCTATCAGAGGTCAGTGTTCTTGGGAACCAGCAGTTTCATTGCAACTTGCCATGTTCACTCCAGGGAGTTCCATCTTGTAAAATGGAGGGCAGCAAAGAGGAACAGTAGATAGGAGCAGCGGGAAAGGAAGGTAAGCCTGAGGAAGGATCTATAAAGAATCTCTTGCATTTCTTTTCCCCCATGAGAAAAAAGGCCAGAAAAAACCCCAAAAGTATTTAATTTGCACACATTCACCTGATCAAATAGTGACCGCTTTAAAGAGCACGTGAAATAATGTCACATGAAGCCATAAAATGGTTCCAAAAGTATTTAATCTCTAAGTGCCTAGAGATTAACAAAGAGACAGGGCACCAGCCCGTGAAAAGAGGAGGTTGAGATGAATATAATAGCAATACTGTGTTAGACGTTCAAACTGCAGACACAAACCTTAGCTTAAAACTTGTTTGTGCAGTACACATATATCAAATAAATGAAAAGGTGTTCCACAGTCATTATAAAATCAAGATGTTCAAAGAAAAGATTGACATTAGTGTATAAGGAATTTATTTAATTTGTCTGAGTCTCATCAATGTCTCATAGTTCATAATTATTTCTGGTGTGTTTCTTCAAATAAAAATATCTGATTTAGTTATTGAATAAGGAAGCAAAGAAAACTTGATAATGTAGACCTATGAAATTAAAGTTGGGTGCAGGTTACCTGTAATTCTGGGAATATAACATTAAGACCAATTTAGTAAACACTTCTAGATGTGCAGCATTGTCAGATAAATGGAGAGCTATACTCGATTAACTAACCATACAAACACCACAAGGGTACACATTCCTGTTTGCCTGTTTTACCTCCATTGTGCAGTAAGTTTTCCAAACAAATTTGAAGCAATTTTTGCAAGGAGCTCTGGTCACCACACTACGGAAAGGAAGGGCGGTGTGCTGGAGATTGTCCAAAGGAGTTTCACCAGGATTTGCCCTGGATGAAAAGACAAGTTTTGAGAAGAAATTGAACAGGCTGATCTAGTTTTCCTGGGAGTGAAGGAGACTGGGCATAGCCTGATAAGAGTCACAGACTCTTCAAGGACATGGTAGTAAAAGCAAGAGGGCACAGGTTTAAGGTGAAAGTTTGGATTTGAGAGGTATTTCTTCATGCAGAACGTGGCTGATATCTGTACCTCGCTGCCAGTGAGATGATAGAGGTACAATCAGGGCTTTTAGGAGATGGCCTTGAATCAACAAGGCATTGAAGGTAATAGGCCAAAGGCTGGCGAATGGGAGATGGGCAAAAGGTGGATATGTTGGGCCAAGGCCTGTTTTTATGCTGTACAACTTTTATGACTCAAAGCACTAGTTATATAGAACAATATTCAGTTCTAATTTTTTTAGTTGGCAGCACTCCATCAAGTCTCTTCAGGCCTCAGGTCCACAGATTGTGCCCAGTGTTTAAGAGCTCTCACAAAATATCTCTCCAATTCTTCACTGAAGGCAGTTCAGGAGATTTAGTCAGACTCTTCTTGGGCATGGCTGTGTTCGCTGTCTAACTGCTGAAGATTTCTGGACCTGACAGTGCTATCTTGTTGCGATGAGTTGTGAGTCTAATAGACTTGGGTCTTTTGGCTGCAAATGCCAACCTTCTGTGGAAGACAGATTAATGGAAGGGATGTGTCTGTGCCACGAAAATAAATCATGTCAGCACGGTAATTGGGCAAGGAGGAAAATATAAAGAGCAGACTACAGTACAAAACTTCTACAACAGGCATACAAGTCATCACACATCTATAGAGAGTAAAATGGTCTTAATAAGTAGTACCTGATGTTAAATAGGTAAATGTAAACTCGTAAGATCAATGCTAGGGTTTTTTTTGTGGCAGATGATTAGACTTTTGCTTAAAAATACGGAGTAATTTGCTTTTGAAACACTAACTTCTTTATTGCTTTTATACTAGTTTTACGACATCAGTGTAATTTAAATCAACTGAATTGGCTTAATTTTATGAGTGAATTCTTGGCTATGATACCACGATTGCTGTTTCATGTCATTCGTTATCCCAAATTGAACAAATGTCCTTATTTTTTTCTTCATTTACACATCAACATTTGTGAGATCTTGACAAAACGCAAATATGATATCACTATCTGTGGAATTGCAGCAGTTCCTGCATTTTACTGGTTAAAAGATCCAATCATTTCTTAGAATGAAGGAAATCAAGACCAGTTCTTTACAACCAGGAATGAGTGAAGGATGTGTCTTCATAAACACATCCTGACAACAAACTAAGTAAAGGAAAACTTTAACAACCTTTAGGTCAGCTCAATCAGGTCTTCTGCACCTGCAGACACTCCTGAATGTAGTGTTGTGCCAGAGCATTGTGACTGTAGTATATCGGTGTGGGTTTAGGCATTGTAGATTTGAAGCCTCAACCATACCCCAATCACAAAAACAAATTCTGCACACATTGAGCTCTCCTTTTGTTTATCACAAGCAAACAGGGGAAGAATAAATTCAGAGAAGCAGCAATTGTGTTGGGTAGGGATGCCCAATTTGAGATTCGATAATTGTGAATTATCCAAGGAACGTCACTGAGAGCAGTGGCAGTATTTGTTGGCATTGAACAATGAAACTAATAGCAACATCAGAAATGTGCAAATCATTGTTTCTCTCATTGATTTGATGTGCCTCTACATATAGCTAGATAGTTTTACAGATATTTCCATCACAATCACGGCAAGTTATTCAAGTTTGCATGAATCTAAGCTTCATATAAACTGGTCCAACAATAAAATGATCTAAGTGAATTTTTAATGGTCCACTGAGCTCTAATTATTGCTTAGCAAACCATCTGTCCTGAAAACAAATGATATTAATATAATTTCCTCATATAAATATTTGAAAATACAAGGGCTTTTAAATGTTTTTATTGTTAATTTTTGACGTGACAACTTATTGCAATTCAGAGGGAAGCCATTCAACCCATCAGGTCAGACGCAGAAAGATAGAAAAAAAAGGATGTTATAATTGCAGAGCTCACTCAATTTTCTTTCAGACAAACTGTGAGTGAGATTTTTTTCACTGCTGACTGAAAATTCTGGGTCATAATGTCCATCATGTAATGTATTTTCACTTTGCATTTTAAATGATTAGTTCCAGAGAAATTTTGCCAGCATAGAAAGGGAAGGTTTGAATTGCCATCCCAGGTCAGGCCATACTCATAGTTCCATCCAAGTCAGATCCCAATTTAGCACTATGTGGGAACTAGAATCACGAAGCTAAGGGAATTATTATTACCTTCTATCGCTGGACAAAGCTTACCTCGAAACTTGCTGAAGATCAGGAAATTTAAACCACCATCTTCTACCTTGGCCCTATCCAAAATTAAAGATCACCCCCCCCACCCCCTCAAATCCAACTGAACTTGGTGTTGTAAAATTTGGGTACACAGCCACAATCCTTCCATTTTCACTCATTTCACTTGAAAGGAGTCAGACACAGCAAGTGTTCTCTTCCACTTCTGCTTGAAATTGAAAATGCAGAAAGTTTGAGATGGTACACCATTCTCATAATCAGTCCAGTTTCAATGGAGAACCAAGTCATTTTATAGATAAGAAAGCTTAAAATATGGACAAATCATTATAACAGAATAGTTTCTACCCTTGTTACATAGTACTGATAAGCATTAAATTAGTCATCATTCTTGCAAACATAAAAATGCATTGTGGGTGGAACATAAATGATTGGAATTGGGGTTGCCAGTGGGAACTGTGTTTACAGACCAGGAGATTTTTACAGAAACCATGGACACCTCAAAAGTCTGCTGATGCTGTGATTGAGGTCAAAAAATTAATGTTGGAGGAACTCAGCCAATCTTGCAGTGTCCAGAGGAGGTAAATACATATTACTGACATTTTGGGCCTGACCCTTACCTCAAGGTATGAGAGCCTGGACACAGACTGGGCAATCACTTTGTTGAGCACCCATAATAGCATTGATTTCTCAGTGGCCACCTATTTCAATTTCCCTCCCCATTACCTTGCTGATATGTCTGTCCCTGGTCTCATACACTGCCAGACTGAGACAACCCACAAATTGGAGGAAAAGCACCTCCTCTTCCATCTGGGCAGCCTTCAACCAGATGGCATTAACATTGACTTCTTTGGTTTCTGTTAAAATCCACATCCCCACCCACCCCATTTCCTCTATTTTTCACTCTCTCTCTCTTTCCCCTTTTCCCTCTGTCTCCTTTCACGGAGCCAAAATCAATGATCACCTTTCCACTCATTATACCCAAATAAAACCTACAGTCTATTGAGCTGTACTCTCCCACTCTTCGCTCTTTCTTTCCCCAGCCTTTAATTCAGATGTTTGCTTCTTTCACTCATTCCTTGGAGAAAGGGCTCAAGCCCGAAACATCGTAAATATATCTTTACCTCGTATGGATGATGCGAGACCAGTTGGAGTCCTCCTGCATTTCTGTTTTTTGTTTACAGAAACCATGCTGTATTTTAAGTAGGAATGTATGATTCCTGTACATTTTGCAATATTTTTTCCAAGTCTGTTTCCTTAGATACTTCATCTTAAAATTTCAAAAACAGTGCCACAAAATTCCATATCAGAGAACTGGATCCAACTAAAAACATCTTTCTTTTCCACGTTCTTTGTTTAGCAGTACATCTGTGCAGATCCAGTTTCTTTGTACACTATCTTTGTTCTGTTCTGTGGAAATGTACTGTATGCCCAAATGTGCCCACACTTGAAAGAAGGGGGGAGAAAAGCAAGAAAATTAGAAACCTGGAAGCTTAGTTATGCAGTCAATTAGCATTTGAGCTCACACTTCTGGAATGTGTCTTCAGATTCAGCCACAATTCTGTGCTAATTGCTTAGTATCTGGCAGAGAATGGAAATGAATGTTTTAAAGATAAATTTTAAAAAGTGATCAATGACTATACCCAACGTGATGATTCAAGTACTGCTGAGATCATGGAAATATTATCTGTAGAAAGTAGCTGATTAAGACTGAATAATGTAAACTGTAAAATCAGTGAAATGTTCTGGACTTTGGCTTAATTATCGTGGAGCCACAGGGAGAAATATTGCATAATGTTTCCTTGGAGATTAGATCAGTTGGATGGCGTCCATGTAAGGCCACATTCTACATGGTCAGTCAAAGGAATGGATCTGATGAGCCAGGAAGCCTTATTATTATCCCAAGCTTTCTTATGTCCTTAACTTAACATTTTCAGTCAAATCCAACAATGTTGTAGGAAATGAAAATGTCACACTGGAGGATTGGTGAGTATTGTTTCTCGGCTTAGTTTGTTCAGGTGGACAAAAGGAATGTTAACTCTATTTCTGCTCCACACGAACCTGCCAAGCCTTGAAATTCATGCCAAAGTGGGAAAGCTGTTTCTTTCTTCAGCTTTATGTGAAAAAAAAATGTATCTGAACAAAAAGTGCTTTGAATTTTCAGTGGAATGATTCATTAATTGACAATTCACTGAAGGAGAAACTGTTTACTAACTGTGTTCATGATGTTATCAGATTCTGTGCAGGAATGCCCTCACAATTGTCATGGCAATGGAGAGTGTGTGTCTGGAATTTGTCACTGCTTCCCAGGATTCCATGGGCCTGACTGTGCAAAAGGTACCGTTTGAGTTCTTGGTAATAAATGAAGGTCATGTATATATATCAACTCTGCTGTTACATAATGGAATTTTTTTTAATGCACAGCAATATATCAACTCTGCTGTTACATAATGGAATTTTTTTTAATGCACAGCAATTTGATGATAGTAAAGGGAAACAATAATATAGAGATAATGTTAGAGATTACAACTACTAATTTTTAAGTTGCATTTTGTTTGTGGTAATTTGTCTTTGAAGTAGTGTGAAGCACCAGATAAAACTTTGTCTGACAGATCTAAAAGTCAAAGAAACATTTCACACTGAGTCTCACCAATAAAATCCCTATCAATTATATTGCTATGTTATTTGGAGAGACAAAATCCTCTTGGGATAGGGAAATTTAAGATTTGGAGAGCAAATATTCACCATGGAATAATTTTGTTTTTGATGCATTGATTGAGATTAATTTCACAATCATTCTGCACAATTATTGATTAATGAGGAGAACAAAGTATATTTGGATTTAGGAATATCCACCCATGCAAGGATTAATGTGTGTCAGTGGAAACTGTCACTGGAGCTACAGATTTTATGGAAACCATATCCCACCAGAAATGCTCAATTCCAGCATTTGTGTGTGTGTGTGTGGGTGGGGGGGGGTGGATCCATTCTTTCTTATTAGCAGACTTTAAAAACATTACAAAGACAGAGAATAAGAAATCACATCAGATCACAAGCGGAATTAATTCCTCCAATATCAGCATAGACAAATAATAATGCTGAGTTTCTCCAGCATTTTTGGGTAAACTAATATTACAAGCAATTGATCTGGTTGAATATTTCATGCAGTCAGCTTGGTCTGAATGCTTCAGCCATGATATTGTGATATTGCAGGAATGTTTTCTTCATTTCCCATTCTTTTCAGAGGTATCACTGAATACAGTCAGTGTGATGCTTTGCTTTTGTCAGTGTTTTGTGTTCAAGTTTGGAAGCATCAATATGTAATGAGCTTAGAAATCACATTCTTCAACAATAAAGCAGTCAAATAGCAATGTGCTGAAGATGCCAGAAATCTGAAATAAAAACAAGAGAATGTTGAAACACTTTGCAGGGCATGCAGCATCTGTGGAGGAAGGAACAGATTTCGGGTCGACAGCATTTCATCAAAAGGTCACGGGCTTGAAATGCTGTTGTTATTTATCTCTCTGAATATTGTCCGGTCTGCTGCATATTTCCACCATGCATTGGTTTTAATTCAGTTGCAAAACAATTAAATAATAAACAATCTCTTTGAAAATTATACTTAATATTTACTTGTTTTTGTAAAATACATCTCAGAATATTTATTTTCCAAACAGAATTTAAATCAGTTGTAGTGGCAAATTCACAGCAATCCCTGTTATGTCATTAGATACAATTCTGTTATCAAACAGTTTAGACAAGCTTGTCATTGAATTCCAAGTGCAATATTCCAATAAAAAGAAAAAGCACAATGCTGGAGAAACTGAGCAAGTGAAATAGTGTACTTTAGACAGCAAAGATAAACGGTGTCTGCAGACTTCCATGTTTTACACCATGTTCCAATAAACTACTTACACAATTGGTAGAATTTCACTGAACGGCATAGATTTTTCAGAAAATTCCATTAGGAATATTCACATAAAGATGTTTTGTCATGTATCTGCTGTAGACAACCAAATCATATCTGAACTTCCTTTAATTAAAAGGCAATTTCTGCTAGTTTTTTCTGACTGCGATGAACTTGTATCTCATTTCTATTTCAAAGTGAATTAAAGGGATGAAAAAGGACTGCAGGCTAGGTTGCTCACATTTTCTGGATGATTAATCTGAGGATATGGGCAATGGTTCACTTTTGGCTCCCTGTTGCTTCCTTACTCTCCCATGCAGGGTACAAAACACAACATTTGCAGCAAAATCTTTCCAAGAGATAGCAAGTTATTTTATATTGTGTACGCCAACTGAAACACCAGGCTTCAAATTATTAAGTTCATATTGTTTTTGTTTAGACTGAAATAATAAAATGAATTTGTCTGTGGGATAAGATATTTAACGATAGTTTTCTGTCCAATTTATAAAACTCTGATCCTCAAAATTATGTATTTAAATTGTCAAAATTGTGATGCTTGTACCCAACCCATACTAGAAAAGATAGTGTAAATTTTGGGCTATGAATGCTATTGTAAAGAACTACAATGAAACATGAAATTGACTAATTCTGTCCGAGTTTTCCGACCTTTGTTTAAGTGACAGAGAGGGCACCAAGTTGACCTCATTGCCCCAGATCAGGAAAAGGAATAAAGTTTCTCTCCAGTTCATGCTCCCTATTACTAACCAATGAATGCTGTTGCAAAATTTATGGACGTGGGGACTGGATCAGTCTTGAGTGCAATGTCCAATCCATCACCACTCCGTTCCATAGTGGTTTAACAACCACGGCCTTGCATTCCTCCTTGAGAGAGGAACTGGATGTCTGTTCTTTGCCTCTAACACCATGGTTTAGTAGGAGTCGTGGGCTTTAGGAGAAGAGGAGAGAAAGATGCAGAAATAGACACAGTGTAAGAAAACTGATAGCTTTGGGTCCTTCAATAGCCCATGATGTGGTACCTGGCAGCAACTTAATCTGGAAATGGCTGGGTGAAGATAGTTACTGAAATGATTGATTTTAAATCTCATGTCAAATTATTTGGCCATCCAAAATTAAAAATTCTTCAAATGAATGTTGTTTTGAAAGAGGGAGGTTCTCCTTTGCCAGGTTAAGCTGTTTCCAGGTACAGATGTATATAAAGCATCATCTTTTTGGATATTGGTTCTCATGCTGAGTTTGCTGTTTTATTTTTGTTGTGCATTCTTGTTTGTTGATGGCTTTCTACTCAAGGACGACGACATTTTTGTAAATTTAAGCACAAGGGTAGGTTTTCTTTTTATATTATTTGCCTCTATTATTTATGTCATATATTTCCCAAGTTAATCTCAACATTTTTGGCATACCCTTCACTGATACCCATCCTGGCCATTACTTCTTAAAGAGCACACGCTAATGATGCATCTTCACTCACTGCCCCTCTCCATCCTGCATGTGCAGTGCAATGGATCAATATCAGAGTCTCCTCAGTGGCATGATGGAAAGTTTCTTTAGGTGACTGAATATATACAAGCTATGAGGTGTCAAGTGGGCCAATGCATTGTCTTCATCTAATGCTGAAATATTTCAATGGCTAAGTATATCCTCAAGTTGAGGGTGCAATTCTAGGACCATTGGATATCAATATTTGAGACCTTAGCCAGAGGAGGGATTTGTCCTATTAGACAACACACCCATTGGAATTTTACCAGTACCATTTCATACACAACCTGTATTTGTAACTGTCTCTTAATAGTTTTCTATGGGTATTTGTGGAAAAAGGTGAGTGCTTTTACTCACTCTGCTACTCAACTATGCAGAGAGCACTGGCAGATGTAAAAACCAGAAAGCATTTGTACGGAAACACATATTTCATTGAAAAAAAAAAGTGGCATGAATGAAGTATCACTGCAGTTAAACTCACTTACAGGTGAATAAAATTAGTACCCTCATCAATCACAGATAGCCTTTGCAAAACAAAATGTTGAATGTCACTAAAAGTGGAATGAAACAGCTGTGATTTTGAAGCTGTTGATCACTTCAGCGTCACCTGTCACATTTATGACATGGATCAGTTTGGGTTTTTTTTAAAATCTGATTTCCACAACTAGATCAATTATAATTCACAGCAGCTTAATTACACATTGTTGAATTTGCTGCTTATTTCAGCGCAGCACTCCCGGAGGTTCATGAGGAGAATGATGGCACACACCTGGTAATAACCCTTCTTTCTGCCAGGGAAGCCTCTTTGAAAGTGCCTTTATCTCAAGTTGTTCCATGTTAAGTCAGGGATGCTTTGTGCTGCTTCTGATGTGAAGTCAGAAGCGCTCCATTTTGACACTATTCCTCTCCATAAAGCTACTTTTGAAGGCAACTTGATGTCTTGCAACCCTTATTGAAGTTCAATACCATCACCAGATCATGAGAAGCAAAGATGACTAGTTGAAATTGACTCACTAAATGTTAAATTTAATCCCAAAATATATTTCAAACAACAATCTAATTGGAACATATAAAATATAATTGATGTTCAAAGTAAACCAGTTGTTTTTAATAATACTTGTACCTAAAAATTGCCAATTGATGCTAGATTCGGTGATGTCATTTCTATGGAAACATATTTTTGAATATTTCACAATATATCATGAAATATAAATGCAAAGTGAGGCAGAGCCACTAGGGCTTCAGTCACAATACAGAAAATGAGTAAAATTTTCATGATTCCAGCATGTTTGAAAAGTTCCCTTTGAACATGAGGATTTGATTATTCTTCAATGTAAATGAACACTTACTTCAAATTGAACCATCACACAATAATTGCATCTTATTGCACCTTTGAATTTCAAATAGTGTCACTCTGAATGTGATCTTTTCCCTCAAGTTTGCTTGAAATTAGCATTGAACAGTTTGGAACTTTGGCAGCTGTCAGAGAAAGAATGGCTTTCATTCTCCTCTGATCTCCACCTGGACAAAATCTTAATCTTGATCCCAGAGGTGACAGAGCTTGGTTTTCACATGAAAATGTTGATTTTAATCTCCCACCACCACTCATAACTAAGCCCCACAACACTGCCATCCTTGAGAGTTTAAAACCATCAGTGTTCATAAAATAAAAGGAGGGCCCAGTCACCAAACATCAGTTTTATTACTTATGGACACTGCAAGATCTGCTGAGTTCCCCCAGCATTTCTATGTTTTTAATCGCAAAGTAATTTGCCCAATGTCATAATCACCAAGGGTGACAAAGGCCAACTTGTCATTTACAGGAATAATTAACATTGATTTATGGATATAGCGATAATTACATTTCCATTGATATAGCAAAAGGCAATTCACATTTGCAGGTGAGACCAACATAGACTAGGCAACCAATTTGCACAGCACTTGCACTCTTTCCATAATGGACATCCCAAGTTCCATACATTCACTTCCCTTCCAATTCCAACATCGTCTAGTCCTTCCAACTGTCTTGTCCATGACCAGGATGAGGCCCAATTGAAGCTAGAAGAACAGCATCTCTTATTCCTTCTGGGGTGTGTACAACCCAATGATAAGATAATTGATTTTTCCAATTTCAGATAAACATTGCCTCTTGTGTTCCACTTTTCTCTCTTTCCAATTCATCTCCAGTCTTCCAAATTTTGTTCCTTTAATCTCAACCCCTCCAGCCCCCATCACTCATTTTCATCATAGAAACTAGAAAATAGGTGTAGGAGAAGGCCATTTCGCTCTTCAAGCCTAAACCGCCATTCATTATGATCACAGTTGATCAGTACCCGGTTCCTGCCTTCTCTCCATACCCCCTAATCCCCTTGGTCACAAGGGCCAAATCTTCTGGTTCCATCCACTGACTAACCATACATTTCATCAACTGGTTCCTCTCTCCTTCACCTCTCCCCTAATAATTCCCATTATCAGCTTCCATACATCCTACACTGATAGTGTTCATATTTTTGCGTAGACCACTATCATGGAGATTCCAGAATCAACCCCTTGCCCAAACCCCCATCCTTTTGATTTTCCATGACTACCTCCCATCAACAGCATCACAATTTTAAACAGGAGTCAGTTTTGAGGGATTCATTTGTCTTCTGAGAATTAAAATCTCTCAAGTGTGAAGCTCATAAAGTTAGGGAAATTGTCACCTCGTTAAGTACTCTCACTCCAATTCATGTCACACTTAAAATCAACCTCCTTTTCCATCACACTTTACCACTCTTTCCTAAATTACTGAAAAATTTGACAATGATCCTAATTAAACTATAATCAGACATAATTGCTTTGAAATATTAAACTCAAGTGCCTTTCGCTGGTTTTTACAAATTTTGCAGTGAAATGTAAATGTATGGTTTATATTATTCCACGAAATGTAGTAAATACACTTCAGTATGATAAATCTGTTTGCAATAAGGCCATAAGGAGCAAAGCCAACATGAATTGGCTATGTAGCTCCTTGAAGCTGCTGTGCTGTTCAGCAGCTTCATGGCTTATCCATCCATTTCTCCATAGTGCATTTCCTTCACTGATTAGAAATGCATCCATCCTGAATTCCAAATATAAGTGCTTCCAAATTTTGAAAGCTTCTTGCAGTAGGGAATTCCAAAGACACTTACTCCCCTGAGAGAAGAGATTCTTCCCTTCTCAATTTTTTTTAAAACATACAGCACAGTAACAGGCTCTTTTGGCCCATAAGCCTGTGCCAGCCAATTATACCCAATTGACCTGCAACCCCACTACATTTTGAAGGGTGGGAGGAAACTACCCAGCTCCTTACAGACAGCGTGGGACTCGAAGCCCAGTCCTGATAGCTGGTGCTGTAACAACATTGCACTAACCGCTACACTAACCATGCCGCCTTAAATCGAGGATCCTCATATTAAGACCTTACCCTTCAGCTCAGATTTTTCGTGTCAGGAAACACCCTCTCAGCATTTACCTGTGATGCTATAAATAGCTCTCAAGCTCCTGATTTTTCACAAATGGATCTACCTCCACTTCAGATGAGCAAGTCTCCCAGCTCTATGGGGCAAAGATCTCTGGACATTTGCCACCCTCCTCAAGAATAAATTTCTGTTTCACTCTATCTTAAATGATTGGTTCCTGTAGTTAAATTATGTCCCCTCATTCAAGTATCTTAGACAGTCATCTGACCTGAAGAATTAGTCCAGAGAACCTTGACTGGACCATTTTTAATGCTGCTATGTGCTTCCTTAAGTTTCACTTTAAATCCTATTGTCACCCTAATCAATCTGCCATAGCCCCTCCAAGGCCATTTTGAGCTTTCTGAATTTAAGGGCCAACTCCATCACTCCCGATCGAGTTGGCCAAGTTATCATGTCTGCAGAGCAAGTTAGTTCTATGGCCAAATCTGAGATCTTGAAGTAAGTCATGCATAAGGATAGTATGGCAACCAGTGAGACCAAATGGATAATTACAACATAAAAATGTGTTGCTTCAGCACTTATAAAATGGAAAATCATTGACTGTAAATGAAGTACAAAGGGAAGCTTGTGTTTCCATAAGGAAATTATTATTGTGACCTTACAGGAGATTAAAATGAGCAATGTGGAGTAAATGTTTTTCAAATAATTGCTCCTCAGAATAGTTACAAACCATCTCCTAGAGTACAGGAACATAGTAAAGACATTTAAAATTCACTCAAAAAAGAATTTGTGTGCCAAGTGTCAAAATGAAACCTCCGTGGAGACACCGAAACCTTGCACCATCCTATTATTTTTCAATGTATAACTTCACAATATAATTATTGTATGGAAGAATATGTATTTTATTCCAAAACCATATAGATGCTACATATAAAAGCATTCAATTTGCTTTGTCTTTGTTGTCTGTCTGTTTCTTTTTCCGTTGTCTATGTCTCTCCAGTTGCTTGTCCTGTATTGTGCAGTGGGAATGGTCAATACACAAAGGGCAACTGCGTCTGCTACAGCGGCTGGAAGGGAGCCGAGTGTGATGTACCCATTGGGCAGTGCATCGATCCTACCTGCGGTGGCCGTGGGACTTGCACCGCTGGAACTTGCGTCTGTTCTGCAGGCTTCAGAGGCGAGAATTGCGAGGAAGGTAAAAAGTCAGCAAAAAACAAATGTAAATGCAGAGCCTCTTCCAATGCACTGAATTTGTGTTGCCGCAGAGATGTCAGAAATGCAGTTTCAGAAGTGTTAGTCTACTTAAGATTTCACTTGGTGCTTTAAATGAGGAAGAGCCATAAATCAGTGAGGAGGTCATGATATGCCTGAACTTCCAAATTCTCAGAGACACACAGGAGACAGCAGGCGCTGGAATCTGAAGCCACAAGCAATCTGTTGAAAAAAACTCTGCAGGTGAGCAGGATGAGTGAAGAAAATGAATGCTCAGTGTTGGGGCCAAACTCTTCAAGAGACTTGAAGAGTCTCCCACTGATCTGCTTGAATTGTCGGGGCCTTCAGCAAATTGCTTTTGGGTGCAGAATGTTCAGGCTTGTTATCGAATCCTTCCATGGATTCATTCTTTCTAATTCAGGAACCTCCTGCAATCGTCCACCTCCCACCTCCTGCTCATTTCCGATTTTTCATCATTTTATCATTTTTTTGTAACTTTGTTATTGTTCTTACCTCCTGATTCCGGAAATTTTCTATGAGAGTCCTCTGTTTTTATTTGAAATTTAAAATAAAGTGCAGGTGCAATAAATTTGAAATCATAACAGAAATACTTGTTAAGTCAGGCCTCATTCATAGACCGAGAATCAGAATTAACATTTCAAATCAGAGACCCTTCATCAGATTCTTCCCTGCCTGACCTGTTCAGTGTTTACAGCATTTTTTGCCTTTATTGGTTGCCTTCAGATGTCAAGACCTTAGCTCTGGATTCCCTTTCCAGACTTTACTCTTTGCCAATTCTTGAAGACATTCCTTAAAATCAAACCACCTGACCATGTTTTACACCCCCAGGTAGCTCTTAATTGGCCTCAGTTTTAAATGTTTACAGCTTCCACGATGTGAAGCTCCTTTGAGTATACAGCAAACACTGATTTTAAAGATAGACTGTTAGCACTCTAGGCCCATTAATGTGTTGGAAGCAGATTCACTTTAAATTCACGTTACCTGCCATTTTACTCATTCCTCATTCAATCGCACAATCTGTACTCATCAATGGGGTGGAATCTGGCATCATCGTAAGTAAGAGCAACCTGTATATCTTGAGGAGGAGATAGTTTAGCTGCAAGAAATCTTTTGAGAGTGGAACCTCTTCTGTAATATTTTCAAGAACAGTTACAACTGAAAGATAAACACGTTGCTCAGTAATGCTTAACCAGTCCGTGACTGTAAGTGCTTTATGATTCCTTTATAAGGGGCTAATATTCTGCTGTGTGAGCTTAGGATCAAGGCGCTGGCTGGAGTTTAAGTTTGAACATTACCTTGTCTTCAAGTGGTGAGAACTGCTGTGCGAAAATTCAGACAAAAAGTCCACAGACTGTACAACAGGCTCTAATTAGCTTAAATGTACACACCAGGTCTCCGTCCACTCCTGGCTCCGCATTTTCAACTGCTCCCAAAGGGGCCGGCTCGAGTCTTTATACAGGTTGGTGATTGACAGCAGGCAGGTGGGGCCAGCCTCCCAGGATGCCTACCTGCAGGTACAGTGGTTGGCCCCTGCAGTAGGCCGGTGTGTGTGAGGCCAGTGCAATGGTTGTATCACCGCACAAGTCATATATGAATTTGCTTCATCATCTAAATAATCTTGTGTTACCACTGATTCGTTGACTGTGGGAACCAAGATTAAAAAGTCCAGTCACAACTTCAGAACCTCATCTCACACATCTGTTAAGAGGCAAACATGACTTAGGGTATAGGAGATAAAAATAATCATGACCATGTTCAATAAAAAAGACAAATCTGATTGTAAAAGCAACTTGCAGAACATTCTCTTGCCTGTCCAATAGAAAGTTAATGCAAGGCTCCTCTTCAACTACCTCCAGTCAATGTCTCATTGTGAATTTAGTCCTTCTAGAGATACAGTGAATATAATGTTCATAGCTCAAAAACTTCAAAAGAAAACAATTTGGGCTTTTAAAGCTGAATGTAAGCCTTTGAATGTCAATCAAGAGGGATTATGCACTACCTTCACATGGAGCTGCCACCATTCGACATTGGCTGCAGTGTGACGTGCAAGCTGTGTTCTTAAGCAATAGGTCTACAACAGACCCAATCGCAGACTTGTGTCAAATGAAGCTGAGACATTGCCCTTCAGTCTCACTATTTCCCAGCACAATCCTGCACCACACCCCAAACAAAACCCCCCCTGGAGTTGCTGGATTGGAACCAGCTCAGTCTGTGGATCTCATCTGTACAATGCAATCGCTCAAACCTGGCACAACTCTGTAAGACACAGACTGCCTACAAGGGTCATCTGAAATCACATAAAGAGCAAGTTATCCTCAATCCACAACCAAAGAAAAGCATCTGCACACTTTCCAAATGTAGACATTCATCTTGAGGAGTCCAAGCTTTTTTTGCTATTGTGGCGGGTCTTGTGCCTACACTCAGCTGCTTTGCACAGCACACTGGTGGAAACAGCAAATCAAGGTCAGGCTGTGATTTTCAGGGTACACCTCTCAAGGTAATGATGACTAATAAAAAGACTCAGCACTACCAACCCTGTCGTGACGAGCCAGCTCCATGTGCTGCTTGGAATCACGACGTTTTCACTGTTGAGAAGTTCCACTGACGATCAACAATGACCTGAAAGGTGAGGGAGAGAAAGCCTTTCCCATTGATCTAAAGATCCAGATTATTAAAATAACTCACATGGGTGCATTGTTTTTGGCAATTACTAAATGATTTTGTGAGAAACCTGCAATTCTGGCAAAAATCACTCCCCAAATTTCAGTCATCCTTCAAATCAAGATACAGAAACTCATTCTGCACGGCAATGATTATTGGCCGACCTGCTGATGACGGCTGGCAGCAAACTGAGAAACATTCAGAAGGAAATGACTCTGTGGTGACAGATTCAATGTGGCTGAACAAACTCAAGAGAGCAGTCAGGCATGAGACCAGGATTGGCTCCATCATTTCACGTATCTTGGTTTAACAGCCATTGAAAACCTAAGGCCAATAATACCTTGTTCATCATAGAGTTCTTGGCCAGGTGTGGAGCTTCTTGGAACTGTGTAGGATTGAGCTCTTTGCTGAAGCATATCTTCTCTTGCTTTAAGGTCCCTGCCACACAGTGACAGACTATCACCAGTAGCATTACCACTTAGGCTCCAATTAGTATTTCAGTTGAAGTAAAAGAAAAACCTTTCTGGAGTTGCAGCAGAGACGGATTGAGTAGCAGACGGTTGGGAATCTGCCCAGTTAGATCTTCCATTGTCAACAGAATGTCCCTTTGAATGGTGGGAAAAGCTCTGAGAGCTGGCATCGACTTACTGGCCCAAGGGGCATCCTTCTGTGTCATGCAACAAAGGCATCACTCATTAAAGATGGAAATGAGAAGGAGTTTCTTCTGAAGGTTGTCAATTGTTGGAAAGGAATCATTCAATACAATCAAGACCAAGTTGGACAGAATTCAGAACTGAAGGATTACTGGGTGTTATGGGGAAAAGGCTTGATCCTGCCTGCTGGCTGTCCTTGCCTGTTCTGATGGCTGGATGTCTTTGAAGTGACTCTCTTTCTCATATGGTTGGGGGTGCCAGGCTCCACAAGTGGTGTCTCTTGATGGCAGTCAAAAGTTGATGAATTTAGTGTATTATTACATTTTTGATCTTGCAACAGAGAATATTTCAACATTGTACAAGCCCTTTGGCTCATGATGTTGTGCCAACCTATATAAACCTACTCAATAATGTAAACCTTCTCTATCTCACACCCATAACCGGTTACTTTCCTTGCAACCATGTGCCTGTCCAAGAGTCTTTTAAATGTCCCAATTGTACCAGCCTCCACCACCACCCCTTAACAATGCATTCCAGGCACCTACTATTCACTTGGCTAAAAATAACTTAACCCTGATGTCTCCTTTAAACTTTCTTCCCCTCGCTTTATTATAGATATCCTCTTGTATTTGCTACAGTTACCCTGGGGAAAAAGTGCTGACTGTCCATCCTGTCTATGCCTCTCATAATCTTATAGATCTCTATTCAGTCACTTCTCATCCTTCCTTGATCAAGAGAAAACCTTTAGCTCTGTTAACTTTTCCTCATAAGACAAGTGTATTATTGCATAGTAATAAAGGAATCTTGAATCTTCCATGGTGATGGTAACCAACAAACACCCATTTTGGACATGGATGACAATGGGTTACACATAACCCATTGTTATCTGTACTCAATAATGTACAGATGTACTGAAATTCTGACTTGCTGCAGTCACACAGGTGTGGAAGATATACCAATTTCCAAGGTAGAAATTACATTACCCCAATATAAAGGACAGAAAAAAAGATACCAAAGATTAATCAGAATCAGAATTTATTCATGAAATTTGGTGTCTGTAGCAGCATCATAGAGCAAATATTCGTGTTATGAACCATCTTACAACAATAATATAAAAATAATAGTGCCTGTAAAGTAAGGCAGTGTCTTTAGTTCATTGATTATTCAGGAATCTGATGGCAATGGGGAAGAAGCTGACCTTGTGCCGTTGAGTGCTCATCTTTAGGCTCCTGCACCTTTTTCCCAAATGGTGGCAGAGAGAAGAGGGTATGGCCTGGGTAGTGGGGATCTTTGAGGATAGAGGCTGCTTTTTTAAGACACCGTCTCATGTGGATGTCCTCAGCAGAGTGGACTCTGGTGCCTATGATGTTGCAGGCTGAGTGAACAACCCTCTGGAATTTTTCTTGTGAGTTGGCACCTTCATACCAGACGGTGATCCAACCAGCCAGAATGCTCTCCACGGTACACCTGGAGAAGTTTTTGAGAGTTCTCAGTGACAAATCAAATCTCCTCAGACACCTCACAAAGTACAGCTGCTAGCAGGCCTTCTTCATGATTACATCAACATGGAGCATCCAGGACAGATCCTCGGAGATGTTGTCACCCAGGAATTTGAAGTTCTTGACCCACTCCATGAGGACTGGGTGGTCTTCTGACTCTGTCCTGCAGTCCACAATCATTTCCTTGGTTTTGTTAATGTTGAGCACAAGGTTATTTTTGTGATGACACCACTCAAAGACGTGCTCTATCTCCCTCCTGGACACTTCCTCATTGCCGTTTGTGATTCTGCCAACAACTGTGGTGTCATCAGCAAACTTGGAGATCAGGGGTCGGCAAACTTGTAGATAGTTTAATAAATATTTAAAGATGTGAGTGCAATAAAAAGTGAGATTTCAATGGTGCAAACAGACCTTTTGGTGGTTCCAGAGTAGTTTGTGGTTAGGGTAGTTGGTGGATAGTTGCTGTGGAAAAAAAAATATTGAACCTCGAGGTGTTGGACAAGGATTCTATCCCTTTGCAGTGAGCTAACAGTGAAAAGAGATTGTGATCAGGGTGATAGGGGATCCTTTATGATGCTGGCTGCCTTCCTGACATAAGTGTCACTCATCAATGTCTTTAATAGATGGGAGGTTGGTGTCTATGATGCACTTGGCCAGGTTTGTCACTCTCTGCAGCATGTAGCAAACTAGCACATGGTCATAAATCACATCAAACCTGTCAGATATTCATATTGATATTATCAGAATGAAAAATATTGTTCTGTCACACTGCAACCTATTAGCAGTTCTCTAAAGCTGGGATATTTTTTTTTGCATCAGAACATTGTTTCAGAATTGAAGATTCTGGAGATTTTTACTTTAGTCAAGTCAATCAATGCACTCTGTAGCAATAGCACATATGTTTCTACTCCCATTAGTCATTGCTAAATACCAATATTGAGACTGTTTTGAATGAAAAGATTAATTAACTAATAAATCATCCTAGAGTCATTGAATTTTAGAGAGATAAGGTTTTACAGCATGGAAACAGGCCCTTTGTTCCAACAAAGTTGTCTGCCCATTTGCCTACATGTGGTTGATATCCCTCTTAATCTTTCCAATTCATGTACATGTCTAATGTTTTTTTATAGATGTTGTGATTGTACTTGCCTCTACCACTACTTCTGTCAGCTTGTTGTGTGAAAATGTTGGCCTTCTGCTCCCTTTTAAATCTTACCCCTCGCAACTTAAATCTAAATCTCTCTCGAGATTCCCCTGTAGACTCCATTATCCAGGGAAAAATCACTTTGAATGACTTCACTTTATCTCTCCCTCTCATGATTTTATATACCTCTGTAAAGCCACACCTGCACACCAGGGAGAAAGTCCCAGCCTTTCCTCGGAACTCAAGTTTACCAATTCTGGGAATATGTTTGTGAATCTTTTCTACACTGTTTCGAGGTTTACGTCCTCTTTCTTATTACTGGGTGACCAGAATGGCACACAACACTCCATGTGTGATCTCACCTATCTCATGTACTCTGTAACATCACATCCCAATCCCCTTCCTCAATGCCTGGACCAATGTAAGGAAATATTCCAATCATCTTCTTCGCCACCCTGTGTTGTAACTTTTAAGTAAATTTCTACCTGTACTCCAAGGTCTCTCTGTTCTACCACTATCTCTATGGCCATACCACTGCATACTTGTCTTTTAAACTCCATCCATCCTCTTCCCCAGTTTATCTAGATCCCGATGAACTTCTTCACTGTGTACTATCCCATCAATTTTGGTGTCATCAACACCCTTACTCATCATGTCATCCAAATTGTCAGTTGGCCATAAGTAGTCAAGCACAAATAGTTAGTCTGTGGAACAATTGATTCAGTGATGGTGACAAATAATGTTCCAAGAAGAAGAGAAATAAAAATTCTGAGCAATAACACTCCAAAAAAAAACTGGAAGAACTTCTTCACCAGAATTAAAACTGTGACAGAGAATGCAATGAACAATGAGAACTTTAATGTGTTATACAGTAAAATCCTTGTTATCGGAAATTCATACAACCAGCAGCCTCAAGCTACTGGCAAAAAAAATTGTGGGTATTAAATTTAGGGGAGGCATGGTAGCAGAGCGGTTAGCGCAATGTATTTACACCAGCAATCAGGAACAGGTTCGAATCCTGCACTGTCTGTAAGGAGTCAGTCTGGTGCCTATGTGGGTTTTCCCTGGGGGCGCCGGTTTTTTCCCACCGCTTGAAACGTACCAGGGGGGGTATAGGTTAATTAGGTGTAAAATGGGCAGCACAGACTCGCTTTTTCAATTTTTAATTTAAAATGTAAATAGGTTAAAAAAAATGAAAATTTAAAATTGGCAGCCCCTAGCGATTAGTTCGCCAATTATGCCACACGCAATCTCAAGCAACCAGGAAATTCACTTATCTGCCAAGTACCAATCCCCAGAGGTGCTGGACAGTGGGGGAAACAAAACAATGGCTGCTCTATTTGTATCCTGAAGTTGTCTCTGAATTTCTTTAAAGTTGTTCTCTTGGTGCTTTACTGTATCTGAAGAAGTGACAATTAAAGGCAGAAAAGGTGTGTGGAAGAGGCTTTATGAAAGAATATCAGAGCTTTTGGCCTGCACAGCTGAAATTGCAGCTGTGATTAGAGAGAAGTCAAAAAATGGAGACGTGAAACCTCTTTCAAATTGAATATCTCTGATTTAATCGGAAGTAAAATACTTTTCTGACTTTACATATCACAGAGAACAACTGTGTTAAACATGTTTCATCATATAAAAACATCTATAGTTTCTCTTATTGTCTGAATTTCTTTGTGGTAACTTCCTCTCAACACAAGACGATCGACATGTTCTCCTCTATAAACCACCAGTGAGCAATATGTCGATCTGCTTAAAGACACTGGCAATTGGATGCTTTAATTGACAAAAAAATAATGTCAATTCTGTTATTTTCTGTATCAGAACACAGCTGGGTCCCTATTATAATGCAGCTGATTACATCCTTTCCTGGAGAAACACATGATTATGTGTTTGCCTTGTAATGTGCTTCTAGCTCCTTAATATTCTCTCTTGTAACATGTTTCAACCATTCTTTATATCTAATTATTTTATTTTGCTTATAGGAGACTCCAGAGCTTTATTGTCCCTTACCACCCTCTGTATTGGCAAAATAAAATGATTGACAATGAAGTTTACTCATTAATTCTGCATATATATATATATATATATATATATATATTTTAAAGCAGCATTGTTTTTCTTTCAAAAGCAGTATGAGCTTGGTATTCATCTACTGAGGATTAACTGCTTGATTTTTTGATACAATATCTGGGCCCTTTTCCAAAAGTCTATAATTTTTCCCTTGCAACCGCTGCAACCGCGTCTTCCTGTCCCGCATCGGACTTGTCAGCCACAAACGAGCCTGCAGCTGACGTGGACATTACCCCTCCATAAATCTTCGTCCGCGAAGCCAAGCCAAAGAATAGGGCGTAGAATGAATAGGGCATAATACGGCTGATGTGTTATCTTATAGTTGTGAATCTTCTTTGTTTTGTATGCAAATCAAATTTAGCATTATTGTGGCCCATTTTGTACTCTTATTTACATTGCATTTGAAATCTCAGCATGACATTATACTCCGTTCTGTTACTCAAGACTCAGCGGCACAAAGCAACTCAACAATGAAGGCTAATTTAGCTTTTCCAGGAGCAATGGGTGTACTTTATTATATTTTGATTGCTGGAAATTCCAAATGAAATTTGTTGTTAGCACCTGCCAAAATAATGAGTGGAAGCCCTCTGTTTTCATCGACAATCAATATAAAGCCACTGGCTAAGCTGCCATCCTGTCTTTCTCGACCTTAAAGATCTGGGGGGGGGGGGGGGGGTAGAAGGCAATATCATTGAATATTTTAATATGGGGCGCATTTCCTTCTCAACAATTTTGAGATCAATTTAATCTGACAGATGTTCCAAGGAACAAATCATGTTGAGTCAGCTGTTTGTCTCAATACCAAGTGAATAATTACGTGGCAGACAAGGCCATACAAGGAAATCCCCTCTTTCTAACAGCGAGTTAAGCAGGTTGAAACAGATACATTAAGTTTAGTGAGAAAGGCTAATGCAGCAGTCACCCTGAACAGGATCAGAAAATTTTAGCTGAATTGACTTCCCTGATCACTGACTGTTGGCCTTACCTGGGGGAATAAAAAATCTATTGCAGGGATGTCCAATGGTGAGGGAGTCCGTATTTATCAGAGAGCAGTGTCGTTTCTCAAAAACATGGCCATTTAGTCTATATAATCAGAAAGCTGCAACCATCAGTGGAATCGTCTTCCACAATTGGATCCCATTTTCTTTGGGACAAGGGATGAGGAAGAGGAGTAAATTGGAGAACAATTCTGATGAGTTCTACTTCCAGCAGTGAACTGAATAGAAAACAGGCAACAAATTATTCTGCAACTGCTGTTCTTGAAGCAGAAGCTCCCCCAGCATCGGTTGTATTGTTTAATCAAGCAACACATCACACAAAATACTCCCAACTGCCCTCCAAACATGATTGTGTTGTAAATGCCTGCTTCATTTTTATAAATAAGTACATTCCAAATATATGAATATAATTACTTCTCCGACAGAATTACAGATCATTTAGTTTTATTCCTGCCATCTGGGAGCTGCTTAGTGTTTTCCAGCATTGCTTTCTCAATACAAAATTGATCAATATGAAGATACCTGATTCAGCAAAATTAGAATTGAAAACCTGGTATAAATCTAAATGCTGTACCTTGTCTCGGGACGATTCTGCACAGACCTTTTTTTCTCCAAATAAGAGGTGTAATAATTTGCAGACTGAATGGTCAAAGCAAACTACTGCAAATATAACAGAAATTATGTTAAGTAATGGAAATAAAGAATGGGCCTGATGCAGTTATAAGCTTTGGATTTACAAAGAAACAAAATTGTAGATAGTTAAACAAACTTAACATGCCTTGAGCATTGCATTTACTACATTTAAAGTTGCACTGATGACATTTGATTTGATACTCAATTTGCAACTCTCCACTGAATACTGAGTTAAAATATTAATGACTGAAATATTCCCTTCACGCAGTGAAAAGATCTTGTAATTTCTTTTTCAGAAGTAACAGTTTCTGTCAGCCATTCATTTGAAAAAGGAACATCTAAGTTACCAACTTAAGCACGCAACCTAAGATTCGATGACAGCCTTTATTTGGGGTTGAGTTTCACAAGATTAATTCTATTCATTGCTTTGCTGTACCTCTCTCTTCCTCACCACTTATCAAGACCTTTATCCCACTACAATTTTCCACATATATCTGTGCATATTGATTATCCATAAAATTTCAGGTATCCTGAAGCTGAGGGTGCTGATAGAAGAATGGTTTATTGATCCGTGTGTTCTTAAGCATTGTCCAACTTTCAGGAATAAATCAGCAAGTGGAGTAGTTTGGGAAGGATAAGAGAGAACCAATTTTTTTTTTTAAAGTCTATACTCATGCTGTTCCATTCAGCCAAGTTTTGAATTCATTAGGTTGCATTTTTCAAAAAAATTCCCTCAGGTGAAGCATTCGACAAATCATAATCAGAATTTATCATCGTGAACATACGTCACGAAATTCCTTGTTTTGCAGCAACATCATATTTATATAAACCACCTTACAAAATAAATAAAAAGAGTGCAAGATCATGTCTGTAGTTCATTTTTCATTCAGGAGTCGAATGGCAGAGGGGGAGAATCTGTCCTTGTATGCTGAGTATTTGTCTTCAGGCTTCTGTACAATTTAACCAATGATAGCAGGCCTGGGGGTGGTGAAGCTCTTTGAGGATAGAGGCTTGCAGATGACCTCGATGGAGAGAAGACTGGTGCCCATGATGTCACAGGCCGAGTTAGATCTTGTCCTGATCGTTGTCCATAATCGCACAGTTTGTTTGCACTTCTTCCTTGTTTACATTTCTCTCTTACATATATTTTCTTGTGTGCAGTTTTTTGCACTACCAATAAGTAGAAATTCTGTCTGTCCCGAAGGAAAACCAATCTCAGGTTGCAGGTGATGTCATTTATGTACTCTGAAAATAAATCTGAACCTTAATCTTTGACTTTTTAGTCTGTAGCCTTATAATCAGTGGCCACCAATCAACTTCTTTGGGGTCTTCGTTGGTCAGAAATATCTGAACCAGCCAACTTGGCACAAGAGACTAGTGTTCTGCCTTCTAAAAGCCTTTCCAGCATCAACTAGCAACAAGTCAGGATGAGTATGGAATACTTTCCATTTATCGGGATGTGTATCAATGCAATAACACTTGAGGATGTTAATGCAAGGACAAAGCAGCCCTCTTGATTTGGATCATTACATCCACCACGCTCAATATTCATTCCCAGCACGACTGACGCAGAGTTTTCAGATTGTACCACAAAATGGATAACATTACTTCTCCAAGATTTAATTGACAGCACTCCCTAAACCAATGACTCTGCCACCGAAGAATGCCTTCAGGCTCTGGAAGCTAAAACAAATGGGGCGAAGGAGCTCAGCAGATCGAGCAGCATTAGTGGGTGTCGTCCCTGTGGGGCAAAGAGCCTATTTCTGCGCTGTATGGAATGTACATATCTATTTTTACTTTATGTAGTCTGAAAATTCCTACCAAATAATATTGTGGAAACACCCTCTACTACTTAAAGGGGTTCAAGAAGGCCTTTCCAATGTCATCCACTTCCTGTGAAGTCATTCAAAAGAGGTGGTTATTTTCATTAGGACAAATGCAAATGATTTTTTTTTAGTTCTTAGGCAATAATTTCACTCTAATCAAGATATAACAAGTTGTAATTAGCTTCTAATTGACCTTATGATATGCTAATTATGATAAATAAGATTGTTTCTGTACAAATTAATACCCTTAAAGTTGTGAAACTTGATTACCATTGCTTCAAAGGAAGAATAATATTTTAATTATTGGATGTGACAATGCTTGTATTTTATTTTACAAATACACATACCATTTGTCTTTGAGTAATTAATGACAGAGCAGGTGAGTCAGTGGGATCATGAGTAGAGGCACTGGCCATGCTTTGTCTTTAGCCTCCTGCTATTCATTATCATCAGGGCAGATCTGTACATTAACCTCATTTACCTCCTTGGCATTAGGTCAACTGGCACATAAAAAAATAAGGATGCAAAAGAAATTGTTATTCAAGGTGCCTATCATTAATAGCACTGCATAAGATGCGATCCACGACTGTGGAGTCACATGATAGTACCTCCTTACTGTACACTGGAACAGAATTTCTCATGCAACATACAGGGTCATAGAATGACAGAGATTTGCCACACAATCACTGAACTAACATTGACTCAGTTAGATCACATAACCATGGACATAAAAGTAAAATGGTTGGAAATACTATTCAGGCAGATGTTGTGGAGAAAGAAACACAGCATTGCAATTCAATGAAATCAGTTCAGTTGCACAGGCTGAGCATTGTTGGAATTAACAGTTTTGATTTCAGATTTCCAGCATCCACACTTTCTGTTTTCTTTCCCCCTCTTTTCAAATCAACAATACAATTCAGTGGCAATGCAGTTTCAACAGTGACCAATATTTTGGTGCAGTTACATTTATTCACCACAGCAACTCCTGCCTTCAGCTGTCCATTCCTCAAGTGATCTGTTTTCATATTTGTAGCATACCAAATTGGGAATAAATTAGCATAAATGGAAGTGTTTGTTTCTGTAAACAATGGTCACTTTTCTAAATTAAAATTCATGTGTTTGTTTATTTTTAATTAATCAATGCTCAGTTGAACTTTTTTTTTAAAGTTTTGCTCAGTTGAAGTCTTTATACTAAATGTGTGATGCGACATTTGTTCAGTTTTCACATCTTAATTTTGAGAGCCCTAGCTTTGGAAAATCACTTCTGAATATTTAAAAAGCTCCAGCATTAAGTTCACTTTTTTTTTCCAAAACCGTCATCTATCCTCAATTCTACTCACTCAAACTTTTACGATTGCTATTTTATTCCAACCTGATTTAATTTCCTTCACCATTGCTGGGTTAAATTTCTGGACCTCCTCCCCAAACTGCAGTCCTCGAAGTCAGGCCACACCTCCAGAACTGCAGTGCATCAAGAAGGCAGCTCATCACCACCTTCTCAAGGGCACTTTGAGATGGCAATTAAATGCTGGCTCACTCAGCTTGTGGAACCTACATCCAATAAACGGACAACAAATACATTTCTTCCAGCAACTTCTTCACAGCTTCAGAATCATGAATGCCAATTCATCCTAAACTACACTATCACATTTCTTTTATCCAGCTGATAGCAATCCTCAAATCAACAGACTCAAGCTTTCATTCTCATTTACAAATGCTTTAATAGAACTTGAATTGTCCTTTGATCTGATTCTTTTATGCACTGAGGCTCCTTCTTCCACCATTATTGTCAAAACCTGCAGCCACAATCCTTTGACTTTCCCTCTGATCTCTGCTTTTGCCATCTTGTAGAGCACCAATTACAATAATATTTTTGGTCTTCGACAATTGTGAATTGTTAATTTCTGTACCATGAAATGTTTAGGACATATTTAATGCTGAAAGTGTGGCGTAAATGCAAGTTATCATATTATTCCATGAAACAAAATATCTGGTATTTTCTGGTTATCAGAAGTAATTAAAAATAAATGAGATGTGAGGAGATTAAGTGGTTTGTTTGCAGCCGACAAACCAGTTAATTGCTAGCATTAGAATTTCACTTTTGCTCAATTATTGCCTCTTTTGTGCATTTGAACTTACAGATTGTTGTGTAAACCCCTTAAGGATCAGACTTGTGGACTCTTGTAGCATCCATCACATTCACAGATATCCCATGATTTGTGTCTCTATTGTTATCTTCCAGTGGATTGTTTGGATCCAACATGCTCAAACCATGGAGTGTGTGCCCATGGGGATTGTCACTGCAGCCCGGGTTGGGGTGGATTAAACTGTGAAATTCCTCGTGCCCAATGTCCGGATCAGTGTACGGGCCATGGTACCTACATTCCAGAAACAGGCCTTTGCAGCTGTGACCCAAGCTGGATAGGTCCGGACTGTTCAGTTGGTAAGGAACAGAACTTCATTCTCTCTTTGCATGTAACCAACTAATCGTAGGTTTAGAGAAGGATCTCCTCAGCTCAGAAATTACATGGTGGAATTTTTCCCTGCATAAGTATTCAGCTGATATTCTTCTTTCTGTTACAGCATTAAATATTTATTTTAAATAGCTCTTAAGTTATGAGAAATGCAAGGACTAACTTCCATCAAAGGAAACAAATAAACTTTATTCTTTGTTTTCAGGAAAGTTATGTTTGTAACTTTCTTTGTCTCTTCAATTCTGACTTTTGTGAGATTTCCAGTCATATCAGTGTTACAATTATGGAGAGTGACTTCAGCCAGTTTTTGAAGAGTCAACATGATTTTTAAAAAAGCAGTGTTTCCACTGTTTTAGAACAATATAACAGTACAAAAAACAGTTGACACCGTCTAGGAACTACTTTGTTAAGTATGTAGGTGAAGAGAGGTTCATGGTAATGATATTTGATGAACAATTCGTTCATTTCATTGGGCTGAAAAGTGGCTTGAACTAGATTAATGGAGAGAGAAAAACAGCAAATCAAAATGCAGGACAGCTGAGGGATGTATTCACGTTCAAGATGTAAAAAGAACAGGATTAAAAGCTACAAACATGATGCATGCCAAATGCTTGCAAGATTCAATTGAGAAAGTATTGGAAAACAAATTGAACCTTTGCAAAGGAGCAAGTTGACACAAGCAGAAAGAAAAGTTTTTAAATAGAAGCTAATATAAGAGAAATGTGATGATGGAGTCTGCCACATACAGGCAAACAGATCATCAAAACATCTTGAGGGCTACACAGTTAGTATAGCGATCAGCGCAGCACTGTTACAGTGACCAGGACTATAGTTTGAATCCAGTGCTGTCTGTAGTTTATGTTGTTCTCCCTGTGTCTGCATGGGTTTCCACTGGGTGCTCCAGTTTCCTCCCCCCGTTCAAAAAAAATACCGGGGGTTGAAGGGCAATTGGATATAATTGGGCGGCACAGGCTCATGGACTGAAAGGGTCTGTTACTATATATCTAAATCTCAAAAAATCTTCAATCTACTTCGAATTAAATGCAAGTAATATGCAAAATTATACATTGGATTGTGTGCTTTCTGTTGTGTTTCATTGGAATTTTAAATTTAAATTTAGACATTCAGCACGGTAACAGGGTCATTCAGCCACAAGCTTGTGTTGCCCTAATGACAGCCAAATGACCTACAACCCCGGTACATTTTGGAAGGTGGAAGGAAACTGGAGCCCTTGTGGAAAACCCATGCCAATATGGGGAGAATATGCAAACTCCTTACGGACAGCGCAGGATTTCAAACCCAGTCCCGAACACTGCGCTCTAGCAGCGTTGCATTAACCATTACACTAACCATGCCTTTTGAACCCTAAATCAATTTGGAAGAGTGAGCAGCATGCATATCCAATTGTAGCATCAAGTAGCAAGTATGGTAGAAGCAACAAGGTTGGTGTACAATGCTTTTACAGTGCCAGTGATTGGGACTTGACCTGGATTTGAATCCGACACCGTCTGTAAGGAATTTATACGTTCTCCCCATGTCTGTGTAGATTTTCTCCGGGGCTCTGGTTTCCTCCCACCCTTCAAAAACATACGGGGGTGTAGGTGAATGGGGTGTAAATTGCACAGTAAAGACACGTCAGACCAAATTGGCCTATTATGGAACTGTCTGTCTAAATTGTTTTAAAAAAAAATTGTCCCCAATTTTTGACTGGACCTCATACGATTTAATGTGCCATTTGCTGACTTCCCAAACAAAATAACTGGAAATCGATCAAAAATCATGTTAAAATAAAGCCCTGGATCAAGGTCATGCTCTGGGAGACTGAACAAAGGTGCAAACCATAGAACAGAGGAGCTCCAAGTTTATTTTCAGGGTGTAGGGGTGCACGCTGATCATCAGGTCACTGCAAGATAGTTTTATTTCTCAAACCTCTGAGCACAGGGTGCCATATCATACAGTTTTTGCGAAAGCTCCCCTGCTCTCACCTCAGTCCAAAAAGCAGATCAGGTTCCAGTGGGTGCATTAGTAATTTAATCTACATGTGAAAGAAATTCCTTCATTCTTTGGCCAATTCTAATTCAATATTTCTTCTTGTCCAAGTTATTGAATTAGAATTACCAGAATGAGGCATTTCATAGGTTATGCAATTCCTCCCTCTCCTCTATGTACAGTAATGGCCAGATATACTGATGCCTCAATACTAAAAGTGCACTAATGCATGACTTCAGTTTAAGAATCCAGGGCTGACTGGTTGGAATAATATGTCATGTTTAACATGCCCATCTCCCTTGTTAGAGATGTCTACATGTTCAGCTCAATATTAATTGAGGATAACTTGCAGAGGCCCAGAATCTCAATTATTTTGGAGCTGTACTTTGCACTTGCGGTTGAAAGGTTTGCCTTTGTACATGTTTCAGAACCTTATAAAAATTCAGCTTCTAATATCTCACATGGGTGAGACTGTATAATGTACTGTTGAGCTGTCGTGTTACTTGAATCACTTCCTTCTATCTTTAGAAGTATGCTCTGTGGACTGTGGCACCCATGGCGTTTGCATATCTGGAGTGTGCCGGTGCGAGGAAGGCTGGACAGGTGTGGCGTGTGATCAGAGAGTTTGCCATCCTCGTTGTGCAGAGCATGGAAGCTGCAAGGATGGAAAATGTGAATGCCGAGAGGGCTGGAATGGAGAGCACTGCACCATTGGTAGGGAACAAGGTTGATTATTCCTTTCTCATTCACACTCAATTTACTGGAGGCAGATAGTAGTGGCTGGTTAAACTAAAATATCAAAAGTACTACATAGTAGATTTCTTCAGTGGTCTGAGCTCTACAATGGAATAGGAAGGGATGAGGAAAAAGATGGAGAATCAGGTCATCTTAACAAGGAATGGACATGTCAACGTCTGGACAACTGTGTATCTCAGTGCAAGAGACTGACATTCCCAGTCATCTGCCTCTTCATTGGAGGAAATGATTATAGATTCAAAGAAGCAACAATATTTGGAGCAGGGATTTTAAAAAATCTTTAATAGAATTTTGTCAATTTTCAAAATAGCAAATTCTGTCTTTAATTTTCATTTCTCTTTTACTCATCAAACTTATTCTGACAGAAAATACTTTACCTCCATTGATTTATTGCTGGAACAGGAATATTTCATTGATCAAAATTCACTGCTGTACTTTTATCTTTTTTTTTGCCCATTTTTCATCTTTCACTTGAAAAAACATGTTCTTAAAATAAGGCAGCAAATTAAAGCTATGTTTCAGAACTAAGTTATGCACATTTTCTTTGAATTTCAAAGAGTTCTCAGAGTTGTGGATTTCTTCAGAGTGCAGTCCATCCCTGATTCACTGAGTTTCCCTGTTTCAGAAAAGGTGCCATTTTTTTCAATTCTATCTCATCTCAGGCATGTTCATGGTTATGTTTGCCAAATCTACAATTAGAATAAGATAGTGAAAGTCTCTGCAGGCCTGCTGAATTACTTGAAGTGTCTTGCAGCGTTGATGCCCAATTACTTAAGATTAGATGAAGCTGCATAGAATTAAGTTGACAGTGGTGCCATTTTGCATTTCAAAATTTTATGGTAGTTTTGTCTTTTTTCTGAGCTTGGCACATTTTTAGCATGCCGATTGAATGTCCCTGTATTCCACTGCAGCATCTGCAGACTTTCCTGTTTAAACCCATCAAATGCTCCTTCAGTTATGTGGAGCAAAGGGGGAAAAAAAATTTCCTCCATCATTTCTGTGGTTTTACTACAATCACAGTTAGCCCAGCAATCAGGACCAGGGTTCGAATCCCGCACTATCTGTAAGGGGTTGGTACGTTCTCCTGGCGTCTGCGTGGGTTTTCCCTGGGGCCTCCAGTTTCCTCCCACCACTCAAAACATACTGGGGTGTTGGTTAATTGGGTGTAGTTTGGTAGCACGTGCTCGTGGGCCTGTTACCATGCTGTATATCCACATTTAAAATTTTGTATTAAAATCTGCAGACTTTGGTGTCTCATTCTAATGAAGATTTAACATTCATTTTATAAATGTAGCTTAAAACTTGGTGGCACAAATGACCACAGCTTTTGTTGCCCACCTCACAGTCTATCTGACTAATTGCTCATTATGTTAAAATGCTGGAAATGCACTTTGACCATTGTCACATTTATTCTTGTTGCCTGTCGTTTGTTCTGGGTCTTTCTTCAATTTTTGGCTTTTGACTTTGTTTTTTTCTGTGTGGTTTTCTGTGAAATTAAGATTCCAACTTAGTTCCTCAGTGTGGGGATATTTTGTGAGCTGCCTTTATCTCTGTGCATAAACAAGTCAGTTTAGTTCAATAATTGAAAATGAGTGACAGCCATTCAAAGCACATTCCCCAAGTTTGACTGAAGACTGCAACCCAGACTTTGGCTGCCACGGAGGAGACAGAGGCTGCATGGCAGAGAAGGAAAGACCCTAAATTGAGTGAGATAGATTTACTTTGTCATCAGTGGAAAGAGGACGGTTACTTGTGTCATGCAGGCCAGGAGATCAGTTCAGTCTCTCATTGGGAAAGTATGATTGGAGGTAGCCCCAGATATCTCCTCCAGGAGTGAGAATCCATACACATTCAAGGAGAGCAGAAATAAATTCCATGTCCTCACAAAATAGGGCAGGAGAGCTGCGCATCACCAGAAGTAGTTGAAGTGAACAATTTCAGTGAAACAGATAAGGGATTCATTTATAAATGTGCTACAATCAGGGCAGTTGTTAGGGATTATGTGTCATCTGGTCTCTCTCAGGTGATTACAAGTGAATCACTTCAGTGTTCAGGAGTGGAGAAGTAAATTTTGTCTCGATGGGGGTCTATGATTGTGCAGCCTCCTTTTCAAGAAGATCTATTAACCCATTGAGTCAATGTGCTTTAGTGGGAGAGGAAACTGGTTACATTCTGCTGGGACTTCCTTATTCTCTTTCTCTGATACTTATAATGAAACAGAACAAGGCCAATCAGATCAACGGATCTGTGATCTAAGGACTAATCCCATTCATCCTCTTTATTTTCCTGTATCCTTGCAATTTATTTTCTTATACATGCTCATCAACTGCTCCCCATTTGATCTTTTTTTTTGCCATGGACAACATGGTGTGGTTGTTTAAAGTTGTCAATTAAGCTAACAGCATGCATTTGAAAGGTGGGGTAAAATCAGAGGACCTGGAGATATCCACACGGCTGCAGAGAACATTTGAGGTCAGTATTGAACCCGGG
The DNA here is from genome assembly GCF_036971445.1 of Narcine bancroftii. Taxonomy (NCBI): domain Eukaryota; kingdom Metazoa; phylum Chordata; class Chondrichthyes; order Torpediniformes; family Narcinidae; genus Narcine; species Narcine bancroftii. The sequence continues at coordinate 15,759,194 of NC_091477.1, forward strand.
CCCCTGGAGCTATAAGGGGAATGCTGTTGCTCCTATCCCTCCAACTCTGGATCCTCATGCTGATCTTCCTCTGATGCAGGCTTCTGTATTTTATTGGCAACATGATGCCAATAAAATAAACTGTTCCAATGGAACAGGAAATGACCTCTCGTTTTCCAAAATGAGTCTGTGCTATTCCCTCTGTTGTGGAGTTCAGCAACTGTGGATGGGTGTGAGCAGCTGGGGAAAGAGAGGATAACTCGTCTCCCTCGGGTACCACCCCTCCAGAAAGTGCTGGCTGCAGAAACTCTGGAAATTCAGTCTCATTTTGGATAAACTCCCCAATCGTGCTTCCTGGAAATATGGTATTCACCATCAGAAAAATCTTCACCTGAACGTCAAAGGAATTGGAACAGTTGAGGTAAAAGTTTGGATTATTGTTGGGATTCCCAATGGAAATTAACACTCTTAATGACTGCCAGTGTTCATGGAAGACAGCAATGATGGCCAATCCCAATGCCTGGATTCTGCCAGGTAATCCCTGAAATCAAAGTAGATGAACTCGTCTGTCCATTGGGACAATGTCTGGGTGACCTTTCTGATGCTTCAGGGAATAACAAATGGAGAGGCACTGAGGAGAGGTGCAGCAGTCATTTGTGAAGATCCTGTGCTCAGGACTTTGAAAGTCAAGATGGCTTCGACCTCCACCGACAAGCCTGAATCTACAAATAAACTCAGCTGGATGATATAGATTGTTGTTCTGTGATTTGGTAATGCACATGTCAGCACATTCCATATTTGTGTCTGCTCAATGGGGCATTGAAATTCAATATATGATGCATGAGGTCAGATCTAACTTCTTAACTATGCCTCTAGGTCTGTATATTTTCTTCGGAAGATCTCTAAGGGTTATAATGTTTGGCTTAAAAGGAGTTCCATAAAATAGCTTCATTGTATTTTAATCAAAATGACTGGAGAATATAAGTAAGCTAAGGGGAAAAATGGGAAATAGTGTTTTTCAAGTTGCAAGGATATTTCTTTCAGAACGCAGGCAACTCGTTGAGTTGCTACAAATGCCATAACTCGTAACTGAGGCAAAGACAAGGTTCCTCATATGCAAATGAATATTGAATGGTTTCCATGGCAGGTGGCAAATTGTAACACCATTTTTCCTGTTGAAAGGTTCATCAAAGACTTCGTTGGTTCAAAGTAACGATAGCCCTGATATTTTTGGAGAAGTAGGAGGCATCTCAAGATGGTTAGACATGACAGGGTTATAGCAGGCCTCATTGAAAAAAAAATTCTTCTTTAATTCACTTTCAAACAGCAAGTGAGATTAGCAGCAAAAATTGCTACCAGGATGGGACATTGAATGCAAGAGTATAGAATTCTGAGGGAGATGACTGCTTTTTGGGAGGGCGGGGTGGGGGGGGGTGCAGCTCTTCCAGCATTAAGGTTTGAAGACTCAGGCAGGGACAGCAGGAGAGACTGTGAAAGAAGCAGGGTGGAAGAAGCAACTTCAATTGGGTGAGCAAGTGCCAATGGGTTCACGAGAAGATTGTTAACAGCAGTTCTAGTCCACATGTAATGGTGAGAAGGACACCTTTAATCAAGTTGCCAAGTTCTCTCTGCTTAATATAACCAGTTTCATTACCCCAGGGAATTCAGAACAGTAACTGGAAAATAAAAATTAATCTCTCAGAAGCATAGTCGGACCCCCATTTAATTGTGTGCTTATACTTTCCTCATGGTGATATCTGTCAAAAACCATTGTGGTATAAATATCAATGGTTGCATGTGCAACAGGTAAGGGATGTAGCTGAGATTTTCTCATCTTTAATGCCTTCCCCCAACATCCCCAACTCTGTCCCAACCATTGTATTTGAATCTGAGCATAGTGGTGTTTCTTAACTGTGGTAGGACTTCACCCCCCCCCCCCCCCCCACCCTGCCCAGCTGCTGGTCTTAAGTCACATCAGCAAAAATGATTTGGACTGTTCATTTTAAAAAACTCTGGGAATACTTTTGACTTTATATAAGGTTGCATTTGTGGACTCAGCACCTCTCTGAATTATTATCTCTGAAGTTACTTTAATGCCAATTTGTTCTTGATTTTGGTTCACACAGTCAAGGAGTTGTGAAGATATTTTCAGTCAGGATTTTGTCGCTGATCTGTTCACCACACTTGAGCAGAGGCGAGGATGAAAAGACTAGCAGCAAAGACGGGAAAAGGAAGAAACTGAGTCTCCAGCTTTGTGAGCAGGTTTCATCACCAAGCAGATGCTGTGTGAATTGCAGGCATTGCTTACTACCTGTTCCATTGACAATCTCATGTTTGATTTCTCTCAGTCAGCCGTCATTTTAGAATGCAGCACGTTGCTTCAATTGAAAGATAAGAGATTTACCTTTTCCAAGTGTACCCCTTATGGCTTCTTTTCCCTCCTGCTTGGTAGCAGTCGAGGCTGTTTATTCATCTGTTTCTGTCCAATGTAGGTACTCTTTTTAAAATTTTAACATCACCTTCTGTAGAGGTACGATGGCATCCTTTCTATCTGTCTTAAAGAAGTTTTATATTTTGAAAGAGCACTTTTATTTTTGACAGGTTTTGGGGGAGAAAAAAATCCTCTGAATGTGAAGATACAATTTAGTGGCTCCATTAACTTTGCCATTATTTAAGTGTTTTATCTCTGTGACTGATTCTATCACCTTTGTCATTAACAATGCAGCTGTTGTACTTGGTGCTCGTTTGTTTTTTCCAGCCCATGGCACATTTCTTTCATAGCATCCGTAAATGGTATATATAATGAGCATATTGCAAAGAAAATCTGCTTTAACTCAGCAGTCTTTCAGGACACCTAAATTAAATTTGATCATTAGAAAAATGGGTTATAGTCAGGTTGGAGCCCATGATTTAATTAAAAATATTTTATTTAATTCAAACTGCAATTCTAACTAACTCAACTACCATCTCCAAATCAACAAAACTGGTTTTGAGAATTGTGAACTATATTGACCGAAATAGAAGAATGAGTATTGGGAAAGTGATACTGTGTAACTGTCCTGTGCTACAGCAATGAATGAGTGGGTCTTTTTTTCCAAGCCAGCAAGAAAATGTCCTGCTCACAATACTCGGGGTTAAGCCTGATAAAAGTAGTTTATGTCTGAACCAGTTGTCCTATATACACTCTTCTTAATAAGTGGGGTGTGAATGAAATAATGGTTTTCTCACAGTGTGCAAACATTTTAAAATATTTAAAAAAAAGGAAGTCTTTTCAGATCTGCTGCATCTCATTTCTATCTTGATTTTGGGGGGCCTGGATTCTGTCTTGTGAAAACTAAGAGATATCATTGCACCTTACAAAATTATTTTAAACCTCAGCAGGAGTCTCGATCCAGAGGTCACAGAGTTTGGCCCGTTTATGACAAGCAAGAGGAGAAAGAGGATGGTGAATTGTTAGGATTCTCCACCTGAAAGGTTGTGGGAGGTGATCACTGAGTACATTTAAAACAGAAATGATGAGTTGCTGAATATTAAGGCATCACGTGATATGGTAAGACCGCAGAGCCCACCTCACTGACAAAAGACAAAGGAGGAAAAACCCAACACCCAACCCCAACCCACCAATTTTCCCCTGCAACCGGCGCAACCGTGCCTGCCTGTCCCCCGTCGGACTTGTCAGTCACCAACGAGCCTGCAGCAGACATGGACATACCCCTCCGTAATACTTCGTCCGTGAAGCCAAGCCAAAGAAAGAAAAAGAAAAGAAGAAAGGGTATAACGGCACTGTGGTCAGTCAATATGATCTTAAGAAACAGACCTGCAATATAGTTGTTTACTTCTTCTGTTTCTTTACATAGATGCAAATTAGATTGAGGTATCAGAAGTATGATAACCTCTTGACAAACCTTGCTCCTATTCTAAAGAACTATAAATGGGAAGACACAGAAGATATCACACTCAACTATGATCTCCTGTTGCACCATAGTATCTCTGTATTCTTGCCCACTTTTGCAAATCCCTGCAATATCCAAACTCCTCTGCTTAATTGCCTTCAAACTTGATCCTTCCACTTTTGGTGACCATGCCCTCAGTTGGAAAATTCATAAACTCTGGATTCCTTCTATTAAATCTCTTTAATCCTCCACTTATCTTTCACCCTTTAAAGCACTCTGGAAAGCATTGTCAGGAGGTAATATTAAGATAAATAACGTTTGAGAACATATCGGTGAAGGGCTTTGAAGGAAGGTATGAAAGGTGCAAGAAAAATAAAAGCTGATTTTGAAGTATTATAAGATAAGAGTTTCTTTCATTAAAAATACTTAAGCATCAGGGAATCAGGTCTGTCCATCCCTACTCTCTTTGGCTTGGCTTCGCGGACGAAGATTTATGGAGGGCTAATGTCCACGTCAGCTTCAGGCTCGTTTGTGGCTGACAAGTCTGATGCAGGACAGGCAGACACGGTTTCAGTGGTTGCAAGGGAAAATTGGTGGGGTTGGGTGTTGGGTTTTTCCTCCTTTGTCTTTTGACAGTGAGGTGGGCTCTGCGGTCTTCTTCAAAGGAGGTTGCTGCCCGCCGAACTGTGAGGCGCCAAGATGCACGGTTTGAGGCGATATCAGCCCACTGGCAATGGTCAATGTGAATTAAAGGGAAACAATATTATTTGGATGCAAAACCCATCAGGATCATCAATCCATATTTATCACCCCACTCACTAATGAAGAATGGTCATTTGAGCAATATGTCATGACCACACATGAAAAACTATTCCAACTCATGTTACTAAATTAAGGAGAGATAGTAAAATGCTGGACCAGAGAGAAAAATGGTAAATTAAGTTCTCTTTGACAAGGGCCCATTGGTGCATACACCAGCAGCATCTCAGCCTTATCTAATTACTCTTAATTGAAGTTGTGGCAAAAAGGTGAGAATTACCACTTAATTTATTTTCTTTTAAGTTCATAAGGCAACATATTAGCTTTTGAAAATTGGTTTACTTACTTCATCTGCCACTCTGAAATGGATTAACTTCAGGTCAAAAGGCATCGCATTGGAGATTTTGTTAAGTAACTGCTCACACCTCATTTTATCCTTTTTATCGTCAACTCATTGAATAGATTCAGCAGCTGAAGGCCAGATTGAAAATGGCAGATGCAAAATAATCCCTCTTATGGATTTGGCTGCCTTAATGTTTTTGCAGGTTTCAGATGTGCTAAAAATTACTGATAGGTATTTTAGAACTTAGAACCGAATTGTCATTCATAATTTTTTTTAAATGTCATGTTTTATAAATAACAGATGGCTGTCCTGATCTGTGCAATGGCAATGGGAGGTGCACCTTCAGCCAAAACAGTTGGCACTGTGTCTGCCAGACAGGTTGGCGAGGACCAGGGTGCAATGTTGCAATGGAGACGTCTTGTACAGATGGCAAGGACAATGAAGGAGGTGAGTCCACCATGGGGAAAGTGTATTGCTTTCTAATTCTGTAATCTCTATAACATATTGTGGAATGCAACCTCCCAATGTTTCAAATCCACCATCTTGCATTGGAAAACTGAAATATAGTCGATCGAATATGTCCCCATTTTGCTCAACCGCAAACTCCATGACTGCTTGAAAACAATTATTTCTTGCATTATTATGTAAGGTTCATACTCCAAAATTTCTGCATGGCAAGTAAATATCAGAAAAATTAGAAATTCCATTATTCTTTTTAGTTTACTCTTATTTCTGAACCTTTTCAACATATATTCAGGCTTATTTTTGAAGATGATTTGTCCGAACTGTTCTATTTAAGGATTTTATTTTAAATGGGTTATTTCTGTGGTTGATCAGCCATGATTATAATTCATTTCAAAATAACTTCATATGATTACAATTCATTCCAGAATAACCTCTATCACAGCAGAATTTGGGTCTTAGTCCCCTTTGTATTAACTCTGATCTCTTGTACTTCATGACTTGATATGAAGGAATCAGCTTGCATTTTATACCACCATAATACTTTGAAAAAACCTTTGGTCTTCTCCCACTCCTTGCTCCAACCCTATAATTATTTTTTTTTCCAATTGCAGCATCTCACCAGATTTATATTTAGCATGAAGATGCCCTCAACTATCTTGCTTTGAATATACTTTCCTGAGTGTAAACTTCTAAATCCATTATTTTCCTTGCAATTTCTCCTCCATTGTTTTCCCTGATCTGACATAACTCTCTCATATTTACACCACTAGTGCCTCCATCAATACTTAATTTTGGCCCTTCCAGCACTACAGCAATACATCCATTTAACCAAATAACTGACTAACCTCATATGTCTTTGGAATGTGGGAGGAAACTGGAGCCCCTGGAGGAAACCCAGACAGACATGGGGCGATTGTACAAACTCTTCCCAGACAGCAGTGGATTCAAACCTGGATTGCTGGCGCTAACCTCTACACTAACAGTGTTGCGCTACTGTAGAGTTATGGTTAGTTATTAAATGGACATTCTCAGCACAGGAGAACCTGGAAAGAAATCTTCATCCAGATCATTTTTTTTAATATTCATTCTGCTGCTGAGATTTCTGTTCACAAGCTTAAATGAAAGCAGAACGATTAACGCACATGCTACATCCCATGTCAGATGCACATAATCAAGATGAATTTCTACGCTGAGTCTATTGATGTACAGTACTCAATAGACACCTCTTTTCCTCATAATTTACAGCCAGAGCCTCCCTTTTCTAGAAATGCTACTAATTTTTCTGGTGAATCTTTGTTATTTTCCTTTTCCTTTTGCATTAATAATAACCAATATAAGTCCATTGGGAATAAAGTCACAAGCTCTACCATCCATTGCCTTGCCTCCAACTACTTCAACCCATTTTTGCTGGTTCACAACTTTCTTACTCTGATTGGTAACTGAACACACTCTTCATTACTGACAGTCCTTGGGCCCTCTGTTATTAGATAGTGAGGTTTTTTTTTGTTTCTCCAACCCTTTCTCCCTTATTTTCTCAGATATTTGTTCTGGAGATCAGTATTTAATGTGGGGCCCTTCAGGGTGCATTTGGAAGATTGGAAAAGCCACTCAAGGGAAGGACATGCAAATGGAAAATGATACTTCCCTCTCCAGATGTGGGAAGGTATCAATATGGCACCGTGTCATGACACATCAGGCTGTTGTCTCACATTTCCAATGGCTATGTTGGATCCCGAGCATGGGTGTTGTGTGTGTGTGGAGTTAGAACATTCTCCTTGTGACCGCATGGGTTTCCATTCAGTCATGTGGTTACCTTCCACATACCAAAGATGCACTGGAAAGTCATTTGACTACTGTAAATTGCCCTCAGTGCAGGTGTAATGAGGGAGAAAAGAAGAGAATTGAAGACTATATTAAGGAGAATAGATTGCAGGGAGATAAGAGGTGAAATGAGATTGAAATAAGCACTCTGAGAGCCACCATCAACTCAATTGAGCCAATGTCCTTCTGCTGTATTTTAAGGTAATATGAGTCTCTCCCCAATACTTCCTAAGTTAAACAGGAAAGTATGCCGTCGCTGTGATTGAGGTACATATACCAAAGTGCTGGGGAAGCCCAGTAAGTCCTTCTCTATTGGGAAAAAAAAGGGTAACCAACATTTCAGGTCTGACCTGTTCATCTCAGAATATTCCTGAGATAAGGTTGTTTTAAATCAGGAATGTCAGTGTCCTGTGATTGGTGTGACTCCCCATCTAATCACTTTATGGTGTGAGATGTTGGTGCTCCAATGCTAGAACCCTTTAGAACATCAGAACATAAGAAATAAGAGCAGGGGTAGGCCATCTGGCCCACCGAGCCTACTCTGTCATTCAATGTGATCATGGCTGATCTGCTGATAGGCTCATTTCCACCTACCTGCCTTTTCCCCATATCCCTTAATTCCCTTTCTAGTTAGAAAGGAGGGGGAGGGGATTTAAATTAAAAAAAAATCTGTTAATTGCACAAAGATGATGAATTCAATTTATTTCCCAATATATATATATATATATATATATATATAGTTCACTTAATCCATTCTTTAAAACAGCTTTACCAACAATCACAATTCCATCATATTCAGACATTCAGGCCAATTTGTCCAATGGTGATGGCTAATGTCCGAAAATCAGACTTTTATACCTATAATAAAAACACAATGCTGGAGAAACTCAGCAGGTCAAACTGTGTTCTTTATGTAGTAAAGATAAAGATACATAACTGTTTCAAGCTTGAGCCCTTCTTCAAGGCATGAAAAAATGTAGGCAGCTGCCAGGACAAAGCGGGGGTGGGGGAGGGGGGGCAGGACCACAGTCGCACAGGCAGGAGGTAATGGGTGGTAAAGGAGGGAGAACAACAGTAAACAAGTCAGGGGTGTGGTGGGAGGTTGGCTCTGTGAAAGTAAAGGGAAGGGGGAGTAGAGAACTGGAGGAAAGAAGACAGAGGGGAGGGGAAGAGCAGGAGAACGGGGAGTGGGTTAGCAGAAACCAGAAGATGATGTTAATGCCATCCAGTTGGCGAGTGCCAAGACAGAATATTAGGTGTTGCTTTTATAAGCCTATATTTAGTTTACCCAAGTGATTCACAAACCTTCTCTTAGTTAAGTGGCTGACACATGAATCACAATCCTGGCGAAGCTTTGAGCAATGCTTTCATTGGGAGAACTTGCTGGGAGCAAGTTGTTGACAGGAGTGGAGCCAAGGTGACTGAGGTTTGAAGCAGAAGGGAGTGGAACTGTTGAACCTCACACAACAGGAATGAACAAATCCAAACTATGCAAATTGGCCCTGCATTCCTTCATCGAGCTTTAGATTTGGTGCAATGACAAGTGTGACATGGAGCACGGGTGCATCTGTCTCGTATCACTCGATTGCGGAGAAGTGAGATTGGTTCATTTTAAAGATTGGTGTTCCAAGTGATCCTGGGCTTCTAATTTTAAAATGAGCTCTGCAGACCATGAATGTTGATTTAAAAATACAGATACTGGCTTCAAATTAAACTATGATGGTTCTTCAGTATAAGAAATGTAATGTCATAGTCAAACAAGGCACAAAGTTTTTGTGCCTGCAAATAATGTACTTGAGTAAATAACAAGGCCATTGTGATTCCAATTCTCTGGGGCAACAGTGTGCCTGAGAACATCAAGCCTTCCTTGTCGCAGATTGAACACCTTTGCAAACTTGCTGATGGTGCTGTCTAAGGAGGCTATAAGATCACAATTTCAGCATACGGCTTCTTCCAGTGGCAGTTCTTCACAATTTGATGACTACTTGATTGTTTGCAAGATAAATGTAGAATTGAGTGGCAGATTAATTTACTGGAGATTATTGTGCAACTGGGTTTCTGATGGGGCTACCTGACAGATAAATGTGCTTATGTTGACTGACGGTCTCTCTGGGAGACTTTCATGTGAATAAAATGGGCAGATGAGGAGTCCACTAAGTGTCTAGCTGCATGAAACCTTTGCCAATTTTGCCCAGTAATAACAATCCAGAACAAAAATAACTACGACACCAATCATTTTGCTGTCTAGATCAATGAGGTATTGGCTACATGAAATCTCTCAGCATTCCTTGTCACATTAACCATAGGAAAAAAATCATGGATGGCTTGAAGACTAATATTTATTGCATTTTTTAATTTATCTTATTACAAGGTCCATCCTTATGTCAATATTTATGTACACTCGCCTCAAGAGAGGCACATTTGTTATGCAACTTTTCAATTTTGCAAATTTGTTTTTCCTTTTAATTCAGAATTCCTACAATAATGGATTTAACCTTACAAGGGTTTGAAGGTACATAATAACTAAAGAGGGAGTTTTCACAGAAAACCAGGTTAATGACGGAGCTGACCTCTTTGTTTTTTTTATTTGATGTAACATGTTATCTGAGTATTTTTGTCATGTTTATCATAATAAAACATAATGAACAAAGTAATTGCCAGCACCTCTATCAATTTGCACCTCCTGTTATCTCAGGTCGTTTTAATCTTAAATGTTGCATGTATAATTTATCCAATGATGAACTTGGATATATGGCATCATAGAAATTAAGCTTTTTAATCTGTGAGTTGTAAATTTGGAGGTTGAATTGATTCCATGCCTTCTCTGCAAGCAGCTAATTTACAAACATTGGCAGAAGCCTTGGTGTAAGTCACATAAAACCTCTTCATCCATTCAGTGGTGTATAGAAAAAGCGCTTGAACTAACATGACATTTTATTGGGTCCCTCAGACTCATTCTAAACCACTTTACAGTTAATTACTCCAAATTGCCTAGAAGTTTTTATTTATACTCAATGAGATCACATGATCAGCAAAGACCAATATAAGTTATTTCCCCCTGCACCCCCCTCCCCCTCTGTACTTTTAATAGTTGTATACCATCTTTAATAGGCACAGGGAAATCTATGGTTTGCATCACAATATTCTGTCCTCTACACAAATTTGACATTGTAAGGATATATTTCCTCTCATTAAGAACATTAGGCCACTTAGCAAAGCTTAAACTCAATTTAGAATTATTTCTCTATCATTATTTTAAATAAAAGTTGGAAAAAAAACCAAATCATATTAGATTTGCTCTAAAATGCATCCATTCAAGGGAGGTTTATCTTCAAACGAGATCATCCAATTCCAAAGTTAACTTTGGTGCAATTTGTAAAAAATTATTATTCTTGTTTCTGTTAATGCAGATGGACTGATCGATTGCATGGATCCAGACTGCTGCCTTCAATCCAGCTGCCTGCCGAACCCTCTTTGTCATGGGTCACATGATCCCCTTGACATTATCCAGCAGAACCAATGGGCACTTTCCACTCAAGTTGTGAAATCTTTTTATGATCGCATTAAACTTCTTGTGGGCAAAGATAGAACTCACATAATCCCTGGGGCTAATCCTTTCAATGAGAGGTAAATAAAGCTTGCTTTTACTGATTAAAGCAAAGGGAAAATTATGCAATTGCTTTGGAGTCCATCGTAATTGTGAATTAAATCTTAGTTACAAATAATCATTTGGTTTTTTTTTAAGTTCATGAAACATTTGTAATAATCTTACAATAAGTTCATTTTGTAAAGATATTCCTCAAGTTTGACCTTGAAAAAGATAATCTGATAAAGCCTTTCTACACCTGTCATGGCCGCATGTGTCAACATATTTCCTTCCTATTCACTTTGGTCATGAGAAAATAAACATGGACTGATGTTTTTGAGGGAACATGTCATGGTTTCCCCAAATGACTGAATGGATTAAAGAAATATATAATCTAGGAAGGATTTAATATGCATGGGAAGAAAGGAAGTTGATTTATTTCCACTCAGCCCAACTCAATTCTGGAGCTTTTAGTCTTGCTGGATATGACAACATTCATAACTAACACAGAGCTATGTGAGACACCGCTCTGTCTGGTCCTGTGAGCTGAAGGAAAAGTACATTAAGTTTCTTCTCCTTGATTTGGAACATCCTAATGTAGCAATGAGGAAAAAACTGCAAGATGTAGCAAAGATTAGAGGCTTTGCCCTTGAATGATACTCTCACTGGAAGTGGAGAGTGACTAGGACTCCATGGCCAAAGTAGTCAAGACACACAGGTGGTTGTAGCTGAGGACAGAGGAAACTCCAGAACAAAGTGGAGGTGGGGAATCCAATTTGAGTGTTGACCCTACAATTAGCACAATTTCTGGGAAAGCAGGAGTAGGAAGATCTGTTTGTTTTGTGACTACAGTCATTTTTCAGGCCAATGAAGTTGAAAATCTCACTGCAGATGAATTTGGACAATTGTCTTGCTGTTTACATCATTTGGGGAGTATCATACCAGAAATATAATAGCGAGTCAGGCCAAACATACTGCCAAAAAAAAAATAAGTGAACAAATTTCTCAGTGGGATTCAAGCAATGAGAAATGCACACAAAATCACTCTGCTCCAGGTTAAACTGTTTCAATTGCAAATCTCCATTTTTTGGAACTGTGCAAACAATTTTCAAGTCACCTAGGCTACCGAGCATGATTGACAATGAGAAAATCTCTATTTCTATCATGCTGGAGATACTTTTGTGCATCTAAAACTGATGGGATTGCAGTAAAGGCTACTGAGCATTCTGCACTGTGGGAAAATCTTTGCAAAAAATTAACTGCAGCTACTGAAAATGTAAAACCAATGATAGAAAAGGCTGGAAACGCACTGCAAGTCAAGCAACATCAGACAGGAAAGAACCAGAGTCATTGTTTCAGGTCAAAAAACTTCCAGCAGACCTGGAAAAAAATGAGAAGACAAGCAAGTGCTCACAAATTGGAGTGTGGCAAACATAACTTCATCAACTTCAAAGGGAGGAAGAAAGATAACAACAAAATATAAACCAATTAGCCTGACATTAGCAGAAAGGAATATTCTTAAGGAAGGAGTATTAGGAAGTAATAATTGGATTGAACAAAGTCAACATGGATTTCTGCAATGGAAATTTAATAATAATTAAACTTTATTGAGCTTGTGGCTGCAAAATTGACAAGGGCACAGCAGTTACTGTGATGCACTTGAATTTTCAAAAGCTTTCCAATGAATAACATGGAAGATTATTAAACAAATTCAGTGTAAAACACTTCTGTATCAAGGTTCAGGTAATAATCAGAGAAGAGAGAGCAGCAGAATATATAGCTTTTTTTTTAAATTGGGAAGACGTTCAAAGAATTAATAACAGGTGAAACGAATTGGCAAGGAACATGGAAGATGGAATATAATGTGGATACAGTAGGAAGAAAAATTTAAAAAGGCAGAGCATTTTGAAAATAATGAGAGAGAGAGTCTTTGTTCCTTGGTTCTTTCCTGTCTGATGCTGCTTGAATCAGAGAATGTGAACATGCAGGCATGCAAGAATTTAGGAAGGTAAATGGTACAATGGAGTTTATTGCAAGAGGATTTGAGAATGAGAAGAGAGGCTTTTCATGCTTCGATCATACACTGCACCTGCAATATCCAAAGTCTGGTCTCCCAATAGATGGATATACTTACCATAGAGGAAGTGCATCAATGGTTCAGCAGATTGATTCCTGGAATGACAGGCTTGTCACGTGAATGGAGATGAAGTGGACTGTGTCTGTTTTCTCTTGGGTTAGAAAGAATGAAAGGCGACCTCATGCAAACACACAACATTCTAATAGGAGTTGACAGAGTAGATGCAGGGTTAATATTTCCCCCTGCCCAGAGTGTCCAAGACCAAGAGTTACAGTCCCAAAATAAGAAGCTGAGCATTCAGGATGGAGGTAAGAAGAAAATTCTTCATCAAGAGAGCAGAGGATCTTAGAAATTCTCTGCTGTAAGAGGCCCATTCACTGAGTTTATTTAAAACCAAGATTGATTGGCTTTAGATTTTAAAAAAAAAAGGAACGAAGATATATGGTATGGTGCTCGAGGAGGAAATAAAAAGATCCGCCTAACCTTACTTGGTGGTGGAAAAGAAATAAGGGGCTTAATAACCTCTTCCTATTCTGTTTCTCATCTTCATTACGTGGAGTGTAAATTTGACTAACAGTGTTTTAGGGTTGATTTTAAATCGTTTTTCTCAGTTATTTTTGTGAAACGTTTTTCACAGTCTGATTGATTCAAAGGCGGAATCTGCCTGAAGCTTTTGGCCGGAGAAAATCAAGATGGATAATTTCTGTGAATAGTGACAAAATGCACCACATGGAAATTGTATTATGGTTTAGAGCAGTGCTTGCAATTGTTATTTTCCGCTTAGTTGTAAAGACACGAGCTCAATAAGTATAATTGTGTAATTTCAATATTCATTTATTCCTTTACCGTTCAGTGAATGTGTTTGTCAGTTAAAACCTCAGTCACTATCTAGAGTAATGACAATCTGACGCCTTCAAACATCAACAAAGATCACATAAAGGTACATGATAAAGCTAGTGAATTGAAGTACAGATGAATGGGATCTTTTGTTTACTTTCCAGTCACACCATGCCTTTGCTAAGATAGCACACTAAATGAAAATACTCTTCAGATTTAAGAATGAAAGCTTTACCAACAAGTACATGTTGTAAAATTAAATCCAAAAATATTTACTGAAGATTGATTGACTTGTCTGATTCCATTTGTTCTGAGAAGACTGGAATTGCAGTGTAGTGCTGGCAAATTGTAGAGACGGAAGTGAAAAATAAGAATTAATTTGGATTGAATATAACTGCCATTTTAATTGCAGAGGATCATCTCAATTGTTTATATGGAAAATAACGTACTGCTACAGTGGTTACATTTTTTCCAAACACTCACTAAATGTACTAGTAAATTTAAAAGAAAGCACAACATTCAAAAAGGATAGAATGGGGCTGTAATAATGCGTACAAATGGTGTTTCAGCAGTTACAAACGTTCTTGAGTTCACTTATCATCAGACGATGTTCATGACAGTTGAGCTGCAGAGATTATGTTTCAGTTGTGCTATCAGATCAATTCTGCAGTCTGCCTCTCAGGGATGTGTTTTATCATTGTTTTCCAAAGATGGGGGAGAAAACTTTTATATTTACACCTTACGTGAAACCATGGTCATCAAATCTCCGACAGCAAAACTGCCTTTCACTATTTGAATTACTTGTTGAATGTTCTTTAAACATAAGGCACTCAGTTGCAAGCTGAATGAATGCATGCTTTCCCAAGATGGCAAAAATTCATCCAAGAGGTGAATTGACCATGTTAACCTAATCATTTTCCCACTCGCATTGCCCTTAAGCCTCAGTGTATTGAACAGTCTTACCTGTGGGTCCAATTGATGTAATCCCAAAGAAAGCAGCAGAGGTTTGTGCTCCACTGTTAGTTCAGAGAGGTAGACAGAGAGGTAGACAGAGAGGTAGACAGGTAACCTAGAAAAAGGAACAGTGGATATCCCAAAAGTTTAGTTCATAAATTCACACATAGTTATATAACATTTTGAAAGACTGCCCAATTAAAAGATATCACAGAATAAAAAGTAAACACTATATTAGGCTGAATATTAAACAGCAAAGGAAAATAAACAAAAGAAAGTGGCACTTCAAGTCAGCATAATTTGGAATTTCCTGTCTGTGTTCGCCCTTCCTTTACCTGACAGGTTCACATTTTCCTGGGGTAAATCATTCTGGTGGCAACTTCCTGAACATGGTTATTACACGTGTCCTTCAAAACCATAAGTAGCATGCCAAAGTGGATTGAACAAACCTACAGAAATGCTTTCACAGGCAGTTAAGCCATATCCCCGGGCTTAAATGTCCATCAAAATTGTTAAAGGTTTTGCATCTTTGTAAATGTCACTGGCATACAAAAACACTGAAAAAAACATTAAAAATTAATCACACCATTAAAAAACAAGACTGTCTTGCACAGGTTCATCTAGCATCACAGGTAATAGCTGGAGCATTTCATGGAGATTGTGACATACAGTGCCAGAATGTACTAAGGGAAATTAGACTCATGGAGTTTTCCAGCACAGAGACAGGCCTTTTGGCCCAGCTTGTCAATGCCGACGAACTTGTTCACCAAACTTCATTCCATTTGCCTGCATTCAGCCTATATCCTTCTTTATCTTTGATGGCCATGCATCTGTTTAAATTACTTTTGTATGTTACAGAGATACCCACCACTACCAGTACTTCTTTCAGCTTGTACCACATGCATCTACCACTCTTTCTGTGAAAACTGTGTCCCTCGAGTCATTTTAATATCTGTCCCATTTCTCCTTAAATCTGTGTCTTAAATCTAAAGACTTTAGAATTTGCCTGTGAAAAGGCAATGACTGTTTACCTCATTTATACCCTGAACGATTTTATAAATCTCTATAAGGTCCTCCCTCAATCTCTTGCATTCCCACAAGAAAAGTCACAGATTATGCAGCCTCTCCTTTTAATTCAAGCCTCCCACTCCCAGTCATATTCTGGAAAATCTTTTCTGCATCCTTTCCTTGCTCTTCATATAATTTTCTTTCAACTGCTCAGAATAAGTCCCAGTGTTTTGTGATCCCACATGCATGTGCAGGAGCCCTATCTAATGGTTCTGTAGAAAATGTCAACATTTCCACCACAAGCCAACATCATTTTTCAGGAAAATCCAGCCCATTCCTTCCACACCAGATATGACTTCCTTTGGCCAGGCTGATGCCATGACAAGTTTCCAAACATTTCTTACTATTCATTTTGAAAACCTCAAGAAATTTGAAATCTGTATTGCCATTCATTCTCTTGGAATGATAACCTGCCTGTATATTTGTGTGTCCGTGTGTGCACGTGGCGTGTGTGTTTGTGTTGGCATAAGAGAGCAGACGATTATCATTATGAAATCACACTCCTATAAAGATTATCATTGCAAAGTTTCCTTTGTTGTTTTATCATTTTGTTTCAAATATAACTTGCAATCTCAATCTGGCTTTCTGTTTCCCTTAACACAGCTTTGCTTCACTCATCAGAGGACAAGTCTTTACAAAAGATGGAACACCATTAGTTGGAGTAAATGTGTCATTTGTCAAATATCCTCAGTATGGATACACAATTACTCGTCAGGATGGAACGTAAGTTGGAAATTTGTCTTTCAGCCAGATCCAAATATCTAATTTATCTATTAAGTATGTTTTTTTTTAATCAGTGATCACCGCTGACAAGGCCAGCATTCTGTCCAATTTTCATTGCTCTTGAAGTGAGTGACTTGCTTGAGATTTTTATGGAGAAGTTGGGTCTCAATTGGATATATTGACCCATTCCATTAATTTATCACTCCAATCTCCTTCCTACATATCATTTTCAGAAAGAGGAAAATAGTTCAGGACTTTTGCTTCTCGTATCGAGTCATAGTCTGGTAACTCACAATGGCCATCCTTTATGTCTCAACTAACTGTTATTAGACTTTTTTTTTTGCAATGATGTTGCCATAATCTAGCTCAATCCTGTGTAAATCTTTGCCCCTGCAAAGATTTGTAGCCAAAAACTTTATTAGGAAATCCATGACACTTTCCTTGGGTTGTACAGGAACATTGAAACCCATTACAGCCATTTATTCCTTTGTTTTCAGCTTAGTATACAGCTTTCAACAACCTGATACATACTCTGTCCAGCCAGATTCCGATTTTGCTCAACTAACGATGGTATCCACACATCCACAACTTTTCCTCGTTCTGTATCAGTGTCTTTCTCCAGAAAATGCCATCCCGTATCCTTCATCTATGGTCATTCTGTCAGGGAATGAAGAGCTCTGCTGAAGCCATGGCCCTAGTTTGTTGTGCAATACACCACAATACAGACACTGGAAGCATTGCAGTGACGTGTCAAAATACTTGGTTGCTAGTCTTGCTTGCATTCATCCACTGCCATGAATTCTCATTCCCACCATTTGATATCCAAATGTCACATTGTTCCATCTGGTCCACATTCAGCTCACTATCGGGTACAATAGTGTGCCAACTGCCTTTTTATGCTTTACTTCTAATTTTACTTCAATTTATTTCAAATATAGATTGTCCATTTTGTTGTGGTGACGCTATCCCAGATTCTAACTTTATAATTGCAGTAAACCCCTGGTATCTGGCACCAACGGGGATTGGTAGATGACAGGTACCAAGATAAGGGAATTTTCTGGTTGCTTGAGATTGCGTGTTGCATGGACTGGCAAACTAATGGCGAGGCGTGCTAGTTTTAAACTTCAATTTTTTACCTACTGTACTTATTTTCCACAGTTTTTTTGACAGTTGCTTGAGGCTGCCATTTGCTTGAATTGTAGATAACAGGGGTTTTACTGTATAATTCTAATTTTTTTTTAGACATGCTGCACAGTAACAGGCCTTTCTGGCCCATGATCCCGTGCCACCCAAATTCCCCAATTAAATTACAACCCCTGTACGTTTTGAAGATGGACAAACACTACCAACCCTTTCAGCTGAGATGTTTGTATAAAGATTATTTTAGTTCTTCTTCAACTGATTGTGAGAAAAGCTGCAGACAACTTAATAATATTAGAACAACTTTTATCACATTACACTTAAGAAATCACAAATTACTTTCCATGCTTTCATTTTGTTCTAACGAGCTGGGAATTTAGAAATACCTACCAATCTTCAAACTTTCCTTACATAATGGCAATTAACTTCCAGTTGACCTCAATTTTTTTTAAATAGCTATCAGTCTTTGTCACCTTGAAGGGACATGCAGCTTTCACCTCAGTATATTGCATTATGTAACTCTTCTAGTCTAATGAAACAATGCATCATCCGACTTGCAAACAATGCCAAAGGCATATACTCACTGTTAAGTACAGTGAATGTGCATAAGCTACATCAGAAAGTGGAAAAATCGACCCCCGAGTGATAACATTTCATTAATTTAATTAATTTTGTATTCTCATATTTTTAAATGTGTGTTTATAGCATAAAAAGAGGCCATTCAGCTCATTGAATCAAAGCATTCCAATCAAATACATGTTTTGCCCTTTGAATTATCTATTCACTTTCATATACCAATAGTTTCTCCTAGTTCTCCTGCCATACACCTACTACAAGTGGTGTTTTACAGTAACCTCTCAGCATTGTTTGTGGAAGTAGGAGGAATATGCAAGTGGTCACAGGCAGCACTTGCAAACTGCACATAAATATCACAGGTCAGAATCAAACCGGGATGACTGGAGTGTGCAGCAGTAGAGCTAATGCTGTGCCTTTGCTCCACCATGTCGAAAGACCACCAGAGTTCCTCTACTCCTATGAATGATTCTATTTGGCACAATCAAGTAATAAGGGAAGAAATTCTCATTTTTCTATCCATTACAAAATGGAAATGTTCAAAGACCTAGTCATTGAATACAATCAAGTACTTTGGTCACGTTTACTTGACAGTTTTTGATCTGGGTTCTCCATACTTGAAACAATTATTGGGCATGATGTTCAACTGTTCATCATGCTTGTTTTGATGGCACTTGTATGAAACTATCCAAGGGCCAATAGTGATGCTAGGGTCGAACACTAGGCCCTTTTACTCTACCCTTGAAAGACAGTAATTAACCGTCTTTTAACCACTTCACTTACCTGTGTGAATGCGACAAAACTGGGATGGAGGGGTTATTTTCATCCCTCCAAGGAAGAAAGTATCAGAGCCAATGTGTTTTGAATCAGCTCCTGTGGAAAAGGCTTACCCAGCTTCCCAGGATGCCAATGCTGTAATGCTGCAGGTCCCAACTCCTTTTGCACTGGCATGCCAGGTCCCTATGTTAAAGGTCACACTGAACAAGCTTTTCTTGGTTCAGTTTGAATGCTCCAATTTTTCCCGACCTAGCTTTAAACATGGGTCAGTGACACGTCAATTTAGTGGGATCTCTGTGTAAAAGAGGTAACTGAAAGGAGCCTTAATGCAAAGTCATGTGTTCACATGGCAGCAGAAATAGTGTGGTTGGTTCTGTTTCTGATAATTTGCTAAAATTGTGCCTGTTTTACATTTTCCTTAGGTTTGATTTAATTGCAAATGGCGGAGCATCTCTTACGTTGCACTTCGAGCGTGCTCCATTCCTCAGCCAGGAGCGCACAGTCTGGCTTCCTTGGAACACTTTCTATGCGATGAACACTCTGGTGATGAAGACAGAGGAAAACACCATTCCAAGCTGTGACCTCAGTGGGTTTGTGCGACCAGAACCAATTCTCGTATCTTCTCCACTCTCAACTTTCTTCAGTTCATCTCCTGGCCAGAATCCCATTATTCCAGAGACCCAGGTAGGTACATGCTTTAAAAAACAAAAAACATATAAAATTAATTAATTCTAGAGAAGAAGAAATAAATTCAAAACATGAGCAAATGGTTTTGTTGCAGCATTTGAAGGTTGGTTGGACAGTCAAATCAATTGTCCTCTTGATTTGAGAACCTACAAGACCTACAAGATGCATCTTGTGACCAGAGGGACAAAAAAATTCCATCTGGCATTCTCATGAAAGCTGTTACCTTTCTCATATGCCTGCCACCACACATCACATTGTTTTGCTTCAGTTAGGAATTAGAAAGTTTCTTGATTCTCTGGTATAGCCAGCCACAGCTAAGCATCTGTTTGGAACTTGGAGCTTGCCAGCAGAGAGCGAGCAAACAAAGCCAATTTAGTCAGAAAAGAGAATCCGCTTAGAAAGTGGAAGAAGCAGAATCTGTGACAAAACTTCGGCAACTTCTCCCAATAAAAGCAGGACAGTATTTTTCCAGTGTGTAAAAAAAAACAATCTCAGTCAACATTTGGAGTATAGTCACTTGGTTTGATTGAGAGAAGTATCCAATCAACTCGAGTGTGGTTGACTATAATGCGAACTTTGGTAACTAAAAGAATAAGTAGAAGAATTTGTGCAGTTTTGATAACAAAAATATATTTCATCAGGAAGTTAATATTTATATGTTATAAATCCCAGGGTTTTTTTTCTTTGCATTTATACCTTAAAATGAATCATCAGTGTTGATGAATAGGTTATCCAAGTGATAGCTGGAGTAAGTTCCAGAATTGAAGGTTTTGATCCTGTGTGTTGCTCTGTCGCAATTTACATATCATAAAGTACATGTTAAAATCTGTAATCTCCATGCTGTTTATTTAAAAGTCATGATATTTATATTTGAAAAGGAAGAACATGTAAAAAGTTACCTATCATTTGTTCAGTCTTGAAAAGATGTTTGTCTGCTGTGAAATAAAATGAAAATAATATTTTTTTTTGTTTTACTGATTGGAATATTTTCTTTAACCAATATCTGACCAGCAGATAAGTTATTTCTGATTATATTTTTAATGGGCCAGGCCAACTTGGGGAAATTAGTAGACCGTTCATACACCTGCATGATGGAACTTGCGCATAGTACTCCAGGAATGGCAGCTGATAACATAAATTATTAGAAGATTTCACAGCTTTGGAATTTACATCATAATCCAGCTTTGACATACAGGTATCATTTGTGTAATTGTGCTCAGGTTCTCCATGAAGCTGTTGAAATCCCTGGCTCCAGCATGAAATTGTGCTACCTGAGTTCACGCACTGCTGGGTACAAATCCCTTTTGAAAGTCACGATGACTCAATCAATTGTGCCGATCAATCTGATTAAGGTTCACCTGATGGTGGCTGTGGAAGGACATCTCTTCCAGAAATGGTTCCATTCAACGCCCAACCTGGCCTACACTTACATATGGGACAAAACAGATGCCTACAGTCAGAAGGTCTATGGTCTCTCTGAAGCAGTTGGTATGTATTTTTTTTTTAATCTGACTTGGCTTTAATGAACATTTTAAAAATAATAGAGAAATGTATTGTTTGATTGGAGTGAATTAGAAAAAGAAAAATGTTTTGATTCAGAGTGAACTATAAGATTATTAATCTATTCATGGAGCTTTTGGACCAGTCACTCCTCAGTACAGGTCTTGTCTCTAATTTGGCACCAGGAGTTCTGACTGGATTATTTTGTAACACATTACATAATGCAAATATTTTTATATGCATTAATGCAACCAGAAAATAAGATCAAGTGAAGTTAATGCATCTCATCGTACAAGTACAACCTGATAAAACAACTTAAGCTGCTGTTGAATCTCTTCATGGAACAGCATCAGAAAGAATCAACTGCTTCTATGTATGAAGGGTGAGGACTTGTACAGAATTATAAATAAAATGTATTTTGTTGTGTTCAGTAAAAGTCCTAAAATCTGGACTGCTTGGGATTGGGTTGAAAGAGCTATGGATACAAACAATTTTGTGTAGTTTCTGGTAATAGAGTGTGTAGAACAGACAAGATGATCAACCAAGGCAACAGAGTTCCTTTCCATTCTCTCAAACGCAGCTCAGCGGCCAGCATGTGACCGCATTTGCTTATTCTGTTGCATTTGTTGCAATGAAGGAATTTATCAGTTGCTGAGGTGATTAGCGATATTTTTGGATAGCCAGAGCATGTGGCTGTCTGTAAGCAAAGCCACAGCTTGGAAATACAGTATGTAGCGGCATCTCAACATTCATCTATATGTTGCCATAAAAGTGAAGACGAGTCAGAAATCTTAAAGGGCAATATATAGTACTGAGCTAGAAATGTTTCCCAAGGAGAAACCTATTGTCAGATTAATTCAAAGAGAAATGTTTCCAGCTGTGGTTGGCCTTGCCACCACCATTTCAGCTCTGCTGTCATATAATACCGACAAGGAGCTCAAGGACAGCATCTTCACATTCACTGCGTGCTTTTTATTAAAGTTCATTTTTGTGTCGGAGTCTCCTGAAAATGCAATTTAAAAGGGCCTAACAATTTCAGTCATATGAATTTTTAATCCAACATGTGCTATATTTTGCAGATAGGTCTTAGTTTAAAAATGAAAGGCATCATTGGAATGGATTTTTATGCAAAATATTTGGTTTATTTCAGTAACTGCAGAGAAAAGGAGGCAATGTATTATACAAATGGGAGAATATGTAAAAAAAAGACAATTGAATCAACCTGGCTATAGGGGGGAATGTTCTTAAATTTAATTACAACTGATGGATTAAATTGTAAAATTCCTGTCCACAGTGTATTTGAAATACAAAATGGTGTAGCTTAGATATTTGGAGACCTACCACCATTTTTTTTTAACATCACAGCATTCACACTTTACTGAACAGCCACTGTACAAAATAAAAGAGTAATATGGCTTCGTTATCTTCATGGAACGGATAGAAACGGAGGAATGTGGAGGTGTTGTTTCATCTCCAACAGAAATCCATGGGGGTGTGACCACACCATGCCTGCGAACTGATGACTGGTACATCTTTGTGGCCGTGTCAGATATCAATGAATTCAGCCACCTGCCATCTCTGTGATGTATGGGTAGTAAATCCTACTGATTTTGATACACCACACTTAACGGACGTTAATGGGAAAGAAAGGATGCCCCAATCTTGGGGATCCAGCATCCTTTGCAGCATTTTCATCATTAAGCATTAAGCCACAAAATCTGCTTGGAACTTGCAAAGCTAACTTCAGCTATGATTGACAGCTGAAGACACAACACATGCAAAAAGGCCAGTTCCCATCGACTTTCACTGGTGGTTGATGGAGAGCAGCAGGGACTGGTCATATCCAATAAACGGAGACGGAAGTGACATCATTGGTAGGGACTCTATCATCTGCCCTGATATTCAGGATGATGCTGTCTGCCCTGGGCAGTAAATCCACCCATCACCGTAGCTGATTGTAACTTGCACTGGTGCAGGTCATTCAACAGTGAAACTTTAGGCAAAAGTGGAAAGCAAGCAGCAGTTCTCCCATCAACGCACAAACAACTCGACTGGGAGAAAAAAAAAATTAAATCCCATTCATATTATCTAAGCAAAGTGCTGGAAGTGTGAAGTAAAAACAGGAAATGATGGAAAATACTCACCAAGTTGGGCTGCACTGTCAGAGTTAAAGTTCCAAGTCGCGATCTTTCATCAGAATGGAGGTTATGTTTGTCGAGTCATTTTTATTCACATGACTGTTTTTGGCTGTTCTTGCTTAAAATTGAACAGACTTCAGCAAATTCCTGCAAGATTTATGATGGATAGAAACTAAAGTGCAGATGATGGTTAAAAAAACAAGTGCATATGTTTCACGTAATGTTTGTTTTAGCTGCTCGAAACCACTCAAATAAAAAAATGTTCCATTTCCACAACTTAGCCTGAAGCAGTAGGAAGAATTACAAATATGTCATTCGAGTGAGATCATGGTAATAAAGCAGACTTTCCAAAGAACAACATTTATATTTAAGTAGATTTTTTGAGCATCAGTGTGAAATAATCTCAAAAAATTAAATTAACAACTTGGATCAATGAAAAATATAGGAAATGGAACCATTAAATATTATGTCACAACACCAGTGCTTGAAATCAAATGTGGTTTGTATTTTAAATTTGTTTTTAATTCTGAATTCAATCGATTGATTTGGTTATGGCACATGCACTGAGATACCATCAAAAGCTTTGATTTTGGTGCTATCCAGCTAAGTAGATTCATACAGCAAGTAATGGAATAATAGCAAATAAGAAACAGAATAGGGAGTAGTGCAACAATAAGCTGTGCTGGGTTTAGAGAGAAATACAAAAACATCGTAGAGTGGTAGAGAGAAAAGTACACTTAACAACCATGCAAAGGCCTCATCCTTTAACAGTGAGAGATCTATTTAAGAGTCTGATAACGGCAGGAAAAAAAAAACTGTCCTTGTTCACATTTTCAAGCACATGTATTTCTGCTCAACAGAAATGGGTATAACCAGGATGGGATGGATTATTTTAATATGTTTGCACTTTCCCCAGACACCAGGACATAGACTGAAAAAATGAATAATTATTTCACATGATAGTCTGTTGATGAATTCATTGGGTAACAAATCTGCAGATGAGTTTCCAAAATGTACTGAATAAATCTCAATTAGATTATTTCTGATCCTTGATGCTTCTATCTTGCTTTAGAGGTAACAACCTGATCAAGTTTATGGTTTCCATTAGGATTGCCTCATTGGTCAGGAAACTAGCTGCCCTATCAAAAAAAGGATGCATTTTCCCCTTATCTTTTTCCCTACCCATGCACCTCACCTGCAAAGATTCCCAAGCCGAATGGCTCTGGCATGATTATTATCAACCGACAGACACTGCGCCTTAAAATTGCATGTTTACCTCCGCCATGTACCAGACCGAGCCGGTTAACAAAGCTGCCATTGAATATTATTCTGGAGGAATGAAGAGGAGGGAGGCAGAGGAACAATAACAAATGTAATCTAGCATTTATTTTTGAATTTCAATGCTCTTGATGTAAGCCTCAGGCCTCGTCCATGACTCCAACACATAGTCTCTGCTGATACTCCAGAAAAGGGATGAGCATGTGCTCCAATGTCAAAGGCCCCAGGTTTCAAATGAAGTGTTAACTCAGGCCTTGGTTTCCCTCTATTTTGGATGTAAGCAATCTCAGAGCATCACACTAAAAAAAAAACAAGAGAGTTCTCTCTGATATCTTAAGCCAATACTTATTGTTCTTTCAGTTTTTCTTTATATCAGATTAATTGGACATTTTACTGACCTTTCTGTGCACAAATTGATTTTCTTTTAATTCGCGTGAGCATGGCATGGCCAGGATTTATTATCCATCCTTGCTTACTCTTGCAAAAGTTCTGGCGAGTCACCTTGTGAATATTCTCTCATAGTGCTGTTGGTCAGGGAGATTAGAAGCAAACAAAGAGAAGTCCAAGAGGCGTAGTGGGGCAAGCAACATCTGTGGCAAATAAACAATCAAAGTTTTGGGTGAGGATCATTTTTAGAAACATGGATGAGAAGGAAAGAAGGCATGCATTAAAAGGAGAGAGAGGAGAGGAGTGCTGGAGAAGGACCCTCCGTGGATGTTGTGTAACCTGCTGAGTCTGACCAGCTTTTAGGTTTTTACTCAAGATTCCAGCATCTGCCTTTTCTTATTTTTCTGGAGTTTTCAGATTTTGAACCATTTACCATTGTTTTCGTAACACAATAGTAACACAGTGGCAAAGCAATACCAAAGTCTTTTGTTTGGTGTAAAACAAATTACAGCATTTCTTTAAATCTTTGCAGAACTGTAACTCTTTTATGCCTTTGACGGTGTATCATTCTTTAACTCCTGTTATTTTCCACATATGATCTCTCTGGGGTGCACTTTTATATAAAAACAGCCCATGGATGCAAATCTATTAATATTCTAAATATAACACCATGTCAGTGTTAAATTTTCACTTAACTGAAGACCACTTGGCTTTTTTATGCTAATAGACTCATGAAATTATGTGTTTGTTTTGAGGGGATAATAACAACCAAATGTAATTATGGATTCAAAGTGAAATAGCTAATCGGCTTGCATTTAATAACAAATTTAACTGTTAGTCTATTTGCTCGTCACATGTATTAAAATGATGCTTTCTTTATCACACAGAATGTTCTGTGTATTCTTCAACTGCTAAATCAATCTTGTGTCCCCTTCAGCATACCTTCAGACAAAGGTCAGTCTAGTTACATGGAGCATTAATGAAAGTCAGTGTTGTTTCTTTTGCCTTGATTTTGGCAACAGCTGTGGAAACATGGGCTTGTACTGCCATCTTCAGCCAGTGGCATTAACAACCACTCAGTGAACGAACACACCAGACTGAGGGAAGGAAGGACATTGTGGATTAATTTTGTTCCACCCGCTGTTTCAGCAAGACGTTTAAGTTTGTAGGAATGGACTTCAGATCAACACCAATTTTGACCTTTCAAGGTGCTCAATATACTGTTCAGAATTGTTATTTTGGTCTGAAGCTTGTAATATACACGATAAACAAAGAGTTGAGGGGTTTGTGCTCATTGCACTAACTCAAATGTTCTAGCTCCTCAGACCTGAGAGGACAGGAGATGGTTATTTATGACCAAGATGGAATTAGCCATCCTCTCTTTATAGCCTGTGACTTCTTTGAATATTTATGGAGATTTTGTCACTTTATAAAGTGACTTTAAGGTGGAGGAGCATCCACGTCCTTATTTTTAAAAAGCAGAATTACCTTAAATTGGCACTTAACATATTTTGCTCTTATTTTTTGCATGCACATCAGTGGTCCTGAAAGGGACCACGAAAATTAGAACATTAAACAAGCCTATTAAAATATTTAATTTTCCTGGGGCTCAAAAAAAAAGAAAGTTTGATGCACCTGAATCTAGAAAAGATACTGTGATTTATTACTGATCTAAGCCCATCCTTCTGCATGTCACTCTCCAAGGATTTCTCCAAGGATGGGTGCCAGAACTGGTTAAAATGCTAAAATCTCTGACTGGTGAGCTGTGATTAAACTGCAGTTCCCATCTACAGCTTGGAGGGTATACGTGGCTGAAGTTTGGACTTCATCCAGGGTCCTTGGGCACATGCTGGAATCTCACCATCCATTGTGAGCCAGAACTGATGTTGAGGGAATATCTCCATTCTATTAATGGGGTTGATGACTGCAGTTCAGTTCATTAATCCACAATTGGTGCTCCATGCTTGTAAGTTCGATAATATTTAAGATAGGGTCAATTTGTGTAGGAAACTACAGAAGTATCCATTTATCTTTATCAGGATTTCAGGGTCAATGAATCAGTCAGTGGAAAATGTTGGAAAACCACAATATTAGAAGTAAGCTCATGCAATGTTTTGTTCATATACATATTTTCTCCTTAAAGTACACAGGAAATTATAATACATTTTGTTGTGATTTCATTGATTTTATTGTCCTGAATTTATATTCAGACAAGCATGCATCTGAATTTTAGACAGACTGATTAGTGGCAAGCTTTCTGTGAAGTTTCTTATTACAGGCAGTGTAACAGCAAGTTCCTAAGTTCTCCATCAAACACACACAAATTGAGTGGAAGGGATTGTAAAAATAATCTCGGGGAGCACTCATACCAAGTTATCAGATTTCTCATTTCAATTTCAATGTTAACCAGAAGCTAAATATTTTGCAATGCTATTCCCTACCTCCAGTCAAGCCATGTGATAGTACAATAGTTAGTAATTGAGAAATAACAAAAGAAATTGATGGTGGTAAATGTGTGTATGGATTTTAGTAATGTATTTGACAAGTTACCCCATGGTAGACTCCTTCAGAATTACATGAGATGTGAGATCTATGGAAATTTGGCTGTGTGGATTCAGAATTGGCTCATCTGCAGAAAGCAAAGGTAGTATTAAGATGGAATGTATTTTGCCTGGAGATCAGTGATAAGTGGAGTGGCACAGGTATCTATTCTGGAACCCTTGCTGTTTGTGATTTTTATAAATGACCTGGATGAAGAAGTAGATGGATGGATCTGTAAGTTTACAGATGATATGAAGGTTGGAAGTGTTGTGGATAGTTTAGAAGGTGGTCATAAGTTACAACAAGATAGAGACAGGATACAAAGTTGGGCAGAGAAGTGGCAGATGAAGTTAATTCTGGATAAATGTGAAGCAATCCAATTTGGAAGGACAAATTTGAAGGTGGAGTACTGTCTTGGGTAAACTTACACCTCTCATTTTGTTCGTTTTAGATTGGTCACAGTGTTTGAGCTACCGAAAGAAAATAGACACACACACCGAGAGCAGTTCAGTTAATACAAATGTTTATTACAAATTCAAAAGCTGATTTCACACTACAATATGCAAGCCCTTCCCAACTATACTTATCAACGCTTGGACTGGTCCCAACTGCCGAAGCGAGGCAACGACTGCACACTTGTAGTAGGTTGTCAGGGCGCCGGTAGCAGCTTCTCTACCTCCCCCGACCGGAACATTGGCTGGACTCTAGAAATTCTTCTTCTTGCTGAGAGATGTTGCCACCACTTGGAGAGTCTCCAACTTCAGCAGCGGGACCATGGCTCATATTACTCAAAAACTGCTTACCCAAGCACCTATTCCCAGCACAGCAAGAAAGATAAGCGAGCAAGCTAGCATGCTAGGCTTCTATCGAATAACATAATTTTCAGCTTATCACTTTGAATACAATGATTTATTTTGCATCAAGGCTGGGCCTCTGACAGTCTGTGACCAAAACAAGCAGGAAGATTACGTGTTTTTGGTACACAGATGTCCTTTCATCAGATAATTGCATCTCTGGCCCCTTGGTGGAATTTAGCTTTTGTCTGCTGATTCAAAAACAACAAGCAGGTTCTCGGCCTTGTAGAAGCAAAAGCTGCAAAGGTGAAAAAACACGGTTAGAATCTTCCATTACAAGTACATGGTTAATAGCAGAATTCTTAACAGTGTGGAAGAACAAGAGTCAAAATCCATAATCCCTCAAGATTGCCATGCAGGTTGATAGGGTAGTTAAGAAGGCTAATAGTATGCTGCCCTTCATTAGTCAGGGGATTGAGTTCAAGAGTAATGAGGTAATGTTTGTTAGGTCTGCTTTGTTCATGAATGAGTGAGACAAACACCAGGCTGAGTCGAAATCAGGGTTCTTTGTTCTTTATTACCGGATTGTAACACTTGCGACTAAACATGTTAGTCGGAGAATGCATTCTGCCGTTATCAGCAAAATGGTGATTTTTTATACCCTTGGATACATGCTTAGAACATCATCATATCATTACTTGTCCAATGACTAAAACTGTTGCTATCCTTTCCCTGCTAGCTTCCTGCCTCTCAATCCATCAATGTCTCTCTTATCTTGTAAGTACAAGGATGCATTTACATCTTGTTACAGCCCTGTACAGGGCAGGGTAACTCCTTACACATTCCCATCTCATGATGTTTTACCTTACATGTTTCAGTTCTATAAAATTCTGGTTGGATCACATTTAGAAGCTTTGAAGATGGTGCAGAGGTGATTTACTAGGATGTAGCCTGGATTGGAGAACGTGTCTTCTGAGACAGGTTAACAGAGGGCTCTTTGTTTTGGATCAAATAAACATGAGAGGTGATAATTAGAGGTCTATAAATTATGAGAGGACATTTGTATAAGATGAGGTTTGGAAAGTTTAGGAGAGATGTCAGGGAAACGTTTTTTACTCAGAGACTAGAGAATGTCAGGAATGCTTTGCAAGGGGCGGTGGAGGGGGCTGGTACAATACAGATATTTAAAACAACAGACACATGGATGCTAGGAAAATGGAGCATTATGGATGTGAGTTAGGGAAGGTTTGGATTATTGAGTAGGTTTATATAGGTCGGCATAACATCGTGGGCCAAAGGGCTTGCATTGTACTGTAATGTTCTATGTTCTACATTCTAAAGATCACAAGGAAAGGTGTGACATGATCATGGTAAGTTTAATATTTTTTTTTAATTTATACATGCTGCTTAGTAACAATTCCTTCTGACCCTTGAGTCCGTACCAATTAACCTCCAACCCCCATAAGTTTTTGAAAGGTGGGAGTAAACCAGAGCACCTGGGTGAAACCCACATGGACACAGGGAGTATGTACAAACAAACTCCTTCAGACAGTGCCGGATTTAAACCTGGGTTACTGGCAGTATAATAGCATTGTGCTAACTGCTCCGCTAGCCTTGCTGAACCGCCATGCTAACCAGGTTTTATGCTCCTTTTTATTTTCTTCTTGATCCGAGAAGTCAATCCTTTATTTTTCTCCCTCAACAATATGTCTGGCATCAGTTGGTTTCCCTGAAGAAATCCAGAACATGAATTTTGTTTGATGAAAGAAGTGATTAGATTAATTAGACAGATTGGACTACATGGAAGATGCTCAGTGACAACCTGCCAGTACTCGTATGCGTCTCCAGACCAGGGAACGTAACTTCGATGAACATTTGGTTGTACCTTCATAAACAAAGACTTTCATTTATACAGCACTTGGCACTCACTTAATGTATGGTGGGTGGAAGCCAATTTGTAAGCTCCCAGAATCAGAAATGTGTTAATGACCAGATAATCTGTTTCAGTAGTGTCAGTTATTATATCACTTGTAAGGTCAGCCAAGATAACAACCTGCTCTTCTTCAACATATTTTTGTGGGATTTTTTTTTTTAATCACCTAAGAGAACAGCTAGAATTTTAAATTTCTTTCAAAATATGACACTTCCATCATTGTGTCACTCACTTAGTACTGCACTGAGGAGCAAGTTTAAAATGTTCTGCTTTGGTCCCTGGAGTGGTACAGAAATCTGCAAAGCTAGTTTGAAGCTGAGCGCAAACCAGCGGAGCCATGGCTAATTACAAAGCTCTGGGATTTCAGAGATAAAATAGGTGTTTTCACACTTGCGTCCCACTAAATCGGCCGTTCAATGTCCCAGGATAGGAATGGGGGTTTGGCTTTTCACACGAACTGGGACACTGAACGCTTTCATACTTGCAAGGAGCATTTTATTTCCTCTCTCTCTCTCTCTCTCTCTCTCTCTCTCTCGCTCTCTCATTCTCTCTCTCTCTCCCTCCTATTGTGACTTTCTGAAAGTTTATACCTTCATTTTACTCCTTTTTTTCTTCACATTCCTGCACTCATGCAAAAACTTGGGTCATTTCAATCCCACAATGCAATTGCCCATTCTACATTTGCCTGATTGCAACGCTGGGGTGTCTGCAGATGCAAGGGATTGTACCAAGGGTTGATGTAGTGTATCTGAGGGGCTAATTACACCAAAATGTACCTTGCAGAAGAAGAATAGTCAGTTAGAGTCTGAAACATGTCTCCTGCTAGCAAGGTGAGGGTTCCGCTGTGAACTGGATTAGAAATGGAAAATTTAATGTTATTGTCTCATCAGCACAAGTCCATTGCACACAACTGCTGGCAACACTGGACAGCAATTTTCTTCCAATGGCTTACTTCCTGAAAAATTATTAAAGATCATGATAGACAACTTCAGGCTAAACACAAAAGATAATTCCAGGTTTGCTGTATCACGAAGGAAGTTAGGGAAACGGTATATTTACTTTTATTGAATTTAGCATATTTAATTGTACAATGATGCTCACACATTGCGTTAATTCAATTGACCTTAAAAATGATTTTCACTTGCACTCAGCATCTGATACCTCTTGTTTCAATGTCCAAGAATAGTCAGCCTGCATTGATGGATTCCAGTTGCCCTGATACTGTTTTTTCATGGTTGAAATCTTTCACTATGTTTTCAAGTGCGAATACAAAAAATGAATTTTCAATGACATGATGCATCAGCCTCTCAAAAATCTGCTGTGGCCTTGAACAGAAGCAAAGATATCTCCGATCTTATATTCCCAACTGTGGGCCTCTTCAATTCCTTATGTTTCTGCAACAGAAAGAACTGTTAAATTACGAAATGGTGACAAAACCTCACCAGCCATCCTTTGCTCAATCACTCCCTCACTTCTATCTACAGTCAAACTTCACTTGAGAATCCAGATTTTTGAAAATGCTCAAACTTATTAAATTTAGCAGGCTTTTGTACACATGCATAAGCACCACTGATTCAAGGCAGCAACAAGCTACCACTTTACTTTCCTTTAAAACTGCACATTTTGATAAATGAAGCACACTGTATTTGCTAATGAATATAATGTCAAAATATACCTGCTTTTCTCTTCTTAATTCCTCGTTAAATTTTAATTTTAAAAGTACTGCCCAAGAATCTGGAAAACCCGAACCAACCCTGAGCAGTCCGGATTTTAAGACTTCTGCTGTATCCTCAAAAATCTTCTTCTCCATTCCTAGATGCCGCCCCATGATGCACATTCTCTTTGCCTTTTGAAATCCAAGGAATGATCATTCAAGCACAATTCACAATGTAATCCATCACTGAACTTGCTGGACCCTGTCAACTACTGATTCGGCTACATCCCCTTTTTTTTTAACTGGAGACCAGATGAAATCTTAAGATTCATTTCATGCCATAAACAACATTTTTTTAGGCTTTCAAAGGATGTGGACAGTATTATGTGATAGAATATGAAATGGAATATATTTGGGAAATAAATTGGTAAAATTAGAGTAGGTTACATACATACACACACTTTAAAACAGATCTTATTTGAAATATTAAAGAATTCATATTCATTAACGTTATAGAAACTATGGAGAATGCTATGCACATTTCACAAGTAGGTACTCATTGAAATTATTTCATGAAATGAATGGACTGGAGACACTCTGGCTGTTGAAAGCTCTTTGCAAGGGTTTTGACAGAGTGCACAGAGAGGTCACTCCTCTGTTCTTGTTTACCTAAAACAACAGATGAGAGTAGAAGACTAACTCTCCTACTGTTTGCTGGAGAAGGTCAGGGGTTTTGCAAGTGAGAGAGTCACATGGGCTTTTTGGTAGTTGGAGAGAGAGAGAGAGAGAGAGAAGGGTGAAACAAGTTCTCTCAGCCAGTGTGGGTGACACTGAAAGCTTGCTGAAACTGAGAGCCAGTAGAAACTGGTTTGAAACTGAAACAGAAGCTCCAGAGCAGCAGATGGTTGGAAGTTTTATCTGTCTGATGTTTCTCTTGGAATAAGTGGAACAGAACAGAACTCCGTGATAGCCTCAAAGAAACAGGTTACCACCTGGAGAACCCTGATAGGACAAGTTTCATCAGCAAGACATTGAGGTGACTCAGTTGTGGAAATCGTGGAACAACAAATCTCTCTCTGCAAACCCTATGAGAACTTTCCTGAGTGGTAAACATTTACCTTTTGAGCACCAAAGCCTGGTGAACTTTATACATGTTAAATTCTGTGCACAGTATAAGTATTGCCTGCAACCAGAGAACTTGGAGGAGTGGGAAGGGAGATTGAACTGTGAACCAAAGAACTTTCTTAAATTTACACACATATGACATACACGTGCTTAGAATTAGAAGGGGGTTAAGTTGGGCTAGTTAAGTTAATAGAGATAAGTTAAAGTTTGATTTGTTTTCATGTTTAAAGATAATTAAAAACAACTTTTAAGTAACTTCTTGTCTTGGTGAATGTCTACTGCTGCTGGATTTTGGGGTTCTTTGGGCTTGTAACAGTTGAGAAAGCCAACAGTTGCTATTCATCCCAAAATGCACCTGGGTACAGTAGTTTTCAAGGCAGTTAGTGTCAATCATGTTAATGGAGCTGGAATCACCTTACCTAAAAGAAACTATGGGCTGAACGATAGTTAGATGAAGCTCCTTCTCCATGGGAATGAAGTGCTGGTACCCTCCCTATCATGCAGGGAACAGTAAACTCTGAGACTAGGATGAGCAGCAGATAAAATGATTCTGACTCCACAAAACTAAGCATTGCCATGATCCTGACCTCCATGGGTTAACCAAGATGCACAGATGAGGTTATATTTGAACTTGATTTTTTTTGCCATATTGGGAAATGTGCCCTTTAAATTTGAACTTGAACTAGATATTGGATTTTGTGAGGGGTCTGAGCATGAACAAGAGATGTGTTTGAATATGGTCCTCTTTAAGTTTGAAATTGAACGCGATATTTGAAGGTGCGGGAGATGTGAGCGTGAACAAGGAATGTGTTTGAGCCTTGTCCCCTTTAAATTGCCAAGTTTCAAGGGAAACTGTAACTGTAACCTGGTCGATCTGTCAGTTCTCTGACCAATGACATTGAAAGTAACCTCGTTGACAAATTTTGCATGTTAAAGTTTGATGGAGTTTTCTTCCAGAGAATAAAGTTTTAAGGAGAAGGAAAATAAAACTGAAAATCAAAGAGAAGGATTTTCCAAAGAAAGATGATGCACCTAGAAAAGTCTTTAATCTAAGATAAACCTACTTTTAATAATACTATACATTTACATAGAACACTACAGCACAGTACAGGCCCTTTAGTCCTAAATGTTGTGCTGACCTATATATTCATTTAAAAAAAAGTGCTAAACCCTCACGAACCTGTAACCCTCTATTTTTCTTTCATCCATGTGCCTAACTAAGAGTCTCTTAAATGCCCTTAATGTTTCAGCCTCCACCACCATCCCTGGCAAGAGCACCCACAACTCTCTGTGTAAAAATAAACTTACCCCTGATGTCTCCCCTAAACTTCCTTCCATTAACTTTGTGCATATGCCCTCTGATGTTTGCTATTCCTGCCCTGGGAAACAGGTGCTGGCTGTTTACCCTGCTTATGCCTCTCATAATCCTTTAGACATGTGTGTAAAAAATAATAATAATAAATCCTGGACATGAGTTCTTGATCCAGATTTATTTATCTCTCTCCAGTTGCTTTGGTTGGATTTGAACTTGTGTCCTTGGATGAATAGAATATAGAACTCTGGAAACCAATATAACAACCAAGCCACAAACCTTTAAACCTCCTTCAACCCATTTCACTGCTTCTCAATTCCAGCAAAGCTGGTAGAAACCAGTGTTTAAACTTGTCAGGAAGATTAGCACTGTGAGAATTTACATTTGTACCTGTTTAAAACATGTGAAATATTTCCAATTGGACTCAGCTTTTCGGAGCAGTGTCACATCCTTTGAATCACGAAGATCACCCAGCTCTCTGGGGTGGTGTCTGAAATTGGCAGTAGTTCCCCCTTGGGCTATGATGCCTGTTCTAGGAGCTGTGGAGAATTTAGATTTGCAGACCTGTACAACCCCAAGTTTACTGTCGCATCCACCAAGATGGAGGTTGCTTTGCAAACAGATCAGTAGGCACCTCATGTGTAGTACAAGACAGTTCAAATGTGCAGAGTACAGAGATAAATCAGTTGATGCAGAGTAAAGGCAATCTAATTTTACTGTTTTGGTGTCTGATATCAGTGGAAAAGAAACAGTCCTTCAATCTAGAGGGTCGTGATCTCATGCTAGTGAATATTCTTCCTGATGGGAAAGGGGTGAAGAGAATACTGGAACGATGATTAGTATGATGGCTGTTTTTCCAACACAGCAGGAGTTACAGACGGGTTGAGGGAGGGGAGAGAATAATGTGCGATCATGGACTGGTATGGGGACACCAATACCTCATGAGCAAGAAGTCCTATCAAAAGGTAATGACACGGCCCAAGACATGACAAAGCAAAACCCTCCCCACCATCAAGAACACCTACAGGGAATGTTGATGTCGGAGAGCAGCTGCAAACATCGAGAATCCATATCAACCCTCACATGCTCTGTTCTCGCTGCTGCCATTACGAAAGAGATCTAGGTGCCACAAGACTCACACCACCAAGGTCAGGAACAGCTGTTCCCCCTCCACCATTGGACTCCTCAACAACAAAATCAATCATGGACTCATTTAAGGACTCTGACTTTTGCACTTCATTGATTTTCTTTATTGTCTCTGTATTGCACAGTTTGTTTACATTTATTTATATTTACATTTCTTTGTTTACATGTATACATACCAATAAGTGCACTACCAATAAGTGGTATTTTGCCTCACCCGCAGGAAGAAGTATCTCAGGATTGTATGTGATGTCATGAAGTACTCACAATAAAGTTGAATCTAAATCTAAGTAATGATCACAACACTCTGGGTTTTTTTGTGGTCTTGGGTAAAGCAGTTCCTGTACCACAGGATGCACCCTGATCAGATGCTCTCATTAGAAGTTCTTAAAGGATACAGATGATGTGCCAAATATCCTGAGGCTTATGAAGAGGTCTGGAAATGCTGCCAAACACATACCCACCTCTGAGGAGGTGAAGACAATAGTCTGGAAACCAGATCATTTAGCACACAATTTCGATGCACAAATCTTGCATAAAATGGATTTAACTTTGGATAAATTGCTCCAGATGAAATTGCAACCATTAGACCAAGCAGTTCTGTTTCTTATTTGTAATGTACTGATGTTTTAATATATACGTCTCTTTCCGCTTTTATTCATAAATGAGAACTTGAAATTGTAACCTATTATTGCCATCAAAGAGTTATGTGATGGGAGAAGTTCATTACAATACTTTGGAATCTTTTGTTTGAAAATTTCATTTTTGATTTTCCAAGACTCGCACAAATCCAAAGCAACAATACAATCTTTCTCAACAATGATATATTACATTCAGAGCCCCTCCCTGCCCACCCCTCTCCCTTCCTTCCCATACTCTAATATCACAAGGAAAAGATTATTTAAATTAAACAAACATTTTAAAAAGGCACAAACATGAAGAAGTTTGACTGGGCAGCTTCAGAACTCACTTCAGGCTATATGTTTAATCAGCGATTTTCACGAGTGGTCCTAATCAATCTCTTGGCTTGCTTGGTGCACAGAAGTTCCACTTCCTTGTACAGCAAAACTCCCCCAGTTTCTGGCACCTATGGGGATTGGTAGATGCCGGGTAAGTGAATTTGCTGGTTGCTTGAGATTGCTTGTTGTGCGGATTGGTGAACTGGTCACTACGGCCGCCAATTTTAAACTTTCGTATTTTTTACCTATTAATTTTCCACAATTTTTTTGTTGGTTGCTTGAGGCTGATTGTTTGAATTCTAGTTAACAGGAATTTTACTGTATTGATCTGATGAAGATTTCCATGTTTCTCAATGAAATTGGTCAAAGAAAATCTTTTCCTTTCTTTTTCTTCCTCTTCATGACAGACATTATGTGTGTTGATGTTGTCTGGTTGTTAAGGGGTTTGTACCATTGAGAATGAATCCCTTTTTCTGATTGGTGTGCAGGACATTGTCAGAAGCTACATTCAGTTGAATTTGATTCCTCTGTGAACATCTCAAGGTCCTTTTCCACTGGCATCCCAGTTAATTGGCTGTGAAGTGTCCCGGGATAGGAAACCCATTGTGCCGGTTCCACTGGGCCACCCTTAACTGGGACCCTAATTGCTTTTCCACTGAACACATTCATCCGCGGGGATCGGAATGTTCTACCTTCAACTGGAAATGGGTGACTTTCTGCTGTCTTTTTCCACTGGTTTTATCAGCAAGCTGGCATCAGCAAATGCTTGGGATATGAGTAGGGGTGGAGGCGAGAAATCCCCAGTGTGAAATTATGTCATTTTACGCCAGCTTTTGGACAGTGTTCCTTTTCTACTAGACCATGTCCCAGTAAATTTGCAGTTAATTCCTTGGACAGGATGCCAGTGGAAAAAGGGCTGCAGATTCCTTGTTTTGTGCATGTTTCTAACTAAAACACACAAACACCGCTCATATGCTTTTGCCAACGTCCGATTTATTATTTTTCAGATTGGATGGTAGCACTATTCACAGTGCAGGTTTAAGCACACCAATTAAGAAAGAAAAACAAATTTTCAGAAAGATTTTTTTTTAATTCCTGTGATAGCAGGGACAGCAGGAATGATCCCTTCAACTCCACAGCAGTCCTGATGGTTGGAATCAGGCTAAATCGAGCTTTCAACCCCAGGATACTCACCCCTGAAGGTTGACAGCTGGTCAAGGCAAATGACTTCAAATTTTAATTCTTACAGTCAAAAGCCTCATGGTAAAATGATTGTGAATTATAATATGTCATGCCCTTGAAATAATTGCTCCAACATCTCAAACAACAGAATCTCCTGGTTAAAGAAATATTGAAAAAACTCTGAATGTAGTTTATCCCATGAATATGTAGCATTAATCTGTGCAGAATTAATCATTTTTCTTTGATATTCAGAATACGATAATTAAAAGAAACCAATAAAGTCCTTGATGAGTTTGATGCATTTTACATTTTGTCTACTGAACTCAGAGTTAATTTCTTGCAGTGATTAAGACTGAATGCAGGTCTTCCGAAAACACAGCTTGTTCTTAATTTATTCTGCTTCATTATGCTCTTGATTCATGAAATTTTTACACTGGGTAGAGTAATGTGTTTAGCAGCAGTGTCCCCTGACTATTAATGCATGGAGGTCAGGTGCTTAACACGTAAGAAATGAGAGCATATCTGCAGGCATCTTCACATTCACCATGTTCCAATACCTCCTGAAGGCCCGGATCAAGAATCCTTCTGGCCAACTGAGAGCAGGTTTTCTGTGCAGCCTCTAAACCCAGAAATTTCAATCAAGCAAAATTCAAACTTTTTAAATATTAAATGGAACAGTACTTTATTCCCAGCCAGCCACAGCATAGCCAAATGAACCATTTGAGCTTAGATCTCTGTGTGTGTGTGTGTGTGTGTGTGTGTGCGTGTGCGCGCGCGTGTGTGTGCGCGTGTGTGTGTGTGCGCGCGTGTGTGTGCGCGTGTGTGTGTGCGCGCGCGTGTGTGTGTGTGTGTGTGTGTGTGCGTGTGTGTGTGTGTGTGTGTGTGTGTGTGTGTGTGTGTGTGTGTGTGTGTGTGTGTGTGTGTGTGTGTGTGTGTGTGTGTGTGTGTGTGTGTGAGAGCGTGCGCGCCTCTGTCATTCCAGCAGATGCATTTAACATCAGCTCCAATTTGACAAAAACAGCCATGCATGCAGACAACCTGGCAGATCCTCATAAGAATATCCCCTGACATTCTTACCATATAAATAAGTCTGCTGATATCAGGCATGGATACCCAAATGAGTTACATAGAATCACAAATAATCATAGGACTGGAAAAGATTATGCAGTCCAGTTGGGAAGATCCAAATATAAATGTTGCACTGTTATTTATTCTCTCAAATATTTACTCTCGTCCGTGCTTCTCAACCATCTGACTCCTTTTATTCAACTGTATTCATTAAATTATCATAACAATTTGCATAAAGTAGTTAAATCTGTACTGGCAGAGTACCTTCGTTCCACAAAGCCGAACGTCTATCTTGGGATCGTCATGATCTTGAACAGATTGTGAACTTTACCTGTTTATTCAGTATAATATCTCCTTTGGCTTTCTCGGCTGGGTTTAATGCAGTTTAGCCCTTTGTTGCTTGGATTCAAATAATTAAAGGTCAGTTACTTTCCTCTCCCATTTTGGATTGCATTTTGTAATAAAACATCCAGATCAACAAGGAGTGTTGTAAGAGTAGCGACAAGCTATCACTCAGGCAGAATGGCCAAGATCCGATCAGATTTTGGCTGCTACCATGAGCTGTACTGCTGGTAGCACTGAATTGTCAAAGTTCAAAGTTCGCATTTATTGTCAGAGTGCACACATGACATCACATACAATCCTGAGATTCATTTTCCTCGGGCCAGGCAGAATTTCTACTTATCAATAGTACAAAAAACTGTACTCGAGAAAAGATAAGTACACAAAAGAGAGAAATGTAAATAACTGTGCAATACAGAAATTTAAATAATGTGCAAATAAGAGTCCTTAAATGAGTTGCTGCTTTTGTTTAGGTGACTGATGATAAAGGGGTAGCAATTGTTCCTGAGCCTGGTGTTATGACTCTTATACCTCTTTCCTGATGGCAGCAGTGAGAACAAAGAGTGTCCTGTGTGGTGTGAATTCTTGATGATAGTAAGCGTTCTATGTAGATTTTCTCAATGATGGGGGTGGTGTTTGCTGGGCTGTGTCCATTACCTTTTGCGGACTTTCCACTCAGAGGTTTTGGTGCCCCAATAGTCAACACTCTTTCCGTGACACATATATAGATGTTTGCCAAGGTTTTCGATGTCATACCAATCCTCCGCAAACTCATAAGGAAATGGAAATGCTGACATGTTTTCTTCACAGTTATACTCGTGTGTTGAGTCCAGTAAAGATCCTCTGAGATGGTGACTCTCAGGAATTTAAATTTACTCACTTTCTGCACCTCTGATCCTCCAATAATCACTGGATCACACACCTGTGGTTTTCCCTTCATGAAGTCCACAATTAGCTCCTTGGTTTTGGTGACACGAGTGGAAGGTTGTTGTTGGTGCCACATTCAGCCAAGTTTTCAATCTTCTTCCTGTATGCTGATGAGTTTTGAGGAGACGGTGGTGTTGAATGCCGAACTATAGTCGGTAAAGCGCATTTTGACGTATGCATCTTTGCCATCTGGGTGTTCCAGGCCTTTGTGTAGAGCCAGTGAGATGGGATCCGGCGTAGATCTCTTGCTGCAATTGGAAAATTGGAATGGATCCATGTTGCTGCTCAGACATCAGCTGATATGCTTTAACACCAGATATCCAAGCACTTCATCACTATTGATGTGAGTGCCACTGGTCAGTAGTCAATTAGGCAGGTTACCACACTGTTCTTGTGCATAGGTACAATTGAGGTCTCTTGGAAACAGATGCTCATCTATCCACAAGAACTATGCATGATCTCTTCCAATTGGTGCATTCTTTGATAAAGCAGCCAATTAACAAATGGGGCAATGGGAGATCATTTGTTTTAATAAACTTGATGGGGAGACATATTGGTGAGAACATTTGTAAGAATATCTCTGCCCTTTGAAGATTGTGAATTTGTTAATTCAGGTTGAGAAGCATTTGGACCACATTTTAACAATCTATAATTAAAGGTGCTTCCCAAACTTTCTGTATTGCTCTAGAATGTCAGCAGAGATTTGAACTTTACAAATTCCCTTCATACTTCTCAATTAGAGTCAATCTAATAAGACAGAACTGATGCCATATCCAGAGTGATCATTTCATCCATTTAATTTATTTATGCTGCTCATTCGCCTTTGATGTTGTCATTATTTTACTTTTTCATTCTAAGTGTTCTTTATTCAATGTTATCCATCCATCTCAGCCTAAGAAGATTCTCTAGCATTTAGTTTACTTTATCCTTATTAATTGAAATATTCCACCTTTCAATTGAGTGGCATTATCTGACTCCATCTCAAAATCCATTCTATAGCAATGTAAACTCCAATTGGATGTAAAATTTTGGAAGTATATTGTGCACTCCAGCAAAGTGTGTGTGTGTGTGTGTGTGTGTGTGTGTGTGTGTGTGTGTGTGTGTGTGTGTGTGTGTGTGTGTGTGTGTGTGTGTGTGTGTGTGTGTGTGTGTGTGTGTGTGTGTGTGACAAACCAGAAGCCTGAGTACAGGGTTAATGGTCAGTTACTTAAGGCAGATGAACAGAGGGACCTTGGAGTTCAAATGCATGCATCCCTCAAGGTCATCGCACAAGTTGATAAGATGGTTAAAAAGGCCTATGGGATGCTGGGCTTCATTAATAGGGGGTT
Source organism: Narcine bancroftii (assembly GCF_036971445.1). NCBI lineage: Eukaryota > Metazoa > Chordata > Chondrichthyes > Torpediniformes > Narcinidae > Narcine > Narcine bancroftii. The sequence continues at coordinate 15,800,487 of NC_091477.1, forward strand.
GAGTTTAAGAGTAGAGAGGTCGAGTTGCATCTCTACAAATCTGTGGTGAGACCACACTTACAGCATCGTGTTCAGTTCTGATCAACTCATTATTGGAAGGATGTGGAAGCTATGGAGATGGTGCAGAGGAGATTTACCAGGATGTTGTCTGGATTGGAAAATAAGTCTTTGAGGCAAGGTTAGCAGATCTGGGATTTTCTCTTTGAAGCATAAAAGAATGAGAGGAGACTTAATAGAAGTCTACAAGATTATGAGAGGCAGAGATAAGGTGGACAGCTAGTGCCTATTTCCCAGGGCAGGAAGGGAGGGAAGTTTAGGGGAGACAGCAGGGGTAAGTTTTTTTATGTCGATAGTTGTGGGTGCCTGAAATGCCTTGCCAGGGATGATAGTGGAGGCTGAAACATTAGGGGCATTTAGGAGATGCTTACACAGGTACATGGATAGAAGAAAAATAGAGGGTTATGAGGTAGGGAGGGTTTAGTATTTTTTTAAGAAATATATGCGTCGGCTCAATATTGAGGACTGAAGGGCCTGTTCTGTGCTTTAGTGTTCTATGTTTTATGTATGCTGTACAAATCAGAAAACCAGATAAAATGTCTAACACCTAATTCTCTCTAACACTTTTCAACATCTTATCTTCCATCTGGGCACTCTCTAACCAGATTACAGTAACATCGACTTCTCTGTTTTCAATTAGGCCCCTCCCCTGTCCATCTCTTTCCTTTCCCATCCCTCTCTCTCTCTCTCTTTGCCTCCAGCTCCCCACCCCCTTTCCTCTCCAGAGAACTACTCCCTACCCTGTCATTGCTCAGGGTTTTTCTCTTCTGCCCTCTCACCCATATCCACCCCAGACCTGTTGGCCTGTACTCCTCCTCCCCTCACCTTTTAATTCTGCCTGCTTTTTTTGCTCATGCCTTGGGGAAGGGCTCCAGCTCAAAATTCTGAAATCTTTGCTTCTTATGAACACTGCATGATGCTGAGTTTCCCCAGCACTTTTGTGTATTAAACAATGCCTGAGCAATCTCTGCAACATCAAACAAGATAGTATGATTAATTTCAATGAGTGGAAAATGTTCCTGCATTTCAGCTTCTGATAACATCCAGATAGACACACCTTCAGCAGCAGAGCTGATTAGCATTGGGATTCGTACGTCTCAGCTGTGATGTTCTCTTTATTCATCAGACTGACAATAAAACAGCTTTTTGTTCTTAACTGCGTTCTTAGCCCCTTGTTCAACTCGCCATGCACCTATGACTGTCTGGCTTGGTATGACAAATACGCCAGCGACAAATTTGCTGACAATACCACGGTAGAGGGTTATATAAAAAGGGGCTGTGAGTCAGCATACAGGAGGGGGATTGAAAACTTGGCTGAATGGTGCACTAACAACAATCTTGCACTCAATGACACCAAAACCAAGGAGCTGGTTGTTGATTTCAAGAACGGAAAACCGAGCTGTGTGATCCAGTGATCCTTGGGGGATCAGAGGTGGAGGGGGTGACCAAATTTACATTCTTGGGAGTCACTATCTCAGAGGATCTTTCCTAGATCAACACACTTATGGGCATCGTGAAGAAAGCACACTTCCTCAGGAGTTTGTGGAGGCTTGTTATAACATCGGAAACCCTGGCAAATTTCTACAGATATGTGATGGGAAATGTGCTGAGTGGCTGCATCACAGTCTGGTATGGGGATACCAATGCCCCTGAGTGTGAAGCCCTGAAAGAAGTCGTGGTCACAACCCAGCACATCACAGGCAAACCGCTCCCTATTATTGAGAGTATCTACAGGGAACACTGCCTTCGGAGAGCAGCACCAATCATCACGGATCCACATCACCCAGAACACAAGACTCACATCACCAGGTTCAGGAACAGCTGCTGCCCCTCCACCATCAGACAAGTTAACAAACTTAATCAGGGATTCTTTGCAAGACTCTTACTTTTGCACTTTATTTATTGTTTCGTTTTCTTCATGTATTGTACAATCTATTTGTTTCTATTTCTTTATTTGTTTACATGGGAATGTTAAGTAGTTTTCTCTGCACCTCCAGTAAGTGGTAATTCTGCCTCGCCTACAGGAAAAAGAATCTCAGGGTTGTATGTGATGGCATATATGTACTCTGACAATAAATCTGAAATCTTCAAGATGAAAGATATCTTCTCTGTTCCTCTTGACCACAATAAAACAAACAAGTCATTGAACATTCACCACCTCTTCACATCCCTTTCCATGTACTGTATCAGCAGCTATGTTTTGAAGGCATCCATTATTTAGAAGCCAGTTAAGATTGCAGTCTGCTGTCCCACTTGCCTTTACCTTAATCTGCACAGAAGAGCAGGTTAATATCAGGAGTGGTGCAAAGTAGACAAGGAATTGGACAATATCAGCAATTTAGCCAATCATACACCTGGTTGACAACAGACATGTACGGTTAATATCTTCCTTTTGGTATTTTTCATTTATTTTGATCAAATTGATGCTGTAACCTGTATTCCTGTCAAAGAAAGGTACGACTGGAATGCTTGAATAAGTCCTCAATATTCTTGCAATAATTGGATTTTAAACCCATCTCCTGAATTATCTAAAAGCTAAATTTGTCTTTGAAAGAAAACCTTTTCATTTGAAATTAAAGATTTAATTGACTTTTTACAGTCTTTCACAGAGTCAGATAATAGGTTGACATTCTGTGCACTTTTTTGACAAAATGAGTCTATTTTTGCAAGGTTTATTAACCTTTTAACCCGACATCAGCTTTTTTTTCTCTTGGCAACTCTTCACTGTTATTAACTATCTGTATTAAAAGAATTAACTAACACCAGTATACTTCACGCACTGCATTATAATGTAAAGCACCTTCACTGTCTTGGGGAGAAAATAAGAGGGCTACAATGAGTGGTCAACATATGTGCTATAAAGCAGATTCTTATTGCCAGGTAATTATCTTGATTTCCAAATCCAGCCAGTCCTAACTGTTCTGTGCCATTTGGGGCCCAATCATTTCAGAAATGAGTAAGAATATGCTATTTGGTTTGTGGGTACATCCATAGTAGAACAGCTAGACCATCTGCCACCTTTCAGCTCCAGAATCTTGAGTTCAATCATGACTTCCAGTGCAGCCTGTTTGGAATTTGCATTTCTCTTTATGACCACATGGGTTTCTTCTGTCTGCTCTGGATTCCTCCCATAGATGTGGCAGCTGATCAGTTAATTGCCCACTGAATTGTAGAATGAGTGAGGAGATTTTGGGACTGTGGCAAGAATAAAATGGGAATAAATGCAAATTGGTGCTTATTAGTCAGCACAGTATTGATGGGCCAAAGGACCTGTTTCATGACAGTATAAATCATGACTTTGATCCTCACCTAACCTCCTCTTCCAACCTTCCAGAGCAACAGTTCTAAACCAGTGGGCCTCAGGTATCTCTATGTGGCTCTTTAAAAATGTTAAATAATATACTTTAAATTAAATAAAGAGGTGTTCTATACAGAACTGCCTTTTACTTTAAAATGTTGCTCAGTCATTGTCAATAGTGGGCCAGAGTCTGAGAAAGCTTGAGAACCACTGTAAGGAATAATGTATTATTGAACAATGCAACATATTGAATTAGGACAAAAAGAAGGGAGGTCAGATTTGATGTGTTATAATGACTGAGAAAATCATCGATATTGATGTTAAACTTTTTTCAATTTTTTTTCAGTGTCTGTTGGATATGAATATGAATCTTGTCCAAATCTTATACTCTGGGAGAAGAGAACTGCTCTACTGCAGGGCTATGAACTGGATCCATCCAATCTGGGTGGTTGGTCATTGGACAAGCACCATGCATTGAATGTTAAAAGTGGTGGGTTGGCCAGTTTCTAGCACCTAATTCTATTTGCTTTGTTTCAATGTAATTCTTGTAAAGGCAATACCTCCATCCTAGTGGGATTGGTGTAGTTGGGCCATAAGGTCACATGGACAAGGTGGGCCCCAGGGCCCTCTCATGCTCTGCCATTCCATGATTCTAAATGTCTTTTCTACATCAATTACCTAATTTAGATTCAGACAGGTATTGCAACTCTTTTATATCGATATGATGTGCAGAATTACTTTTTAGAGGGAAAATTATGGAAATTTACACCACGGAATTAAGCCCAAAATTAATCCCTTGACATAGGGGGAGCAGGGTAGGTGGCCAATCGATAGATTATAAGGTTCGCAGGATTAGAGATGATAGAAATGCTCTTATGACACAAAGAAGTAATTCATACCTGCATGGTTGATTTTGGATGCATTAGTTGTCTTATGTGTATTCTTTTTCTGATGCTTGCATACAATTCACATGTTTGGCATTGAGCCTGTTGCTCTCTTTGGCATTATTACCAATGCCTCCCTGACTCTCTAAACATGGTGTAATTTAAATGGGGAGCAAACAATATTTGCAAGAGTCATTATCTAATGGAGTCTCAAAATTTCAAGCCACATGCATCATGCATCGATTGGGAGGTTAAAGTAGAATGAGACTTGCTTTTCGTCGCTGCCCTTTTTTAAGTAACAGCCATCCTCTTCAGCCCAAAGATGATGGAAAAACATATCTCTGCAAGGACCTACATAATTTCTTCCATGTATAGGCTTAAATCTAACAAATGCCTTCCTTTATTCTTGACCAGAGCCTCAATATGCTTCATCAACCCAGGTTCCCTAAACCTACCTGCCTTGCCCATCATGCCAACAGAACAAGCTGTCTCTGTATTTGACAATAAAATAATTATAAGCCTCTCAAGCATTCCCCTTACCTGCGGAAATTCTGTCTTAATCAACTTTTGGAAATTCCTGCCTCCTGCCTCCAAAATCTGCCTTTCCCCAGTTTCGGGCCTTGATTTGTGGACCATCCTATCATGCTCCATTACTATTTTAAAACTGAGTAATTGAGTAATGGTCACTGGTCACAAGGTGCTTCCCCACTGACACTTCAATCATTTATTCTATCTTGTTCCTGAAGAGGTGGTCCGGTGTTGTGCCCTCTCGAGTAGGATCCTCGATATATTAATTTAAGAATTTTTGTAAGATACACTTAACAAATTCCACCCTGGCAAAGCCTTTTGGTCTATGAGTGTCTCCACCAATACTAGAGACTTTAAATTCTCGCAGCAATACTACCCTATTAATCTAACAGCTATCTGTGATCTTATATATCTGATCCTCCAAATTCCCATGACTATTGGGTGTCGTTGATGCTGTGCCATCTAAATGATTACCTTGTTTCTAAGTTCTACTGGATGACCCCCAAGAATATTCTCTCTAATCACTTGTTGTTATGTCATTCCTCATCAAGAGGTATAATCCCCACCACTCTCCCCCCCGGTCCCTGAATCTCTATCACACCTGTGGCATCTGTACCCTGGACCACTGAGCTACCAGTCTTGTTTTAGCCAAGTTTCTGTAATAGCTATAATGACCTAGTATCTTGAGCCAATCCATGCCTTATCTATTTATGCTTGTGTTGAAATATATGCAATTTAAACCATTGGTCTTTCCTCGCTCTTTTCCGTACTCCTGTCTGTACTATCCGAAAGCTTGCTCTCTCTGACTATAAATTTTCACCTCAAATTATCAGTGCCTCATCTCTGCTTGGGGCCCCAGCTTTTGCCAATCTGGATTAAATCCTCCCAAGTGGCAGTAGCAAATCTCCATGCCAGGATATTTGTCTTCCTCCAGTTCAGGAGCAAATCATCCCTCTTGCACAGGTCACAAATGCCTCAGAATAGATCCCCTGCACCAGCCACACAACCATCCAGCCTCTCTTTCTATTCTTAATTTCAGTAATACAAAAGAGTATGAGGAATTGGTGTCGGAGAAGGCCCTCTCCTTTGCTATTCAATAATACAACGGTTGATTTTCAGCTGAATCACTTTTCCTGCACAAACATCTCTGATTCCCTAGTATTTAAAAGTCAATATATCTCTAATTGTGAGACTCCACTGGGTAGAGAGAATTCAAAAAAAAAAATCACTTTCTCTGGATGAAGAAGTGTTTTTCTCATCTCAGTTCTGACTCCTTTTCTTATAAACATTGTGAGTCCCCAGCCTGGGGAAATATTATCCCCATGTCTGCCACGATCAAACTCCATTGTAATTTTGCGCATCATCTCATTCTTGCAAACTCAAGAGAACATAAATCAACGGTGTTTAATTTCCCCTCAATTCATATCAGACAGTCTCTGCCATTCAATTGTGAGCAACCTTTTATGCTGTTGAGATAACTGTGCATTTCAAAATGCTACTGCTAACCTGTTATTTGTTAATGCAGGTGTCCTGCATAAAGGAAATGGGGAAAACCAGTTTCTGTCTCAGCAGCCAGCAGTGATCAGCAGCATCATGGGAAATGGGCGCAGGAGGAGCATCTCCTGTCCCAGTTGTAATGGTCTTGCTGATGGAAATAAACTCCTGGCCCCAGTGGCCTTGGCTGTTGGTATAGACGGCAGCCTATACATTGGAGATTTCAACTTTATCAGGCGTGTCTTTCCTGCCAAGAATGTCACCAGTATCCTGGAGCTGAGGTAGGAGATATGGTCATTAATCATTACTGCCTGGTGATTTCTCATTCGTTGTCATACTGGTATAAGCAACTGTGACAGAATTTGCTATCGATTATAAGTGGAATACAGGTGAATATTCAAAAAATTTCAAAATGCCTTCCTACTATTTCAAAATTAATTTGCTATTAATCTATAGTATTATCATTTTAATGTAATTTATTAATCATTCTGCTAATCTTTAAATCCTGGACTGGAAATAATAACAAATATACTTTTGCTGATTTGAACTGTTCCCATTCAACTCACATTTTATGCTATTCAACAGATATACCATGAAAAACAGCAGACTAAACAGTTTAATGTAAACTCGCGATGATAATCCTGAGCCTGGCTTCAACAACAGTTCTAATTTATCAGGCCCTGTGACCAGTAATCCCAGTGAACTATCAAATCAAACTGGACTTGCAGTTACTGGACCCATGAATAGGGGAAGCTAGATTGATTACTCATTTACCACCCCACCCGGCTCCAACATAAGATGTTGAATGCATTGAAATTATTTTTGTGTACACTTTTATATTATTTAAAAATTTGATTTTGTATTAATATATTTTTGCCCTAAAACAGTTAATTTTATTATAATTCTGAATGCTTAACCATCTGGAAATTCAAGTTTGGTTTTTTTTCCTTCATTGTTGACAACTAATTACATTTAAAAACCAGCACAAAATTGTGAAGGGGAAAACTGAAATGTCAAATAGCATTCAGAAAATCAGCTTGGCAGAAATCACTAATCAAATCCCTTCGTTCATCCAAATGCTAGCAAAATATAGAGATGCTTCAAATTCTTGGGAAATAAAGACAAAAATGACACAAAATATCAAAGAATGTCATGAAAGATACCATACCCTCTCCAACGGTGTTCATAGACTGAAATACATTCAAAGCAGTCAGCTATTTTTAGCTTAATGTTATACAATAACTCACACCTACTTGCTTTCACCCACCAGCTCTGTGCTAAATGATATACATTTGCTTCAATCGGGCATATTTTTACAAAATAAATTCACCATTTCTTCAACCCTGGTCGCTCTTGATCCCTGTAACCTTCTTGAGCACTTTGTCTCTCTTACTTTCCTGTGAGTTTAATTGCCCTCCCTTCTATAAATCTCTTTGCCTCTCTGCTGCCATGCACTTCTTAAACATTCCTTGTAAACATTCTTCTTTTACTCCCAATATTAATATCCTTTCATTTTGATTAATATCCAATTTCATTTGATGTTCCTGTGAAGCACCTTGGATATTTCACCACATTGTGAGTGAAGCACAAATGCACATTAATGAGAAGTGGTGTTCAACCACTTGTAGTTTTTGGAGTTCTTGTCATTTTTGTTGCCATCTCTTTTTCTTTTCTTGTTCATTCACTGAACTCATGGATCCTTCCACTGGCAGTAAATATTGATTTACATGGTGAGAGGAGGATCAGCCGTCAGAAAGGGTCCTAGTGTTGTGACTTGGAGCCTCCTGCTGTGGCCATTGTTGCTATGTGAAACAACAATGTTAGATTTTCTTTGCAAAAACAGTCCAGTCTTGATGCTATTCTATATATTTACAATGACACACCTATTTATAATGTCTTCAGATAATTAGACCATAAAACATGGGAGCAGAAATAGGTTATTCAACCCATCGAGTCTGCCCCTCTCTTCTATCATGGCCTCGTCCATTTTCCCATTCAGCCCCAATGACCAGCTGTCTCCCCATAACCTTTGGTCCCCTGCCTAATCAAGAACCTATCAATCTCTGCCTTAAATACACCCAATGACTGCCTGTGGCAACAAATTCCACAGATTTACCACCCTCTGGCTGAAGAAATTCCTAAGCACTTCTGTTCTAAGTGGAAGCCCTTTAATCCTGAAGTTGTGCCCTCTGGTCCTAGACTCTCACCATGGGAAACAACCTTTCAACATTTGAAATGTCTCAGTGAGATCCCCACTCATTCTTCTAAATTCCAACTAATACAGCCCAAGAGCTATCATCAACACCTCATATGATAATCCTTTCACTCCTAGAATCATCCTAATGAACCGTGAACCTCCTTTGAACCTTCTTCAACCTTATCACACTGTTTCTTAAATGAGAAGCCCAAAACTGCTCACAATGCTCCAAGTGAGATCTCACCCGTTGCCTAAAAGAGCTGTGCACATGCAGCTTCTACCAGGTGGTCAAGAGGCATCATTAGAATGAGTCATGGAGAGAGCTGCCGTGCTTTGCACTCATCCCTGCTCTAATATTGTATTCCTTCCTTTTCCTTTGTTTGTTCCCTTTTCCAAATTACTGTGCTGGTAAAGATTAATTCCCATCCCTTCTCCCTCAGGGCCTTTCCTTGGAGTGAAAGTTTTGCTCACAATTCAGAATGCCTATTAAGTGCATCCCCAATTTGATCCTGACAAACATGATGAAAACTGACAGTTAAGATGTATCAGTAAAATGAAAAGGTAATGTGCTGATATGAGCTCTCGGTGAATTGGTGTATGATGCTCCAGACTCTAGTGTGCAGATTCAGCACCTGTGATTCACCTTCAGCCAGCCTGATCTGATCTCAACCATGCCCTAGGGTAGCTGCTGAGTGAAAGCAGGTGCTTCCCTGCATGAAGTGAGGAAAAGGTGAAGCTTTGCTCTTGTCTGGTTCTGCACACGTACAGCTTCAAGCAGGTGGTCAAGGGGCATCAATGGCATGAGTCATGGAATGAGCTCCAATGCTTTCCAGACATTATGCGAAGCAGGAAGGCTCAGAAGAGGCATAGAATAATAAGTTGGCAGCTAAATCAAATAGAATTTTATGATTCTTTGTACCTTGGTTACAGTATTTCATTTTCCTTTCACAAACAAGGAAGAGTTGACTCAATGCTTCTAATTAAACCAGACATCCTCACCCTTATTCTTGAACAAAATAATCTTGTTTCCTCTAAATGTGTTGGTGATGTATCAGCAAGTTTCAAAATATAATGCATGTTTGAGCAACAAAAAGTCTGCTGAGGGGGGGTTGGGAGAGAATTCCAAACAAAGAGAAGACTCATTACATAGTTTTGAATATTTGACGTTGCATGTCACTGCACTCACTTTAGACTTTCTATACTTAGCAAATGTATGAATGTAATGTTTGCTGAAACAGTGGGCAGAATCTAAATACATGAATAAGATGTGTCCTGCTACTGGAACGGAGAGAAAAACAAATTTGGTGGTTACCAATGTTGGGTGATTTTTGTTCTCATTTCTATTATTTTTGTATCACCTTTCTGTTAGCTGTTCAAACATGTCTCACATTGAATGTTGGAACAACCTAAAATCTCCAATCTACATTTCAATTCATTGCTGCTATTTGCATCCCTCTGCACCAAAGATCATGCTACTGGTTTGATTGGCTGAATTGTGTGGCTGTAGCATTTTAGATGTCAAAAACAGATGCAGTTTTTATAGTCTTGGAGGGGGGTGGGGGGTGGGGAAACCATTTAAAATTTCTACCATTAACAATTTCTTTGATAGTATGATTAGGCTCACGAACCTAGTGGTTAGCCACAGTGCTGATATTGATCTTAATTTGAATTTTAGTAACCTTTTTTATCCCGTCACGACTGTCAGTGTTTAAGCGCTTCAGCAATCATTTAATAAACTTATGATGTAATAATGTATGTCTCAGATAATTTTTGCCTGTTCCTCTTTCTCTTTTGCTGTCTTTCCACAAAGAAATAAAGATTTTAGACATAGGTAAGCCAATCACTTTAACCTGTCTTCTTGAGAGAGAATATCTTGTCTCCTTTCTTTGTCCTGTAACTGTTTCATCTGCTTTAGACAGAGGTAAATCTTGTGAATAAGTTTTGAAGTTACCTGTAGAAGCTTGTGTCCTTGTGTATAGTTCATAGTTTATCAGCAGCTGTGAGTGGAAGAGGGATAAGCCTCTGGGCTTTATCTTTGACAATTTTCATGTGGCCTTAAAGTTGATAAAGCAAAGCGAATGTCTCCTTTTCAAACTATTTCCTGTCTTTAAAATATTAACATAGGCAAGGATTTCAAGCCCTACATCATGAATTGTGTCTGTTTCCATAATCCTGAACACTGATGCTTTTTAGGTGAATTTTCCTCACCTTTCTGGTGGATGTAAAATACCTAGACATTATTCAAATGGGGGAAGTTGTTCACTGCGCGGATCTAAGGTTCATTGAGATGTTTCCTTTTATCACTCTCTACCCAAATCACTCAATTTCTTTCCAACCCAAGCCCCTCTGGCACCCTTCACTGGCATTGCCATAACCCTTGCCTGAGCACCTTACTGATTTTTGTTAGCTGATATTTTTTCAGTCCCTTCCACTAGCCCCATGTAGCCCCAACAACTTTGAAGATTATTTTAAATGTTCTGCCATGCTAAAATATATACAGGTATGTGCAATGCCTTGGACCTTGAATGCCACTGAATATTACTCTGTTGGACTCACAAAGAGATTTTCTTTGGCTGACCACACAACGCATCATTAATGTGCTCCATACTGGAACTATTAATTTCTCATACAAAAAGAAATGTTGCCTTCTACTCACCATAACATATCCATGGCTGTTGATCTGATCAAGCCCCATATCACCACCCTTCCAGCGACATCACCCATTAAATTTATAAAGGTCCTTCACTCTGGAAGCTCCTCCAATACATCTTCACCTCCACTCCCAAAGGAATGCTGACATACATGGATCTGGCTCTATTGGTTAAGGCATTGACAAATTGTTCTTGCAGAACTACACAAATCTCTTCATACACCAAAATGTCATATCAAGAATATTGCAGATTGGAAATATATCATAAACCTTCTTTGCTCTATTTAACAGATTTTTAAATCTCTCTTCCTGTCTTTTCTATCCTTATCTCCATCAGAAAGTGTAAAGGGTTCTTGGACCTCGTATCACTAAGGTGTGACCTTAATTGAGCTGAACTTCTCAAATTTCCACCACGGCTCGTCCCTGAAGTTGCATCTCACTCATCCTGCATTGCACTTCATGCATGCTCATGTTAATCACAACAACTCATTTCAGCTCTCTCAACCTTAACTTTAATAAAGTGTTAACAACTTAGTATTCTCTTCTGGGTTTCATGGTAGACCAATACTAGAATTCTTGATCAAGGCCATGCCCATCTCTCTTCATTACCCATCACTTCTCTGTCCACCAAGCCTTTCTTTACCCTCCAAAGTCTATGTGATGTCCATGCATATTTTCCCCTTGTCTGAATTCCTCAAATCATGCTTCTGCCTTTGTCCAGGCACTGAAAGAATGAAGACAACAATAAGTTGTTATTATTACCATAACTCCACAGAATGTCCCAAGACACGTCACACCAGCCTAATCAAGCAAATTCTGACACTGGGCCACATGACCAAATGTTAGAACAATTGGCGAAAGCTTTGGCTGAAAATAGTGTCTTAAAGAGAGATTGTGTTTTGGAGATTTTGGGGAAGACATTCCAAAGCCCAGCACTTGGGTGGTTGATGGCTCAGACCTCATAGAGTGATTAAAGTCAGCAATGATTAAAGGGCCAGAGGTGGAGAACAGATAGGTCAGATAAGAGGTCATGGCTTCTGAGATAGGAGGAGAAAGGCTACGGAAGAAACTGAAAACCAGGTTGAAAATTTTCAAAATGAAGTGTTTTATCTAAACCATGTCCAAATGACATCTGTTATCTTTCATGCACCCTATGTGACTCTAACAAAAACAAAGAGTTCCTCCTTATGCTTCAAGGTCTGGCCTGTAGCTTTTTACACCATTCTCCTCACTCAGACGCATTCATTAACCAATCACTAACCAGGATTTCTCTTTGTGCTTCATTATTTCTGGTGTCTCCCAAGGATTAATCTTTGACTCTATCCTACTGCTCATCAATATGCTGTCCTGAATGAGTCTGTATGAAAGAACTGTAAGAATTTTGTTCATTTATGCGCTATGCATCCTTTGCCCATCTCCTGACCTAGTCACATGGTGGTGTAAGCATGACAATAGGTTTCTAGATCAAGACAATGAGTGACTCAAAGGGGAACATTTAGTTTAGGGTGTTCCAAGCACTTGCTATCTTTAACAACCTTGGCAGCAGAATTCGTGAGTTTCAGATATCTGACTGAAGATGATGTATACACTATTCACATCTCACTGATAGTGAAAAGAGTGAATGTTTAGCTTGATGAAAGAGCTGTAAATGAATCAGTCTTTTTTGTCCCAGGTGTTGAGCTCCTTGAGTTTTGCTTCAAGTGCTGAGGAGTATTCCTCACACTCTTGCCTTGTAGATTGAGGAGAGGCATCTGGACATTAGAACTTTGCCACAACTCAGCAAGATTATATTCTCAGTGAATAGATTACTTATGCTTCGAGTCAATCCTGAACGACATGATACTGATGACTGGGCCCAAAGTAAGGGGAGTTTTGTTTAACATCAAGTGAAGCTGGTTAGATGTCATGGAAAATACCGTAACTGCATGGCATTTCTGTCGAATGAATATTTTTACAGTTTCCCTCTGTTCACTGATGACACCATGCTCTACCTCACCACCACCTCATTTGAATTATTTATTTTCTCTACATTGTCTGCCAATACAAAGAGAAGAAATTCCTTTGGAATATGCTCCCTTGCATCAATCCCACCACAATACAGATAAATGATACAAGACTGGATATACCTTGATGAAGGGCCTGGTTATCTATCTTCATCTTAGCTATTTAAAGTACACTGTTTGACCTGCTGACTTTCTCCAGAGTTATGTTTTTACTTAATTCACGGCTTTTGCAGACTTTTGTGTTTTACTTCTGTACTAGACTGAATCTTGGCATGATATTTTCTGCCCAGTTCAAGCAGGGATTACTTTTATTCACCTCTACATCATGACCTGATTCCCATCCTACCTCAATTGAACTGGTGAAGAAATACTGATCCTTGTGTTTGCCACCTCTGCAGTTGTCTATTCAAATTCAACCCTGGTTTACACTTTGGACACTTGAAGTCATTGAAACGTTGTTGGTCATATCCCAGTTTGCAGTCAGTTGGTTTGCCCTATTATGACTGTATCTGATGATCAAAATTGCCTCCTGAGGACAAGCTGCTACCACTTGGAAATTCTCAGCCTGGTCTTATAACATGTTAGTTACGCCACATTTGAAGTAGTGTGTGCAGTTGGTCACCTAGCTACAGGAAAGAAATCAATAACATAGAAAGAGGGAAGAGAAGATTTACTAGGATGTTGCCCAGACTTCAGGAACTGAGTTAGAAGGAAAGGTTAAACAGGTTAGGACTTGTTTCCCTGGAGCGTAGAAGAATGAGGGGAGATTTGATAGAGGTATTTAAAATTATGAGGGGGATAGACAGAGTAAATGTAGGCAAGCTTTTTTTCGTCTGAGGGTAGGTGAAAACCAGAGGACATGGGTTAAGGGTGAAAGGGGAAAATTTAGGAGGAACATTAGGGGGAACTTCTTCACACAGAGAATGGTGGGAGTGTGGGATGAGCTGCCAGATGAAGTGGTGAATGCAAGCTTAATTTTAACATTTAGGAAGAATTTGAACAGGTACGTGGTTGAGAGGCTTATGGAGGGCTAAGGACTGGGTGCAGATGAGTGAGATGAGGTAGAAAAACAATTAGGCAAAAACTAGAAGGGCCTGTTTCAGTGCTATAATCCTCTATGGTTCTATGGTTTTCAGGAAAAAAAAATCTTCATTCTAACAATCCAAGCTGCAGCCCTACAATCCTTGGACTTATCTGTAATTCTGGCTTCCTGAGATTCCCTGGTCTTAAATTATAGCATAGAAAATAATGCTTTCACATATAGAGCGCCCACTATTTGGAATTTCTTCCCTAAATCTCTCTACCTTTCTTCCTACCTTTAAGAAATTATTTAAATTGCAGCTCTTTGCACCATCTTTTGTTCAACTACCTTTGGTAGCTCAGTGTCAAATTGCATGTTGTTTTTTTAATCGATTAATCAACAACACCTAAATGAGTTACCTGATTATTTAGCCCATTGCTGTTTGTGAGGGCTTTGCTGCATGCCCCGATAGCTCTTTCTTTTGCCCACAAGCTTCAGAAGTAATCCATTGGCTGTTTTGCATTTTGGAAAGTGCATTTGAATAGATTTTATAGTTGAATATAAGCTCATTTTGTCTTCCTTTATTAATAGGGAGCACTGATGGGCCTAACTCGTTCAGCCAGGCTCGACATCTTTTTCTTCCCATTTCACTATCTATTTGACAAAATTTTTCATCGATATGAGAACATACGATATTATTGAATGAAAACAGACAATTGGTTAATCATATTAGCACTACCAAGTACCGGAAATGGCCTAATATTGTCAAAAGTGCATGTTTTATTTTAATGTATTTCTCTCCTGTAAGCTCTTCTGTGTATTTTTCTGCACTAACTTCCAATCCTATTCTCCCACTCAGATCATTGGGGTTAGAAAGCAGTAATAATTCTGTAGACTATACTTGTTAAATTTCGGTGAAAATGCTTACCTGCACCAAACAATTCATCCCACTGTGTGCGTGAGAATGAAATTATCAATGATGCTCCAATTCATGTTAAAAGCAAAACAGATTCCTGCACAAGCTAGTTGGTAAAATAGCATTCAGGTGTGATGATGTGAAAATCAAAATTTCGGCAATAAAAACTAGAAATGCTCAGCAAGTTAGCCAGTACCTGTGGGAAGGGAAACAGAACTAATGCCTCTGGTCAATGACTGCTCATCAGATGAATAATTTTGACAATTATTCATCAGAAACTTTGGTTGGTTCTCTCTCCAAAAAAATGCTGCCTGACGTGCTGGGTATTTCTAACACCATCCGTTTTTGAATTTTCTGTGATGATGTCGTGAATATGCATATTTAGAGAAAGATGACAATGTGTTTTGCTGAGTATCCTCTTACCAGTTCAAAAGAAAGTCAAGCTAGTGTGATTAATGGCAAACTTTGGATTGTGAGTTCTGTGGATAACAGCAACGGTCTCTCTGCCTGATTTAAAGTCACCCTTAAGCATTCCTAAATGCTCGACCATGCTAGAAATGAACCAAGCTGTCTGTGATTGGTCTGTTTTTCTAACAAAGTAGAGAGCGAAAGCCAGTCTGATTTATCAGTGTTATGCAGGGAGAGCTGACTTGTGCGTGCTCTACTTAATATTGAGTTAGCTGCTCTAAACTCTGACAGCAATAATTTTACTCTTGCCTTCGATCAATCCTGTTTCTAATCACTGTCAAGCAATCCCATGCTCAAAGTGTTACGGCTGTGGGCGCTTATAGAATCAGGTTTCGTTTTGCTGTTCCTCTGATTAAACAGCTGATACTCATAACAAAACCAGAATTATTCCTGAATAATTGGCAGTTGGGTGGGATAATAGAGTAGTTGATATTGCTAGTGAATTACTCCAATGAGGGTTCCCATCACATCTGAAGGTTTAAAGGAAAAAGCAAGATAAAGGGCGAAGAAATAAAATGCAGCATTGCAAAAGCTACATGAAGGAGTTGTGTTAGCATGTTGAAATAATACTCTTGGAAAAACTCTAAGGGGAGGTCATCGAGGCATATGTATTTACTAATGGTCATATTAAGCGATAGTACTTACCCATGTCACCTTTACATCGGTTAATGAACATGCATTATAATATTTTATTCAACTTGTTATTTAGTCTTTTTAATGTACTTTTACGGACTTTGTTCTAGGCCCTTGTGCAATTAAATATTTGTGAATAAAATGCTGAGATGTAATTAGAAAATAATTCTTCAATTTGCCTGAATGTTCAATATGCAGAAGATTATAAATAGCCACAATAAGATACATGGTAAACAAGAGAGATTGCTAATGCTAGTAGACTGGAAAATACAAAAAATGCAGGAGGATCTCAGCAGGTCAGTCAACATCCATGAAAGGCAAGAGATAGTGAACATTTCAGGCAATAACCCTTCATCAGGACTCATTGGGAGTTCCAAGCATGTTGCCTGACTTGCTGAGTTCCTCCATTACTTTGTGTGTTGTTCCAAGACATATGGCGAGTCCTTTCGTCGGTTCCCTTGAGTAAAGCTCAAATTTGAAGCCATTGTCATTTGTTATCAACGGATACATATAAGGGTAGGCTTTGTTATTTATATAACAAATAGACAGGGCTGAAGCAACTAGAAATATGTGAAATTGGTTAAAGTTTTTTAAAAATGCAATTACAAGTAAAAAGTTCCGTTCAACAATTTATCCAATCAAAATTGAATTATAATTTCAGACACTACACATATTTTGAAGAATTCTTTATCTTTTATGTTGATTAGCCTTTTGCTAGGAGATTCAGTAATAGAACCTTAGAATCATAACTTCAGGCCAGTGGATGACAAACTAAGGCATGAAATTGTTCAGATACTCACCGAATGCAAATCAAAGTTAGTTGGGGCCATGAATTCCTAAAACAAATTAAACTGATGTAAATTTTCACAGCGAATTGATTCATAGAGCCACAAGATGACTGATATAAAAAATGGAGATGTCCTGTTTCATGGTAATGCCTGTTATTCTGATATTGTGCAGTTGGAGCAGTTTAGGATGTAAAATAAATGTATTAGCCCACAGTACATGATGAACATTCATTTAAAGCTATTTTTCCAAAAATGTTGCTGCAACCAAGTTGTGCTTTTAGCTTTGGAAGCAAAATCTCTAGCAGGTGATTGCTCAACCTAATTTATACTTTCCTTTCATTTTGAAGCAACAACCCTGCCCATAAGTACTTCATGGCAGTAGATCCTGTCACAGGGGCATTGTATGTATCGGACACAAATAGTCGTCAGATCATCCGTGTTAAGTCTCTCAATGGAGCAAGGGATCTTGCTTCCAATTCAGAGGTGGTGGCAGGGACTGGAGAGCAGTGCCTGCCATTTGATGAAGCCAGATGCGGTGATGGGGGAAAGGCAGTCGAGGCAACGCTAATGAGCCCCAGAGGTATTGTCATTGAAAGAGTCTTCTCTTTGTCACTGTGTGCTTGTCTTCTGTTTGTCTGAGCTTAAATTTAACTGGTTAAATGTAACTGGTTTAATTGACTTCCCACTTTACTTTCTGAGTAAGAGATTGAATGTGGTGGCACACTGGTTACATTACTATACCATTCGTAAGGGACCAGGACTAACAATTCTGCTTTCAAAACCTATCATGTCAGCTGTGGAATTTAAATTTAGTTAATGATCATGAACTTAGGAAAAAATGTCCAATGAGTCTCAGTAATTAAGACTATAAACAATGATCAGCATTAATCCCATCTGACTAATAAATTCACTTGAGGGAGAATCTCTCTCTCTTTGACCAGGTCAAGGCTACATGTGACTCTAGATATCTGGCAAGTGGTTGGCTTTTAAATGCCCTCTGCAGTACTGTTCAAAAAGCTGGTGCAGTGCTAATTTTTTTAGGTGCCAGAGCTCACCAAAAATGGTGACAAGTAGGTCCCCAGAGCAGCGCCATGAGGTGCCCCGAGCTAACCCCTGAGGTGCCAGAGTGGTGCTCCAGTGAACTCCTGCAGTGTTGCACCCCTGGCAATTACAAATAAATGTCACCCTTTCAGGCAATTCCATGATCCCGAAAGTGATGGTAATTTAAATAATTCACTCAATTAATTGTCATGGAAAGGTAGATGGCCTGATATTTTCAAGAACATAAGAAAGATGCGTAGGTCGCGTGGCCCCTCAGGACTGTTAGGTCCAAAATCTGTCTATGTCTGCCTTGAATATGTTCAATGACTCAATGTCTACAGCTCTCAAAGATTCACAACTCTCAGAGAGCAAAGGCATTCCTTCTTATCTTCCCTTTCAATGAATGACTTCATATTCTGGAACTATAGCCCTTCATGTTCAACTCTACCATGAGGAAAAATGCCTATTAGCTACCCTGTCAGATCATACATGTCTCAATAAAATCACCAAACTTCCTGTGAGGATAAGGAAAAACTGCTCAATTTGTTTTGCAATCTAACAATTTGTGTTATGAGAACTTCCCATTTTCAGATGCCGCTGACTGGCATCAGCTTAAAAGATCCATGGCGCCAGTAGCTATAAATTCTCCAAGCCACATGAACAACCAAACAGATTTTAAAAAAATTCATAAATGTCATACCCGAAACCAGAAAGTACAATATGAAACTGATTTTATAAATATCATCCAAATGCACATTGAGGATTGGAGCATGCACATAGGATTGAAGATTGAAAAAGAAATTGAGAAGAGAACATTTTTAAATCGCGTGTATTTTAAAATATTTTCAAAAGGAGTTCACGATATGCACAAAACATATTCAGTCCTGGCACGAGGTTGTTTACAAAGCAATGTTTATGACTTAGCACGCGGTATAATAAACTCATAAATTAGTGCAATATTTTCAGAATATTTTACAGAGGGACATAGCAAGTAGTTTATATTGAGATGAGGTTCAGTGATTTAAATTGATTACACCACAGAAGATAATAAATAGTGCAAACTGTAGAGATATCACTAGCAGGAGCTTTAGAGTTTTTTCAACTTTACATGTCATTTAATACAAAAGTTGACCCCAAAGTTGTGAAAGCAAATACTTTTAAGTTTCCTATCAATGCTACAGTATAGATAAATGGAAATGAGATCACAGGAGAAAGGTTTGCACAGATTACTTACTTACATGCCTTAAAATACTCTGATGGATTATCATCTTCAGTTTTCCCAGGACTATTTTTAAAATATTATGAATACTGGAAAATTAAGAAATGATCTGCACTCTTTATAGGTTTAGGCTTCCAGATATCAGAAATTAATATTGCTAAGATTGATAGAAAATTATTTTCATGTGACTCATTAGTGTTTTGACTAATTTCACCATGTTTTCAACCTTCTTAATCAAAAATTGTTTTTATGTAGAGGAAGTTTTCAAAAAAATAGTCTAATTGGCTTATATAATTTTAAATGAGTTGATGTCTTATACATATATACAATATACAGATACACCAAAATTTGTAACTTGCTGCAGCCACACATGTATGTAAGATACGTTAACTATATGCCAAGGAGGAAAAAGAGATGGAATAAAAACAGGGGAATAAAAGTGACCCTTTGGTGGTCCAGAGTAGTTTATGGTTAGGGTACAAGGAGGTTCAATTGCATGACAGTTGTTGGGTAAAAGCTGTCCTTGAGCCTAGAGGTGCTGGGCTTCAGGCTTCTGTGCCTTCTATTTGAAGGTTAAGTGAGAAGCGATTATAATGATGTGGATCCTTTATAATGGTGGCTACCTTCTTTGGCCAGTGTCTCACATAAATGTCTTCAATGAATGGGAAGTTGATGCCTGTGATGGATTTGGCTAGGTTTGCCACCTTCTGTAGCCTTCTGCCGTCCTGGGCATTTGAGTTTCCCAGCCAAGCCACAATGCCAAATTTCCCAGGAGTATGAGGTTTGATAAAAAGAATTACCTTTGAAAATTACTGGGATATTTACTGAGAAGCGAATAAATGCATACGTAATTTGATGAAAATTCTTATTTCTATCTCAAACAAAACTTACAGTCATCGATGATAAATAGCTATCTCATGCTAATGGCAAGTAATCAATAAGCTTCCACATATTTTTTTGTGTAATTACTGTAGAAATATCTGTTCAAAGTACCTTTTTCTTTGAAAAAACTTGGCAAACAAACTGTGTATGCTATCAGATTGAAAGAGCTCGCCTGTTTAAAATGATAGTTAAAGAACATATAAGATTTCATTAATTGGTTGTCAATCAATAACTCCTGGTAGAAGCTTTTAAGGACAGCATTAAAAGCCCCACAAGTCGGTAAGTTTTCACTAAGGGGATTAAGTAAAAGGAAAAACAAAAATGGCTAATCTTTGTCCATATATTAGTGTCAGTTGTGCATGATCTAGTGAGTTCACTGTGGGATTTTGGAATATATCGAGGTAATTAAAACACTCTGCCCTGTCTTTAATTAGCACTCAAACAGAACCTGTTGGATAATTCATTATCATTGTTTTGCAGACATCTGTCAGTACTGGGTGCTGTAATGGTTCCAATTGTTTTTTTTAACTTATGCTGATCAAGGTGAAGTCAATGGTGGAAATTTGAATATTTCCATTTGCCCTTCTAACAGCAGCATAAAAGATTCCAAGCTCAAAGATGGTCAGTATCAGGTTAGAATTCCCTCTGCAATACCCCACCAGCATGTCAACATCTGCCTCAAAATTTTACCATCTGCAGCACCACTATGAATCTTCACACATCAGCCATCCTTGTGACATCCTTGACTAAATTGGCCAGCACATTTGAACTGACCTTTCTATTGAGCAGTTCTGATTTATTCATTCCTGCTAGGAAAGGGATTTAGAATGTATGTCTTTATAAGAGTTAGGGCTGTTTGCATGGGATTTAAATGTGGATCTCGAAAGGCCAGTGTTCTGTCCAATTGAAAATGCTTCCCTCGATGGTCCTAATTGTTCTTGCCCTCTTCCCAGGGATTGCAGTGGACAAGAATGGATTAATGTACTTTGTGGATGCAACTATGATAAGGAAAGTCGACCAAAATGGAATTATTTCTACATTGCTTGGTTCCAATGACTTGACAGCAATTCGTCCTCTGAGCTGTGATTCCAGCATGGATGTAAGCCAGGTAAAATCTTCTAGAAAAGGCAGTATCTGTCTTCCATAGGATTTATTAAATCAATCTGGAGTCCTTAATTTAATACTCTGGTTAGGTAGAGCATTACCAAACTGAAAATAATTGAATATTCTGCATTTATTTTGATGCAGTTTAATTTATAATTGGCATTTGGAATAGCCACAATGCAATGTCTGAGCTCGTCAAGAATGGTTCATCTAAAATTGCAGGTAGTTTTTGAGGACTCTATTCAAAATGAAAATTTAAAAGGTTTCATGAGGAAAAGACTGACTCAACTGCAGTTCAAGTTGGCACCATTTCAAATAATTTAGAAGACTTATGAAGATGTAGTCTAATAAAATGATTTGGCTCTCTTCAAAGCTACAAGGGATCAAGTTTTATCAGAGTATATATGATACAAGGGGGGGATGATATAGTATTGATGTGATATCATTAATTGGAATGGGCAAGGGAGAAATTACTTCAATTATGGAGAAAAGACATGTCTCAGAACTTCTGCAATGTTAGTGATGAAATTGAGGGAAAATTGCAAAAGTATTTGTGTGTGATCTGAAAAGAGAATGGTTTATAAGTTCTTGTCTCAGTAGGGAATGACAGGGGCAAGAGAGTGGCATTTAGTGGGACCATTCAAGAAGTTCAGCTTTAAGTCTAGAAGACCCTTATTCAAATTTACACAAATTAATTATTTCAAATATCTACCTAACTATAGTATGCAATAAAAAGAGACAAATTACCTTGAAAGCCATGTAAGCCATATAATGCCTTTTCATTGAAATTATTATTTTTTGCTTAAACTACCACATTCAATGCTGCAAATTCCCATTTTCCTCTACTTAGGTACGATTAGAGTGGCCAACTAATCTTGCTATCAACCCAATCGATAATTCTCTTTATGTCTTGGAGAATAATGTCATTCTGCGGATTACAGAAAACCATCAGGTCAGCATTATAGCTGGCCGACCTATGCACTGTCAGGTTCCTGGCATTGACTACTCACTCAGCAAGCTGGCCATACACTCGGCCCTGGAGTCTGCCAGTGCCATTGCTGTCTCCCACACTGGCATACTTTACATTGCAGAAACTGATGAGAAGAAAATAAATCGTGTCCGCCAAGTGACAACCAATGGGGAAATCTCCCTCTTGGCAGGAATGGCATCAGACTGTGACTGCAAGAACGATGTCAACTGTGACTGCTTCTCGGGTGACGATGGATACGCCACAGATGCAAAGCTGAATTCTCCGTCATCACTGGCAGTCTCACCGGATGGAACCATCTACATAGCTGACCTGGGGAGCATCCGTATCCGAGCAGTTAATCGAAACAAGCCACAGATGAACTCAATGAGCTTCTACGAGGTTGCTTCAGCTGCTGAGCAGGAGCTTTATGTTTTCAATTCAAATGGAATACACCAGTATACAACGAGTCTCATCACTGGTGACTACATATACAATTTCTCCTATAGTCTGGATAATGACATTATGGAGGTAACTGACAACAACGGAAACACCTTAAAGATCCGAAGGGATAGCAACGGAGTGCCACGGCATTTACTGATGTCGGATAACCAAGTGTGTTCTCTGACCATTGATGCTAACGGCGGACTAAAGATGGTGTCAGTCCAGAACCAAGAGCTGGTAATGTTTACTTACAATGGGAATAGTGGCCTCCTGGCAACTAAAACAGATGACATTGGTTGGACCACTTTCTTTGAGTAAGATTTATTTACTTATTGAGTACCTGTTTGTGCAGAAGTGTGAAGTGTGTATCAGTTGAGTGTGATTACCTGTAGGAATTTATTACTCCTGAGTTCCTGCCATATCTCACCTTGGATTTGCAGAACTTGTGAAAACAGCACCACATAGAATGGGTAATGTTCCATTTCCTTAAACTATGAAACTCTGAGCTGCACTACTCTATGGTAATTTCATTTGCTTTAATTAGTTTAATGATTAGTATGCTAATTAATGCAGATGGATAGGTTTGGATGACATTTGAAGTAAAGTCAGTAAACCTAGAGTAATGAGTATTAAATTCAGGCTGCAGCATCTGGTGAGGACTTGAAGTAGTGTGATATTTGAACATTTGAGTTTTGAAAGAAAAAAGGGTTTATGAGTTTGAATTAAATTATTCTTTGAAAATCAAACGTATTTAGATTTACTTCCAAAGAACTGCAACATTTATATTTGGGGAAGAAATTGGTAAGATTTTTTTCTGATCACGACATCATGTATCAATTTGTAAGAACCTACTTTTTATTTATTTCTCACAGATTTATTCACTATAATTTGAACAAAAATCTGTGTAATATTTTCCTGTTGAAGTGAGACATAACATGTTGATAGGATTTACAAAACAAGTTAGTCTGGGTTCTTCCAAATGAGGGAGAAGGGCTGTGTTGGAGAGTGGGGAAAATGTTTGTGTGCTAAAGTCATAAGATCACCAGCTATTTTAGTGTATGAAACCCTTGATTGTGATGTACAATTTAAGGTGAATGTTTTGCAATTAATTCTTTGAAATATTGGAGCTTCAGCATCACAAACCAACAATTTTTATTTTATTATTTACAATATAATGGTGAAAAACTACTTCCGTGGCATGCAGCCCAAAACAGAACAGCACATGGCATAAAAAAAATGAAACATTCATATTATAAATGACAACAAATAGTTCCATAATTCCCACACAATTTTAAAAAGAGCATGAATTCCCTCTGTGTGACTCATTTTTTTCATATACATCAAAAAGTGAAGCTCAAAAATCACAGACCTTTAAACTTCCTCATTATCTTCATCCTAAATGATTATTGTCTTTGTTTCATTCAGTTCCAAGTTTTATCTGGTTTCCTCTGTAGTTCAGTAATTGTTCAATGTGTGACTTGTGGGTTGACCTGATATCATTTATTTGTACTTAGTTATGACAGTGAAGGACGACTGACAAATTTGACTCGTCCCACTGGTGTAGTAACCAGCTTGCATCGAGAAATGGAGAAGTCAATCAATATTGACATTGAAACTTCCAACAGAGAGGACGATGTTACTGTCACCACTAATCTTTCTTCAGTAGATGCATCTTACACCCTGGTTCAAGGTAAATAATCTGTTTTTTTATAAATGGTGTGATTTGAAATTGCTAGATAATTTTTAAATTTTTAAATGTAGACATACAGCACGGTAACAGGCCCTTTCAGTCCACGAGCCCTTGCTGCCCAATTACACCCAATTAACAAACAACCCCAGTTCGTTTTGAATGGTGGGAGGAAATTCACACATACACGAGAAGAAAGTAAAATCCTCTTACGGACTGTGCTGGATTCGAATCCAGGTTGCCGGCACTGTAACAGTGTTGAGCTAAATGCTTACTATCCATGTCACCCCTATGCTAACCGTACCAATTATGCATTTGTTAAGAATGCATAATTGTAACTTCAATTATGTACTGATTTAGATTTTATTCATTTGCATAGTGTAGCAAGACCATTATTTAATGCTCATCTCTATTGAAATTGAATTGTTTTTATAGAGAATAAATGTTACTTGAAGTATTTGTGGAAATGATAAGACTTGTTGCATTGGTCTGACCAAGTAAGTGCTTGCTTTAGCAATTCTCTCATTGCTATAAGCTCTAGATCTCTGAAAATAAAGATTGATTTTACATTCAATGAGTGAAAGAATAAAAATGCATGGAGTGATACTACATTTACATGGTCTTTAATGTGGCATGTAAATATTAATTCATCTTGTACAGAGTACCTATGGATAGATGTTAAAATTCTCAAAGATACACTACACTTTAAAACACCAATGCCCGAAGAGGGCGCACAAAATCAGTGCAGACTCGAAAGGCCAACATGGCCTGTTTCCGCTCCGTAAATGGTTATATGGTTATTTATAATATCTAGCAATAAAAATTATATTTTCTCCAATTTTTAATTTGATTTTATTAAACAGCTGTACAATTTGGTTACCTTGAATCCACTTTTACTGAAAAATTAGAATATTGTAAAGCATCTTTTTTCAGCATACTTGGCAATAAACTGAACTTATGAAGTAAAATTTTGACACAATTGTTTGTTCTATTGAAACTTGGAAATAAAACTGATCAAAATCATATTAAAGATAAAATGATAATTATAAGTCACTCTAAAAGCATTGTATTGGATGCTTACACTCTTATCAAATGCCATGTTTGTTGAAACAGAAACATAAGCAATGGACTTTGCTTGTATGACTGTTAAATTACCTTCATTGTCAGCTCCAGATTTTGTGCCCAATGTCTTTCAATTATAATTTAGAAATGTACAAATCCCAATGCACATCCTTTGACGTTTTCTAAATATTGATGTGATTCCTCCATTAGATCAAGTGAGAAACAGTTACCAGCTTTGCAACAATGGCACCCTCCGCGTGATGTACGCCAACGGAATGGGGGTCAGCTTTTACACTGAGCCTCATATCCTCGCTGGGACCATTAGTCCAACAGTCGGACGGCGCAATATCACACTACCAGTGGAAAATGGACTGAACTCAATTGAATGGCGCCTCAGGAAGGAGCAGATTAAGGGAAAAGTCATTGTGTTTGGAAGGAAACTTAGGGTAGTTCACTATAAGCATTTTATTTTACATTCTGTGGATCCAACTGTCCTTAGGATTTGTGGCACGATGATGTAATTTATTTTTCTAAGTGACTTACAGCATGTGCATTCCTTTACATGTTATTTAGTTCCACTATTTCGACAGAGAAGTACAGCCAAGCCTCAAAATACAGATGACCATTATTGTTCCTCTTGTGCAGTAACATGGCAAATCTATATCCCTACAACAGATGGCACAGCTCAACATCTCACTCTTTATTGACCCTGACCCTAAAAAAAAAACAAATCCCTATTGTCATTGGCAGGTAGAAGCTCTTAAAGAGTTTGTTCATGCCTGCAGTTGACAAGATGCCAATCACGCTGTGCTTTTTTTTATTAGCTTTGCATGTTTTCTTTCAATCTCATGAGGCTGATAATCATATTGGATGTTTCTGAAAATGCATTAATTAAAACAAGTCATCAGATATTCACATATATTGACAATGACTTCAGTGCCTGGCACTCATAACTTCCGATGGGAACCTTTTCTTACCTCACAGCTTAAGGAAACGAAAGTGGATTGAACACAAGGTCAGGTGGACGCAATTTAACCAGTCAAATTGGCATTCCTCTAGTTATCCTCTTCTTCCAAGCACTTTGATTCACATTGGCAAATCCCCTCAGTTTCTGTAACGATAGTTCTGGCCAAAAAAAATGTAATTAAAAGTAGCTTCCACAAAATATCAGGGAAGCTCAACTACCAGCAGGAAGTAAGTTTAAATTTTAAAGTGACCAATCCATAGTTTGCAGGAAATTCTTATTATAGGTGATGTACAGATTCTCCCAGTTGAATCACCCCTTTCGGGTGAAGATTCCAGGATTTGCTGGGGTTTCAGTATCCAGCATGTTCACTGGGTCTAAAATGGAGCAGCAACCTACTTTCCCTGTATTTTGCTTTCTTTTCAAATTTCTTTTTTCTTGAAAATGTAATTTGGATTTCTTCTAAAGTTGGTCACTGAGATGTTTACTGTCCACAACTGAAGCAACTCACCAAGGTCAGTTCAACACCTCCTCCCAAATTCGTGACCACTCCACCTCAAGCAAGTTTTCAAACAAGGAAACCTACCCTATTATATGGTTTGAAGCAGAACACCAGGTGTTTCTGTTGAAATCAACAATAGGTATCAATAAATTATTTTTGTTTCAATTTTCAAGAACAGAAATTGTCTACCCGACGTCACTTGGAATAAAAAAAACATGCATTAGCAAAAGGATGCCCTCATGATCTATGTAGATCAAGATCGAATCCAGATCCCAGGTCTGAAGGAGCATCAGGCTTTGACTCCTTTATTCATAACTCCCTTCAGAGAAATCACAGGACAAACTCATTTCATGCACAGTACACTTGAGCCACCAAGAAAGCATTATTTTAAGCAGCAAAACTAAATTATGATAAAATCTCAGTTTATTTAATTTAGATAATGAAATTACTTCTTCAGGTTCCTTGGAGATGTGTATCTCTGTCATGTTACTTTATGTTTTCATAATTTAAACTTGTAGAAATTAATTTTCTCCTAATTCTTGAGGGTATAATGTATTTGTTTTTCCAAAGATGTGAAGAAAATAAGGTGTGCATTCTTTAAAACTTCATTTGAGAAGTGAAAAACTGATAATTAAATTGTTAATCACGATGTTCCTGCTCATTAGCAAAAGCTGAATGCATTCCAGTTTCTTTGAACTTGTGCCAGATTGCAATCACTTAAATTATATTGATGATAATGTCATTTGAAAGCATTCTACTGTATTGGCAAAGATACAAAATTCAATCACCTACACTAGGCAAAAACCATTATAATTAAAATGAAATAAATTGTTCCAATGATCGCACACGAGGCCTGTTTTAACTAAAGTGAAGCACGTTTATGATGTGGTTCTTTAATTTTAAACAGGTGCATGGACGCAATTTGCTTTCCATTGATTTTGATCGTAATTCCCGGACAGAGAAGATTTACGATGATCATCGCAAATTTACTTTGAGGATTATTTATGATTCTTTGGGTCGTCCCACAATCTGGCTCCCAAGCAGTGGCCTCGCTGCAGTTAATGTCTCGTATTCTTCTAGTGGAAAAGTGATTGGAGTTCAACGAGGTGCGATGAGCGAGAAAAATGAGTATGATGATCAGGGCAGGATTATATCACGGGTTTTCTCTGATGGAAAAGTCTGGAGCTACGCTTACCTTGACAAGGTATGTTTATTTAGACATACTATTGTTCACAGGAAATTAAGAATTCCTGCTTTCTCTCACTGCATTGTGGTTGACTTGTTGATTATGAGATTATGATCTGTAAGCAAGATTGTTGATCTTGAATATGCAGTGTAAAGACAAAATCATATTTGAATATGGAGTTAGCTTTAAAATGACAATTCTATTTGTCGGCATTGAAATTGGAAACTTGTTCCACTTTGAAGGGCCACAGAATTTATTTGCCAACCATTGATTAAAATTCATAGTTTTCGCTAATTTGCTTGCGAACAGCAACAACAGTGCTCAGCTTATGCTTACAAGATTTTCCATTTCTTTCAACCTCACGATCACACAGCCCAATTGTGAAAGGTACTGAACAAGACTTTCTCAATTGAACATATCAATGGAACTTCCAACGTGTAGTCAAAGGAATTATTTATGATCTAATATGATGCAGAATAGAATGGATTAAGAACATAAGAAATAGGAGCAAAAGTCAAGACTGCTCCACCATTCAATAAGATCATGGCTGATCTGATGATAGGCTCCTGTCCACCTACCTGCCTTTTCCCCATATCCCTTACTTTCCCCATTGGTAAAAATCTATCCAATCTTGCCTTAAATATATTTATTGAGGTAGCCTCCACTGCCTCAATGGGTAGTGAATTCCATAGATTTACCACCCTCTGGGAAAAGCAGTTCCTCCTCATGTCCATCTTAAATCTACTACCCTGAATCTTAAGGCTATGTCCCCTAGTTCTGGTCTCCCCCACCAATGGGAACAACTTACCCACCTCTTACCTATGCATTTCATAATTTTATACGTTCCTATAAGATCGCATCTGATTCTTCTGCAAGAATAAAGATTATTCATAAATGGTTCGATACACTCATGGGGCACGGGCGTCATTGGCAAGGCCTGTATTTACTGCCACTTCTTGAGAAGGTGGTGGTACATCGCTTTCTTGAACTACTGCCGTCCTTCAGGTGAACGTTCACCTAATGTATAATTGGACTGGAAGTTTTAGGTTTTAGAGACAAAAACGATGAAGGAATGACAATATAATTCCAAGTCAAAATGGCAAATTATAAAGTGGACTGGCCAGGAGGTGGTGGACCCATACATTGGTAGAGTTCATAGGTTTGGGAAGTATCATCAGAGCAGGCCAGGTGAGTAACTGGGGTGTGCATTTCACCCACCGTACTCCATTGCTGAAAAACATGAATATTTAGGGGGCTAATCAAGCAAGTTCTTCGATCTGCAGGGCGGAGAACAATAATAGGAAAAATTTAAATCTCGTCAATAACTCATTAAAATTCAGGTAAATAAAGTTACTTAATAAGATACATGCATGCACCTCATTATGGCTGCTTTTGTCCACACGAAAATGCCTTGCACTGTTTTAGTTTATTAATTGTTTTCTTGACAACCCCTATTAAAAATAATCACACCTTTTAGATCATGTGAATACTTGGTTTGTTGCAAGGTTGAATAAAAGAAACAATTGAAAGTGTAAGACCTTCACACGCAAATACAAAAAAAAAAACCAAATCCACATCGAAGAGAAGAAATAAAATCAGAACATTGTTTAGCCACAATAAGATGATAAAAAGTTAAGCTGTGAACTGGTGCTTTATTTGTGGTCTTTTCCAGATTCAAATGCTTTTGAAACTAGGGCAAAACCTGTACTTGCATGCTAGTTATCAAAATATGGCAACATTTACAAAGAACATGTGACAAGGTCATTGGAATTTCAGGCACGAGAGTCAATCCCTCTTGATTATAAACAGGTCAAATAAACAGAGTGTCTGCCAAGTGTTCCCTGTAATACTCTCTTCCTTCCCTAAAGGGAAATGTTTCTTCTCAACTAATAACCAATTGTACTCCTAAAAATTAATTGACTTCAGTCAATCAAGAGAGTAATTTGCACTTTCCAGGTGGGTAATATAATCATGTGAAGCTGAATGATTAATTCAGGAAAATAGAAGCAGAGTAGAAATGCAAAATCAGTGGAATGCACAAAGGTGCAAATCTGTTTGGCTAACCAGTGGTCAAACATATTAATTGTCCTCTACTTATGGAAAACAAATACAAATTAATAGGGACTGATCAGAGATAGTCAGAGGATGGGTCCACCGCCCTCTGCAAAGTGTCTTTGGTGAGCCAGCTAGTAAGAAAATTGATGGTACTAGAAATTATCTATATCAGGGTGGCCAAACTTGCTTAACGTAAGAGCCAAATATTATAAACTTCGATGTTTGAGTGCGCAAGGCATGAAAAAAAATTACATAAACATTTTTAGTCTTACATTCATATTTTGTCACAACATTTATATATAAATATTAAGAAATACATATACTTAACAATATTTATTCATGTATGTAGTTTTAAAACTGCTAATTTGCATTACTTACAATACATACCAAATATTTTAAAAATCTTGACTGATTATTATGAGTCTCCATCTTGGCTGTGAATCATTGGAAATCTGGCTGATAGGTTGTAAAGGCAGTACGAGTTAGCTCTGTCAGGTGTTAATTTGTAAGGATTGCATGATTCATCGACTTTCACAAACTTCATTACAGAGTACAGTGTGAGGGGCAGCCAGGGCGTTGGGAGCTCTGATGGACAGGCAGCCAGGGCCTAGGCAAGATTCCGCGGCTGGACCGTCGGGAGCTCGGGTGGGCGTGCGGACGGGGCCTAGGTAAGAGCCCGCGGTCAGGGCATTGGGAGCTCTGGATGCAGGTAGCCTGCACAGGCCTGGATTAACCATTTAGCAAAATAAGCATGTGCTTAGGGCACCAAGGGAAAGGGGGCACCACAGAGTTCTTTTCCACTGTCGGATTTACCATGGCGCAGCTGAACTAGGGCCCCACGAAAAGGGGCCCCCAAAATAAATGGAAAAAAAAATAAATATATATATATATACAGGGTATACTTAATATAGCTGTGGGGTCTGGCCTGGAACAAAACTCAATTTTTATTATTGAGACTTAATGTTTTGTCAGTTAGATAATGGAAGGGTCGAGGGGAACCATTGTTGGGCTGTCTTTAGGGCATCAGCTAGACTTGATCTGCCCCTGAGCCTGGATCAGACTGACACTCTGCTAATTTCACTGCCCACAACACAGCCAAGCATGCCACAATCATGCGATTGCAAGCCACGCTCACTAAAACTACCACTGTGAGCACCAGCTCATATGATTCCTGTCTCAGCCAACTTATCTCTGTGAGCTGCACATGATATGTCAAAGAGCCACATATGGTTTGGCCACTCCTGATCTGTATGGCTGTTGATAAAATATTTGATAAGCTTCCATGTGGTTGGCTGGTCCAGAGGTTTAACACACATGAGATCCATTGGATTTAAAATTGACGATGGTAGAAGGTAGAGGATGGTGACTGAACGATGCATTTTTGATTGAAAATTTGTAGCCTGTGATGTCACCACAGATCAGTGCTGGAATCTGTATTTTTTTATATATATATATAGAAATGACAGGTTTTCAGGGTAAGATCAGGAAGTTTGGAAAATTGAATCATAGAGACCAAAGATGTTTGTGTAATGATACAGCAGGATAGAGCATATAGAGAACAAAAAACAGTAAAGTATAGAAACAGGCCCTTCACCCCAAATATCTCTGCTGAAGATGATGTTCAAATCATACCCAAACTCTTCTGCTTGCCACTGAAACATATCTCTCCATCCCCTTCACATCTATCTATTCAGAACCCACTTAAATGCTGCTGTTGTATCTGCTTCCACCTCTACTCCTGGAGGCTGTTCTAGGCACCTCTTTGTAAAATAATTGCCCCTTAAACTTCCTCCCCCTCACCTCTCCACTGGGGAGAAGATTCTGACTGTCCAGCTCAGTGATTCTCAACCTTTTCTTTCCACTCACGTACCACTTTAAGTAATCCCTATGCCGTTGGGGCTCTGTGATTAGTAAGGGATTGCTTAAGGTGGTATGTGAGTGGGAAGGGGAGGTTGAGAATCACTGCTTTAGACCCAATTGTTAGTGAAATATTTTGCTTGAGAAAAATTCTCATTGGCCCATTTCCTTTGGAGTATGACACCGTGCACATAACGAGTCAATTAGGTACAATTAAAACAGTGGTTTTCAAACTTTTTTCTTTCCACCCACATACTACCTTAAGCAATGACTCACTAATCATATAGAGAATACTTAAAGTAGAAAGAAAAAGGTTGAGAATCACTGGTCCAGCCTATCAATGCCACTCACGATTTTAAAAACCTCTGTCATGTCTCCCCTCTGCCTTCTATGTTCCAGACAAAGCAACTCAGGTTTCTCCATTCTCTCCCCCTAAACTCATACCATCTAAATCAGCCATGTTCTAAATCCTGGGGGCCACAGCACATTTAAGGGGTGGGGTGGGGGTGCCACGGACTGAAATCATTAAATTTTTTTTTTTTTTTTTTTACGTAGTCGGTAGGAGAGAAGTACAGAAGAAAGCAACCAAACCACACTTGTATGTATTTGACACATATTCCTCTAAAACCATCGTATCCATGTATCTGTCCAAATATTTCTTAAACATTGCAATCGGGCTTGTCTCAACTACCTCTTCTGGTAGCTTGTTCCATTAATTCACCACCCTCAGCAAAAAAAAAATAAAGTTACGCCTCAGGTTCTGATGAAGTCTCTCCCCTCTCACCCTAAACCTATGTAATCTGGTTAATGATACCTCTACTCTAGGCAAAAGACTCTGCAAAAGGTCATGGACACTTTCTTTCCCAGCATTATCGGATTCCTGAAAAATAATGTCACCTTTGTTCTATCCTAACTGATCTCTCTCTGTAGTTCTAACTCTGTGCTGTAATTTTAATTGCTGTACTATGAATGGGCTGACTGCTGGATTGCACACAAAACCACCTTTCCACTGCACATGACAGTAGACATGAATATGAATGGCTATGCCACTGATATAGAAGCTTGGCCACGATTTTGATGAATGGTAGAGGTGACATGAAGTGCCATCTGGCCTTTACCTGGTCCGAATTCATTTAGGTTCTGAAGGTAATTTCATCTCCAATCTTCAGGTCATCTCAGTCTTCTTAAACACATTCTTTGTTCATTTAAACTCAGTGCAGAATGGACGTTCCCAGAAACAACTCCATTTCTCTTTTGATTATTTTTAAATGAGATCTGATTTTACTTTTAAAACCTTGTTACTGGCAGGCTTCTCTTGTAGGTTCATATCTCATTGTTACTCCATCACAATTATGGTAGAAGCATCCATCTCACTTAAATTTATAATATTCTTGTATTAAGACTTTTTCAAATTACACTCTTTTATATGGGTAATGAATAGGATAAAGGAATACAACTGAGATATAATCAGCCAATCATAAAAGTGATGGTCCTTTGAAGGAGTTATCCAATTATTTCAACTCCTTACTCTTTCTCTACTGGTCTACAAGATTTTCTTTAATGTGCATGTTCAATTCCCTCAGGAAAGTTACTGCTTAATCTGCTCATGCCACCCTATTGGAGATTGCATCCACACCATAGCCACTGACCGAGCTAATTGAAATAAATATTGAAATATTTTGGAGAAAATATTTAAGTAGAAAGGAATACATTGGTAAAGTCTGCAGAAAGAATAAACTAGTTTGAGTCTTAAAGTTTTTGTGTTTCATATGCTGTTAAAATCCATTCTATTCTATTGTATAACATTTACGATCAAAATCACACTGCAATTCATCTGCTTCTTAATAAATTGTCTCAAATTTATTTAAACAAAATATTATTATGTATTTTTAACTGAGAGTGTAAGACAAATGTAGAAATTCAAAGGCCCATTGCACAGATATTTCAGCATGTCATACACAGATTCGAAGAATCCAATTTCTACACCTAGAGTATTATTCCAGGGTATTTATGGTTCTGGCTGCCCTTGTAAAGAGGATGAAACAATTTGTAGCCTTATTAGTTTTCTTAATGCTCTCTCAGCTGGAAAACTCAAGGGTGAATAAAAGAAAGAATTTGTAATCTTCCTAATAAAGTTCATAAAACCTTGAACCGAAAGCTCACTTTCTCCCACTGAAATTGTTCCATATTTTTTTTTATGAACATCAAAAGATTGATATAGAAACTTGAAAGATTGAATTCAATTTTTATGTTTCTGAGTATACCAACAGTACTGATGTGAGCTAATAAATGCATATTGAGTAATCATGGAGCCTGGTTATCACTGTTCATTTCAAAATAAGCTTAACATATTGCAATTTTCTCCGTTTGCACCAAAAAAGTCTATTGAGTTGGTGTTAACAAATATATTTGGCGCCTATTGAAGTGGTTTACAAATAGAAAAAGAGAGATGTGATGTAATGCTCTTATCAGGCATTCATAGAATGATACGTGAAAGAAGGAAGGCATCCATCTCAATATGCCAGATCTTTAAAATTGCTATTCACCCTTTCCCCAGTGAACCATGAATTTTTCCTCTCTGAGCACAATTTATCCAAGCCTTCATGAAAATTAT
The DNA here is from genome assembly GCF_036971445.1 of Narcine bancroftii. NCBI lineage: Eukaryota > Metazoa > Chordata > Chondrichthyes > Torpediniformes > Narcinidae > Narcine > Narcine bancroftii. The sequence continues at coordinate 15,835,008 of NC_091477.1, forward strand.
GATGAATTTGCTCTTGGCACATTGGTACAATCACAGAAATACAGGCTGCAATTTATTTTCCAGTTTTGCTCGATTAGCAAAAAGCCATTGCACATCAATGTGCAGAGAGTCATCTGTTTCACCTACAATCTTGAATCATTTGGTTTCAGTGGTCCATGATAAGATATGCTGTCTAATGACTCCACAGGTACACCAGTTCGATGTACTGGGAGCAGACTCAGTTGTGGTTCTCCTTCAGCACCTTAAACAAAGAACTTCAATTTGGGCAATGGCATATTTGGAATTGCATCTAAGCAAATGGTTACTATTTTTGAGAGGCACTGGGATGTGGGAAAATTATGAAAACATTTAATTTATCCAGTTTCTAAAACATTTTTTTTATTTTCAACAGTCAATGGTACTACTTCTCCAGAGTCAACGACAATACATCTTTGAATTTGACCAAACGGATCGTCTTCATGCAGTGACCATGCCTAGTGTAGCCCGTCACACAATGTCTACTCACAATTCTATTGGTTACATCCGCAACATCTATCATCCTCCTGAAAGCAATGCTTCAATGATTTTTGATTTCACGATGGAAGGAAGGATATTGAAATCTGCTTATTTGGGCACTGGCCGACAAGTGTTTTATAAGTATGGAAAGTTGTCAAAGCTCTCTGAGATCCTTTACGACAGCACTGCTGTCACCTTCGGTTACGATGAGTCAACCAGCGTGCTCAAGATGGTCAACTTGCAGAGCGGTGGGTTCTCTTGCACAATTCGCTATCGGAAAATCGGCCCGCTAATAGACAGACAAATCTATAGATTCTCAGAGGAAGGCATGGTTAATGCACGATTTGATTACACGTACCATGATAACAGCTTCCGAGTTGCCAGCATGAAGCCAATTATCAGTGAAACGCCACTTCCCGTTGATTTGTATCGTTATGATGAGATATCGGGTAAGGTTGAGCATTTTGGAAAGTTTGGAGTTATATATTATGATATTAATCAGATCATAACCACGGCTGTGATGACGTTGAGCAAGCATTTTGATACTCATGGGCGCATCAAAGAGGTGCAATATGAGATATTCAGGTCACTCATGTACTGGATGACTGTTCAATATGACAGCATGGGAAGAGTGATAAAGAGAGAGATCAAACTCGGCCCTTATGCGAATACTACCAAATATACATATGACTATGACGGAGATGGCCAGTTACAGACGGTTGCTGTGAACGATAAAGTAACTTGGCGCTACAGTTATGACTTAAATGGCAACCTCCATCTGTTGAATCCTGGAAGCAGCATTCGTCTCATGCCTTTGCGTTATGATCTCAGAGACAGGATTACCCGTCTTGGAGATGTTCAGTACAAGCTGGATGAAGATGGCCTTCTTTCTCAACGAGGCTCTGATATATTTGAATACAATTCTAAGTGTCTACTGACCCGGGTTTACAGCAAAACCAATGGGTGGAGTGTGCAGTATCGATATGATGGTCTAGGACGCAGAGTTTCCAGCAAAACCAATTTTGGCCAGCATCTGCAGTTCTTTTATTCAGATCTGAACAACCCAACTAGGGTAACCCACATCTATAATCACTCCAGTTCAGACATCACTTCCCTCTACTATGACCTGCAAGGGCATCTTTTTGCCATGGAAATTAGCAGCGGAGAAGAGTTCTACATTGCTTCAGACAACACAGGAACACCTTTGGCAGTGTTCAGCAGTCGAGGCCTTATGATTAAACAGCTTCAATACACTGCCTATGGTGAAATATATCATGATTCCAACCCTGATTTCCAACTTGTTGTGGGATTCCATGGTGGCTTGTATGACTCTCTTACAAAGTTGGTGCACTTTGGTCAGAGAGACTATGATGTCCTAGCTGGACGTTGGACAGCACCTGATTACTCCATATGGAATGATATTGGCAAAGATCCTGTCCCCTTTACTTTATACATGTTCAAAAACAACAATCCTCTCAGTAATGTGCAGGATGTGGAAGACTATGTTACAGGTGAGTGATAAGATCATTAACAAGTTTTAAAAGTGAGAGTATTATATACTGATGAATTAGATTATTGAGAAGATTTTCTAAATAAGCAATAATTTATTACTGCATAATTCACAAATGGTTTGATTTGTTTTTCAGCAGAATTATCTTGAATTTGGGCATGAGGCGTTCATTTCTCTGTTCTGAGAAATTTATTTTTCAGTCTAGGGAGATGTATTTATTGCCTTTATCCTCTGAGCCTCCATTTCATTCAGGATTGGCCTTCTTGAGAGTACTAGTAAAAGAATCACCGCCGGACTTTTTGCCAAGGCTGCCTTATATGACACCGCCACCACTTCAAAACAGTTAATGCAAGAACCTACATGCTAAGTATAATTCTCCATTGTTGTACACCAGCTGTTCTCATCCTTTTTCTTTCCACTCACATACCACTCAAAGTAATCCCTATGCCATTGGTGATTAGTAAGGGATTTACTTAAGGTAGTGTGGGTGGGAAGGGAAGGTTCAGAACCACGCTCTAGACCCAATTGTAACTGAAATATTTTGCTTGAGAAAAATTGTCATTGGCCCATTCCCTTTGGAGTTATGACACCGTGCACATAACGAGTCAATTAGAACAGTGGTTTACAAAATTTTCTTTCCACCCACGTACCACCTTAAGCAATCCTCTACTAATTACAGAGCACCTATGGCACAGGGTATACTTAAAGGGGTATGTGAGTGGAAAGAAAAAGGTTGAGAACCACTGTTGTACACCAACTTTAGTAATAAAAGCAGTTGTATGAAAAAAAAATTAATCTGAATCTTTTACTTTTGGTTGTATTTGATTGTTTAGTTTGAGAGTGCCCCGAATCATGAAGAAAAATATTTTGCAAAATGAAGCACTTTCTCAGTAAATCTTGGTCAACTGTAGCAGGGGATTGGCAATAATGTGCCTTAAGTTAACTTATGGAGGCCTGTCTTGAAGTCATCATTCCCACTCAGACACCATCCTGATTTTGACTCACTTCATCTAGAATCAATATGTACTAAATTGGGAATCAATTTTTGTATTGGGATTGGATGAAATTAGAACATCGAACACCACAGCATAGTACAGGCCCTTTGGCCCTCGATGTTTTGCAACCTGTATATTTCTACCAAAAAAAAACCCTCCTTAACTCATAATACTCTATTTTTCTTTCATCTACGTGCTTCTTAAGGGTCTCTTAAATGCACCTAATGTAGCAGCTTCAACCACGATCCCTGGCAAGGCATTCCAGGCACCCTCAACTCTGTATGGACAAAAAAAATCCCTGATGTCTCTCCTAAACTTTCCTCCCTTCACTTTGTACAGCTGTCCTCTGGTTGCTACTTCTGCCCTGGGAAAAAGACACTGGCAGTCTACCTTATCTCTATATCCCAGAATCTTGTAGACTTCTGTTAAGTCCTTCTTCACTCCAAAGAGAAAAGTCCTGGCTCTGCTAACCTTGCCTCAAAAAACTTATTTTCTAAAAGACTGTAAAATAAATCTGTGAAGTCAATTTCTGAGAAATTGATCACACAGCAACAAGCCTTGAATCCCAATCATAACACAAATAGCCTCACAATATTATGTAGTTGATTAATGATGGCAGCATCAAAAATCTTGTCACTTTGCAATGGGATATACTAATGTATCCAGCAAAAGCCAAGCTACTGCCAATTACATACTTCTCTGTGTATTTTGGAGAAAAATATGTTACAAGACAGTGAAGATTAAATCTGTATCCGAAGTACCGTGTAGAGTATTCCAACTAGTTGCATCACCTTCTGGTATGGAAGTGCAACATTCAGGACAAGAAAAAAAAAACTCCAGAGGGTTAACTCGGCCTGCAACATCATAGGCACCAGTCTTCACTCCTTTGTGGAAATTGTTAGGTCTGCTTTGTTCATGAATGAGTGAGACAAACACCAGGCTGAGTCGAAATCAGGGTTCTTTGTTCTTTATTACCGGATTGTAACACTTGCGACTAACCAGGTTAGTCGGAGAATGCATTCTGCCGTTATCAGCAAAATGGTGATTTTTTATACCCTTGGATATGTGCTTAGAACATCATCATATCATTACTTGTCCAATGACTAAAACTGTTGCTATCCTTTCCCTGCTAGCTTCCTGCCTCTCAATCCATCAATGTCTCTCTTATCTTGTAAGTACAAGGATGCATTCACATCTTGTTACAGCCCTGCACATTCCCATCTCATGATGTTTTACCTAACAGGAGTACAAGGACACCTCCCCTTCTTGTTACAGCCCTGTACAGGGTAACTCCTTACACATTCCCATCTCATGATGTTTTACCTTACAATATCTATAAGAGGTGGTGTCTTAAGAAAGTAGCCTCTATCCTCAAGGACCCCCACCACATAGGCCATGGGAAAAAGACACAGGAGACTGAAGACGAGCATTCAGCAACAGAAGGACAGCTTCTCCTCTGTCATCAGATTATTGAATGAACAATGAACCACAGACTACCTTACTTTTTTTCTTACACTCTTTTTATTTATTTTGTAAGGTGGTTTAGATAAATGTTTGCACTATGATGGTGCTGTAAAACAAGAAATTTTGTGACATCTTCATGACAATAAATTCTGACTCTACATTCAAACAAATGTGCAATGTTTAAATGTTGTTTTCCTGTAGATGTGAAAAGCTGGCTTGTGATGTTCGGATTTCAGTTATACAACATCATTCCAGGATTCCCGAAACCAGCGGTTCGTTTTGCAGCACCTCCTTATGAGTTAATGGAGAGTCAAGAACATGATAATGTACAGGTATGGAAATAAGCTAACAACTTTATTATTTTTGATGACCCGTTTGTCTAATATTATAATCATCGTGTGTATTGCAGCTTGATGGCATCTCTGAAAATTTAACTTTCTAATTGCCATTTGACCTGTCCTTTATCTTTAGACGTTGGGTTTCTTTCACGTTCTACAATAAACTGCAGAAATAAGCAGGCCAACAAGTGTTACGGAGTCCAGAGGACCCCAAACACCAGCAGCAATAAATATGCACTACAACACAGGGTTACTTAAACAAAAGTAGTTTTTAATTATAATTGAAGAAAACAGAATTAAACTTTAACTTATTACTTAACCTACCTAATCTACTTAATCCCCCCCCCCCCCCCCCCCCCACCCAATACTAAGTTCAGGTGAGTGCAATGTATATTTAAGATTAGAAAATTTCTTTGGATCACAGTCCAATTTCACTGGTTGCAGACAATTCTTGTACTGTGCACAGAAGTTAGCATTAACAAAGTTCACCAGGCTTTGGTGCTTAACAGGCAAATGGTTACCACTCAGGAGAGTTCTTGCTGGTTTTCAGAGAGAGATTCCTTTTCCAGGACATCCACAACTGATTCCTTCTCAACCAGTCTTACTGATGAAACTTGCCCCCCTCCAGATGATCTTCTTTCTTTCAGGTCACCTTTCAGACCGCCAGCCTTCTCCTTTGAACAGGCAGCCTTCCAAAATTTGCCAGCTTGTCCTTCTGGAACTGATTTCTGTCTCTCTCTCCTCTCTGCTTCACACCCTCCCTCTCTGCGAGCAAAACCATTCTGGCCTGCCTCCAAAAATCACATGCTCTCCCAGGCAAGCTGTACGTCCATGCTTTGTTGTCTTTTGCAAAAAACCACTGTGCAAAAGTCCTGCAAATATTCTGTGTTTTTCAAAATGTGTGTGGGCAAGCTGCTCTAGCAATTCCTCCCAAACCACCTCTCTAGACTCTGTCACACACATTTTGAACATTTGATAGATTCATGTCATTATAAAAGAACAGGACATCCAGCTGTTTTTTTTATGCTCCTTCACATATTCGTTTGTCTACAGGAAACCTTTTAGTGTCTTACATCTCAATCATTCCCCCTAGAAATGCCTAAAATTTTGCTAATAGACATGATCTAAAGGCATCTGATATATTAGCTTGTTTGGGTATTCCTGGATTGCATCCAAGGTATAATGGATCTGTTATTTCTTCCAGCCCCTGCATTCCTTATGATTGTCTGTGAAATGTACACTCCTCCTCTAGACACTTACCTTTAGCAGTGCCAGCTCTGTCCTTTCCTCCTCTGACTCTTAATTTCTCATACTAAGCTATACCTTGTTCTCAGCCTTAAACTTGCCCTGAATCTCCTCCTTTCTCATGACTTTGCAACCCTTCTTATCTCCAACGTTTAATCTTTTTGCCTTAAATTCTTTTTTTCCCCCCAATGCTAACCAACTCTAGAAATGATACCCTCGTGAAAGTTTGCTCCACTTTCCTTAACACAACAATCATTTTAATGGTTTCCTTCATGAAACTGCACAGTATATTTTATCATGTGTTTTTCAGTTTGTTTCAGGGGTTCAACAAGCAGCAGAAAGACTCAATAATGCCTTTATGGCACTGGAAGGATGTTCACTGCCCAAATTCTCCAGGGTAGGCCACAAAGACCGACCAGGACATTGGTTTTCAGCCCCAAATTCTATCATTGGAAAGGGAATCATGTTTGCTGTTAAGGAAGGCAGAATAATGACAGGGGTGACTGCCCTTGCAAGTGAAGACAGTCGGAAAATAGCAAGCATTCTCAACAATGCATACTATTTGGACAAAATGCATTACACCATCAATGGCAAAGATTCACACTACTTAGTGAAAATTGGTTCATCGGACAGAGACCTGGCAACTCTGGGCATGACAAGTGGCCGCAAAGTGCTGGAGAATGGAATTAACATCACAGTTTCACAGCCAACAATTCTGGTAAATGGAAGGACTAGAAGGTTCACAAATATTGAACTTCAGTACAGCGCCCTGTTGCTAAATATTCGCTATGGAATTACACCAGACACTCTTGAAGAGGAAAGGGCACGTCTGCTCGACCAGGCCAGGTTAAGAGCTCTTATGAATGCCTGGTCAAAAGAACAGCAGAAGGCAAGGAATGGAAAGGAAGGAAGCCGGCTTTGGACAGAAGGAGAAAAGCAGCAACTTCTGAACTCTGGCAGAGTCCAAGGTTATGATGGGTACTATGTGTTGCCTGTGGAACAGTACCCGGAACTGGCAGACAGTTCCACCAATATTCAGTTCCTGAGACAGAACGAAATGGGAAGGAGGTAACAAACCGAATTGCTGTCATCTCTGGCAGGAGCTAGAAGGGTGATCACAATGACTATCTCCTCTCCTAAGGAGATGGAAACTCAAAAGTGGGTGCTGAAAGTAAATGACATTGGAAGCTGAAGAGAAGAATCAACTTCATGTCAAATGAGCTTGCACCTTGCTCTTCAGCATTTGAGGACTCTCCATAGTAGACTGGAGCCCAAGGAGAAGACTTGACAAGTATCCCTTTTTATAGGATAGCTCAGGTCCTCTGGGCTGAAAAAAAAAGACAACTCTCTCTGAAGGACTCAGTAAACCTACTGCCTCATGGGTGTCTCATATGAAAGACTTGAGTCCAAAATGCCCATCTTGAATAAAACAGGAACTTCATGGATGCAACCTTTTGTAATATATGCCCCGAAGGAAAACGTGTTTGAGCATACCGGCAAAGTACGGATCTGATGAAGCCTGAGCCAGACTTCTTACACTGATGTTATTGTTTTGTTTATTGCCATAGCAACTGTAGTGGACACACTAAGCCTTTGAGGTTATAGTTACTGAATCCTGCATTCCGACTAGGGAGGGGTGGGTGGGGCCATAATGTTTCTGAGGATGTGACGTAATTAATAAACAAAATATGTTATTGTCATAAACACTGTCGTACTCTTTTTGAAAAGAAATTTAAATAAAGTAACATTGTGGACAGGTTGACGTGTGCAGGGTGTAGTCTGCATAGTTTCTTAAAAGTAGTCGTCAGTAATGGTTTATGGTAGAGTTGTGGCCAATGTTTCACTGCTACAAATGGCACTGCTTTTCACTGATCCTGTTCACTGAGGCGCGAGGGAGGGGAGGGGAAAGGAGCAGGAGGGGAAATGATTGATAATGGTACCCTGCTCGCTTTTACTTGCCTCTCAAATTACGACAATCATATGCTGTAGTCACCAGAAGGCAAATTGAGGACTTTATTATTACTTTTTTTTTTGTAATACTGTCTCTGGAAGAATTGTCCATGAAGGTTTTTATATTAATTTCTGATTTTGCTGCTCAGCAAATATTAGCCACACGAAATTTAAAAAAAATAATTTATGTAAAGGTGTTTCAATAATGTTTATATACTTTAAAATAAAGTCTTTAAAACTGAATAAAATGTCTGATATTGTGAACCCATATTTATAGAAAACTACAACCATGTCTTTGGGTATTCAAATATTTTCAAAATAAAGTTTGAGATGTGATCTTTCTTTGTAGTAATGTTGCTTCAGATGATGTTCATTGGCTGTTGTCTGGACGGTTTTATCAATGAATCCAAATGTGGACAGGGTACTTGCTAATCACACTTTAACATGAAGAATATATTCAACCTCTTTGAATTTTACGACAAAATGCTACTTTGCAAAATAACCAGAGTTGGGCTCCCATGCTTCTTGTTCTCACTGGAGTGGTGGGGTGCTTCTCCTCATTTCTGGTGCTCTGCACTGCTAGCCCACTCCTCCCCCAGAGTATATTGTATATTACACTAAATAAATACCCAATAAATAAATAAATACCCAATTTTCTTCTACGGTACTCATGAAACGGCCTTTTTGGGAGCAAAAGATATTCTAGATGATCATCGAAAGATCTTAGAAACCATGGAAAATATTGAGAAATGGAGTAGGCCAATTGGCCTTTCAAGTCCGATTCACTATTCAGTGCAAAGTTGTTTCACTATCTCGTGAACATTTTTGTCCTTTCCCCATTATCCTTACGCTTTCTTCTAGAAATATATCCAACTCCTTCATAAATATATTTAGCCTCCTTGGCCCTCTTGTAGCAAATTTCATTCTACCTCAGGTTTTAAGTTCCCTGAGACACGATTTATGAGCTCTAGGATTTTGTGAAAAGTTGCAAAATAAATGAATCATTGGGTGAGTAAAATGGCAAAGACAAGGAATCACTCAATCTATTTTTCAAACCTCCCATTTGAAAAGAAAATACACAATTATTTTTATTCAATTTTAAATCCTGCCACCGCAGGGTCTGTGCCCAAGAAAGAGGTGCCTGTGCTAGCAGGGGCCATTGAGGGGGTTACAGACTCTGGGGGAGGAGTGGGCTAGCAGTGCAGAGCACCAGAAGTGGGGAGAAGCACCCCACCACTCCAGTGAGAACAAGAAGCATGGGAGATGACACTACAGGGAAGGTAACTTCATGCTGCTGTGCAGAAGAACTTGGGAGTGCTTGTGCATGAACTGCAAAAGGTGCAGTGGGCTATCAAAAAGACAAATGGAATGCTGGCCTTCATTGCTAGAGGGGCTGAATTTTAGAGCAGAGGGGTAATGCTGCAACTGTAGAAGGTACTAGTGAGGCCACATCTGGAGTACTGCATGGAGTTCTGGTTTCTTTACTTGAGGAAGGATGTACTGGCTTTGCAGGCAGTCCAGAGGAGGTTCAGCAGATTGATTCTGGAGTTGAGGGGGGGGATTAAGGCATCTGGTTCAGTACTCACTGGAATTCAGAAAAATGAAAGGGGATCTAATAGAAATGTATAAAATTATGAAAGGTATAGATAAGATAGAGTTTGGTAAATTATTTCCATTGATGGAGGTAGACTAGAACTCCGGGACATAGCCTCAGGATTTGGGGTAGTAGATTTAGGATAGAGATGAGGAGTAACTACTTTTCCAAGAGGGTGTGAACCTATGGAATTCACTGCCCCTTGAAGCAGTGAAGGCAACCTCAGTAAATATATTTAAGACAAGATTGGATACATCTTTACATACTAGGGGAATTAAGGGATATGGGGAAAAGGCAGGTAGGTGGAGATAAGCATATCATCAGATCAGCCATGATCTCATTGAATGGCAGAATGGGCCGATGGCTGACTCCACGGCCGTAGGCCAGCAAGGGGCTCAGCAGCAAATGATCATTTCCAGAATCATACCAACAAAATTGATGGGAGGATCCAAAGTAGTGACAAAATAAATTAATGGTTTTCTCCAATCCCAGCTTGTCAATAATAGTGATCGATTCCAAATGTACAGGCTGTGGTCAATGGTTCCAGTTGTAACCATCAGCTTTCACCTGTTGCACAGTGTGGAAATCAGATGTTACTGAGAGACTGAGGATTCCAACATGCCTGATTGCTCCAGCCTGTTCTTGTCGGATTTTTCATTCAGATTTTATGAAGGCAGTGTGGCGGCATACCATTAGGCAGGTGAACTGGCCCTGCTTGTCACGCACGCAGCAGGGCAGCTGGCCAAAATGGCGCCATCAGGGGTTTCCTCCCGACCTTGGCAGCAGGCTCAGAACCCCACGCTTGGGGACCCACATGACGTCCCGGTGACGTCGGGGCCCCCCAGCGTGGTTCTCACCCAGGTCCGGGCTGGGAGTATAAGACCAGACAGGCAGCCTGCAATAAATCAGTTTTTGCTCACTGAACTCAACCCGTCTGGTTGTGTGATCCTTCAGTTAGCAGTGTAGCCGCCGCTACAGCTGAAAGATTTTAATAATTTTATTTATATGCTTTCAGATATTTTTTTTTAGTTAAAATCTTTTATTTTTTTAATTTTTTAAATAATTTACAGCTTTTTTAATACATCAGAGAAATGGAAAAATCCTATAATCCGGAATTCAAGCAAATGGCAGCCTCAAGCAATGAGCAAAAAAAAATAGCGGAAAATAAATAGGTTAAAAAAATACGTAAGTTTAAAATTTGCACCCGCTAGTAGTTATTTAGTCAATCATGCAATTCTCAATCTCAAGCCACAGGCAAATTCACTGATCCGGCATCTATCAATCCCCATAGGTGCTGAATACTGGGGGTTTTACTGTATATAAAATCATTTAAAATCTGTGACTATTTTAATCAAAGCCTAACTCCATCCCCAGCTTTGCCATCAATGAACACCTGTCACATGGCATTGTGATTTTGAATGGCAGGGCCTTTGCTATACATCACCAAAGCGTTAACACAATAAGGGAGCAAGCATTTGGACTCCAGAGTAAGATCACCAAGACATGTCATCTACATTATGCCCAAGTATATGAAAGCACAAAGACACTATGTATCACAAATCCTGGAGTGGTCAAAATCTGACTGATCCACTCCATAAATCAAGAAAAACGGTTTTAAAAAATATATTTTCAAAACATTTTGACTTTATTGGGAATAGGTTGATGTATTACACTAAGTCCTATTTGGCTCAGACTTTCAGTCATAAAAGAGCATTTATTTGACTTGCAGTAGATCTGTCTCAAAAGTGTTTCTGGCACCATTTGCCTGCCACCACACACACGTACATGCACGCACACATGTCCACGCACACTCAGACAATTCTGCAACACTGTAGCCTCCAATTCATAGAGAATTACCATCTCAGATCTCCTGGCATCAACCAAATAATCAACACAATGGATGGTGGCATCTTATCAATGACCTGGACAATATGGACGTGCTGGTCATCTTGGCAAAGATGCAGGAAGTAATGTACAATTTCCTTTTTCTTCAATGTTGGTGTATGTGTAAACAGCCTAATTTTTATTCTGTGTATCTGACAGGTTCTTTATAACACATTGCACACATCAACCATGGCAACCTTTATCCTAAAGCTCCTCCCAGCAACCTTTGATGAAAAGTAAAGACAGTGACCAAACGTTTGCTCAGATAGTTTGAAGGAACATTTTTCAAAAGAGCTTTAGAAAGATTTTAGAGGGTAAATTCCAGGGCTTAGAATCTAGCAGAAAACAATGAAAATCATCATTGCTCAAGATACAGATTTCAAAGACAGATTTTGCAACATATAATTTTCTACACTTCCATTTATAAGGCAGCTTCAAAGTTACTAAAATCATTGCAAAGCAAGGAAAAATTGATGCTGAGCCACATAAAGAGTTGAACTTGGTTAGTTGCATTAGAAATAATAATGGCGAAAGAACTCAGCCAGTTAAGCAGCATGTATGAAAAGAGAAACCAGCTGACATTTCAGGTCAAAGACCCTCCCCCTTGAACAATGCTGCTTGACTGGTGGAGTTCTTACAATATTTCTGTTTGGTTTCAAATTTCGGCATCTGCATTTTTTGGTTGTTTCTCAAAACTAATTGTGTTAACTCTTTAAGTGTAAGGACCTGTATGATTGCACAGATAATGCCCAGACTTCAGAGGTAAAAGCTTATGAGTGCATCAAACGCATCTGAAATCATTTTGTGGACTGCTGATCCCAGGCCAACACGAATTAGGCAATTCACCACACTGAATTCAACTATTTCTTTCAAGTATCTGCATTTATGAGATATTAATCATTAATGTTCCAAAGATTAGTGTCTCTCTCTTGCACTGGTACCTACTCAACTTGCCACACCAATTTACACAAGTGGTTCCTCTCAGGGAATGTCCCATTGGCCAGATGTTAAATCATTCTTCTCTTAGCTCCCGGCTTGAGGGTCTTCTTCACGAAGGTTCTTCTCGTGTTATCGAGTATTTTGAGGCTGTTTATATAAATTTATGCACATGGTGAACAGGGAACAAACTTTTACATACTCTTACATGGCATCCAGTGTTTATTCAATACTCAACGCCTTTGAATGATCATGGTAACTGTCTTTCCGATTCAGTACATTTATACCTGTTTCTCCCTCTATCTGTCTCTCTGCCTCACACACCTTTGGTCCATATATATCACACACACACACACAAACTTTCACCTATTCTGTCAAATGTTGACTGACCATTTTTACTTGTGGACACTGACCAGATGTGTTCCTCCATTTATTAACTTTTGCTGTCAAGTTACTCTGCATTGTTCTCTTGGAAAGAACAAGAACAGAGATTTCTTGGTCCTTATTTTACACCCTCCCAGCCTCTGCAACTGATAGATCATCCTCTACATTCTACTGGGTACGACAAGATTCCACCACCAAATACATATTGCCCTCCCTTCCCATTTCATTATTTTGAAGGGATCATTCCTTAAACATTCTTCTATCACCCACCAACCACTCTTCATCTTATGGCACTTTTCCATGCAACCAGAGATGCAACACCACCATCCTCCCTTTCCACCATCCAGAGCCTTTGACAGTCTTCCCAGATGAAACAGTTTACATTTACACTTCATTCAATTCAATTTTTAAAAGAATTTATATTTAGAGACACAACTCGGTAACAGGCCCTTTTGGCCCACAAACCCATGCTGCCCAATTGACCTTCAACCACGATACATTTTGAATGGTGGAAGGAATCTGAAGCCCCCGGGGAAAACCCACACAAACACACGGAGAATGTACAAACTCCTTACTGACAGTGCAGGATTCGAACCCTGATCCCGATCTGTAACAGCATTGCGCTAACCATGCCACCCCATCAATCTTGTGCATCGAACATCCACAATCTAGTCTTCTCTGTACTTGAGAAATCAAACACAAATTGGGTGAACACTTTGTGGCGTTCTTGCCTTAAGTCCACAGGAGTCACTCCAGTCACCTACCACTGTTATTCTCCATCCCACTCCCAGTCTGTTCTCCCTCTCCCTGGCCTCCAGCAATGTCACAATAAAGCTTGAGGATAACCCTCAAGGCGACATGGTTAGTGTAGTGTTACGAGTCTAGAGGACCACAAAACCCAGCAGCAATAGATATGCACCGTGACAAAGGGTTACTTAAACAAAAGTTGCTTTTTATTATCTTTGAACATGAAAACAGAATTAAACTTTAACTTACCTCCATTGACTTACTTAAACCCCCCCACCATTCTAAGTGCACCTGTGTTTAGAAAAGTTCTTTGGTTCACAGTCCAATCTCACTGGTTGCAGGCAATTCTTGTACTGTGCACAGAAGTTAGCATTAATAAAATTCACCAGGTTTTGGTGCTTAACAGGTAAATGGTTACCACTCAGGAGGGTTCTTGTTGGCTTTCAGAGAGAGTTTTCTCATTCCAGAACAGCCACTTCAGTGTCTTGCTGACAAAAACTTGCCCCCTTTCAGGGTTCTCCAGAAGATCACCTCTTTCTTTCAGGTCACCACAAAGTTCCTTTCCGTTTCTCCTATTCCAAGGGGAACACCAGACTGCCAATCCTCTCCTTTGACCAGGCAATCTTCCAAAGCTTGCCAGTTTGTCCCTCCGGAACCAAAGTCTGTGTCTCTCCTCTTTCTCACTCCATCCCACTCTGAGAGCAAAGCTGTTCTCCCTCTGCCTGGAAAGATCACCTGCTCTTCCAGACAGCAAACTGCCTTTCAGATAAAGATCCTGCTGTATGTTGGTACATTGTTGCCTTTTGCAAAATAGCAGTCCATCATGAGTCTGAGCAAAATTCCTGCAAAAAATTCTGTGTTTTAAATTGTTTGTGTGCGATCTGCTCTAAACAAAACTTTCCCAAGTTATCTCCCAAACACCTCTATATACTCTGTCACAGTAGCAGTTATGCCCCTAGAGAGCCAGTAACCAGGAATGTGCTGTCTAAAAGGAGGTTGTGCTCCGGTTTCCTCCCACCATTCAAAACATACCAGGGGTGTAGGTCAGTTGGGTGTAATTGGATGGCATGGATTCATAGGCTAAAAGGGCCTGATGCCATGCTCTATGTCAAAAAAAAACACAATCTTCCATCTGGACATATTTCAGTCTTTTGGAGAAAACATTGAAAACTCCAACTTTAGGTTGCTCATTCATTCTGCCCATATCTGAACTGGCCATTACTGCCGTTCATCATGTTGGTTCAGAGTTGCATAAGTTCTACAACAGGGAATTTAGTCCCATTTGGCTCATATCCCTCTAAACCTTTCCTGTCCATGTACCTGCCTAAATGTCTTTTGAATTATAAGGAGAGGCTAGATCGTCTGAGGCTTTTCCCCATTTCTAGCACTTTCTCTGGCTGGTCATTCCATAGATCCACCTCCCATACATTGTGCCCCTCAGGTTCCTTTGTAAATCTTTCCCCTCTGGCCTGAAATCAATGCCTCATCACAAATTCCCCTACCCGAGCGAAAAAAAAACTATGACTGTTTACCTTCTCATACACAAAAGTCCTGGAGAAAAACATGGTAGGTCATGCAGCATCTATAGGAAGTAAAAGGTAACCAGCGTTTTGGCCCTGAGCCCTTCATCAAGGCATAAGTGTCTGAATAAAAAGGTGGAGAGATGGGAGGGAGGAGGGCGTAAGGGGCAGGGAGATGGGCACAGGATAAAATGTAAGATGTCATAGGTGAGAGGATAGGAGAGAAAAAAGCTTAGAAGTAGCAGGCGGAGGGAGGGTGTGGTAAAGGGTTACCCTTTACTTTCTATAGATGCTGTGTAATGCTGCTGAGTTTCTCCAGCATTTTTGTGATCTGCAGACTTTCCTGTTTTTACTGTTTACTGTATCTATTATAACCATATAACCATATAACCATTTACGGAGCGGAAACAGGCATGATTTTATAATCTTTGTAAATTCCCTCCTGAGTCTCTTATACTCCAGGGAGAAAAATCTCAGATTATCTCCTTATAATTCAAACCAACTATTTCCAGCAACATTTTCATAAATGTTTTCTGCGCCATTTCTAGCTAAATTATATCTTTCCTGTAGCTAAGGTGAGCAAAACTACACACAATACTCCATTGTATGATCTCACCAATGTCTTGGTCAGTTATAACAAGAAATCCCTGCTCCTGTACTCAATGCCCTAGTTGAAAACGGCAAGTGTGCCGAATATTTCATTCTCCACCCTGTCTACCTGTGTCACCTCTTTCACTGAACTACATGTCTGCACTACAAATTTCTATTTCGCTCATCGCCCCACCCCGCCCCAGGGCCCTGCCTTTCACCATGTAATTCCTGCCGGTTTAACCTTCCAAAGTTCAACACCTTGCACCTTTCAGATTTAAATACCATCTTCTATTTCTTGAACCACTTTCAAAGTTCCCATTAAAATCTTCAATAATCTTTTTCAGTGTCCTTTATATTCAGCACAGACACAATTACAATATTTTAATATGGTTTTGGACATATGAGGTATAATTAAGTGTTTAACTAATTATCTGGGAGCATTCAGCTGTAATGAATACAATAATTGGTTTTTTTTTTAAGTTATTTCAATTTGAAAATACATTAAATTAGTCTTTCTCAGCACAGACATCCACTTTCAGCCCTCTTGAAATATTACATTCAAAATACATGAAAACATTGATTATCCAAGTGTTACCATGTGCTGATGCACATCAGAGAGCCATCTAGTGTTCAAATTGAAAAATGCATTCATTACACATATCAAATGTGTACTTTTAAAATCATCTATTTGACACAAAACATTTTCATCAACTACATTTGGACAGTGATACAAAAAAAAGATCTGGAAGAATATAATTAGTAGTAGAAAGGACAAGGAGATGCCATTAACTAAAAAAAAGTATTTAAATGGAGGATTCTATTGATTTAATTTTTTCATATTTGTAGAACAAAGTAATGGACCCTGTAGAAGTAGAACATCGTGTTCATTCTCATCATCTCTCTCTCCTAATCCCACTTTTTTTTTCTCCTGTTCCTATCAATTCTTCCTTCTTACAATAACTTTCTTATCACCCTCCTATGCTAAGGACAATTGCCAATAAACCAACCAGGGCCAGATAAAGAAGGTAGCAGAAGTACTGTACGCAACAGGCCCCGGATTTTCAAGGGCCCCTGTGTTTATGTACTATGAATTATGAGAAAATTATTCATTTTCATCTTTGGGCAGCAGCTACGAGATACCACACTGACAGTCTGTGTTAATAACCCCAATTAAAGGAGATAATTTGCCAATTATCACCTTTAATCGGGGTTATTCCCATAGTCTATAGGTGTGTTGTATCTCATAGCCGCTGCACAATAGTCTGATTAAAAGTGATAATGGGCTAAAATTGCTAACCTTAAAGGGGGCCACCAATGACCTCCCTCACCCAACCACCTCACTCCTACCCCCAGTCATCCACCTCGCTCCAACCCCTTCCATCCGCCTCATTTCTAGCCCTGCCGTCCACCTCGCTCCTAGCCCCAGCACCCTCCCCCCCCAGCACCCTCCCCCCCATCCCATCTAATACCCGACGCAGCAGTAGGGGTGAGGTGCTTCCAGAGTTCACTGAAGTGCCATTCCGGCATCTGATCGGGCTGCTTTAGGGCCGACCTGGCAGCTTGCAGCGATGGCTCAATGCGGGAGCAATGGCCATCTTTGTTACCCACGATCCCTCATGCAGCTGGAACCACTCTACCAGTGCCAAGAAAATGCAGAGTGGTTCCAGCTGCTGCTGCCTCCATAAGCAAGTTTTGATTTAACAAAATGTGCAAGTAAGTTTTAACATGAGAGGTGAGGGGCACTATTTCAATGTAAGTGTAAGTAAGTTTTAATGGGGAGGGCGCAATTTCAATGCTTGCCATAGGCGTTATGTCCCCTAGATACGCCACTGGATATCATTGAATATATAGTAATCTGAGAAAGCTAGCATTATTTTGTTAAGAATAATAAAGACTATTTCAAACGTACCAAAATGGACATGCAGGGTTAGCATCAGAAACTCTCTCGGGGGGTGGGTGGGGGCACTGCAGTCACACTTCTCCCTCATTGCACAGGCGTCAGCCGGCACAATTTAGACCCCTTTAAAATAAATGCTATAGGCCCCACAATACCTTAATCTGGCCCTGTTACCAACCTCTTCCTCTTTATGATGCACGAAGGAGAATGTGTAAATTCCAAAGACAGTTCATCTTTGTCCTCATCTAAATTAGAGACCCTTTCACACTGGCACTTGAACTCAATAATGAACCTGCCAGTGTGAACGTTCTTGAACTGGTGAGGGTGGGGGCAGCCAAATCAACCGCTTTGGGAGGTGCTATCATTGCCAATCCGCTTTGAATCAGCATATTGGGTCGCCCAATGTATACCAGGTCCAATTAATGACATGTTGATGACGTCCTTGCATGTGTTCAACCACATGGTGAGGAGTAAGAGACAGGGCATGAGGTAGAAGCAAAAGATCTTTAGTGAGAGATTCATAGCAAGTGAAAATGGTCTCAAACGGGGGGGGGGGGGGAGGAATCAGGAGGTGCGTGAGCTTCTCTCCCTCAGGGCTGAGGAAGTAACCCGACATAGTATAACAGGCACAATTCAAGATGGCCCGTTACATGAGAGGATCACCCCTAGGCACAGGGACATGAGGTTTGCCGGGGACATGCCTTAGGTTATCAACAAACTGAAGAGTCTTCAGAGAAAGTTTCTTCAGTTTGTTTACCACAACAGTAGGAGTGGGAGGGACCAGCTAGAGTGGACATACTGTGACCTCTCCTACCAGATCTGGGGTACCAGCTGGCCAGCAAACCCTATGTCCCTGACCTCCAATGTACAGCCCAATGAGAACTGGAGGAGCAGACAATACCTCATCTGCCCCCAGGACATCAACTGCTGCTGCAGCACAACCAGGTAAGAACTGCTTGTACATCTGTCCAGATATTCTTTTTTAATATAGGACTCAATTAATATAATAACAATAATACATTGAATATAATATCAAAGAAAAATATTCATAAGGTCCAGAAAAAAAGGAAAAGAGAGTCTCTCTTCTCTCAGCGCCCCCTCCCCAGATTTGAAAGAAAAGGGGAGAATAGCAGAGAATAGCAGCTAGCAGAGAATAGAGGGAGATAAAAAGAAAGAAAATAGAAAATAAAAAGCAACTGGAGCAAAGTTTGACATCTCAGCATCACGTCTTCTTAAAATATTAAGTTTCTAATAAGGAGTATACTAATTGACAAATATCAAAATAAATTATACAATCTGGGCATTTAAGTAATCTAAATGAGTTTTCCAAATTTTGAAGAACATACTATATCTATTCCTAAGACTCTAAGTAATCTTCTCAAGGGGAATACAACTTTGCACTTTCATGTTCCAACCAACAATGTGATATGGGGAATTGGATTTCCATGCTATACATTTCCTGGCTATTGACAATGGAATTTTAATAAATTTAGATTTACTTCTGGAGAAGTTAAATTTTATAACTGCCAAATTCCCCAGAATAAATATTTCTGGGTCTAGAGGGAAGTTCACCCCCACAATTTTTTTCAACACTTCCCCCCCAATTCTATCCAAAATGGTCTTAATTTCATGCATAATCAGGTGGAACATGAAAAAGGTATCAACATCTATACCACATCTAAAATACCTATCAGAAAATTCTTGTTTATCTTTATGTACCTTGTGAGGTGTGAGATATTATTGGTGCAGAAAAATTATAATGTATCAGTTTATATCTAGAATTAATTAAGGTAGTCACACTATTTACACATCAATCTGACCAGCGTTGTGGATCAATTGAAATCCAATTCAAATTCCCATCTCTCCCTCAATCTGCATCATCCAGATTTTGGGCTTGGATCTGGGATCAGAGCATATATCTTAGAGATAAATTTGGTTGCATTCCACTCTCAAATTCATATTTCCATATCTGAGCAAATTGGTAGGACCATTAATGGTCCCCACTTTCCCCTGAAAAAAAAATATCGCAATTGGAGATAGCAGAAGAATGTGTCAAAAGACATAAATTATCTGTTGATCATAACTATCTTCAATCTTCAATCTGTCCAAATTTTCTAATGCGTTTTGTGAGTGCTTGCCCATTAAGTGCCATCTATCTAATCTCTGATGTGTTTCATTACTCTCTAGGAACTGAAGGGAGGAGGAAGCCCACCCGGACAGAGTAGGTCACAACCAAGATCCGGGGATTACTCTGCGAAATCGTCCACAACCACCTGCAGCATGACCACCTGCGTCAGGAAAGGCAGATGGAGTGGGAGGAGAGGATGGTGACTTGACACCAAGAGGAGAGGCAGGAACGGGAGGCTGATCGGCAGGAACATCCATCAGGGATTTGCAGGTCCATACAGGCCTTGTGCCTCATCTCTATGCTTGGCATTCCAACATGCCTCCAGCCTCCGCCCTCCACCATCAGACCTACTCCCTTCGGCATCCAGCCTAATCCCTCCTTACTGGAGTAAGGTATGCTCATCTCCCTCCAACGTTAGCCCTCATCTCTCCAGCATCCACTCCTCCTTCCAGCCTCAGCCCTCCTCACTCTACCATTTTCCTGGCCCAATGGGCCACCTTATTTACAATCCTGCCCCCAAAGCATGTAATTATTCTAGTCCAGGGAGTGGGAAGGTGTCTGAGGGGAGACAATTCTTTTAATCCTCCTCTTACCTCCTCACTCCTCCTCTTATTGGAAGATGACATAGAGTTTATTGTTGAAAGTATTATTTGATCATAATTATACATAGGTTTTTTTTCACATCGTTAAGTGTCATAAGCATTATAAATCTTTATTCATTACTTCCAATTTGTTTTTCTCCCACATGTTACAGAGTTCTGTGTTGTGTATTGGCCGATGAGTTGTGTAGTTTTATGTTAAAAAGTGACTGTTTGCCTTAGAGAGCCAAGATGAAGGTGGACTGCTGAGAGAGTGGGAGACGGACTAAGCATGTGCAGAAAATGATCTAAAAGTTTCTGGACTTGGACGATAAACCACCACTGGGTGGTGCTGTGGAGTGGAAGAAGGCGCAGAGCATGAGTTATGGTCTGGAGGACAGTTTAGAATGTTGGGATTTCAAAAAGGATGAACATTCCAAAGGCAGCCAGAAGGATCCGGACCAAGCTAGTGGTTCCTCTCTCTGCAAGGAACACAAGATAACTTTGAATTTTGTACTCTCTCTCTCTCAAAGATCTTTTGGCTTCAGTTTACCAAACAAACTGAATTTTGTTTATGATCTTTGCTTTGGTTCAGATTGAAGTTTTGTGAGTCTTGTGTGTTTTGTGTCTTAAGTTTTTCTGTGGGCTGGTTGGAAGTGTAGCTTAGACTTTGATTATATATGTTATATTTAGGCTGGAGAATTTATTAGTTTTACACTGTTATAGAAATTTGCATAGTAACCAGGGTTTTGAATTAAAGTTTGAAGGTGAATTTTTTGTTAATAAAATTATTGTTCATCTTTACCCCTGTGTGATATGCCTTCTTTGTGGTTGCTGGTTTGATCTTGTAACATAATTTGGGGGTATTGTTCGGGATCAAACCAATTTGGAAGCTTTAGGGGCAATTGACTTATGCTTAGTTAACAGTCGTCTGAATTTGTCTCAACCTCCAGCTTGAAATTAAAAATAAACGGTGAGTGTATAAATCACCAGCAGAAAAACCAGCAACTATGAATATTGACCAGTTCATAGTGAACCCTTCAGTGGTTAATTAAAAAATGGCTAAAAAGTCAGAACTGATAGTTATAGTTGGCAAGTTAAAACTTCTTGCAGTGAGAACTGGGATGAAAAAAAGGAAATTGCCCGAAAGATTGTTAAGCACTATGTAGGAAAGGGAGTATTTGAAGAACCTGCATTAAAACAGTTTCCAAAGGAGAAAACTTCAGAGGAAGTAAAGTTGGCTTGGAGAAAACTAGAGTTAGAGGAAAAAAGAGGCAGAAAGGAAAGCTGAACAGGAAGTAGTAAGGCAGGCAGAAAGTGAAGAGAGAGAGGAAAAAAGAGAGGCAGAAAGGAAAGCCGAATGGGAAGCAGTAAGGCAGGCAGAAATGGAGGAGAGAGAGAAAGAACAGAACCATGAGCTAGAACTAGCTAAATTAAAGCTGACCTAATGCAAGGAGAGGGAGAAGCCCAAAACCCACGTGTTGGTCAGGAGGAGAGGTTTTTGGTCAGTAGAGAAGTGAGGTTAGTTCCATCATTTGAAGAAGCTGAAATAGACCAGTATTTTCAGAATTTTGAGAAAGTAGCTGTAAAGTTAAAATAGCCACCAGACCAGTGGTCACTCCTGCTACAAAGTGTTCTTAAAGGGAAAGCTCAACAGTGTACTCTTGTCTCACTGTACAACAACCAGCTGATTACGAATTTGTAAAGCAGGCTATACTCCAATCTTATGAACTAGTTCCAGAGGCTTGTAGACAAAAATTCAGACATTTAAAAAAAGCAGCAACCCAATTTTACCTGGATTTTGCTTATAGGAAGGTTGTGTGTTTTGATTGATGGTGTGCCGCAATGAAAGTAGAAAATAACTTTGATTTATTGAGGGAAATCATTCTGATTGAGGAGATTAAAAATTGTATTCCTGACGATATTCAAGTGTATTTGGCAGAGAAAAATATAAAAACTTGGCAAGAATTGGCTAAATTCTCAGAGGAATATGCTTTAACCCACAACACCAGGGAAAACCTTTCAAAGGAATACTGCTGATAATCCAAGTAGAGTAGAAAGAAAATCTAGAAGTGAGGTTAAAGGAAAAGAGGAAGAGAAATGGGTGAAGGAAAAATGTTTGAGTGTTATTTGCCACTGGGGTAAGAATCCAGGGCACATAATAGCAAATTGTCCTGTACTGAAAAGGAAGAAAGAGAAAGGGATGGTACCAACTGCCTGTGTTCAGAGTGAGAAAGTTAGAGATATTTTTAAACCATTCATGACTGAAGGTTTCATTTTGGTTAAAGAAGGATCCAATCAAGAGCCAGTTAAAATCCTGCGGGATAATGGAGCAGCCTAATTGCTTGTATTAAGCAACATATTGAATTTTGGTGAGGAGACCGATACTGGAGATGTGAATTTAATTAAAGGCATTGGTGGTGAAGCAGAGCCTATACCTTTGAATAGAATAGTGATAAAATCAGACTTAGTTAATGGTCTGGTTACGATAGGGATAAGATCAAGTCTGCCGGTGGATGGAGTTTCTCTTTTGATAGGGAATGATCTAGCAGAGGTGAAAGTCATACCTGCGGTGAAACTCACCAGTAAGCCATTGGTTTATGAGTCCGAAAAGGATTTGGAAATCTACCCTGCATGTGCCATTACTAGAGCCATGTCTAGAAAAAATGTAGAGGTAGAGAAAATCTGTGATGATGCTGTAGTGGAGGCAAGCATTGAGGACAAATCTAAGGATCCAGCTTTGCTGTTGTCAAGAGAAGAATTAATAGCTAGACAAAAGCATGATCCTGATCTTGCTGGGATAAGAGATAAGATTCTGTCTAACCAGGATATTGAAACTATTCCAGTAGGTTACTTTGTTCAAGATGGAATATTGATGAGAAAGTGGAGACCACAAGTGATACCTGCCAGTGAAATCTGGGCGGTAATAAGGCAAGTTGTAATTCCCAAAACTTACAGGAATGAAATATTAAAGTTGGCTCATAGAACACCTTTAGGAGGTCATCTTGAAGTGAAGATGGTAGAAAAGATAAGGAAACAGTTTTATTGGCCGAAATTAAGAAAGGATCTTGCGAACTTTTGTAGAACCTGTCACACTTGTCAACTGGGGCAAGCCTAATCCAGGTTCACCAGTGGCACCTTTACAACCCATCCCTGCTTTCGGGGAGCCCTTTTCAAAAGTGATAGTAGATTGTGTTGGCCCATTGCCAATAACTAAAGTGGGAAATTAATATTTGTTAACACTCATGTGCACAGCTTCAAGGTTTCCAGAGGTTATTCCCCTGAGAAACATTAAACCAAAAGGATTGTGAAGGCTATGCTAAATTGTTTCACACTGTTTGGCCTACCAAGGGAAATTCAATCAGACCAAGGGAGTAATTTTATGTCTGGAATATTCAACAGGTGGTGTATGAATTGGGAGCCCATCAAATTGTATCATCTGCCTATCATCCTGAAAGTCAAGGGGCTTTGGAAAGGTTCCATTTAACTGTGAAAAATATGATGACGGCTTATTGCATGGAGAATAAAAAGGATTGAGATGAAGGAATCCATTTGTTATTGTTTGCTGTTGGAGAGGCAACTCAGGAGTCTCTTGGCTTTACTCCATTTGAGTTGGTGTTTGGTCATGAAGTCAGGGGTCCATTACTATTTTTGAAGGAACAGTGGATACATAATGATATACAATCAAATCTGTTGGATTATGTTTTCAAATTTAAAAGCAGATTACATCAGGCTTGCGAGATGGCAAGGAAAAATTTAAA
Organism: Narcine bancroftii; assembly: GCF_036971445.1. NCBI lineage: Eukaryota > Metazoa > Chordata > Chondrichthyes > Torpediniformes > Narcinidae > Narcine > Narcine bancroftii. The sequence goes on from NC_091477.1 coordinate 15,859,025, forward strand.
AACTGCTCAGAAAAAAATTGAAAATTTGGTATGATCAAAAAGCAAAAATTAGGGACAGCTACTCAGCTCAGCTTGAGTTTTCTCCTCAAATTCCTTCCTGCTTCTCCTCAATTTTTCTATGAATTTTCCCACCTAAGAGCACGTAAATGGTCTTGATACGGCATCATCTTGCTGATAACAATGTTGATAAGACCTGCCTGCATCGTGAGAGAGGCACAGATACTCAAGAGAATCATACAAACCTCATTGAGAATAGGGAGATCCCACTTCCTGCGAGAATGTCACCACTGGAGGATAGATACCTCCTTTGCTCTATGATGCCAGGTGGTTAACGTGAAAGGGCGCACTCCATATTGATGCAATCACAAAGAAGGTTCACCAGCAGCTATACTTTGTGAGGTGTCTGGGGAGATGTGGTACATCACTGAGGACTCAGTAAACTTCTACAGGTGTATCATGAGAGCCATTCTGGCTGGTTGCATCACTGCCTGGTATGGAGGACAAGAATTTTAACTCAGCCTGCAACATCACAGGCACCAGACCACTCCATTGAAGATATCAACGAGGAAATGTCTTAAAAAAGCAGCCTTTATCCTCAAAGACCCCCACCACCATCAATCTGTTACCATCGGGAAAAAGATACTGGAGCCTAAAGACAAGCACTCAAAGGCACAAGGACAGCTTCTTCCCCACTGCCATCAGATTCCTGAATAATCAATGAACCAAAGACACTGCCTTTCTTTTTTTGTGCACTATTAATTTTATTTATTTTATACTAATGTTATAAGATGGTTATAATATGAATGTTTGCACAACACTGCAAAACACTGAATTTCATGACTTGTTCATTACAATAAATTCGGATTCTGATTCTGAATGGTTTTCCTTGGTCCAGTGTAAACAACCTTATTAGTATTTCAAAAAGGTTCATTCACTTGCCAATTTAGCGGTTTCCCAATGAGAAAGGAGCTAATGTTCCATCAGTTTGCCGCATGGCCTCTAAAAGTCAAGTAATGTACTCTTAATCAAAAGTTAAAAAGATGGATTGAAAATAAGTGAGCTGAAGAAAGGTGAAACATGGATTTATGTTCACTACCCTGAATGTAATCAATTATTGATCTTAGATGTTGGGAAATAATGAGGTAATTTCCAACAAGTAAAAGTGCATTCATCCCGAGGTCATGATCCAATGCCTCTTAACTATTAGGAGTTTGTAATCGGTGGTGATTTTACAGTAAAACTCCTAGTATCCGGCCCTTATGGGCATTGGTAGGTGCCAGATAAGTGAATTTTCCAGTTGCTTGAGATTGTGTGTTGTGTGGATTGGCAAAATAACCACTGGTGGCACCAATTATAAACTTTTGTATTTTTTACCTGTTTATTTTCTGCTATTTTTTTTTTCTGGTTGCTTAAATTCCTGATAACAGGCTTTTTTTGTACTGTACTTCCTCAAACTGCTGTTGATATAATTTAGTATTTAGTTTTTTTTTTATTTTGCACTGTGGTCTCATAGTTTAATCCTGATCTCTGTACCCCCTTGAGAAATTTAAGGTGACCATCTCCGAGAATAGGTGCTAACTTTACAAATAAAGATACTTCCATAGCATTCCCAGATGATGTCAGGCTTCTTGAATGTTTCAGAACTGACCTTATGCAGACAATGGAAGAGCTTTCCATCACACTCTCAACTTGCGATTGTTGACGGGGTAAAGGATTTTGGTATATCAAAAGTGAGTCATTCACTGCCATGTCTGCACTTGTAGACACAGTTTTGGTGAGACTGGTACGGTAAAATTAAAATTCTGATCACCTTTGAATGCTTAGGCTTAACATATATCCAATTTAATGTAAATTAATAATCAGACCAGAACTGTTGACTGAAAACATCAATAGAGTTCTGTTTAACCAGGAGCCAAAAATAAAAGAGGTTTACAATTATGATGTTCTATTGTATTAACATTAGCAGTTGATAATGTCAGCCTAAGTGGAAACTGCATGCATTCTTAAGATACCAATTTGTGCACATCAAGTTTTATAACATACAATTATTTAGTATTAGCATGTCATTGTCAGGTAAGAGGCTGTAATTTTCTACCTTAGAGTAGTAGTTGTTATTAATAGCCTAAATAGATAATTTAAAAGACAAAACAAAGCAGCTGATGAAATTGCAAAGATAATTTCAAGATTGTTGTAATTTCCATAATTAATGGGCTTTTTTACAATCTATCCAATGTTTGTCAAGTTCTTAAGAATCTTATGACAAATATTTGTTACATTAATGTTATAAATATCGAATCCAGCTTTTAGGTTTCAAAGTATTAATTTATTTTGTTTCAATTAACATTTGCAAAATAATCATTCATTTCAAGTTAACAACAGAAGCAGGACACCTAAAATCATAAAATAATTCAACAGCTTTCATTTATAAAGTGCCCCTCTCATTTGAAATGCCTCAAGTCTCTTCACATTAGATTTGTGACACAAAAATTTCAAACGTAAAATGTAAGTTTGATCAAATCTGAGGAAAGAAAAATTAATGTAGGGTCTTAAAGGACAAGAGATACATGGACAGGTATAGCTGTGGAATTAGCTGGGGAAGCCAGCTGCAGGCATGGCAGCTAATCAATTAAAAAGAATGTTTGCAAACGACCAGAATGAAATGGTGTATAAATGTCATAGTCGTGGCTATCCCTGAGGTCAAGGATGATGGCCTTCATTCCAACAGAGTGAAGACACCTGTGTGTGTATTTGTTTAACATGTACTTGATGTTGCACTCCAAGAAGTGCACAATACCTCACATATCAACCAACTAATTCCAATGGCGTGGAAACTACAACAATTAGAGCTGATGGATTTGTTGCAGCCTTCATTTGCCTTCACAGCCATTGAGTTCAGAGTAACCTCGTCGGCCTGTTCCACCAATGAGGACTTGGTCAGGGTCCTCACCCTCAACCTTAATGCCATGGGTGATCCTACCAGACAGCATCTCTCTTGGGATCTCAGGACTATACCAGCTTCTCCAAGATGACAATATAAGGATAAGTGTATAAATGTAAGGCTGGAGAAAACGGACTGGAAGTAGACGTGGTAGAGAAAGATGTAAAGAATGAATATTTAAGACTGCTGGTCTCTGTGCTCATCTCAGCAACCCTCGTATGATTTAGATTGTAGCACTAGTAGGATGCCACTTAGCCTTCAGCTGTACTTACTTTGCTCACTCACCTCCACAGCTGCGCATCATTTGTTAGCCCTTCTGCCAACCTCAACCTGATCCCTCTACCAGCCATATCTTCCCTTCTACACCCTTTTCGGCTTTTCCCACTGATCATTCTCTTTGTGGCTCCCTTTCCTGCTTTTCCTTCTCTGCCCATCATTCCACCCTCAGGCATTTCCTAAAGGTGCAGCATTTTTCTTGAATTCTCCCCCTCAACTCTATCCAGGCTCATTGCAGTGAACTGAGATTCAGTGGTGGTGTGTTATACTGATGGCTGGTTCTGCCCCCATCTACCAATAGATAACCCTCCTTTCCCACCTAAACCCTGAGCCCTCCGAAGACCACTGTAAGACCCTACCCTCAGTTATAAGCTAATAAAAGCGTATGTTCTCCCTCCAGTTGTGAGAGCTTTTATTCACACTACACTCATAAACGAACCTTCCAGCTTAGACCAAGTTTCAGATGCACCTCATCCAACCTCGCAAACTGCATTCAGTGCACTTGATATGGCCTCTTCTATATCAGTGAGACCAACTACAGTGACTGCTTCACTGAGCACCAATGCTCTGCCTATAGGCTGCCATCCACTTCAATTCCATTCACCATTCCAACAAATATGGGTATTATTGGCTCCTCCACTGCCAGGGTGAGGCCAAATGTAAACTTGAGGAATAACATATTATATTCCTCCAGGTAGCATGGAATCCAATGATATGAATGCTGAGTTTTTCAAGTACGTTACCCTCACCGTAATCCAGTTCCACTAGTTCCATCTTTCCATTACCTACTCCCTTTCTACTCTTTTCAAACCCTCCTACCCTTGTAGTGGTTTCTTTCTCTACCTGTCCCTCTACCTCTCCAACCTTCATTCGTCCAGAATCCACTCATGTCGGCCGACCTTTTCTCTCCATAGATGCTACTTGACCTACTAAGTCACTTCAACTTTTCTTTGTTCACTCAGGATTCCTGCAGTTGCACTTTTTGTGTTTCTCTGCTGTGTTGACTTTATGGCATGAACCAGTAGTACTAGCAAAACTGTACCTATGAGTGGCTCAGTAATAGAAAAAAAATGTTTTGAGCTCTTAAACCAAATCCAGCAATGATGAACAAATAACTTCTGCATTTGATTACCAGAGAACCAGCATGTTTATTGCTGACCTCAAGTTTCAATATTTGGACCTCTATGATGAAATCAGACCTTTAAAATCATCCATTGGCACCTTCATTGTTGCAAAATCAGTACAATAACATTTATCAAATCTGTGAACACTGAAAATTAGATTTTGTTATTTACAAGGTTACTGTAACAAATATTCACAATAATTTTCTTGATATAAGGAACTAAACACATATTGGATATACAGTAAAAATCTCACTGATTTTGGAATTTAAAATTTCCTCAAAATTACCCCATGAAAAACCATCAGTTGTTTTGTTCTGTCCCAAATGCCAAATGACCAACATTTGTGGATTAAATAACTGCAGAATTGGAAAGCTTGGTTCAGGTATGAAGAACAATAAAAGTGATTTGAGTTGTTAAATTTCACACCCTGTTACCATTTATACAAAGCTCAAACTTCAGTTTCCACTGTCTGCCAGCAGCTGTATTCTCGTCTATCGTCTGTTATTGATGATTTACCTTTTCCTTGCTGCTGTTTTGTCATATTTTACCATATGCATTTTAAATCCTAGATTTGTCCATTTCTAAAGATCAATAGGGTAAAAAACACTGCCTTGAAATTAAATGTAGAAAACAGATGTATGTGTATATATGCCTGTCTCTGTGAGTGTGTGCGTGCGTGTGTATAAATGCCTGTCTCTGTGAGTGTGCGTGTGTATATATGCCTGTCTGAGTGTGTGTGTGTATATATGCCTGTCTCTGTGAGTGTGTGTGTATATATGCCTGTCTCTGTGAGTGTGTGCGTGTGTGTGTGTATATGCCTGTCTCTGTGAGTGTGTGCATGTGTGTGTGTATATATATGCCTGTCTCTGTGAGTGTGTGTGTGTATGTGTGTGTGTGTGAGTGTGTGAGTCTGTGCGTGTGTGTGTGCATTTACAAACTTAGACACACCCAGCGCATACACAGTGTAAGTATGTGATGATGATAGAAAACTGTCATGTTTAAGATCGGCAAACAAAAAAAGTTATAACATAATTAGCACAAAGGTTAAGGATTTTACAACTAATTTTTCAGCTTTTATCAGAAATATTTCTGTTCATGAAAGTTGACTCATCATTATCCTAAATCCTTCACTTAAATATCCTATCTTAAATCAGTAATTTTCTTAATTATTTTAAAAGCATACCAGAAGTCATCTCAATTATGGCTCTGTCAAAAGTCAAACTACAGTGAATGCCAAGAATCTGAAATAAAAACAGAAAATGCAGGAAATATTCAGCAGGTCAGAAATTATCTGCAGAGAACAAGGAGAAGCTTGGGCCAATGAACTCACAACAGAACTAAGAAAATAGAGATATAACAAGATTTGTGAAGCAGAGAAAGAAAAGTCTGTGAAAGATTAAAAGTCAAATGAGATTAAATGATCAAATGCATAATGTTATTTTGCCATCTCAGCTGACATACAAACAAAATGATTATCTTTCATGGTTATTTCTATATCCACACTTGGAAACCATCCAGGAAACTTGATGACCTGCCATTCCTACCTTCTGCCAGTACAGTGGGAAGTATTTTATATAAAATTGAGAATTTGCATTGTAAGAGGTTAAAGCAGGATTGGGGTGGAGAGGGACATTTCATTAATCAACTACATATTTTTAAAAATATTTATAAAATGGTATTACTGGGAAAAACACACAAGGTCAGCTTCTTCCCTTTGCCATCACATTTGTGAATGGACAAGGAACCACAGATAGTACCTTCCTTCATCATATTTTCTTGCACTATTTATTTAATTTTGAAATGTGATTTATAGCAATATTTCACTGTGATGCCACCACAAAACAATAAGTTTCATGACATGTTCATGACAATAGATTCTGATTCAGTAATTTACTATAAATCCATTGGAAATAAAGCTGAATATTATATTTTATAATCAGAAAGTATATGGTTTGTTACGACCCCAGAGGACCGATAAACCCAGCAGCAATAGATATTCACCAAGGCAAATGGTTACTTAAACAAAAGTTGCTTTTATTTATCTTTAAACATGAAAACAGAATCACACGTTAACTTATCACTATTAACTTAACTAACCTAACTTAACCCCTTTCTAATTCTAAGTGCATATGTATATAATGTGTATGTGGATATAATGTGTATGGTTTTCAGAGAGAGATTTGTTGTTCGCTGGACACCCACAACTGATTCCTTGTAACCAGCCACTTCAGCGTCTTGCCAAAGGAACTTGGCCCATCAGGATTTTCCAGATGATAACCTCTTTTTTTTCAGGTCACCACAGAGTTCCTTTTGTTTCTCTTATTTCAAGTGAAACATTAGGCAGCCAGTCCTTTCCTCTTGCAAGAACAACAAGGGTTTTGACCAGGCTGAACTAAGCACTCACAACCCGTCTTCCAAATGGGGTTTTCCCACAAGCTTTCCAGCTTGTCCTGTTCCAGTCCCAACTGTTGCTGCTGACTGTAGCACTGAAAAACTGATCTCTCTCTCTCTCTCGCTCAGAGAAAAAAGCTATTTTACTCTCTCTGCTTACAGAAACCACATGACCCTCTTAGAAAAGCAAGCTGGACTCCCAGAGAGCCTGTGGCTCCGAACTACTCCTCCAATCTCTTTCATCTGTCGCTTTTCAAAACATTAGTGAAGTGTCTCACGGGCACTCCCCAAAGTTTTTGCAAAGGCCCCCAGGAGCTGCCCTGTCTGGCTTAGGCAGAGCTCCAGTATTTCAAATGAGATCTGTTTTGAAGTGTTTGTATGCAACCTACACTAAAAAAAACCTGCCCCAATTTATCTCCCAAAAACATATCTATATACAATACAAACACAACATAATCTGTCACACCAGATTCTGCAACCCCTTGAGGATGCTGCCGATCAGAGGTGCCTCCATCTTGGGCCCAGACTGCATGGTCTCAGGTTTCTTTAACAGGCTATTTAAAGCTTCTCTAGAGCTGTCAGTAATTGGACTGGGTGGAAGAACATTGCACAGGAGCACTGTGTCTCCTCTCCTCGCTCTCCATGGGTCCATAGCAGCAGCAGCATTGCCTTTTGTTGCAACTCTGGTAGGGCCAGCATTTTTCCAATAATATGCAATTATTTCTTGAAATCAAAATGTTAAAAAAAAATCAAATGGAACTGAAATGTTGTGTAGTCTTTAATTATTGTTAGGACCATAATGATATAATTTTATTGATCAATATTAAACATCTAATAACTCATATAAGGTTAACTTTGAGATTATATTAAATGTGTTGAATAGAAGGATTTCTTCATGTTCCTTGAATGGCAAATATAGATCAATTTATGTTTACTTCAGTATTCCATAGCAATAGAATGGTTTATTTACCCCTTGATATGATTTAGAATCAGAATTTACTTTCATGAACAAGTCACAAAATTTTTTATTTTGTGGCAGCATCTCGGTGTAAACATTTATATAAACCACCTTACAAATTAAATAAAAATAGTGCAAGCGCCTGCGGTTCATTATTAATTCAGAAATCTAATGGCAGAGGGGAAGAAGCTGTCCTTGTGCCACTGAGTGTTCGTCTTTGGGCTACTGTACATTTTTCCTGACGGGAGCTCAGTGAAGACCACATGGCCTGGGCTGCTCTCATAAGACACTGCCTCTTGTAGATGTGCACAGTGGAGTGAAGATTGGTGCCGTGATGTCGAAAGCCAAGTTAACAACCATCTGACGTTGGAACCTACATACCAGTCAGAGATGCAACCAGCCAGAATGCTCTAAATTGACAGTAGTCCATTGCAGGCTTATATAGTATCATGCATAAAAATGATAATAGTGTAGTTAAACATTTTTTTGTGTTTTTATCAGAAAGTATATCAAAAAGTTAACTAATACTCTAAAAATATTGATAACATTCTCTGAAAAATTGTGCTAACTTTCATCTCATGTTAAATAACAGGCTACACAAATGAAGATTTTCTTCTATCACTGACCTCTCTACCACCCCTGCACTCTTATCCTGAGGCTCAATACAAGCTTAAAAACAGTATCTCTGTCTGGGTATGGTGCAGCTTTCTGGATTCAATATCAAATTTTACTACTTCAGGTAACTTGCTTTCTCTGGAACAGAACTGCCGTTTTCTCAGTAAATCATCCATCTGTGATATTAAATCAATTTTCCCTCTCCGTTAAGACAGCTGAGCAGCTGGACATGTCCCACAACTTTGCCTGCTGTATTCCAGATGAGGTTTCACCAAGGCTGTGTACAATTTCAATTAAAATTTCTTATTCAAGTATTCAAATCTTCTAATTAAGAATAACATAGCATTACCATTTGAAGTACATGATAATTGTTAATTGCTTTTGAAATTTTGCTCAAATCGGGATCTTGGGTGCAAGAAACCTCATCTGGAATACTGTGAACACTGCACTGAAAGATATACGTATCACAGAGGGAATGAAGCAAAGATAGACTATTCTGAATCCAGGGATTCTGGGCTTGCTGTATAAAAGAGATTGAGTACTTTTTTTAGAAAAAAAATGTAGAAAACAAAAATTTTAAGGTTAGTTAAATGCAAGAAATTAAGAGCAGGATGCACAGTTTCAAATGAAGGAGTGAGCTATTTAGGTCTTCAGGCGAGGAGAAATGTCTTCACTCAGGGGCTAGTAAACTGTTGAAATTCTCTATCCCAGATGACTGTGGAGCTTAACCATTATATTCATTTATACAACAGATTGACAGACTTTGGACATTCAAAGAATCAAAGGTAATATGATCCATTTTTGAGATAATATATTTCAAGCACAAATTAAAGGAATAGTTGAAACAAAATTAATTTGTTATTTTGGCAGTAGCACAAAAGTATGAGACAAATTAAATAAACAATTAAATGTTACTTATAAATTGGTCTGAATTGCCTCTTTGCGTTGTGTAACAGTATGATTTTAAAATCTTTATCTTGTTCTTTTACCTTAGATATATGTCATAGAATCACAGAATTCTACATCATGAAAAATGGTTCTTCAGCCCACTTGTCAATGCTGACCAATCTAGTTACATATTGCTGTGTCCAGCCCATATCCCTCTAACCCTTTTCTGTCCACACAGTTGTCTAAATGTCTTTCGAGTGTCACAATTGTCCCTGCCACTACCATCTCTTCTGGCAGCTCATTCCAAGTATCCACAATCTTGACAAAGATGGTCCCTCTCAGATCCCTTATAATTGTTCTCTGACTTTAAATTTATGTCCTCTAGCTTTTGATTCCCCTACCATGGGGAAAAACAGCTCTATTTTCCTTATCTATACCCTTAATTATTTTATAGACCTCTATAATGTCCTCTCTCAGCCTTCTACATTCCAGGGAGTCATTCCCGATCCAGCCTCTCCTTAATTCAATCCTACCAATAGCAATAATATTCTTGAGAAAGTTTTCTGTTGCAGAGCACCAGAGAAACTGAGAGAAATTACATGATGCTAAATATATTCTATTTTCACCTGGATTAAAAGTAAGTAACTCCAAGTGACTAAGTTTACATTAGTTTTTGGTTTGGCCAATTATAAAAAGTTAACACGTGGATCAAATTGCATTGATGTCCTGATTTGCTGAATTCTTTTCAGCATGAGAAAAAAATTCTAAAAATGTATCTGTCCTGACTACACTTGTCTCTAATTTCCTCTGATTATTAAACTCTCCAGAAAGTATGCAATAAAAGCTATTTGCTCAGGAGATAAAGTGTCTATTCAGCTCTTGGCTTTTACTTTCTTAAGAACCCTTTGCCTCTCAACCCTCTCTTTACAATTCAAGGCCTCAGTTTATATAAAAAAAATAGTTTTACAATACTTGTGATTTCTTGCATGATGAAAAGGAACAATGCACCACATCATAATGTTTTCCAGCAGCCCGGTCTAGTGTTTTGTGGCTAATGTATCAGAATAGCCTCATTAATAAAATGCTCCATTCACTGTGAGATGTGTCACATGATGCAATCAGACACAAGGGCTTTCTGTTTAATCCATGATGTATGCAAAGAGTGCCATAACATGAGAAGAGAGGCACCATCTGGGTCATTGACTCTTTAGTCTATTTTCAATTCTTGACAGCTACGAACAAACGAGAGAAACCAAAGAGGAAGGAATTTAGAAAATAGATAAAAAATTGATTAGAAATAATGTAGATGAAAAATCATTTCCTTCCCTTGAGTTATTACTCAGTGTTATTAATCTTAAGTATTATAGAAAGCTTTAAAATTTAACAAAGCTTACTTTTTCCCCCATTTTCATTCTCATTGAGACTTTCTGCTCAATCTTGCTCTTTTCCAGTTCTCCCCCTTTCCTCCGTTGCATTCTCCTGATACACTTGCCATCTTCTCCCTCTACTCCTTGAACTTCCATTCTCTCTACCTCTTGTTCCCTTCTCTCTTCCACTTTATTTGTTTTCTTGTTCTCTTCCACATTTTTCTTTTCCTTTAATTTCAACTTTGATTCTTTTCTTCCTTCTTATCAGTCTTCCTGTGCTTTTTTTTAAACAATTTCCTCCTCTCTTTATCGCTCCAGTTTGTCCTTTTTGCAAACCCCTTCTCATTTCCTGTGCTGCCTTCCCGCTGTCACGTTTTGCTTCCAGTTCCATTATCACCCCACTTCTTCCCTATCTTCCTAAGATCCTTGTCACTTCCTCCTCTCACCAGCTATTTTAACTTTCACTCTTTTCCCCAGTCTGCCATTGCCCAAATTCTCTTTTCTATAACACCTCCCTTTTTCCTTTTCTCCTTCCCCTTTGCCCCATTTGTCTGCACAACTTTGCATGGAATGCAACTTGGATGAATCAGGCAAAGTCAAAAAGTGAATCCAATGTGTTGGTGCAACCCGACTTCACTTCCATTTTTCAACCATGTTGTGTTTAGCCACAATGAAGCCATCATTGATCAAGTGTTTATATTTTAACCAGAGATAGTTGCTATATTAATGATTCTGGTCTTTCTCGTTCCTATTCTTTGCTAAATCCTTGAAGAAGGGCTCTGGCCCAAAACATTGGCAATATATCTTTACCTCCAATGGACACTGCGAGATCAGCTGAGTTTCTCTGCATTTCTGTGTTTTTATAACAATGTTAAAACCCAAGACATCCAAATGTTGAACTTCATTTTGAATATCCAATGAAATGTCAGAATGAATCAGTTCTGAATGACAAATTAAATAATTCACAATAAATGTGAATTCAGAACATCTTAGATCTCTAGTTTGTTTATAGAATGATGGAATTATTTTTAAAAATGGTTTCAATTTGTGTCCTGTCGCAGTAACCTTATCTATTTTCTATGAAATATTTTTGAAGATTATCAAATTGCCACATACAAAAATCAGATTTGATTCCAAACTTGCCAGATACATGTATAAACCAATTTCACTCATGTTCCCACTTCATTAAATACTGAAGTAAATTATTTACGATTGCAATCATATCTTAAACCCTACACGTAATGGTTTTACCTTTTTCCTACACAATTTCAACATGAGCAGAATTTGCACATTTACAGCATTACTGATGGAGGTTCTGGAGAAAAAAAAAATTCTAAGCTTAGTCAACAACATTTTTTATAAAATCAATGTATATTTTTCTAGAGGTTATTGACAGAAACAAGTTTTCAAAATAGGTCTGTTCTATTAGTAATTTCAGTGAATTTCTATTCTCATCTGGCAGCACACATACCAGAAAGTTTTGAGATTTGAAATCTCCAAAGTCATATTTAGGGTTCTTCTCTTCATCGACATCACCGGACATTTTTTTTCCAAAAGGTTTGCATCCTGAAAAATATTGGGGAAATTGAGACAATTTCAAGTTGAACACAAATATAATTTCAGATTTGGTGTATCATGTAGGACATTGGAGAAACATTAAATTATTTTTTATTGAATTCAGCATGTTTAATTGTATAATGATACTGACACATGAATTAGTTCAACTGACATGTTTTGCCACTAATTTTCATTTGGACTCACCATCTGATGCCTCTCATATTAGTGTCCAACAATAGATGGCCAGCATTGATGGATTCCAGTTTCCCTGATACTGCTTTTTCATGGTTGCAATGTCCTGGTGTAACCTTTCACCATGTTCATCACTGACTGCACCAAGATCAGCGGGGAAGTTGAATTTTCAATGACATGTTGCATTTCATGTTTTTATATGCTTGAAGCATAGGTTATATCTAAAAAGAAAGGAATGTGATAGAACATTTTTAAAGTGATTTTCATGATCAGCAGCCCAAAATCTATAAAATACACTCTAAAGTGTTCTGGAAGAAAAATTTTCATGGTCCAGTGTATTTATTCATCTCTGCCAAACTCTGCCCTTCAATGTTCTGTGGAAGGACATAAGGCTGGAACATTTACTTGTTGTTGAGCAGTTACCTCAAACACTGGCTTCCCTACTACATTTCCCCAGCCTTCTTTCTCTCCCACTGATGTTGCTTGACACGCTGAGTTCCTTCAGCAGAGTGTGTATCGCTTCAGATTTCATCATCTCCTCCTCAAATAGTGTCTCCTCACATTTGACTGGGTAGCCTACAACTCAATTTCATAAATAATACATTTTCCAGTTTCAGATAACCACCTGTGTTTCTTCCCCTCTCCCAATGGTCCACCAACATTGTCTCCCATAGTTCACTTTCCCCCACTCACTGTTACCTAGGCTTGTTACCCTTCCCACACACCTATCCATCTGTTTATGTTTTTCTCCCATAGCCTGTCCTTCCTGTTCCCTCTCCCAATGGTCCACCAACATTGTCTCCCATAGTTCACCTTCCCCCACTCACTGTTACCTAGGCTTGTTACCCTCCCCACACACCTATCCATCTGTTTATGTTTTTCTCCCATAGCCTGTCCTTCCTGTTCCCTCTCCCAATGGTCCACCAACATTGTCTCCCGTAGTTCACTTTCCCCCACTCACTGTTACCTAGGCTTGTTACCCTTCCCACACACCTATCCATCTGTTTATGTTTTTCTCCCATAGCCTGTCCTTCCTGTTCCCTCTCCCAATGGTCCACCAACATTGTCTCCCATAGTTCACCTTCCCCCACTCACTGTTACCTAGGCTTGTTACCCTCCCCACACACCTATCCATCTGTTTATGTTTTTCTCCCATAGCCTGTCCTTCCTGTTCCCTTCCCCATCTACCTCTTATCATCCCTCTCTTATTTGGTTCTACTTCTCACTTTCCAGCTCTCTCTCTGTATCTTTCCCCTTTCCTCCACTACGTGCTCTTTATCGCCATCTGCCTCAGAATGTCGCAGAGATCCAGATTCATTTTTGACTGCAGGCCCATGAAATTTAGATGTTCTTCTTGTGACTGCGTGTGTTTCCTCTGGATGCTCTGGCTTCCTCCCACATCCCAAAGACATACTGGTTGCAAACTGCCCTAGTGTATCTCTCTATGGTATAGTGTAGCTGCATGGAATGATGTCACTGGCTCCATCATCAGTGAAAGGTGCTGAAAGATCTGACATGCTTCTATTTCTGCACTAAATATAAAAACTTGACTATGCAAAATAACATCTTTGACTCCGAGTGTGAGTCTGCTTTAGATAAAGGGATTTGTGCTGACTACTGCGATAGGTGAAGCATTAAAATTTAACTGTTACAAGGATGAGGCTCATTCCTTCCATAAATGGTTGTTGAAAAAGTAAATATAAAAAATAATTAATTTTATCTCATTTTTCTCCCTATCCTCTTTCTCAATCCAAACTATGTTTTAATCTTTAATTTATCATGTTCTGTATTGTTTGGAAATAATTTACAGTGTTTAAAGTCCCATTTTTGTTTTGCACCATTCGTTTTATAAACCTTCCAAATTACTGACTAAGGAGATGCCATTTTCCATGGGTCACAAATATCCGGTTTCCATCACTGTGCCATTTTGCCACACACAACATATTATAAACCTAAATATGCAAATGCAAGTCTAACACAATGGACACAATTTCATGGCTTGCTACATCAAAGTTCAATGAGGTCTGATCCTGTTAAAATAAATCTTTATCCCCAAAAAAAATAAGAATGCCAATTTTATGCCAGTTTGAACTGTTTCTGATCTCAGTATTTCCCCAGCGATGTATATTTGTCCTCTGAAAGAATATGACAATTTGAACTTTGAAAGTGGATGGAAGTCCTGGGAAATATAAAGTAGGTCAGCATCTATGGCGAAAATAACAATCAGTTCAATGCCCGTTGAGCAGAACCTGTTGAAGAACCTACTTGGGACCTGATGTTCCAGATCTGAACAATGCGGGGGAAAAAAATGATCTTCCTTTCCCTTCAAATTATTTTGCTAGTTATTAGAAATTTATGAGCTCTTGTTCCTTTCACGTTACCAGATACAGTTTCTCTGTAAATATTTCATGAAAACTTCATTATTTCAAGTGCACTCATTAACTCTCCCATTATTTCTTTTTTGACCAATTGGATTTAGAAGTAACTGAGGGATACAGAGGAATTTTGTTTGCATCGTTGAAATGGAAAATGCTGAAAAGGAGAAAAACAATAAGGGGTGTAGGAAAAGGGCAGAACACATGGCATCCATTGAATAGTATGGCCAAAATCACAATTGATAAAATATACAGCTTTTATACCATTCTATTCTTGATTGCACCACACTCAATATTTCCAGACAAATGGTGACTCTTTCTGTGTACAAGTTCCACGTCCGTTTTCCTTCTCCTAAATCTTCATGTTGTGTTTGGTCCTTTGCATTATGGTTATCTTATTGACTGTAAACATTTAGCATGGTTTTTTTTGTTTTCAAATCCAATGTTTTGGTTTACAAACTCTAATATCTCATTTGATATCCAAACTTCCATATCTTAACTTGCCATCTTCAAAGATTGATGAATAGGTCCCCTCTGTCCTTGTTTAGCTCCTCTAAACATGATCAGATACTACTTAGTTGCATTATTTTTCCCATCTTCTAACACACATATTGAATTACATTATCCATTTGCCGGACATATTATTGCCCCTCTTTTGCAGCATGCATCTTCTTTTCTGGAGATGATTGCAAAGTAGTCTTTCCAAATGTTTCATGCCCACTCCTTCCATGAGAACAACTTTCTCTCCCTCATTATAGCTTTACATGTAAACATTTCCAGGTATGTACATCGAATTATACAGCATGGGAACCTGCCATTCAACTGAATGCCAATTCGTGGGCATTCATCCATGTTAATCATGAGTTGCTCTGGATGAATTTAATTTGCCTGCTCATGGCAAAAAAAAAGTTTGACCATTGCCGGGATTAATCTCATTACTTTGCTCATAACATGGTTTTCTGTGAATTTTGAAATCCAAAATAACACCAGAGCATAGCACCTTTTTATAATGCCTGCATCTCTCGAACTTCTCAACAGTGCCCTAACCCTAAACAGCAAAAAAGTTCTGTCTGCAATGTTGAAACATTAATTTTGTTTTGCTGTAACCAAAACTCAGAATGTCTCTTTTATTTATATATATATATATTTATATATTTATTCCCCCCCCCCCCCCACCCTGTATTGCGGTCATTTAATTTTTATTATTGTAGTCGGCCTATCTGCTGTACCTGCAGCAAGCCAAGAGCTTTGATGCATCGGTATTTATGTACGCGACAAATCGAAGGGAAACCCACCGCCCCAACTCCCGCGCGCGTTTTAGGCGCATTACGGCACAGGGACTGAACGCGCCGCGCTGCTTTTGCGGTCATTACGACAGCGATGTACCTGACTGACAACCTGGATGACGTCAGGTTGCGAGTCCCGAGCCCTCGGAAGCGGGACTTTTTCGGCATCGGGTGCACGGAGGTGAAGGAAGAGGCATAACCCCCCCCCCCTCCCCCCAAAAGAGACCCCACCAGCGGCAGGATCGAGGGGAAAGGAACGAGAGGGGATGCCCGAGGAGAGAAGCGGCGCGCGCTTGTGGAGCCGGTGGTGCTGAAGGTTCTCAGCGCCGGGTGGTGGTGGTGGTGGTGGGCCAGGCTTCCCCCCCCCCCCCCCTCCCGGGACCAACATGGAGGCCGCGGCGTGAGGGGGGGAGAGTGAAGGCGGAGGGAGGAGGAGGAGGAGGGGGGGGAAGCGCCGCCAGCCACTCGGTGCCCTTCCCCTCTCCTATGGAGCGGTCGGACTTCACCTGCCGCTCGCCATGCCCAAGTCGACGAAGGAGGGCCACGGAGAATTGCCCCTGCCGCCCGGGTGGGAGGAGGCGACCGATTACGATGGCAAGCTGTACTACATCGACCACAACACCAAGCGGACCAGCTGGGTGGACCCCCGCGACAGGTGCGTCTCTCCGTTCAGTCTGCAAGCCCCGCTTGCCAAATAGAGTCCGGCCGAATGAAGTGACTGCGCATGCCTCGTCTTTCCATGGGCTGGGGGGGGGGGGGGTGCGCGAAACCGCCCTGCGCCTGCGCAACATTCCAACCTCTCTTGCCCCCATCCTGGAGGTCATTGAAGTTCGCATGTTTCACATTCTTGGAATAGTTCGCCCGTGGGAAAAAAAAAGGGCGCAGCGTTTTCAAAGAGACCGGATGATATTCTTCCAGAGTAAAATTAGTTCTTTAAAGGATCCAGGTGATTTTGTGAAGGACAAGACCGTCTTGTTTTTTTTGTTTTTAAAATCGCACTGGAAGGGATGTTGAGCCCATGGACCTGCTCGAACAGGAGAAGTCAAGCACTCCCCTGTGTTTTTTTTTTTAACGTGGGTGGAGCTTTGATGAAGGATTAACAATTATTTTGCCTGAGTGGTGTGTGTTTTGGAAGGGAGTTTGCGGATGATCTGTTGCCAATGTACATAGTGTCCTTGCATTTCAAGATGAGAGATGGTCTGAACAGCAGTCAAAGTATGCAGTGGAGAGTGCACGACGAGATTGTTGAAAGGGACCTGTTCTGGATAGTTGCAGGCAATCTATTCCTGCAACTATTTTAAAATGCAACATTTAATTATTTTAAGCTTTATATCCTTCTGCTTAATTATTTTGTATTGATCAACATTTAATCGGGGGGGGGGGGGGAGAGACACAACGGAATTATCCGTGTGTGGAGCGAGACAATGCAGGTGAGGTCCTAAATAAATATTCCTCATCTGATTTCACCAAGAATATTACCTGAAAGATGGTGAGTTCAGGGACTGGCCTATGTATCATCTGCAGCAGGTCAATATTGAGAAAGAAGATCTTCTCTTCTCTCTTTGGCTTGGCTTCGCGGACGAAGATTTACGGAGGGGGTAAAAGAAGATAATGTTTGATAAATCCCTGGGGCTGCTTGAGATCCATCCCTGGTTGCTCTGTGAAGGAGGAGAGAGTTAGGACCCTAATAAAGATTTTTGAATCATTGTTAGCTAGAGATAAGGTGCCAGATAGCTTATATTGCTCCTTTATATAAGGAGAGCATCAGGAGTAAGGCAGATAATTGCAGAGATAGGAAAAATATTGGACAAAATTTGGTGATGTTTATTTGGTAAAATATGGGCTGATTGGGGATAGTCTGCATGGCTTTGTCTCAGGGAAATCATCTCACTAACTTGACTGAGTTTTTTGAGGAAGTTACTAAGGTTGATGAAGTCAGGTTTAAGACATTGGCTGTACAGACATTTAACAAAGTCCTGGTTGGTAGATTGGTCCAGAAAAGTAAGGAACATGGGATTCAAGTTTAATTGCCAAGTTTAAAAACCCAGGCAAGCAGGAAGTAGTGCAGGTGGGACATATTAGTTCGCTTGGGTAAATGGACTGAAAGGCCTTTTTCCATGCTGTATGATTCTAATTAGATCCAAAATTGGATTAGTGATAGGAAGCAATGGAATGATGGTTTTCTGATTGGACTGCAGGGGACCACTGTTGTTTATGAAATCTATTCATGACTTGCATGTAATTGTAAATTTGCAGGTGACACAGAAGTTGGATAGTAAGGAAGATTGACGAAGGCTTTTGATAGGTATGGAAAATTGGGAGGAGCATTGGCAGATGGAATTCAATTGTGACAAGTGCTT
This sequence comes from Narcine bancroftii, assembly GCF_036971445.1. Classification (NCBI taxonomy): domain Eukaryota; kingdom Metazoa; phylum Chordata; class Chondrichthyes; order Torpediniformes; family Narcinidae; genus Narcine; species Narcine bancroftii. The sequence goes on from NC_091477.1 coordinate 15,877,352, forward strand.
GATGGCACATTTTGAGATATCAAATAGGAATGGGACATAAACATATTTCATGAATGTTGATGAATAGAGAGACCTTTTGGGTGGGGGAAGCGGGGCGGGGGTTCAAGTCCATAGTTTCCTGAAAGTGGCGATATAGGGAGACTGGCCAGTCTTCATAGGTCAGGCAGAGAATATAAAGTTGGAAGGATATTTTCAACTTGACAAAACACTGGACTTCACTTGGGAGTATCGTGTGCACTCCTGGTCGTGACACAAAAGAAAGGATGTGGTTGAACTGTAGAGAATCCAGAGGAAATTCAACAGATGTTTATTGATTTAGAAGACTTTAGTTATGGGAGAGTTTGAAAGGCTGGGTTTGCTTTCCCAAGTCTGAAGGGCAGCCTGCTGGAGACGTGGATGGGGTAGGTGGTCAGAATCCCTTTCACATTGTAGCAGCATCCAAAATAAGAGTTCATAAATTTAAGGTGAAAGGAAGGAGTATTGGAGGGGAAAGTTCTATTTTCAGATGGATGATGTATGGAACTTGCTTCTAGGGGCAGTAGTGGAATTAGATGCAATCACCATAATGAAAAGATCTTTCAACAGGCCCTTGAATAGACATGGCACAGAAGGATATGGACCTAATGTGGGTTCGTGTAGACAGGCAAACACTTTAATTTAGACATAGTGGGCCAAAGGGCCCATTCCTGTGCTGTACAACTTGATGACAAGGTGTAACATTAATGCTCTCTGTTGAATAACATATCTCTGTTATTCAACAGGCATCCATCCCATCCAAAGTGTTTTCAAATAAAATACTGCAGATACAAAACAAAAACTGAAAGGCTGCAAGCACTCAGCTTGTCAGGCAGCATTTGTGGACAGAAAGGCCAAATTAACATTTCATGTCCTTTCCTATCATTCAGTCAGATTGCTGTTATTTGGTTCTATTTTACACTTCCTAACTTACCAAGAGGACCAGTAATACTGAGATCATGTGTGAGACTGCAGATGCTGGAATCTAAAACAAAAAAAGCAATCTGTTGGAGGAACTTGGTGGGTCATGTTCCACTAATTCTGTTCTTTTTTTGCCCACTCTGCTCTTTGAACCTGCTCTGTCTTAAAAGAACTTGCAGAGATAGTACATTTCATCCAGGAATCAAACTGTTGAACATCTGTGAGCTGTGCCAGTACATTCCATTTTGTTGAAGCAAATTTTTTTTTCCTTTGACACTTCACCCCTTTTTAATAACTGTCAACATTACCTTTGCTTCTTCATTTCAATATACTATATCTGCTTTTTGACTGTTTCATGTATTGAGTAGTCTCAATTTAAACAATATTGCTTGTCTATTGCTCCATATTTTATTCCATCTGTCAATTTTTTTTGGCATGTTCTTGACCTTTCTGTGTACCTTTGTGGACCCATTGTATCCTTTTGATAATTAGCTGTTTGCAACTTGAAGTATCATCGACAACTTTGGCTTCAGTACAATTGGCTTCTTCACATAAGACATTGATACAGATTCCAAATGGTTGATGCTACAGTTCAGATCTTTGTGCAAGTTTCAGCTTGCCTGTTTGAAAATGACCCACTTTTCTTGACGTTGTTTTGTGTTAGTTAATCTGTCCTCTATTCATTCTAATTAATACCTTTTGCAAGAATATTACCCTCAATGATACACCATGTGAAGTAACATTTCAAATGGTATCTTACTGAATTCTTGCTGGAAATGCAAATACAATACAGTTCAATGGTAATTTGCTCCATCCCTTTATCGGGAAATTCTGTTGGTTTGGCATCTGGCTGTTTAGGACACTGTTTCACACTTTTAACTCACTTGGGCTGTATTTCCCACATGTCTTGTTTCATTTGTTCCTTTAAGCTCACTGGGACCCTTTTTCCAAAATTCTTTGAAACTCACCTGGCTCTGTTTCCCATATTCATTTTAACTCACTGGTGTCCTGTTACACTGTTCTTTTAAATTCACTTGGGTCCTTTTTCCACAAATTCCCTTAAATTCACTGAGGCCTATTTCTGTATTCATTTAATCTCACTGGAAATGTTCCCTCTAATGTTTTACTAGTCATTGTGTGCAAAAATCTTATGTTGTGCATATTTTTTTCCTGTGACAAAAGTGACATATTGGATCCTTGCACAAATGTAAACTTGAAATTGCTTCAAGATAATTTTGGCGCAGCCTATCTTTCATGGCTAATAAAACTGTATTGGCATGTTTAAATATAATGCAAGTATGATTGCATTCGACGAAGTATCACATATATAACTGCACCATTTTAGGTAACTCCTCTTTTGAGCGCACATTAATTTCCTTTGTGTGCTGGTCGTAAAATGTGCGTGTGCACACATACTCTTTAGAGGGACAGAACTGAGGTGCTATATGTGCATTCTTTTAAACTCACCGGGGTCCTTTTTTTTTCAGATTCCTTTATAAACTCACAGGTGTTTCATTTCATATGTTCCTCACCAAGGCCAAAATTCCTAAATTCCTTTAGATTCTCATGCTCCTTTACATTCACCAGCACCCCACCCCCATGCTGTCTTTAAATCCACCAGCTTTTGTTTCCTGCACTCCCTAAACTTGCCTGATTCAAGAGAAAATGTATATTACTCAGCAACATCTAAAACAAGTTGAATTGATATATGTTTGTATTTTGAAACATCATCCATGTGTGAAAAACATGCTAGTCAGATGTGAATAAAGTTTTAATTGTAGTTTTACTGTAAACTACACTTGGTGGAATCCACTTCACTGTCCTTTTCTTCTGTTACGGTGTTATGAGCACCAAGGGTTTTTTCTTCCTTCAGTAGCAATGTAGTTATCAAGTTTATTTGTCACAGGATACCTTATATGGTGAGAAGAATTCTTCTGTGAGCAGGCTGACAGGTTATCTCTAATATACAGCCATATAAAGAGCACAAGTACTATATAGGATTGCAATGAAAAGATCAATTATCACTAAACAAGAGCAGAATAATAGTACTATTTTGGGGGTTCATTCAGAAGCCTGATGGATGCAGGGAAGAAATTGTCTTTTAGCCTCATGGTGCATGCTTTCATATTCTTAAGAATTTTCTCTAAATGAAGATCGGGTTTGATGGGCCCTTCAGTATGTTTGCTGCCTTTTCTCGGCACATTATTTAAGCAAATGAGTAAAAGTATGAAATTATCTCACTGACCCTCAGTGGAAAAAGCCTGTCTGCATTTACTCTGTTTATCCCCCTCATATAGCAGGAGGTTTGAGCTAGTGGAGTTGTTCTAGTGAACCGGTGCAGACTTGAAAGGCCGACGTGGCCTGTTTCCGCTCTGTAAATGGTTATATGGTTATAATGTAACACATAATGGCAGAGGAATGAAATTGTACATGAGAAGGTAGATAGAGGAGCAGTTGGAGGGGATAATTCTTCATAAAGTGAAATTGGAAATGCTGGGTGAAATTAAAAGAAGTCGAGTTTATTATCATCTGAATAAGTACAACCCAACAAAAGTGTTCTTCAGTCCTCGTTGCAAAACATGCAGACATTCACCCAAACATTACACACATACAGACAAACAATATATATGGAGGACAAGTATTTTATCTATACACATAAATAAATAAATGTCATTTCATGAATATGAGAGCCTCGGGTAGTCCGTGTGAGCAGTTCCTTTGGCCGTTCTTCATTCTCACTGTCTGTGGGAAGAAGCTGTACCTTAACCTAGTGGCTCTGGTTCTGATACTCCTGCATCTCTTTCCTAATGGGAGTAACTGAAAGATGCTGTGTGCAGGGTGGAAGAGGTCCTTGATGATTTTGCAAGTCCTCTTCATCATATTGATAGGAGGGAAGGGAAACTCCAGTGATCCTCTTTGCCACTCTTGTGGTCTTGTGGATTGACCTCCGATCCATTTCTCTGCAGCAACCATACCACACTGTGATGCAGTCAGCCAGGATGTTCTTGATAGAGCTCCTATAGAAGATTGACATAATGTTGGCTGGTAGCCTTGCCCAATTCAGTCTTCTCAGGAAGTGCAATTGCTGCTGTGTCTTCCTGATTAGTGAGTGTCCATGATAGGTCGCTAGTTAAGTGAACTCCAAGGAATGGTGCTCTCTATTACAGAGTTGTAAATGTGTAGCGGAGAATGGTTGTTCAAGGTCCTGAAGTCCATGATCATCTCTTGCATCTTGTCCAAGTTGAGACTCTGGTTGTTACTCTCACACTATTTCACAAGATTTTCCACCTCTTCTCTGTAGTGATGTTATAGTTACTGATGAGTCAACCACTATGGTGACACTGTTGGAACTGGATTTGGCGATGAAGTGCGTCAGTAGCGTGAACAGGAACGGGCTGAGAGCACAGCCCTGAGTTGCTCTAGTGCTCAGCGTGACAGCGCTCAATATTCTGCTATCAACATGGACAGACTGTGGTCTTTCCATAAGGAAATCCAAAATCCTTTTACAGAGATGAGTGTTGAGTCCCAGCGAGGACAGCTTCTCCACCAGCCTCTGGGGAATGATCATATGAAATGTCAAAAGACTAGCACATTTCTACCAGGAAATATTATTACATATTTGACACACAAAGGAGGAAGAAGGATATTTCAAAATATCTGATGGTTAAAGCAAGTAGCGTCAATGTAATAAATATCAAATATTTTACATTCGGTAATGAGTGACTGGTTATTTTCCAAGTTTTGATACTGTTGATAACATGCCTTCAATTAATTCAAACTTGTCACTACATTTTGTCAGAAAACATTTTACTGACTCCTGTCTCAGTGAGTGCTGGCAATGTGCCTGTTTCTGAACCAAATAATATTCTTAGACCTACATTTTAAACTAATTTTGTAATGTAAAGCACCCATTGCTAATCACAATACATTGGTATCTCTGCATCTTTGCAGAGATAATGCAATGTTAATAAAAGGCTTATTGAATTAATGGATTGAATGGTCACTTGGCTGAAGTTGCTGTGACAGTAATGCTGGGGAGGGTAGGGATCAGAGACACAGCATTCTCCTGCAGGGTCCTACTTCCCAGTGCATGCCAATGGCTCTGAACTGGTTTTAAATGGCCTGTTAAAGGAGCCAACGGTGTTTTATTTAAAGACCTGCAACCATGGGGTCAGGGCCCAAAATGGTAATGCTTGTGTTGACAGCAGCCTTGAGGGGTTGCTGACTCCAGGGGAGCAGTGGACTGCTGCAGGGCATCATTAGTGGGGAGAATACCCTTCCTGTTGTGAAGAAGCTGAGGAGACGACCCTGAGGATGGGACCACGGTGGCAAATCAAAAAGGGGCTCTGCAGCTGAACGACACACACAGGTGGTGAGCCTTTGGTGACTTGCTTTGCGTGCAAGGAACCTACACAGGCTACTGGCGACTTGCAGTCAAAGGACCTGCACCAAGCTGTAGTTGCTGGAGACTGGCTCATGAGAACTGGGAGTCAAAAGGATGCTGAGGGCAAGAAGGGCTTCCAAAGGGCCCCGGGCACTGAAGGCTTTCACATCATCACATCAGAGATTTGGATCTGGACTCGGATGGCCGAAGGCTTGAACTGAGTTGGAGTTTTATGCAGCTGCAGGAGCACTGGAGGCAGATCCACGGACGCTCAGTGACTATGAGGGGGCTCTTTTTTTTCTTCTCTTTCTCTGACTGGAAGAAGTGCTGGACAGTGTTAATGGCGAATATTTATCTGCCATGGCAGACTAAAAGAAATTTTGTGTAATATTGCATTGCTGTTTTATTCCATGACAATAAATAGTATTTGATCTGATCTGGATTGTGATGTATGCTGTGGTGCAGGATATCCACCTAATGGTCAAATAATGACACGTTATTACATGTACACAACCAAACATCATAGTTTTATAATTTAAGGTTGCACACCTTAATCTAATTCTTAAATTCATGGCTATGTTTCAGTAACATAAACACAGTCGGCTTTGACTGAGAAAGTGGGGAGCTAGGTTCTCTCACAACATTTTTTAAAAGTACCTGAAAGTGGCTTTTGAATTGGCAAGCCATTGAAGGCCACAGTCCAAGTGTGGATAATTAAGATTGGTGTGGTTAGGTATTTAATGGGCATGCTGGTCTAGAGTGGGCCTGTTTCTGTGCTCTATGACCCTAATTCTAGATAGTGTCTGACCCAACATCTTCTGTTTTTAATTTCAGATTTCCTGTATCTGCAAATTATTTGTTAGATTTGCATATATTCTCTGATGCCAATTATGTACTTCAATGAAGCATTCAGATGGCTAGCATTTGAAAATAATGTTTCTGAAACTAAATTTCAGATTTTAATGTTTAGTCAGTCAGATAAAGAGGTTACAAGTTTTAGTGACTGTTCCAAATATCTCTGGGAACCTATTAATCACATTTATCACTGATTCTTTTCTGTGTTTGATTGCATGATCAATTACATACTCTCCACAGTTAATATCTCCATTAATGTTCTTAAACATGGATCACTAAAATAAATTATTTTATCTTTTTCATTAAATTTTGAACAGCATTTAATAACATTAGAATACAAAAGATTATTTGAAGTTGTGTCATCAATTTAATGTCTTTCCTATTTTTGAAAGTGGCATATGTCCATTTTCTGGATTTTTGTATTTGAAAATTGTAATTACATAGAGACAAATTTCACAATATATTTATCCTGCTAAAAAATTAAAAAGTATTCCTGGTGGTTGAATAATAATGATACATAAGATTTCAATAAGATGAATAATTTTCTATTCATTAAATGTTTTTAAGTAAACTCAGTACTATTTTGTGACCATTAGCTGAGATGAACAACCTAGTTGTCAGGATTTAATTTAGTGTATAGTCAAAGTGCTTTGGTGCTGTGCTGTTGAGTTCTAGGTTGATGCCACTTGATTTCCACATATTATTTCCTAACCTTGCTGAGTGGAGGACATTTTTTTGGGTTAGTTTAGCTTTCCTTTTTTTTAGATGGGATAATATAACAGATAATGGCTTTGCTCAACCATGAATAATACCTGTGCAACTTTTGATTTAAAAAAAAAAATACAGAATGAGAAGAGAAGGAAAGACAATTGTATATCTTTTTAAAAAAAATAAGAAATTAATAATTCATTTGAAAAGACCTTTTAACTTCATTTTTCTTTTCCTTTGTTTCTCTTTCTTTTGTGTTGGGTTTTTTCTTTTGGTTTGATGTTATGTTTTACTACACTGTTACCAATGTGCGTTGGTCTTTGAATTATGTTCATATTTGAAATCTTTTTCCTATATTGTAAATGTATTGCGCATTGCATGTTTGTATCATTAATTTGTTTATATATTAAATACCAATAAAAAGGAAGGATTTAATTTGTGTGCATTAGCCAGGTTTACTTTTCCCTCTTCTTGTTCTACCAGGGAAACTCACTTTACTATCTATCTATATTTCTACACACGATCTTTTGCTTGATAAAACATTGAATGTGCTTATTGGGAACTTTATCAAACAAAATTTACATGAAATAAGATGAATAATGGATGGATTGACCAAATATTTAGTTAAAAGAGATAGGTTTTTAAGAAGAAAGAAAGGTCTAACTTAATAAGCTTAAGTACCTGTCAACATGGATAGCAACAGTGGAGTTGGAGGAGTGCAGGTATCTCAGGAGTGTTGAATGAACTAAAAAGGATGTTAATGAGTTTGCAAGCATGGATCAGAATTTTAAACTGAAGTTAAGATGGAGCCATGGCAGATTATCAGGTGACTCTAACTTGGTGTAAAACTGGGTGTGACAATGCACCAGCCTCACCAGAAATACTGTACCTGTCACTACCACAAATTCATTAAAAGAAAATAAAGGTTTACTATAGTTAGCTTGGTAACATATCATACAGTCCTTTTTTTTTTAGTGTTCTGTCGCTTTGCTTTTCCTTTTTTCACCTTCTGCTTATTATTTGCTGTGGGATTGAGTCTTGACTGTTGGATCGAGGATTGTTGTCATAATTGTTTCCTCTCCATCAAATTTGACACCATGATTACCAACAATCTGGGTCAGCCTTATACATTTTACTGGGACTTGCCGGTGATGAGTGAGAGGATTTTGTTATGGCAGCAAAGGCAGCCATTCACAATTTTTTTTTGGTTTTGCAGATTTAGCCAGTGTGAAAAATGTATATTAATTTTCAATAATTTTGTTAATTGGTGTAAATGAAGTGAGTATAACTTATGCTCTTAAAATTTGTTCTGGGTGTAATTAAGTAATACGTTAACCTGGTGCTGACATGTTTTTGCAGCAATTATCAGGATGATTTGCAAATTTACAAAGGATTTATTTTGCACATCACATTTCTAACTTATTTGAGGCTGAAGTTACTGGCAAAAATGAAAATAGCTAAGAAAGAGGTAGCTGAAAGAAGCTACCAACGTGCGTATGACTGAAAATGGCCCATTGTTCTAGAATCATAGCTTTGTTTCCAAATACTGGAGAAACCAAAAGTGAGGACCAAATGAGGAAAAAAAAATGTAGATCATTTTGAGGTAAATAAGAAAATCTGCAGATGGTGGGGTCTACTGCAGATGCAGTACATAAAAGTGCTGGAGAAATTCAGCAGGTCAAGTGGCCTCCATAAGAAGTAATTTGGGACCTGAGTCCTTCATCAGGGGTGAAAAAATCTGGCAAATGCCTGAATAAAAAGGTCAGGGAAATGGGAGGAACACAGGCTAAGAGGTGGATATACTGTAAGTGAGAAGATAAAAGAAAAAGAGGCTGAGAAGTATTAAGGAGAGAGGGCAGAGAGGAAAGAAAGTTCTCTGATAGCAGAGAGAAGAGAAGGGGTAGGGAGACAGAGGAATAAGGGAGAGACTGGGGGAGGGGTTAACAGAAATTGGAGAAGTCGATATTGATGCAGTTTGGTTGGAGACTTCATTTGGACACATGGGAAGCAACTCATAGCTCAGTGCAATCTGATTGAAATATTGGTATCACATACTTACTACTGTATTCATCTGTACCTCATTGGAGATGCAGAAATTTTCTGTTAGTGAAAATAATCTCTGCCTTATGTTATCAGTTCCTTAAACATAGTGCACTACAGTAGTGATCATGAATAAATCCGAGCATAACATTATCTCTGCACAGTTTATGATGCAACAACTATGGCTCAAGAGTAGTGATGCATAACTGTAATTTATTGGATTTGATATAGAGATTAGAAGCAAGTAAATAAAATTTGAGAACACTTTGTGGTGCAGGCACAATGTTTGCTGTGTCATCAATTCTGTTCAGGAGTGGGACAGAAGGGCCTGTGGCCATGCTGAATGTTTAAATAAATATTAATTGGGAAAAACAAGCAGTGAAAGATGAAAATATGGTGAGGGTTAACAAGAAATGATGTTTAACTGTGGCTTTGTTCAGTGAAGTTGGAAGAGGAATGTAACAAATTTAGGATTTTCTTTCAGGGTGCAAGGATCTGTTATGGGGCTCCTGCACTTTTTTTTTATAAATGACCTGGATGTGGAAGCGGAAGGATGGGTCAGTAAGTTTGCAGATGATACAAAGGTTGGAGGAGTTGTGAATAGAGCTGAAGGTTGTTGAAGGTTGCAAGAGGATAGAGACAGGATGCAGAGTTTGGAGGAGAAGTGGGAAATGGAGTTCAATCTGGATATGTGTGAAATTATGCATTTTGGAAGGATAAACCAGAAGGCTGAGTACAGGGTTAATGGTCAGTTACTTAAGAGTGTGAATAAACAGATGGACCTTGGGGTCCAAATCCATACATCCCCCAAAGTCACTGCACAGGTTGATAAGATAGTTAAAAAGGCCTAGGGGATGTTGAGCTTCATTAATAAGAGGATTGTGTTCAAGTGTAGTGAGATCATGTTGCAACTCTATTAATCTTTGGTGAGACCACACTTTGAGTATTGTGTTCAGTTCTGGTCACCTCATTATAGGAAGGATGTGGAAGATACAGAGAGGATGAAGAGGAGATTTACCAGGATGTTACCTGGATTGGAAAATACGTCTTATGAAGCAAGGTCAGCAGAGCTGGGACTTTTCTCTTTATAGTGTAGAAGGATGAAAGGAGTCTTATTAGAGGTCTACAAGATTATGAGAGACATAGATAGGGTGGACAGCCAGCACCTGTTTCCCAGGGCAGGAATAGCAAATACCAGAGTACAAACTGAAGGGAGGGAAGTTTAGAGGAGACAGCAGGGGTAAGTTTTTTTTTATGCAGAGGGTTGTGGGTGCCTGGAATGCCTTGCCAGGGATGGTGGTAGAAGCTGAAACATTAGGAGCATTTAAAGAGACTCTAAGGCAGGCATGTAGATGGAAGAAAAAATAGAGGGTTGTGGGGTAGGGAAGGGTTCAGTACTATTTATTTTAAGGAATATATGGGTCAGCACAACATTGAGGGCTGAAGGGCCTGTTCTGTATTGTTCTATATTCTATAAAGTAGAAAGTTGTACTTTTTTAAAAATAGAATCTATTTCTGAAGGTTCAGGGAATTGGTTAATTTCTGTAGTCAACCTTGCATCTCCTTATGATCTGGAGGGCAAATTTTCTTGCACAATGTTTGGTTAATAGTAGGGTTGTATCAGAGCCGCATTATTCTGCACAACTGTTATTAAAATTCTTTATATTCAACTGATTGAGTGGGTCATTTTTAAAAAAAAAAAAAGTTCTGGGAAGATTATCTTAAATGGAGTCTGTGTCTCTCTGCTAGTATGGGAAACAGGGAGACAGTTTTTCTGCCCGCGGGGACCAACTGCCCAGTCTAACTGCCAACAGATCCGTACAGACTAAAAACAGCCTAAAAAAGGAGCTGACAGTAGTTAATTTTAAAATTCTGCGATCTCTGTGTCTGAGCCCAGGATGGCAGCGCCTATGTATGGGAGCAGACATGAAGGCTTGCCGACTCTGGGAGCACAGAGGATTGGTGCAGAGCACCAGAAAACAAGGAGAGCACCCCCCCCCCCCCCACACGCCCTTCCCCATTTGAGAAAGAAATGTAGTTGAGATGACCCACTGGTCAGTGACCATGGTGATGGATGAGCGAAGAGCTCTGAAGCTGAAGAACGCACAGGCAGTCGGCTGTGACTAAAGGTCAGGAACCCACACAGTCTGCGGGCTGGTGGCTACTGCGGTCAAGGGACTTGAACCAGGTTGTGGACTGCTGGAGACTGGCTGAAGGGGTACCAGATACAGAACCGGGATGTAAGAGACTGTCATGGGCACTAAGGGCTTCCTGATTGTGTCACAGTTTTGGATCTGGAGCCTGGTTGCTGATGGTTTGAACTGAAGGCTGTGTAGCTGTGGAAGCACTGGAAATGAATCGATTGATGTTCAGTGATTGTGGGGGTTCTCTCTTTTGCTTCTCTTTCTCTGACTGTAAGTGATACCGGGCATACTTCTGCTGATGGTGAATCTATGTCTGCCTTAAGATTGACAAAAGGAAATTTTATGTACTATCACATTTTCTGTTTTATTATATAACAATCTTCAGCATGATGCTGAACCAAGCCATGAAAGACCTCAACAATGAAGACGCTGTTTACATCCGGTACCGCACGGAAGGCAGTCTCTTCAATCTGAGGCGCCTGCAAGCTCACACCAAGACACAAGAGAAACTTGTCCGTGAACTACTCTTTGCAGACGATGCCGCTTTAGTTGCCCATTCAGAGCCAGCTCTTCAGCGCTTGACGTCCTGTTTTGCAGAAACTGCCAAAATGTTTGGCCTGGAAGTCAGCCTGAAGAAAACTGAGGTCCTCCATCAGCCAGCTCCCCACCATGACTACCAGCCCCCCCACATCTCCATCGGGCACACAAAACTTAAAACGGTCAACCAGTTTACCTATCTCGGCTGCACCATTTCATCCGATGCAAGGATCGACAACGAGATAGACAACAGACTCGCCAAGGCAAATAGCGCCTTTGGAAGACAACCAACTGAAAAACCTCTCAAAGATAAGCGTATACAGAGCCGTTGTCATACCCACACTCCTGTTCGGCTCCGAATCATGGGTCCTCTACCGGCATCACCTACGGCTCCTAGAACGCTTCCACCAGCGTTGTCTCCGCTCCATCCTCAACATTCATTGGAGCGCTTTCATCCCTAACGTCGAAGTACTCGAGATGGCAGAGGTCGACAGCATCGAGTCCACGCTGCTGAAGATTCAGCTGCGCTGGGTGGGTCACGTCTCCAGAATGGAGGACCATCGCCTTCCCAAGATCGTGTTATATGGCGAGCTCTCCACTGGCCACCGTGACAGAGGTGCACCAAAGAAAAGGTACAAGGACTGCCTAAAGAAATCTCTTGGTGCCTGCCACATTGACCACCGCCAGTGGGCTGATATCGCCTCAAACCGTGCATCTTGGCGCCTCACAGTTTGGCGGGCAGCAACCTCCTTTGAAGAAGACCGCAGAGCCCATCTCACTGACAAAAGGCAAAGGAGGAAAAACCCAACACCCAACCCCAACCAACCACTTTTCCCCTGCAACCGCGTCTGCCTGTCCCGCATCAGACTTGTCAGCCACAAACGAGCCTGCAGCTGACGTGGACATTTACCCCCTCCATAAATCTTCGTCCGCAAAGCCAAGCCAAAGAAAAGAAGAAATATAACAATGAAAGAATCCTGAATTATTAATTGCTTTGTGATAAATGGATGAATCTCACTTTATATTGAATATAGTAAGAATATCTATTTCCCAACTGCTCAATGAGAAACAAAAATCAAATATACTTTTATTCCGATAATGGATACTCATATTTGCAATTTACACATAAATTAGTTTAGTTTGTTATCCAGAGTTGAATGGGCCTCTTTTGCAGTTGTTGACTGCATGCATGAGTCTGCAGATTAATCTTCATTCAACTAACGTAATACAGTACATTTCCAATTATTCAAAATGCTTGGTTAAGTATTATCTCTATTAAGTGGATTTTTTGGTTATTCAGGAATTTTCCCTAAAGCCGCCCAGTAGAATCAAGAGAATATTTGTATCGGCTGTCACTGATCTCCGACACCTCCCCACACAGTCACTGATCCCCGACACCTCCCCACTGCTATCGCCAATCCTGTCGGAGGTGTCCGCTCCTGCCAAGGTCTCTGGTAGGAGAATGCACAGTGATTGTCCTCCAGCAGAATTTCAACGACCCCGCTGAAAGGGTATTTGACAGAGGGAGCGGCTCGGGCGGGCAAGCGGGGACAGAGTGCGGCTCGGGCGGGCGAGCGGGGACAGAGTGCGGCTCGGGCGGGCGAGCGGGGACAGAGTGCGGCTCGGGCGGGCGAGCGGGGACAGAGTGCGGCTCGGGCGGGCGAGCGGGGACAGAGTGCGGCTCGGGCGGGCGAGCGGGGACAGAGTGCGGCTCGGGCGGGCGAGCGGGGACAGAGTGCGGCTCGGGCGGGCGAGCGGGGACAGAGTGCGGCTCGGGCGGGCGAGCGGGGACAGAGTGCGGCTCGGGCGGGCGAGCGGGGACAGAGTGCGGCTCATGCGGGCGAGCGGGGACAGAGTGCGGCTCGGGTGGGCGAGCGGGGACAGAGTGCGGCTCGGGCGGGCGAGCGGGGAGAGAGCATGGCTCAGGCGGGTGGGGGAGCAGGGAGAGAGTGTGATATTCATTTCAAATTCTGAGAATGCCACAATGCAATTTATCACAGTTGCAGTAACTCATGGCAAAAAATGGCAATTCATAAATAAATAATCAGTGCTATTCTTTCCTTCAATGTGTAACCTATGGGCAAATGTCTCTTGTAAAAGTCATTCCCTGTACCTCACTTGAGCACGGTGGGAAAATATTTTTAAAACTTTTTTTTTCAAATTATGATGTCATGATTCACCCCAAAAAACTTTCGGATATTTGGAATTTTGATTGATTGTTTTTTGGTTAATCAGAAACATACTGTATGAAGATTGCAGCCAAGTGAAGACTCTTTCCAAACATTCCTCCCTCCCACACACGCACCAGGTGTTGTATGAATTCTCAGTGCAGGCACTGCAGACTTGTTATTTCTCCTCCTGAAGAACAAATTAGATTGTAGATTTGCTCCAATATATTTTCTTTTAATATGTAGCTTGATCTAATTATTGTTATTTGGGCTACTTTGTTCAGGGCCAATATAACAAAATACTTGATGTCAATGCTCTGCTTCAGTTCATGAACTTGAACATATTTCTGTTGTTTTGCTGCTATATAATAGGCTGCATTATTTTGGATCTTAATGTATTACTGGCCTTTGTTGTCCTTCATGTCTCTCCTTAAGCTCTAGGGATCAACCTATTTATTTCACACATCCTTGAGGCTCAAACGGCCTTCTTCTCCATCAGCCAGAATTGTATTCAATGACTGCTTTCTGAAGATTAATTTATTCTTGATACCTCATAGTAAAAGTAATGTTAATTAATATTTCTTCAGCTGATAACTTGTCGCTGTGCCTAGTAACCTCTCAGAAATAGCTATAAATCAGAAATTGGATGGAAGGGAGAACTCAGGAAAACTTAATTACCAGCAAAATGATGTTAAAGGTGAATGTTGACAAGTTTGTGGATTCCAGCTTGGTATCTTGAAAGAAGTGGCACAGGCAACCTCTGCATTATGGCCATTTAGATCATGGAAATTTGCACAACAGAATTCACATTTGAAATAAATTTGTTTTTGTACATTTGATGTGGGAAAAATTAGCAAATATCTTTATTTTTTTAACTCTTGTTTCTTGATACATTCTCAGAAGATGCAGCTTTGCATTGTGGAAAAATCATGGTGCCAGCAGTTTTCCATGAATGCAAACCACACCCCATAATGGAAGGGTCATGTGTGTTGAGATAGTTACTGCATTGATTTGAATTTTCCACAATCTTCCCAATTCATGGAAAATTCCTCATATTGGAAAATAACAAATTTATCTGCTTTATTAATAAAAAGAGGGTAGAAAGAAAGCAGGAAATAAGAGGCCAGTGGGCTTAACATATGTTGACTAGAAAATGCTGGAAGCTCTTATTAATTATGCTATGTAGCAAGGTACAAAAAAAAAGTAATCAGGAAAGTTTTAGGAAAAGAAAATCATGGTTGACCAATTTGTTTTTTTGAAGAAGTAGCATACTATGTATTGAGAAAAACCATTTGGTGTACTATACTTCAAGGCCATTTGCCACACCAAATGTTCTTGTGGTGAAAAAAGTTTCTAGTGCAGGAGATAACATATTTGAATGGGAAAAGTATTAATGATTAATCGGAAACAGAGTAAACATGAGCCTTTTTCTGCCTGCCATGATGTTATAGGGGAAGCAAGAACTGCAGATGCTGGAATCTTGTTTTCCTGTTTATTTTAAAGCCTTGTGACTATGTCCGTCGGCGACAAGAGATGTGTTTGACCATAACTTGAACAATGTGCTCAGTATGATTTTTTTTTCCCCCTGGTAATAGTAATACCCTTATTTGTTCTTTCCAATTCCTGATTTACATCCATTTGTGGAATGTTACACATATCCTCTACAGTTAATCTGCCATCTCCTTGTTTTTCTTTATTATTCCCCTGGACTTTCCTTTCTCAGACTCTGCTGTCTTTCAACTTGCGCTTCAAATATCTGCGTAACCCGAGTTTATTTCCTTTTGTCATTCTGCTTTTGTTCACTTTCTGTTCAGTTTTCTCACCTGCTGTCTCTCTCTTTGTTATTATGTGTTATTTCTGTACTTGCTCATTTTTAATTCCATTGTAGATGGATCTTTCTCTTGGAATATTTATTTATGGTTGGTGTACATTCTAAAATATTGTCCTAAATGCACAGCACTACATCTTGATTTGCTGAAGTAAAATACAAATATCTGCAGAAACTGTGATTGAAGTGAAAACACAAGGCTGGAGACACTCAGCAGGTCAAACTGTGCACTTTGTATAGCAAAGATAAAGAAACATGATCAACATTTCATGCTTGAGCCCTTCATCAAGATATGAGCAAAATGTCAGCAGTCTTGCAAAGAACCTGTTTGGCTGAAGCACATAAGAATTTTGGTGCATATACCATATATATTCTTCTTTCTTTGGCTTGGCTTCGCGGACGAAGATTTATGGAGGGGGTAAAAAGTCCACGTCAGCTGCAGGCTCGTTTGTGGCTGACCAGTCCGATGCGGGACAGGCAGACACGATTGCAGCGGTTGCAAGGGAAAATTGGTTGGTTGGGGTTGGGTGTTGGGTTTTTCCTCCTTTGCCTTTTGTCAGTGAGGTGGGCTCTGCGGTCTTCTTCAAAGGAGGCTGCTGCCCGCCAAACTGTGAGGCGCCAAGATGCACGGTTTGAGGCGTTATCAGCCCACTGGCGGTGGTCAATGTGGCAGGCACCAAGAGATTTCTTTAGGCAGTCCTTGTACCTTTTCTTTGGTGCACCTCTGTCACGGTGGCCAGTGGAGAGCTCGCCATATAATACGATCTTGGGAAGGCGATGGTCCTCCATTCTGGAGACGTGACCCATCCAGCGCAGCTGGATCTTCAGCAGCGCGGACTCGATGCTGTCGACCTCTGCCATCTCGAGTACCTCGACGTTAGGGGTGTGAGCGCTCCAATGGATGTTGAGGATGGAGCGGAGACAACGCTGGTGGAAGCGTTCTAGGAGCCGTAGGTGGTGCCGGTAGAGGACCCATGATTCGGAGCCGAACAGGAGTGTGGGTATGACAACGGCTCTGTATACGCTTATCTTTGTGAGGTTTTTCAGTTGGTTGTTTTTCCAGACTCTTTTGTGTAGTCTTCCAAAGGCGCTATTTGCCTTGGCGAGTCTGTTGTCTATCTCATTGTCGATCCTTGCATCTGATGAAATGGTGCAGCCGAGATAGGTAAACTGGTTGACCGTTTTGAGTTTTGTGTGCCCGATGGAGATGTGGGGGGGCTGGTAGTCATGGTGGGGAGCTGGCTGATGGAGGACCTCAGTTTTCTTCAGGCTGACTTCCAGGCCAAACATTTTGGCAGTTTCCGCAAAGCAGGACGTCAAGCGCTGAAGAGCTGGCTCTGAATGGGCAACTAAAGCGGCATCATCTGCAAAGAGTAGTTCACGGACAAGTTTCTCTTGTGTCTTGGTGTGAGCTTGCAGGCGCCTCAGATTGAAGAGACTGCCATCCGTGCGGTACCGGATGTAAACAGCGTCTTCATTGTTGGGGTCTTTCATGGCTTGGTTCAGCATCATGCTGAAGAAGATTGAAAAGAGGGTTGGTGCGAGAACACAGCCTTGCTTCACGCCATTGTTAATGGAGAAGGGTTCAGAGAGCTCATTGCTGTATCTGACCCGTCCTTGTTGGTTTTCGTGCAGTTGGATAATCATGTTGAGGAACTTTGGGGGACATCCGATGCGCTCTAGTATTTGCCAAAGCCCTTTCCTGCTCACGGTGTCGAAGGCTTTGGTGAGGTCAACAAAGGTGATGTAGAGTCCTTTGTTTTGTTCTCTGCACTTTTCTTGGAGCTGTCTGAGGGCAAAGACCATGTCAGTGGTTCCTCTGTTTGCGCGAAAGCCGCACTGTGATTCTGGGAGAATATTCTCAGCGACACTAGGTATTATTCTATTTAGTAGAATCCTAGCGAAGATTTTGCCTGCAATGGAGAGCAACGTGATTCCCCTGTAGTTTGAGCAGTCTGATTTCTCGCCTTTGTTTTTGTACAGGGTGATGATGGTGGCATCACGAAGATCCTGAGGCAGTTTACCTTGGTCCCAACAAAGCTTGAAAAACTCATGCAGTTTGGCATGCAGAGTTTTGCCGCCAGCCTTCCAGACTTCTGGGGGGATTCCATCCATACCTGCTGCTTTGCCACTTTTCAGTTGTTCGATTGCCTTATATGTCTCATCCAGGGTGGGAACCTCATCCAGCTCTAGCCTTAGGGGCTGTTGAGGGAGCTGGAGCAGGGCGGAATCTTGGACTGAGCGGTTGGTACTGAAAAGAGATTGGAAGTGTTCTGACCATCGGTTGAGGATGGAGATCTTGTCGCTGAGGAGGACTTTGCCGTCTGAGCTGCGCAGCGGGCTTTGGACTTGGGGTGAGGGGCCGTACACAGCCTTTAGAGCCTCGTAGAAACCCCTGAAGTCGCCAATGTCCGCGCTGAGCTGTGTTCGTTTGGCGAGGCTAGTCCACCACTCATTTTGGATCTCCCGGAGTTTGCGCTGAAGATGGCTGCATGCGCGACGGAAGGCTTGTTTCTTCTCTGGACAGGACGGCTTTGTAAGGTGAGCCTGGTGGGCAGCTCGCTTCTTTGCCAGCAGCTCCTGGATTTCCTGGCTGTTTTCGTCAAACCAGTCCTTGTTTTTCCTGGAGGAGAAGCCCAGTACCTCTTCAGTGGATTGCAGTATGGTAGCCTTCAACTGATCCCAGAGGGTTTCAGGGGACGGGTCCGTGAGGCGGGTTGCAATGTCGAGCTTTGCTTTGAGGTTTGCCTGGAAGTTTCCTCTCGCTTCGTCTGACTGCAGTTTTCCAACATTGAACCTCTTTCTGGGGGCTTTATTGTTCCTGGGCTTTGGCTTGAAGTGAAGGTTGAGCTTGCAGCGAACCAGCCGGTGGTCAGTGTGGCATTCCGCGCTAGGCATGACCCTGGTGTGGAGCACATCTTGTTTGTCACTTTCTCGCACCAGGATGTAGTCCAGGAGGTGCCAGTGTTTGGATCGGGGATGCATCCAAGTGGTCTTAAGGCTGTCCCTCTGCTGAAAAAGGGTGTTTGTAATGACAAGCCGCTGTTCTGCGCAGAGCTCCAACAGGAGGCGCCCATTGTCGTTGCACTTGCCGACGCCATGCTTGCCCAGGATTCCTGGCCAGGTTTCTGAGTCTTTGCCGACACGAGCGTTGAAGTCGCCCAGGATGACAACCTTGTCGGCTGTAGGGGTACGTTGGATGAGGTTGCGCAGGTCGGTGTAGAACTTGTTCTTTTCTGCTGGTTCCGCCTGGAGGGTTGGAGCATAGACACTGATGAGGGTGATGTGACGCTTGTTTTGAAGTGGGAGTCGCATGGACATGATTCGGTCCGAGAGGCCTGTCGGAAGGTTTTCGAGTTTGGAGGCAATGAAGCTCTTGACCATGAAGCCTACACCAGATAGGCGTCGTTCATCCGAAGGCTTGCCAGACCAGTAGAGTGTGTAGCCCGCGCCGCGTTCTTGGAGGCTGCCTACATCTGCCAGGCGGACTTCACTGAGAGCGGCTATGTCGATGTCAAGTCTGAGGAGTTCATGTGCAATGAGGGCAGACCGACGTTCAGGTCGGTGGCTGTCAGTCTTGTCTAGCATGGTTCTGATGTTCCAGCATGCTAGCTTGAGTTTGTGAGCATCTTTTGAGGGGGAGGACGTGGAGGGGGAGGACGTGGAGGGGGAGGACGTGGAGGGGGAGGACGTGGAGGGGGAGGACGTGGAGGGGGAGGACGTGGAGGGGGAGGACGTGGAGGGGGAGGACGTGGAGGGGGAGGACGTGGAGGGGGAGGACGTGGAGGGGGAGGACGTGGAGGGGGAGGACGTGGAGGGGGAGGACGTGGAGGGGGAGGACGTGGAGGGGGAGGACGTGGAGGGGGAGGACGTGGAGGGGGAGGACGTGGAGGGGGAGGACGTGGAGGGGGAGGACGTGGAGGGGGAGGACGTGGAGGGGGAGGACGTGGAGGGGGAGGACGTGGAGGGGGAGGACGTGGAGGGGGAGGACGTGGAGGGGGAGGACGTGGAGGGGGAGGACGTGGAGGGGGAGGACGTGGAGGGGGAGGACGTGGAGGGGGAGGACGTGGAGGGGGAGGACGTGGAGGGGGAGGACGTGGAGGGGGAGGACGTGGAGGGGGAGGACGTGGAGGGGGAGGACGTGGAGGGGGAGGTCGTGGAGGGGGAGGTCGTGGAGGGGGAGGACGTGGAGGGGGAGGACGTGGAGGGGGAGGACGTGGAGGGGGAGGACGTGGAGGGGGAGGACGTGGAGGGGGAGGACGTGGAGGGGGAGGACGTGGAGGGGGAGGACGTGGAGGGGGAGGACGTGGAGGGGGAGGACGTGGAGGGGGAGGACGTGGAGGGGGAGGACGTGGAGGGGGAGGACGTGGAGGGGGAGGACGTGGAGGGGGAGGACGTGGAGGGGGAGGACGTGGAGGGGGAGGACGTGGAGGGGGAGGACGTGGAGGGGGAGGACGTGGAGGGGGAGGACGTGGAGGGGGAGGACGTGGAGGGGGAGGACGTGGAGGGGGAGGACGTGGAGGGGGAGGACGTGGAGGGGGAGGACGTGGAGGGGGAGGACGTGGAGGGGGAGGACGTGGAGGGGGAGGACGTGGAGGGGGAGGACGTGGAGGGGGAGGACGTGGAGGGGGAGGACGTGGAGGGGGAGGACGTGGAGGGGGAGGACGTGGAGGGGGAGGACGTGGAGGGGGAGGACGTGGAGGGGGAGGACGTGGAGGGGGAGGACGTGGAGGGGGAGGACGTGGAGGGGGAGGACGTGGAGGGGGAGGACGTGGAGGGGGAGGACGTGGAGGGGGAGGACGTGGAGGGGGAGGACGTGGAGGGGGAGGACGTGGAGGGGGAGGACGTGGAGGGGGAGGACGTGGAGGGGGAGGACGTGGAGGGGGAGGACGTGGAGGGGGAGGACGTGGAGGGGGAGGACGTGGAGGGGGAGGACGTGGAGGGGGAGGACGTGGAGGGGGAGGACGTGGAGGGGGAGGACGTGGAGGGGGAGGACGTGGAGGGGGAGGACGTGGAGGGGGAGGACGTGGAGGGGGAGGACGTGGAGGGGGAGGACGTGGAGGGGGAGGACGTGGAGGGGGAGGACGTGGAGGGGGAGGACGTGGAGGGGGAGGACGTGGAGGGGGAGGACGTGGAGGGGGAGGACGTGGAGGGGGAGGACGTGGAGGGGGAGGACGTGGAGGGGGAGGACGTGGAGGGGGAGGACGTGGACCTGTCCTCGGGCCTGCGCAAAGGAGCTTTTAGGTGGAGTGCAGTGCGCGCAGTACTGGCCCCACCCTTTACACCCATGGTTCGTGTGCCGTGGCCAAGCAAGCTGGGCAGTATGGACCGACCTAGGAGGGGAGGCAGGCCCCTCCAGCCCGGGTAAGAAACCTGCATAGGAGAAGGCCACTCCGATATAAAACCTACGACCCAAGGACCTCGCTGCCACGTCCCAGCTACCATATATATTACACTTTATGTATAAGACAATTAACTCATTATCATTAAATAGAGCTTCTTCACTGTGGGTAATGATTCTTTGACGTATATTTCATAGAGGCTGAATAATTGAAGGGAACAATAGATTTGGCTTTTAGAAAGTTTTGAGCACAGGCAGGGAAATGGAGTTAAGACCTTTTCAGACCTTGTCATGCTCTTATTGATGGAGGAGCCATATCTTGTGCTTATTCAGTGTTGATAAAGGGCTCTGATCAGAAACATTGATGGACCAATTCTACCTATGGATGCTATCTGACCTGGTGACTCCCACCAGCTTCTCATTGTTTGCTCAAGTTTTTGTGTTTCTCTCTTGTGCTTATTTCATGTGTTCGCAATATATAAAGCACAATATTCTTTGTGGAATTAGCGTAGCATCCAACAATGATGAAGAACCTTTCAGTTATTATGGGTATTATATATTATTCTGGTGGTCCTTAATTTAATGCTTTGGAAAGATAGTATTCTGTCCAGTGTTTCTTTGTCATTAGTCTTTGTGCTAGTGTCTTCATTTACCTTATCTTAACCTGCAATTTTAATCAGTTAATTATAGAAAGATGTAGCTTTAATTCCCTTCCAAACTACACCACTTTTCTAAAGAATCCACATTATTTTTTTTCTTGTTGACCTGCATCACCTACAAACAAGGGCTGAGATTCCACACTAACATGTTTCTACCACTTCACGACCCCACGCGACCCTAAATTTTAAATATGCTTCAAATGGAACAAGGTTGGAGGTGCATAGTAGCTGGAGGGAGAGAAGAATGGGTGTGGGTGACTGGGGAGCTAGGTGTGAGAGTATGGGAAAGGGGATACGAATGGTAGGATAGCGGACAATGTTGGGTTTTCTTTGCGATGGATGTGATTATAAATGTATATGCTTAAGTTGCCATTGTCTTATCTTGATGCTGTACGGCATTCAACAGCATAGAAATAAATATATGGCACATACTTCAATGATGTGCATTATTAACTAATACTGTAGTGCTAATTATAATAAACTGACCTTTGTCATTTATTCTCTAGATGGACCAAACCCCTTTCATTTGGCGATTGTGTAGGAGATGAATTGCCCTTGGGCTGGGAAGAAGCATTTGATGCACAAGTTGGAGTTTATTACATCAATCACAATACACGTAAGCATTCCATGTGTGGAATGGCATTTCTTTACCTTGAAGGCAATCTTGAGGGGAAGTTAATGGAATACATTTAAGGTTGGTTTCCTCCAACATTTTGTGGAGAACAGGCTATTTTGGAAATTGTGGATTGTGAGGATTGTTGTCAAAGAAAACTGCAGTATTTACACCACTTGGAGAAATTGCAGATGGAATTTAATCTGGACGAGTGTGAGGTGTTGTAGTTTGTGAGGTCAAATGTAAGGAAAAAGGATACAGTAAATGGTAGGACCCTCAAAACATTTAGAGGGATTATTGGTGCATGTCCATAGCTCGCTGAAAGTGACAGCACAGGGATAATGTCCTGCTTCGATTCATCAGTCAGGCTGTTGTGTATAAAAGTCAAGAAGATGTGATGCAATTGTATTTCTGGTTTCTGGTTTCAAGTTGCAAGAAGGATGCGGAGGCTTTGAGAAGTTACAGAAGAGGTAGACCAGGATGATGCCGAGATTAGAAAGTGAGCTACAAGGGGCAGTTCGACAACATTGGTATTTTGTAGGAAGAGGGAGAACTGAAGGTAGCTTAAAGATTAGGATAAGTTGGGAAGATAGAGTCTTTGAGAAACCCGATAGGCTGCAGACACTGTAGTAAAAACACTGAATTGCAGGAGGAACTCAGCTGGTCTTTTCAACATCTATAGAAGACAAAGATGTATTGCAGAAATTTCAGGCCTGAGTCCTCCTCCAAGGAAAAATCAGAAAAGTCAGGAGCAAGATATATCAGAAAGTCTCAGAATTCAAACAATGGGGGTGGAATCCAGACCAACAAAAGGTGTTAATTGGATATGATAAGGGACTAGGTAGAATTTTTCATATTTGTGCGAAAGGAGACAGGGAATGGAGAGACAATGGGGGAAGCAAGGGGTGGGGGGGGGGAGTTAACAAAACCCAGTGAAGTCTATGTAAATGGCATCCGGTTGGAGGGTGCGCAGTCAGAAGATGAGGTGTTGTTCCTACAATTTATGGTGGTCTCATTATAGCAGTAAATGCGACCCTGGCTAGACATGTCGGGAAGGAAATGGGATAGAGAATTGAAATGGGTGGCCACTGGCTATTGCCGCAGATGGAGCCAAGGTGCTCAACAAAGCGATCTCCCAGTCTGCATCCAGTCTCTCTGATGTAGAGGAGGCCACAGCAGGAACACCAGATGCAGTAGATGACTCCTGCAGATTCACAAGTGAAATATTGCTTCGCTTGGAAGGACTGTTTAGGGCCTCAAATGGTGCTGAGAGAGGAGTTGTGGAAGCAAGTGGAGCATCTCTTGCAGTCACAGGCGTAGGTTCCAAGGGGACAATTGGTGGGGAGGGATGAGTTGTCAAGGGAGTCACAGAGGGAGCAGTCCCTGCAGAAGGCAGAGAGGGGAGGAGAGGGGAATATATTTCTGGTGGTGGGGTCATGTAGTAGCTGGCGGAAATGGCAGAGGAGGAGGATGCAGAGGCTGATGGGGTGGAAGGTGAGGATGAGGAATTCTGTCCTTGTTGCATGTGGGATGACGGAGGCCAGGGCAGATGTGTGGGTAATTGGAGGATATGCCAGTGAGTACTGAGGTAGAGGAAAAGCCATGTTGTTTGTAGAAGAAGGACTTCTCTGATGAAATCCTCATTCTGGGTGCAGATACAATGGAGATGGAGAAATTGAGAGAATAGAATGGAATCCTTAGAGGTGACAGGGTGGGAAGAGGTGCAGGCAAGGTTTTTGTGATAGTTAGTGTATTTATAGAAGATGTCTAACGAAAATTTGTCTCCTGAGATGGAAACAGATCAAGATGGACCAAGTGAATTTGAGGTCAAGGTGAAAGTTGACAGCAAAGTGGGTGAAGTCAACGTTCATCATAGGTACGTGAGGCAGCCCCAAACTAGTCATTAATGAAGCAGAGGAAGAGTTGAGGGGCCTTGCCTGTGTAGTCTTGTAGCATGGATTGTTCCACATAGCCAACAAAAAGGCAGGCATTTGTGGGGACCCATGATATTCCTTTAATTTGGAGAAAATGCGATGAGTCAAAGGAGAAATTATGGAGGGTGAGGACAAGTTCTGCCAGGTGGAGGAAGGTGGTGGTGGAGGGAGACTATTTGGTTCTATTGTCCAGAAAGAAACAAATGGCTTTGAGGCCTTCATTATAGGGAATGGAGGTGTATGGGGATTGGACATATATGGTAAATATGAGGCTATCGAGTTTATGGAACTGGAAGTTGTTGAAGTGGTGAAGGGTGTGTGAAGAGTCCCAGATGTAGGGCGGAAGGGACTGGACAAGGGTAGGACAAAACGGAGTCAAGGTAAATGGTGACTAATTCAGTGGGCACGTGGGCACGATGGGTCTGCCGGGACAATTGGGTAGGATGTAGAAATGATGGTACAGGGCTGGGAAACAATAAGGTTGGAGGCTGTGCCAGGGATGTGATAGGAAGTAATGAATTCAGAGATGTTATGTGATACAGTTGTTTGATAAGGTTTAGTGGGGTCCTGTTGGAGGGGTAAGTAAGAGGAGGTGTCTGAAAGTTGTCATCTGGCTTCAGCCAGATAGAGGTGAGTGTGCCAGACCACAGCATCACCCTTGTCTGTAGGTTTGATGGTAAGGTTCGGATTGGGGTGGAGAGAGGGGATTTGATTGGAATGAACGAGGGGAGTAGTGAAGTCAATATGCTTGATATCACAGCAGCAATTGGAAATATAAAAGTCCAGACCAGATAGAATACTGGATCGAGGTATCCAGGAGGAGGAAGATGTTCTAAAGCAGGAAAGGGGATCTGTATTTTGTGGGGGAGGGGGGGGGGGTGTTGGGGTGGAGAATAGTTGTTGTGGAATTAAGCCTGGAGATGGAGCTGATGGAAGAAGAGGTCAACATCATGGTGTGTGTGGAACTCATTAAAAGATGTGGGCAAAGGGGAACGAAGGTGAAGCCTCTGCTGATCACTGAGAGGGGAAGATCAAAGGGCATGGTGAAAATGAGGCAGGGCTTAGGGGGAGGTTCAGTGGGATGGAGATTGTCAGGGATGGGAGGAGGATGGTGTGAATCAGGAGGTGGGGGTAGAAGGGTCCAAGGGAGGATGGGGAGGGTTAGATAAGTCAGAGGGTGGAGAAATGGACCCAGGCACTCCTGGAGCCAGGGTGGTTCACGATAGAAGCTCAGCCATGTTGGTTACAGGGGCCAAGGTGGAAAGATAGAGTCTTTTTCCAAGGGTGAAAATGACACCCATGAGTGGGGTAGGTGAAAGGGGGAATATTTAAGAGGTTGTCCAAGTTTTTTGTAATGTATGGAAAGAGAGAAATTACTGCCTTGTGAATGGTGGAGCAAATACAATGGTGACATATAAGACGCATGTCTTCTTTCTTTGGCTTGGCTTCACGGTCGAAGATTTATGGAGGGGTATGTCCACATCTGTTGCAGGCTCGTTGGTGACTGACAAGTCTGATGCGGGACAGGCAGGCACGGTTGCAGCGGTTGCAAGGGAAAATTGGTTGGTTGGGGTTGGGTGTTGGGTTTTTCCTCCTTTGTCTTTTGTCAGTGAGGTGGTCTCTGCGGTCTTCTTCAAAGGAGGTTGCTGCCCGCCGAACTGTGCGGCGCCAAGATGCACGGTTGGAGGCGAGATCAGCCCACTGGCAGTGGTCAATGTGGCAAGCACCAAGAGATTTTTTTATGCAGTCCTTGTACCTCTTCTTTGGTGCACCTCTGTCTCGGTGGCCAGTGGAGAGCTTGTCATATAACACGATCTTG
Source organism: Narcine bancroftii (assembly GCF_036971445.1). Taxonomy (NCBI): domain Eukaryota; kingdom Metazoa; phylum Chordata; class Chondrichthyes; order Torpediniformes; family Narcinidae; genus Narcine; species Narcine bancroftii. The sequence continues at coordinate 15,903,318 of NC_091477.1, forward strand.
GGAAGGAGATGGTCCTCCATTCTGGAGACGTGACCCACCCAGTGCAGTTGGGTCTTCAGCAGCATGGATTCGATGCTTGCGGACTCTGCCAGCTCGAGTACTTCGATGTTGGTGATGAAGTCATTCCAATGAATGTTGAGGATGGAGCAGAGACAGCGCTGATGGAAGCGTTCTAGGAGCCGTAGGTGATGCTGGTAGAGGACCCATGATGCGGAGCCAAACAGGAGCATGGGTATGACAACGGCTCTGTACACGCTGATCTTTGTGTGTTTCTTCAGATAGTTGTTTTTCCAGATTCTTTTGTGTAGTCTTCAAAGGCACTATTTGCCTTGGCGAGTCTGTTGTCTATCTCTTTGTCGATTCTTGCATCAGATGAAATGGTGCAGCCGAGGTAGGTAAACTGGTTGACCATTTTGAGTCCAAAGCCCTCTGCGCAGCTCAGACGGCGAAGTCCTCCTCAGCGACAAGATCTCCATCCTCAATCGATAGTCAGAACACTTCCAATCCCTTTTCAGTGCCAACCGCTCAGTCCAAGAACCCACCCTGCTCCAGCTCCCTCAACAACTCTTGAGTCTAGAGCTGGATGAGGTCCTTACCCGGGAAGAGACATATAAAGCAATTGAACAACTGAAAAATGGCAAAGCAGCAGGTATGGATGGAATCCCCCCAGAGGTCTGGAAGGCTGGTGCCAAAGCTCTGCATACCAAACTGCATGAGTTTTGCATGCTCTGCTGGGACCAAGGAAAGCTGCCTCAGGACCTTTGTGATGCCATCATCATCACCCTGTACAAAAACAAAGGCGAGAAATCAGACTGCTCAAACTACAGGAGAATCACGCTGCTCTCCATTGCAGGCAAAATCTTCGCTAGGATTCTCCTTAATAGAATAATACCTAGTGTCACCGAAAATGTCCTCCCAGAATCACAGTGTGGCTTTCGCGCAAACAGAGGAACTACTGACATGGTCTTTGCCCTCAGACAGCTCCAAGAAAAGTGCAGAGAACAAAACAAAGGACTCTACATCACCTTTGTTGACCTCACCAAAGCCTTTGACACCATGAGCAGGAAAGGGCTTTGGCAAATACTAGAGTGCCTCGGATGCCCCCCCCCCCCCCCAAGTTCCTCAGCATGGTTATCCAACAGCACAAAAACCAACAAGGTCGGGTCAAATAGAGCAATGAGCTCTCTGAACCCTTCTCCATTGACAACGGCGTGAAGCAAGGTTGCGTCCTCGCACCAACCCTCTTTACTATCTTCTTCAGCATGATGCTGAAACAAGCCATGAAAGACCTCAACAATGAAGACGCTGTTTACATCCGGTACCGCACGGATGGCAGTCTCTTCAATCTGAGGCGTCTGCAAGCTCACACCAAGACACAAGAGCAACTTGTCCGTGAACTACTCTCTGCAGACGATGCCGCTTTAGTTGCCCATTCAGAGCCAGCTCTCCAGCACATGACGTCCTGTTTTGCGGAAACTGCTAAAATGTTTGGCCTGGAAGTCAGCCTGAAGAAAACTAAGGACCTTCATCAGCCAGCTCCCCACCATGACTACCAGCCCCACCACATCTCCATCGGGCACACAGAACTCAAAACGGTCAACGAAGACACATTTAGATAGGCACATGAACATGTAGGGAATAGAGGGGTGTGGATCACATGCAGAGAGATGGGAATAGTTTCATTTGACATTGTGGTTGGCACAGAGACTGTAGGCTGAAGGCATGTTCCAGTGTTGTACTGTTCTCTGGTCTAAAATTGGTGTGATTTAATTTGTGGAGCATTTATTTGTCAGTGTGCAGAGAGAATTTGGTGCACTCCTATAAGGTGACATAGTGGCATAGCAAGTTGAGCTGTTGCTTCTCAGGTCCAGTGACTCGGGTTTAATCCTGTCCTCTGGAACTGTCTATGGGGAGCTTGTTCATTCTTTCTCTGACTTTGGGTTACCCTGGGAGTTCCATTTTCTTCTCACATCCCAAAGACTTCCTAGTAAATAGGTCAATCAGTCACTCAAAATTGCCTCTTGTATGAAGGACCTAGAATGAATTGATGGCAATGTGGAGCATATAGGTTACAGATAAAATTAATGGGGCATGGAATTGCACTGAGCCTACATAGACTCAATGAAATAGCTCTCTTTTATATTTTGAGAGAATTTAGAAACACAAAATTAGCATGCATGTTCAATAAGTTATAAAGTTAAATTGGATGTAATACTATTTACAAGGGGATAATGGAATAAAAGTCAGGGTTTGTGGAATAAAAGTCAGGGTTTGATGAGGCATCCAGTTTTTGTTCTCCTTCAATAAGGAAGGATATATTTAGTGATTGTTCCAAACGGCATTAGATATAGTTTGACCAGATTGATTTCCGGGATGAGGAAGTTGTGCAGTGAAGAAAGATTATGAAGTGTGAGCTTGTATTCTTAAGTTTAAAATAATAATGAGGCAATCTTTTTGAAACACAAGCATTTGAAGGGGCACAATAGTGAGGTTGTTTTGCAATAAGAATGGAACAAGAGGGAATAGTCTCATGAGGTGGAGTTTCTGCTCTGTGTTCTGAATCTTTGTAATTTTGTACTTGGATGTGGATATAGAGTTTTTGAGGCAAAGTTACTGTTTTGAATGATAGAAGCAAAAGTTATTACAATTAGGCAGGAAGATAAATGTTAAGGACAGAGTAGGTTTAAGTTATAGATTGGTGGAGTAGGCTGAAAGTGCTTTGTGAACTTTAGAAATTATAAACCACAGTTCATTTTGCAGTTTTGTATTCTCTATTTACCAAATCCCACATCTGAATTATTCCATAATTAAATTTATGTTCTCCCTTGAACTTTTATGGATCATCCATACTTCCTTAAAATTTTTAAATGAGAAGAATATAATATCTTGTTCCATTGCCTTTCAGAAACAACACAAGTGGAGGATCCTCGGGCTCAGTGGCGAAGAGAACAGGAACGCATGTTGAAGGACTATTTGGTAGTTGCTCAGGATGCATTAGCTGCACAAAAGGAAATCTACCAAGTGAAGCAACAGAGATTAGAATTGGCCCAACATGAATATAAACAACTATATGATGTATGGAATGATAAATCGGGTTCCCAGATGAGCTGTGAGTGCTGTTCCTTGTAAGCTATTTCTTTTCTAGACGAGGAGTTATTACCATAGTAGACCATGGCATTGTTGCTACTGGTGCAGATCCAGGAGAGCAGGGAGCGATGACACAGCGCTGCTCCGCGGAGTCCTACTGCCTGATGCTGATGCCACTGGCTCTGCACAGGCTTTAAACGGCCTGTTAAAGAAGTCTGTGGTTTTTTTTTTTTTAAATCCTGCAAGCCAGTCTGTGCCCAAGGTTTTGGCGTCTGTTCCAGGCACCGTACTCTGGGTGAGCAGCAGATTGGCACAGGGCACCAGATGTGGGGGAGAATGCCCCTGTTGAGAAGGAAGAGTATAAGAGATGACCTTACCAGAAAGGGATTCAGCAGCTGAAGGACCCACACAGGCTGTGAGCTGCTGGAAATTGGCTAATGGGAACCAGGTATCAGAAGTGGAATTTGAGAGGGTGCTGAGGCCAGGAAGGGGTCCAGAAGATCCTTGGATGCTGAAAGCGTCCTGATTGTATTAGAGATTTGGATTTGTAACTCTTATTTCCTGATGGTTTGAACTGGAGTCTGCGGCTGCGGGAGCGTTGGAGGCAAATCTATGGACGTTCAGTGCCTCTGAAGGGACTCTCTTGCTTCTCTTTCTCTGATTGTTAGTGGCACCGGGGCAATGCTCATGGCGACTCTTCGTATGCCTTACTGCAGACAAAAGTTGAAGTATATCATGTACAGTATTTATATTTTTAATTCATTATGATGTGACAAGAAAGGAACCTTTAGTAAAGTGTTTCTTACACTGATCCAAATGCAGAGTTTCTGTGATGAAGTTTAGGGTGTAGTGAATGTTTAGTGTCTGTTGGATTTATGCTTTCCCCTGTTGTTAAAGATGTTCTTTTTACTCGCTGTTTAGATTACCGAGCACTTTTGGAGCAAAATATGTTCCATGGTAATGATGATGAATTTATTGTCATAGCATAAGTACAATCTAAATATGCACCAAAATTTGTTCTTGCTGCAGCTGAACAGAGACGTTGTTTAAAAAAAAAACTTCAATAGTATATATTAGCATATGGAAAGAGAGAATAAATATAAAAGATAGATAATATTCACATTGACAGTAGTTGGCTGAAATGGATCAATTTCAAATGAGATTGACTTGAATTATACAGAACCTTGCTTTAAACCAGAGATTATTTGCCTTGAATTTCCTGGGGTGCTATCCAGTGGTAGCTTCATCTCTGATGAAGCAGGCTCCAATCTGATTGGTTAGGACAGTGTGATGGTAAATCATGGAGAAATGTCTTGTTAGTTGTTGAAGTATGTCCCGGGGGAAAGATGTCAAATAATAATTTGACTATTAACAATGTCTCTGACATTGGTGGATGTTCAAAAAGTATGAAAAATTATTTTTTACAATGAAATATATTTCAATTTAACTCAATTAAATTAAAGTAACTCAGATAATATGAAACTTGCCTTTTCCCTTCCACAATTTCTGACTCTTCTGAGTCATAAATTGTGACTTTGGTACTATAGACCTCAGATTTCAGATATATTGTCGTTGAGTACATATAATGACATCACGTGCAACCCTGAGATTATTTTTCCTGTGGGTGAGGCAGAATTACCACTTATTGTCAGTGCAAAAATAAACTGTACACATGTAAACAAATAAATGTAAACAAACTGTACTGAAGAGAGGGAAAGAAAGTGCAAAAGTGAGAGTCCGTAAATGAGTCCCCGATTGAGGAGTCTGATTGTAGAGGGATAGCAGCTGTTCCGAGACCTGGTGATGTGTCTTGTGGCACCTATATCTCTTTCCTGATGGTAGCAGCGAGAACAGAACATGTGCTGGGTGGTGTGGATCCTTGATGATTGCTCCTGCTCCCTGGTGCCAGATGTAGATATTCCCTGTAGATGTTCTTGATGGTGGGGAGGGATTTGCATGTCATGTCCTGGGCTGTGTCCACTACCTTTTGCAGGGCTTTATGCTCGGGATATTGGTGTCCCCATATCAGATGTATATGTGACTTTGGCTTTATTCTAGGAAGTCTTTAAGAGTGGAGATATTTTGAATGTTATAGCATACATAAAGATAGTAGAGAAGTTTAAAAAAACATACTTCCCTTGTTATCAGTATTTGGAAAATGGAATGACCCTTGCAGAAGCACCAACAATTCTTTTAAAATTTGCCTTTTCCTTTCTAAATCTGATCCACATCAAGTCCAGTTTGGGGATGGGTTGGGGGTGGGTGGGTTGGCTGGGTGTGCTGTACCAAAATTGCTTACAGCGATGTGGAGAATTGTTGGCAATTCCACATGAAACTAATGGCATTTCTGTAAACATCAGAGTGAGTATATTTATAGTTAAGTGAGGCTCTGCATTCTGGAAGGAATGGTGTTTTTTTTAAAAGGTGCTTGAATCTTCAGATACCTTGATGATAATAGTGATTTACATTTTATCTTTATTGTGCTTTTAAAATCCAAAATGCTTCTGTGAATATTTTGGTTGTATTTTTTTCAGTGTTTTCAGGCTCTTCATCAAGTACTAAATATGATCCAGACATTCTCAAAGCAGAAATCTCAACAACCAAATCAAGGGTAAGATCAAAAGTAAATTATTAACTTTCGATAATCAATTTGGTATCACCACATTGGCATTTCTCTGTACTAGTTTAGAGCTGTAGAATTCTGATTCATAGTCATGAATTGGTCTTTTCCTTTTAAAATATTTTTATTGAGTTTAACATCTAAATCCTATGGTCATATGGCCTTTTAACGAAGATTTTGTGGTTTCATGAACGAGGCAAACAATTGATTTGTTTATTGGCTGTCAGATCTGGCTGGACCACATGCATCCATCAGGCTCTATTCATGTATGTAAAAATAACTATTTCAGATTAACTTCACAAGGCAGTGTTCGAGTCCCAATCATCATGAGGTGCGTCATCAATTATCTTCCTTTCATCATAAATGGAGATGTTTGCAATTGATCGTACAATATTCAATTATATCTGCAGCTTCTCGGCAATTAGATCATAGCTGGATTTTGAGCTCACTACTTTTCAGCACTAACTCTAAATCTTTTGATTTTCTTAAAATTTAAAAGTAAATCTCTTGCCTCTACTTAATGAATAAGCCTTCACATTTCTCTTGGGGAGAAAATTCAAAAGATTCACTGTCCTTTAGATCAGGAATTTCTCCTCCTCTCTTCCAAATTTTTAACAACTTATTTTGAGACTGATGCCTGATTTTCGACATCACAGCCAGGAGAAAGATCAAGTTCATATCTACCTTGTCAAACCACTTAAGAATTTTGTCAATTTCAATGAGATCACCTGGACATTGGTCCTATTCTCTTAATCTGTTCTCCTAGACCAAAACAGTAATCCCAGGAATCAACATGATGAACTTTTGCTCCATTCCTTCCATTAAAATGAAACACATCCTTGAGTGTGCAGACCAGAGCTGTGAAGAATATCACATTTGTTTCACTAGGGTTTGCAGAAAGGTCTGCCTATATTGTTCTTTTCACATTATGACTCTTTGGTTCAGAAGTGGCTAAGTATTATCACAAAAATATTGAAAAATAACATCAAAATTATTCCTGAATTATGTAATTTTTTTCACAATAGGTGAAAAAGTTGAAGAGAGAGTTAACTCACATGAGGCACGAACTGCAGTACAAAGAGCAAGGATTTGAAACTCTCAAAGCGTGAGTATAAAATTCAAAGACCTTGTGGGGAAAAAAAATATTTGCAAAGAAATACAATTCTTAATAGAAATAGCTTTTCCACTTCAAATGCATGTCCAATGGAAATTGTAGACTACAATTAGAGAATGGTGAATGTTATATTTCTGAATGAGAAATGGGTATTTGTGATTTTTATATAGAGTCTTATAGTTAATCATTTTTTTTAAGAAAAATGTCAAAAACATGAAGCATGGCAACAAGGCATTTCGCCCCTCGAGTCCATTCATCGAGTGGACACCCAATTAAGAAACACCTCCGATACGTTTCAAACGATGGGAGGAAACTGGAGGCCCGGGGAAAATCCATGCAGATCTTACAGACAGCACAGGATTTGAACCCCGATCCTGATTGCTGGTCCTATAAAGGTGTTGCGCTATGCCAACTGTGCTGCCTATGCTATTTATCCAAAAATTTCAGTTATGGGTGTCTCAGTCAGAAATTGACTTTGGCACTGCAGTCCGACCTGTGACTGAATTTGGTCAAGCCAAATTTTGGAAAAGGAAATTTGTTGAATGAACTGGTTTTCATAGAGATATTGAAGAATAGAAGTGAGCAAGCACTGTTCCAGTCATCAGGATTTAGCAAATGGAATGCCCCTTGTTGAGACCCCCAACAAATATTTTGGGTATGATAATGGATGAATAAACTTGTGTGTTTTCAATTATAAATGATATGATATGTTATGACTAATTTTTAACCATTAACAAAATAACACAGTGGCCACTAAATGTATCAGCAAAACATCAACAGTATGGAAAAAGCTTTTCAACAAAGATCATTTGAGGTTAAAAGCCAATGGAAGTATCTAAACTGGATGTTGAAACAGAAAAATTTAAGGTTAGAGTTGCACATAAATTTAAAGGAGAATTATGGCCAGAACATAGAAACATTCCATACAAAAGCAAGAAATGATGATAAGTATTTCAATGGCAGAAAATGGTGGGGGGGGGGGGTGGGGGGGAGTGGTTGTGGAACTCAAAAAATGAAACTTAATGCTGAGACAATTAATTCACAATGGAGAGGTGCAAGGAAAAAAATGGATCATCATTTTTATTCATTAAGTAAAAGGATTTGAAACAGTGACTAAAATCAGGAAAGTTTAAATAATAGGTGATTCTCAACATATTTAGGAATTGGTAATAGAGTTGCACAAATTCAGGAATTAAATAAAATGAGAAATTACAGTTAATTTTGACAAAGAATTCTCAAGATGCAGATTAATTTACCACGTATATGAACATTTGAGATTCCTTGAAGCACACAGCATGGTTTGCGTTTAACTTTTTGAGAAGGAAGAAAAAATTAAGTTAGTTTTTGGTGCTCATAACAATGTGGTGGATTTAACTGTAAGGGTGAGAAAGCAAATTAAGAAAGATGTAGATTGCCAAAAGACAACAAGGGATTGGTTGAATTGCAAGGATAGAAAAAGAAACAAGACAAAATAAATGGTACAAACTTGTAAAGTATATGTCAAATGATCTCTGAAAGTAGTAAGAAAGATAGATAAATCTGTGAAGTTGGCTAACAGAACATTTCTTTCCCTGAAGGCCATTCTGAAATAATACTGGTTCAGCCATGCTTGGGACATTGTGTTCTGGTTATTGTGTCACAAAAACACTGGAAAACAGAGGATATTTGTAAATATGTTGTTGGAGCTGAAGAAGTTTCATTCTAAGATCGGACTTGTTTTTGAAGTGACAATGAAATAAAGGCCTGGATAGGATGAATAGTAAGGACATTTTCTCAGCAGAAAAGTGAATAACAAGGGCCAGAGATTTAAATTGATGGAGGTGTTGAGGAAATATTTTTCATCCATTTTGTGATAGATACGTGGTATTCACTGCCAGATAGAATGGTGAGGCAGAAACATTCATTATACAATATTAATTATGTATCTCCATGAGCTCAATGTGCTTCAATATTCAAGGCGCAGAGCAAGACTGGAAGTGAATGATCTTGCTCAGTGACTATGGATGCAATGAGCAGAATCACCACCTCCTGTGCTATAAATTTCTAAGATGTTATAATACCTTCTGCCGGTGATCTTGTTTAGACTTGTAGAGAAGTGCCTTTGGAATGTGACCTAAATTTTGATTAGCAACAGCTTTGTTGGTAACAAAATACGTGGAAACTTGAAGCAAGATCTTTTATCTTTTCACCTTTGCTTTTTTTTTGCATGCACTTTGTTTCCTGTTTTAGTAAGTGCACATTATATTTGTGCTTTGGAGAGCTTTTTGTTCTTGTTCACAGCATTTTGGTTTTTTTGATCTAAAGGATGCTTGCTGCTACTACTGGAAAGATGATTGTCTAGAAATTAGATCTCGTGTCACCTTTTATTATATGTCATATGATCCAGTTTCTGCCCAAACTAGAACATGAACAGAGCATGAATCAAGGACAATATAATCATTCCAGAACACATCATATGTCTACCACATGTTCCACACAAGGCTCCTAAAGCAGGCAGAAATTCTTACTGATGTGCAATGCATGTTTTATTGCTATTTTTAAGATCACCAAGAACATTAGAAAGACTGCACATTTGAATTTCAGCCTCCTTCAGTTACTATACTCACCCCATACCCATCCTAAGACCGTAAGATATAGAAGCAGAAATGGACTATTCAGCCCATATTTCCGCCTCACCATTTAATTGTGAGCTGTTCCATTTCCCACTCAGCCCCAGTGCATGGCCTTTTCTCCATAACCTTTGATGCCCTGGCTTATCAAGAACCTATCAATCTTTATCTAAATATACCCAATGACCTAGCCTCCACAATTGTATGTGGCAACAAATTCAACAGATTTACCACCCTCTGGCTGAAGAATTTCCTATGCATTTCTGTTCTGTTCTAAGCAGAAGTCCTTCAACCATGAAGTTGTGTCCCAGACTCTCCCTCCATTGGAAACAACCTTTTTATATCTATTCTGTCCATGCGTTTACTGTTTTTTTCTGGTTCCTTGACCAACAATAATTTCTGGACAGAAATTGTTCCATCAGGCATTTGCAGCAGGGATTCAGAAAGCCCGGTCATATTTGACAAATTTGCTGTAGTTCTTTGGGGATGTGACGAATGGAGTGAATAGAGGGGAACACATGGATGTTGTAAACTTGGATTATCAGAAGATGTTTAATAACTTGTCATGTAGGATGCATGGAGCTCGGGGTGGTGGGGGGCAGTAATGTACAATAAAACCCTGGGAAAAGAATTGCAGAAAATAAAAAGGTAAAATATGCGGGTTTAAATTTGGTATGCCTCGCCATTAGTTTGCCAATCATGTGAAACACAATCTCAAGCAACCAGAAAATTCACTTATCCACAAATCCCCATAGTTGCTGGATACCAGGGGCTTAACTCTATTAGCATGGATTGAGAATTGGTTAACCAATAGAAGATAGTGTTGGGATAAATTGATTTTTCTCTGGTCAGCAATCAGTGGTAAGTCGAGTGTTGCAGAGGTTTGTGCTAGGCCTGCAACTGATCCCAATGAACATTAACAATTTGTACGGGAGGACTGATCACATTAAATTAAGTGGAACTGCAATTTTGCAGAGGATGCAGAGTTTAGAGAGGTATAGGTAAGTTAAGTGAGTGACAAAGAGTCTGACAAATGGAGTACAATGTTGATAAATGCGAGGTCATCCACTATGGAAGGAAAAGAGAAGATCAGATTATTATTTAATTGGTGAAAGAGTGCAGCATGCTGTTGTAGAGAGTGATTTGGGAGCACGTGTATATGAATCACAAAATGTTAAGTTTGCAGGTGCAACGGGAAACCCAGAAGCAAATGGCATGTTGGTCTTTATTGCTAGAGGGATTGAAGTTAAGAGTAGGCAGATTCTGCTGCAACTGTTGAAGCTACTGTGCTGTTCTGGTCTCCTTACTTGCGAAAGAAAATACTGGCTTTGGAGGTAGTGCAGAGGAGATTCAACAAGAGATGAGGGTTTTAATCAACATGGAGAGATTGATTCCTCAGGCCTTGCTGGAATTTCGAAGAACATGGAACAGGTCAGCACAGTACAGGTGCTTCAGCCCATGATGTTGTGCTGACTATATAAATGTATTCCATGATCAGTCTAATCCTTCTTTCCCTTGTAGCCCATAATTCTCCATTTTCCTTGCATCCATTTGCCTATCCAAGAGTAATTTAAACATTCACAGCCTTCACTACCACCCCTGGCAGTGCATTCTAAGCATCCATCACTCTATGTTTATATAAAAATAACATACTTTTGCCATCTCTCCCACACTTTACTCCACTCATCTTAAATGGGTGTTACCCTCGGTGAAAAAGTCTGGCTGTCCACTCTTTCCCTCTCACAATCTTGTACACCTCTAGTAAGTCTCCTTTTCCTTACATCCTTCAAAAGAGAAAAGCCCTAGATCACTGAACCTTTCTTCATAAGGCATGTACTCCAATCCAAGTAGCATTCTGGTGAAGCTTCTGCTTCCACATCTTTCCTATGATGAGGCAATAAGAGCTGAATGCAATTATGAGAGTATTACAGACCTGCAACAGTAACTTACAACTCTTGAACAATACCCCTGAATGATAAAGGCCAGCACACCATATGCCTTCTTAATGACCCTATCAACTTGTATGGAAATATTAACGGATCTATGGACTTGGACCTCACGATCCCTCTGTTCCTCCACACCACTAAGATTCCTGCAGTTAACCATGTACTCTGCCCTCAAGTTTGAGTTACAAAGTGGATCACTTTTCTGGATAGAACTGCATCTGCCATTTCTCTGCCCAACTTTACATCCGATGTCCTTTTTCAACCTATGACCATCTTCTCAACTATCCAGAACACCAATCTTTATGTTATCTGCAAACAAAGAATGAGAAGGGATATAATAGAAACAAGTTACATTATGAAAGAGATAAGATGGGGAGTAAAGTTGTTTCCACTGGGTGATGAGAATTTGCCTCAGATTCAGGGGAGTAGATTTAGGATGGAAATGAAGAGGAGCTGATTTTTCCAGAGAGTAGTGAATTTGTGGAATTCTCTGCCCAAAGAAGCAATAGAGGCTGCCTCATGCAATATATTTAAAGGACAATTAGATAGATTGCTGTAGAGCAGAGAAATTGCAGGTTATGGAGAAAAGGCTGTTAGGTGGTGCTGAGTCTATATTCAGATCAGCCATGATCTTGTTAAATGATGGAGCAGGCCAGATGGTCAACTCCTGCTCTGACTATCTATGTAAATCTCCTACCCATCATTATCACTGCTCCAAATAGCCTTGGCAGTCACCTTTTCCCTCAAAACCTCTTACCACACCTTCCTTCCTTTGATTCCCTTTCTTTCACCCACCATAGCTGCTCATTGGCCATGCCCAGAGTAATTTCAGTTGCATATTCTGAAATAAAAGTCTTAACTGGTGTCCGGCCACTTCAGTTTTCCTATTGAATTACGAATATGGTATCCATCCCCAAAATGGTTATTGCCTGTTGCGCTGAAACTATTTAACAAGCTGAAGAAATTCAAGACAGAAGCAGTTATCTAAAGAAAGGTAACAGAAATCCTTCTGTGATATAAAGTATAAATTTCTATACTGCTTGTTCCTTATTGTGTGCTGTAAATGGATTACATGTTTAACATTAGTTATCAGTAATAATAATTCAATGTTGCAAAAGGAGATGAAGACTCTTAGAGAAGACGAACAGAAATCTGGCAAAGTACACTCATCTTTATGGTATTTGTTTCTCAGGGAAATTCTCCCTCCAACAAAATGAAGACTACACTACTATTTAATTACTTTATGGGGGTAGTTTGAAGATTGAGATCAACGGAAAAAAAAGATAATGTGTAGAAATTGAATGTCACCTGTTCAGATGTTAATACTGTTCATGTATGACAGAGCAATAAACATTTGTTCACAGCATTCAGAGTCACATGAGACCCAGGCAATGTGGATTTCTAAAATGTCTTCTGACCTCCAGTGCCTTTCCTATGCCTGATTTACTGTTGCAAGGGGAAAGTTAGGCATCAGAAGGGATGACTATGGCTGGGAAGGATAGTCTTTAGCCCAGAGTTTAGAAGGGCAGATGTCAAGTGAGGATTGTAAAAAGGATCTGGGTGGCAAGCTGGCAGAAGGCCCTGCTGAGCATTGGCTGAATGAGATTGGGGATGAATGTCTAATCAATTCCATGAGAGGGCCAGGTCAATAAATCTCTGATTGGGTTTGTATATCTGTATCAAAGGACTGGGAAATGCGATGAATGGATAGTGAGTTGAAATTGTGTGGGCTGTGATACTGGCATGGAGTGCTAAGGAAGTACATAAAAGGAAACATAGCAGAGGTGAGTTAAAAGTACCAAACTCCTTGGATAAGATGTGCTCAAACTGATTCCCAGCCTCGAACTCCTCTGAGCATAAGCAGGTCGACCACGCAGGACTAGGAAGGGCATTTGCGTGATTCTATCTATTGAATGTCATGTCATTGGCAATTTATTTCCAAACTCTCATTGTCCTTGAAAAGTTGGCAGTAAGGTGACTTCTTGAAGTGTTGCCATCCTGGCAAGTGTACACCTGCTGTGGTATTGATAGTTAGTTTGGATCCCAGATTGATAATGGAATTTTAATATATCTCCATGTTAAGAAGGTGTCTTGGAAGGGAACTTGTTGGCATGACTTTTCTATACCTTGGCTAACTTTGTCCTTTTGGCAATAGATATTGTGGTTTTAAGAAGTGCAACAAGTTCCCAAACTTCCTTTCTCTTTAATTTCTCATTGAAATTGAGTTGTAAGCCTAAGGTTATGAATTCTGGTTTCTAGGCAACCATCCTACTTTGTAACTAGGGTATTTCCTTGGCTTGAATACCAATACACTGATTAACTGAATGGAGAGCATCATAATATCTTTGTAATCAAGTGAAACTATTAATATTACTGTCAGACAATGATTTGGAAGCAGGGAGGGGTTTATTTCAAGCCAAAATCAGTTTACTCAAAACAGAATATATTTAAAAAGCAGAGTTGCAGACATGAGAGAAATTTACCAGAAAAACAATGTAACGTGTGTAAATTGTTGAATATTAATTTAACTTCATTTACTGTCAGTAATTTACAAACAGCCTCACTCCTCATTGTCGCTCTTAAGTGGTCTGTTTAGTTGTGCATTTGTGCAATAAAACTTGAATGTTGCAAACTTGCTGTCATTTGTTTGTTTCCCAGCAAGCTTGGCTTTCAGGATACCTTGCTATTAAATCATGCAAACAATAAGGTTGAAGTACAAGTCTTCCGGAAATAACTAAACATGTTGGATATACGAACTTTAGTATTTACATGTAACTGAATTTTAAGTGTGGTGATGGGTTGAAATTTAATGAAGTAATTTCTGGTAGTGAATATCAACTTTATGAGAGTGGATTCTTATTCCTTTCTATTTTTAATTATTACTTAAGATTTGGAAATGTTTTTTTTTTGCTATTTCCTTTTTACTGTTGGATTATTTTGGTTTTTGCTATTGAATTGTGTATTCTCATGTGCTTTCTCTGGTTTAGATTGCTATCATAGTGAAAATTCTTCAATCTATTAGGTGGCAGGCACCTGATTTGGTTTACCTTTCTCACAAATTCCTTTCCTCAAATTCCAATTGCTGTGCTACTTCATGTTATGTGAAATTAGTTGAGGGTGGTACAGTTAATGTAGCAGTTAGCACAATGCTATTTCCAGCACCAGTGACCTGGGTTCAAAACTGACTCTGTTGAAAGGAGTTTGTGTGTGCTCCACGTGACCAAACTGGTTTCCTTCTACTTTCCAAAGATGTATGGGTTAGTATATTAATTTGTCATAAGAGTGCAATTGGAAGGCTCAGGCTGAAAGGGCCTGTTACCATGCTGTATTCCCTATATTACAATTAAGATGTACACAAAATATAAATAATTCAATATTTTAATAATTAGTTCTCTGAAGTAACTGTTATGTGCCCAAAGGACCCCAAAACCCAGCAGCAATAGACATTCACCAAGACAAGTGGCTTTCAAAACAAAAGTTATTTTTAATCAACTTCAAACATGAAAATAGAATCAAACTTTAACTTAACTCTATTCTTATACTATACTAACTCAAATTACCCCCTTCTAATTCTAAGCACGTGTGTATGTAATGTGTGTGTAAATTCAAGAAAAGTTCTTTGGTTCATAGTTCAATCGCACTTTTCCTTCTTCCAAGTTCTCTGGTTTCAGGCAATCACCATACTGTGCACAGAATTTAACATGTATAAAGTTCACCAGGCTTTGGTGCTTGAAAGATTACCGCTCAGGAAGGTTCTTGTACGGTTTGCTGTTGGGGTGACTGTCTTAGTATCTCCTTATCCCTATTTAGTAAAAGTTGCCCGAGTCAGATACTTCATCAGTGGGGTTCGGCTACTTACCTATAATGTTATTGTTTGTCTTTCGGACGACTCGGTGGAGGGAGAGGAACCTGCAGATGCATCAACGGTTAAATGTTTTCAAAGAATGTGACTGAAAATAAAAGTTTGTATATTATGCAAGTGAAGTTTGTTCAGTGTGAGTGCGTATAACATTTTTGTCTTTTAAACTGCTTATTCTTAATACACTTTCATTAGTTAAACAGTGTAACAGCAAGTCGAAAGTAAGCAGAAAATATTTATCCGAATCTACCAATCTCTATAGGTGCTGGATACCAGGGGTTTTACTGTATTGTATTTCTTGAACATTGATTTCTATGCCTTATCTCAGTAAATATTTAAGCTGAAACTATTGAATTACATTTTTAATTTGACTATTACTGCACATTCCTTTTTGATGAAGAAAAACTGCACAGAAATATTTTGATGTTTTGTAAATTGCCAAGACCAATCCTTAATATTTAAACTTGTGTGTGTGGTGTGTGTGTGGTGTGTGTGTGGTGTGTGTGTGGTGTGTGTGTGGTGTGTGTGTGGTGTGTGTGTGGTGTGTGTGTGGTGTGTGTGTGGTGTGTGTGTGGTGTGTGTGGTGTGTGTGTGGTGTGTGTGTGGTGTGTGTGTGGTGTGTGTGGTGTGTGTGTGGTGTGTGTGTGGTGTGTGTGTGTGTGTGTGTATTGTGGTGGCACTCCACCACAGAGATCAAGCTGGCACATCATGCGGCACCCGCAGTAGTCAGCAGCAACATAACGCATTGTAACAAGTCCCTTAACACAGCAAACTGCAGCAGTTGAAAGCTAAACCAGTACAAGACTAGCAGCCATAAAATGGCTCTGTCCATGCTGCCCAGCTAACTGATCAATAACAGGCTGGGGAAGAAGGATATTCACAAACGGTGGGAAACTGTATAAAAGGGGCCTTTCCAGTCTCAATAAATCTCAGAGCTTTACCTCCCACACTACAAGTGTGTATGTTTCTTTGTAACAGTCAGCTACAATATAAATATATATATATATTTATATTTCCAGAATTGATCTAAAGATGTCAGCGTCTCAGGGAGGATACAAACTTGATGAAGCCAAGGCGATTGTGAGTGAAATGAAAACCATCAAAAAAGCTATTAGCTCTGGAGAGAAGGAAAAAAGAGACCTAATTCAGGTAGAATCTGAATGGCATACAGGCCAAGTATTTCAATCACTTACCCGTTCTGAAACCTGAAATATGACTCATGAATTCTTTGCAATTTTGAGATTGGTTTTGGATGAGTAATAACTGATGATTACATTTGTTAATGTTTGTTTTTAAGATAATTTGCTGCATTGGAGAGTAATTTCATGGGATGAAGATAATAAATTACATAATCTAAGGTTGCATGTCTGAATAGTTATTTTAGGACTTTGAATTTCATTAGTGTAAAGTCTTAATATTTTGAGCATGGTAGCTTCCTTTCCCGTTCATTATTGGTTATAATATGGAGAAATATGTGCATGTAAGGTAAAAGGATACAAGGATTTGCCAGGATTCAGGAATTGAGGTGAATGGTCATCTTTGCCCTTAATGAGTGACTGAATAGTCTCAGATGGTGCTGTGCATTGTCCTGAGCAATGAGAATTGAAGTGACCTAATAAAACAAAATATTTTTTATTTTTTTTTTAGAACCTAGCTAGATTGAGAGGTAATTTCCGACTTCAAACAGAGCTTCATTCTGATCTTTGGAACAGCCATTCCTTGTTAGCAAATTCAACACAATCTGTCAGCCGCCTCTGCTCAGATGTTGGGTCCCAGACAGATGTTTCAGGAGATGTAAGTGTATGTATATTCTGACATGTTTCATTTTTAATGATATTGATGTGATAAGCAATGCAAACTCATCAAATATGATGATATTTCTTTGGTGTTTTTTTTTCTCACATATTCAAGAAGGTGCTGTGGGATCACAGCCTGATGTTCTGTAGAGGTCTGTGCCCAAAACAGAGATCAAGGAGAGAATGCAGGGACAACTGATTAGATTGGATTAATGAATGGCCATTGATGCAGGCAATGGGAGAAGGTTGGAGAAAGGGTTGCAGTAAGAAGATTATTGAAGAACCACTAAGGAAGTGGGGTGATTATGACCAATGTCTGTTGGAATAGGGGGGGGGGAGGGGGACATGATTAGCTTATCAAGGAGCCTGAGGAGGGGGTGTTTATGTTGTTGAGAGGTTTTAGAGAGGATCAAACAGAGGATTGGCTTCATGGGGTGAAGAATGGGGGTAATTATTGGGGCAAGAGGATACAAAGGAAACTACCCTTAATAAAATTGGAATGGGGAGAACAGGCTTTTAAACACTGATTGTAGACTCCTGGTTAAGACCTTAACTTGAGTTTGTCGCTCATGCCAAATGGATGATTGTGGTTGAACGTCACACAATTTCCTATATCGCTTAGTATCTGTCAAATATTAATTTCTTCACATCTCACTGCTGATTTGTTATGACCTGCTCCGCTCCACTTTCCCATTTCACTTACATTGTAAACAATAGTCAATCTATTCTACTTTATAAATATGCATTGTTGACTCTTAAACTGACTGTCAAGATAATACAAACTATTTATTTTGCATTGACATTCTGAAATAAAATGGAAGATGCTGCAAAAATTCATTTATTTAGTTGTACTTGTGCTGGAATTGATTTTCAATCTGTTTCATTTTTAGTTTGTTTGTGGCAGAAACACCAAATTGGCTGAAAAAGTGAAACTTAGCCTTCAATATGAAGAATCAAAGAGAAGGTCAGTACAAAGTGCTGCTCCAAAAGTGGTCAACATTGGAGTAGAAATAGGCCATTCATCCGTGCCGTATAGTCATGAGCTGATCCATTTTACCACCAAACTCCATTGCCTAGCCTTCTCCCATTACCTTTGATGCCCTGGCTAATCAAGAACCTATCAATCTCTGCCTTAAATATACCCAATGACCACAAACACCTGTAGCCACAAATTTCACAGATTTACCACCCTCTGGCTTAAAAGATTACTCCACATCTCTGTTTCAAATGGGCACTCCTCCATCCTGAATTTGTGCCCTCTTGTCCTAGAATCTCCCACCATGTAAAACTATCTTTCTACAACTACTCCATCCATGCCTTTCAACATTGAAAATATTTTAATGAGAATCCCGCCCACCCCCCAACTCATTCCCATAAGTTCTGTGAGTTCAGACCAAGAGCTGTCAAACGGTCCTCATATGATAACCATTTCATTCTTGGAATCATTCATGTGAACATCCTCTGAACCCTCTCCAAAGTCAGCACATCCTTTCTTAAATGAGGAACCCACAGTACTCCAAGTGAGGGCTCACCAGTGTCTTATAAAGCCTCATCATCACATCCCTGCTCTTGTATTTGATTTCTCTTGAGAAAAAAATGCTTGCCTTCTTCACCGCCAACTAAACATTCAAGCTTACCTTCAGGCTATCATGCACAAGGACTCCCAGGTCCCTTTGCATCTGGGAATTTTCAATTTTCTCCCTATTTAAAAATAATCTTCCTGTTCATTTTCTTCTACTAAAGTGCATGATTGTACATTTTCTGATATTGTATTTCATTTTTAATAATCATTATTGTTTCTGTCCTGAAGGATTTTAAATTTGCTACATGAAGTAAAATTATTCTAAGACTTTAAAAGCTGGTTTTGGTTCATAAATAAGTTTCCATTATTTTGTGTTGTTTTACCAAAACTTTTTTCACAATCTATCTGTTAAGCATGTAAATATGTCAGTTAACTGAAGAAATTCTGGGAATATATTCTGAAATAAGAAAATACTTGATACAGTTTGCTTCATAATCCTAAACTTCAGGTAGAAAATTGGGTGATATTGGTATAATTACACGGAAAATTAACAAAAGTTTTGCAGAGGCTATTTTTTCAGTTAAATTATACTTGCATCTCCCATTTTGTCTTATCTTATTCTCAACTGATTGAATTTGTTGAATGTTCGAGAGGCCCAATGCTAGATTCAAAACCAAAACTTTGATCATCTGCTTTATGTTTTAGTTTTCAGTGATTTTTTTTAAATTTTGTGACAGGATTTCAAATATCAAAATTGAGCTAGCTAAACTCACTAGTGAAGTATGGCCTGGAGTATTGGATGCAGAGCGAGACAGGCTGATATTGATTAATGAGAAAGAAGAACTATTGAAGGAACTGCAGTTTATAAACCCTCGGAAATGGGTACCCAGTGAGGTGGAACGGCTGGAAATGGAGCGAAAGCAACTAACAGAAGACCTACAGGTAGCAAGAGATACACAAAGCAAAGCACTCACAGAAAGGTTTGTATTTTGACAATATAGTTTTGATATTTCAAAAGATGAAAGGAAATGTTTTAAAAATGATCAGAATGTAAGTAAAATAATTTGCACATGGCAAATTAAATCTGACAAGATATTACACCGTAGTGTTTGTTTTCTTGTACTGGAGAAACAAAAGAACTGCAGATAGTGGAATCTGAGGCAATAAGGAGAAGTTGACAGGATGAAGTTGGTCAGGCAACATTCACAGAAAGAAATGGTTAGCCAGTGTTTCAGGCCAGTACCCTTCATTGGGACTCCCTTACCGAAACCTGTTATGCACTCAACCCAAAATGTTGATTAACCATTTCTTTTGATGGATGCTGCCTGATAAAAGTTCAGATTTATTGTCAGAGTACACATATGACATCACATACAATCCTGAGATTGTTTTTTTTTTCTTGTGGGCCAGGCAGAATTACTACTTATCAGTAGTCCAAAAAAAAATTGTACTCAAGCAAAGATTTGTACAACAAAATAGAAATGAAAACAAAAAGGAAATGCACTCAAACTGTGCAATACAGAAAATAAATATTCATTGGTCTCTGCAGCTTCATGTTGTTTGCTCTTGGTTATCTCAATTTGCTCAGTTCAGTACAAGTGCAGGAACAATGAAAGCAAGTTGACAACAAAAAGGTGCTACATCACTGAGAAATAGCAATGAGGAAGCAAAAACTGGCCCCAAGGAGTTCACTTAAAGAGATGTTAGTGCAACTTTGGAACCAAAGATGATAGAGTGAATATGGAGAATATGTTTCCAGTCATGGAAGTATCTAGGACCAGAGGATACAGCCTCAGAATAAAAGGATATCTTTTTAGAACAGATGAGGAGAAATTTCTTCAGTTAGAGTTGGAGACTTTGTTGCTACAGAAAACTGTGAAGCCAAGTTATTACATATATTAGAGCTGTGGCAGGGCTGACATAATCAAATTTAGTGGAATAGGAGACACCAAAGCTTCACCCCCAGATGAGCTCCATGCTCGATTTGACCAACAGAACAAGGAAGAACCACTCCACACCTCAACACCCCCTGGTGTTCCTCTACTGTCATTGTCCGAGGATGCCTTCTAGAAATTGAATCCAAGGAAAGCATCCGGTCCAGATGGAGTATCCAGCTGTACTGAAAATCTGTGTTGACCAACTAGCCAACGTTTTCATGGATACTCAGGATTATTTTTATTGTGTCATAAAATGGGAAAAAAAAGTATATTACATGGTTTCCTTTAGTCTACCATAAGGCAAACAAAGATTTTCTATCAGTGGAAATTGCCCAGTGCTCCTCACAGCCTTAAAAGAGAGTCCCGCCTAGAATCATTGAGTGTCCCTGGCTTTGCTTCCAGTGCTCCCGTAGCCACACAACCTTCAGTCCAAGCCATCAGCAACCTGAGCTCCAGGTGGAAACCTCTGACATGATCAGGAAGCCACCAGCACCCCCTTGCACCTTTTGTCGCCAGCAGCCCACAGCCTGCATGGGTTCCTTGCTTCATCAACAGCCAACTGTCTGTGTTCCTTAGTCGCAGAGCCCCTTGCTGGTCCAGAAACCTACAAAGGCACCTCAGAATGTACAGATGTGAGCCAGATAAAAATACTGGCATAGACTGTTGAACTAAGTTGTCTAATTCTGTGTTTTAAATGCTATGTATTACATTTTTAGCAACCATAACATTTTATGTTTTTCCATTTGTAGTTACTATTTTTCATGAGAAAAATAATTTTATTGCTGTCTTAGATTTATAATAAATTGGTATTCTGCAGATTAAAAATGCACAGCAGGAGAAACTACTTGTTGGGGGAATTAGAAGAAGCAACACGGTTAGCATCGATGTTGCACTCAGAACTGCAAAGGTGAGTTATTCTGTGAATATGTGGATGGATTAATTATTGAAATAATATTAGGATCAAGGAATTTTGACAACGCGTTGCTGCTTTTATTTTTTTCGAGTTTTGTCATAGAAACGAGAGTTTACAATTATATTTTGCAGTGCAAACCCTATGTGTTATGTGATTGAATTTTATTGGAAAACAGATCATTTAAAGTCAATGGTTTGCAACTTTTTTCTTTCCACTAACATATCACTTTAAGTAATCCCTATGCCATTGGTGCTCTGTGATTACTAAGGGATTGCTTAAGGTGGTATGTGAGCGGGAAGGGAAGGTTGAGAATCCTGCTCTAGACCTAATTGTCACTGAAATATTTTGCTTGAGAAAAATTGTCATTGGCCCATTTCCTTTGGAGTTATGAAACCATGAACATAACAAGTCAATTAGGTACAATTAAAACAGTAATTTTCAAACTTCTTCTTTCCACCCACATACCACCTTAAGGAATCCCTTACTGACAGAGCACCTATGGCATTGGAAATACTTAAAGTGGTATGTGAATGGAAAGAAAGGTTGAGAACCACTGACATAAAGCAAAGTTCCTGGAAAATGCCAAACTGTTTCCACATCTGGCCAATCCCAGACCTCCAATCACTACCCTCCCACTCCCTACTGCCTTCTGTGTTTGTTACTTCGAATTTTACGCATGGATTTATTTCCAGTCCATCATTGACTTAATTTCTAACTTTGGAAGAATTTCCAGGACTGATTATTTTAAAATATAATAAGATCTGTATGTCACATATTCGCCTAAATAGTTTAGTAATCAGAATCAAGACAGAAGTTCTGTTTTGTGGCAGTATCATAGTGCAAGCATTCATATTATAAACATCTTAAACATTAAATTTAAATAAAAAAATAATAGTGCATGAAAAGTAAGGCAGTGTCTTTGGTTCAATGATTATTTAGGAATCTGATGGCAGCGGGGAAGAAGCTGTTTTTGTGCTATTGAGTGCTTGTCTTTAGGCTCCCAATGATAGTAGAGTGAAGAGTGTATGGCCTGGGTGATGGGGGTCTGTGAGGATAGAGGCTGCTTTTTTTAAGAGACCGCCTCACGTAGATGTCCTTGATGGAGTGAAGTCTGGTGCCTGTGATGTTGCAGGTGATGTTAAGAACCCTCTGGAGTTTATTCTTGTCCTGCGAGTTGGCGCCTCCATACCAGGCAGTGATGCATCCAGCCAGTATTCTCTCCACAATATGTCTAGAAGTTTTCAAGAGTTTTTTGTGACATGTCAAATTTCCTCAGATGCCTTCTTTGTTTTTGCATCAGCATGGAGGATCCAGGTCAGATCCTTGATCCACCTTGTTCATTAAGAAGGGGAGCATGAAAAATGGAAGGCAACCATGCTTCTCCATTTGATAATATAGTAGTTGATCCCTTTCCTCAAAACTGAATTTCTTTTGCAGGTGTGGGAATCTGGGACAAAAAAAAAACCAAACTGCTATTAAACTCATTGGGGCCAGGCAACAACTGTTTTGGGTCAAGAACCTGCATATATTTGAAGGAGGATAATAGCCAGTATAAAGTGGAGAGAGGAGGATTGATGAAGAGTGACGAGAGGGATGGCAGGCAGTACAGCTAGGAGTTGGGGGGGTGGAGTTAAGATAGACTGGAGTGAGAGGTGGAAGAAGACAAATAAAAAGGCAGAAGAAGTAAGTGGAGGCACAAAAGGTGCAAAAATGCTGGACTGACAAATAAGTTTATTGTCATCTGCTTATATGAGTCAACCTGAAGAAACTGCATTCTCCGATCCTTGGGTGCAAAATATGCAGACATACAATCAGTTACAACACACATAGGTGCTGACTTCCTTCACCATTTTACTTTTTATTTTCTAGTCTGTTTCTCGTTTCTTTGTCTATCAGAAGAATGCACTCAATTGCTGAACATTCAAGCTGTTGAAAATCATAAAACCTTAAATGTTGGAAATTTCAAATAAATATTTGAAATGCGAGGAATATTGATCAGGTAGCATTTCACATGAATACACTTTGATCAAAACAGAACTATTAGAAATCAAATGTTTCAAGTTGCAGAAAATGGAGAGAGCAATGGTAATCAACCAGTTTCAACATTATTCTTTTATCCCACTCTACTGATTCCTTTTCCTTTAATTAACATCTTCTTTGGCTAGATCAACTATAATTAACAGACCTTCATCACTTTTTCAATTGGAACCATCATCGCCTCTATCTGGATTATTGGCCGATCAAAACCCCTCTTTGTTCTCTACCACTCAAAACACTTGAGTACAAATTTGTCTAGGCTCAGCACAGTAAATGCAGCTGGTAGAGCTCCTGCCTCACAAATCTAGTGACCAGTGTTCATTCCTGGCCTGTGTAATTTGTGCTTTCTCCCTGTAGGTTTCCTTTAGGGGATCCAATTTTCTCTTGTGTCCTCAAAAATGTACAAGATGGTTGGTTTTTGGCCTCATTTGTGTTGAATAATCGAATCTGTGGGGGGGGAGGGGTGTTGTTGGGAATGTGTGGAAAATGAAATGGGTTTGGGTCGGATTAGTGTAAAAATGGGTGCTTGATGGTTGCCATTGCTTAATGGAATGAAAGGCTATTTTCTGTACAATATCTCTCAAAGACTCTGACTCATCAGTTCTATTTAAAGTCTTCCTGAGTTGCTATATTTCTCGTCACAGGTCAACCCATAATCCTGTACGTGCTTTTGTTTCCTATGTACTTTTTTTAAAATTCAGTAAAAAATATTCAGTAATATTGTCTGGACCATTTTAATCAACTACTAAAAATTGTAGTAAAACTACAATGGTGGAGAAACTCGGCAGGTCAAGCAGCATAATTTATATATAAAGATACATAACCAACTTTTCGGGCTTCATCAAGGTATGAACAAAATCTAGGTAGGTGCCTGTATAAAGTAATAGGAGGGAGAGGCAGGAGGAGGAGTACAACCCCTCAGGCAAGAGGAAGATAAGGGAGGGAGGGCACAAGACAAAACAGGATGAGAGGGTTGGGGGGATAGCTCTGTGAATGGAGAGGGAAGGGGGAAGAGAACTAGAGGAAAGTAGACAGGGATAGGATAAAGAGGGAGACCAGGGAATGGTCTTGCTGAAACCGGAGAAGTCGATGTTAATGCCATCCGGTTAGAGAGTGCCCAGACAGAATATTAGATGTTGCTCCTCCAATTTGCGTTTGGCAGTGTATGAGGCCATGGAAAGAAATGTCAGCGTGAGATTGAGGTGCAGAATTGAAATGGTTGGCCACTGAGAGATCCCTGTAGTTGATGCAGACAGAGTGAAGATGCTCGGTGATACAATCCCCCAGTTGGCATCCTATCTTTCTGATGTCTCGCTGAACCTTCCAACTACTAATAGTTGTTTTTTTTATTTCTCCCTAAGTCTTTCAACCAGCACTCTTTCACTATCATCTGGAAGCAGCAAAGGATCATTAACGTCGAGCCATGGATCTCTTGGTGCATCCAGTCAAGGATCTTCAAGTTCTTTTAGCATGACTGACCTGTACTATGACCTCTCAGAACAAACGGTAGATTTGGATTATCAGTATAAATTGGATATCTTGCTTCAAGAAGATACCACAAGCAATAGACCTGGAAGCTCCATCACCACCATACATGAAAATGAGGTGGCAAACACTCAAAATTGTTCCTCCCACATAGATACATATGAAAATCGAATCAAGTTGCACATGCGGAAATATTGGTCTGAGACTCCCAAATCCCTAACTTCATTGAGCCCAAGGTCATCTTTGTCATCCTTATCGCCACCTGGTTCACCTGTGATCAGAGAGGTTCAGTTTTTGGTATCTTCAAAAGATTCTCTTGTGGACCATGCCAGTACAGACTTTGAAGAATCAGAGCTGCCCCACACCATTGCTAACTTTAGCTTGCACACAGAGGATGAGAATCAGATTCCTTTAAAATCTCTAGCTCCAGATACAGACTTTTCAATTTGTTTAAACCTGGAAAGTGAGAGCAAGTTCGAAGCTACACCATTTAGAAATTCATCAAACTCACTGAGTGAACAGTGTGGCGTTTCTACCAAATCTTGTGACAGAATAGAAGGTAAAATATATTGTGTTCCGCCATTGAATCCTTTGGTTTAAATATCACTTTCAAATGTGCATATTTTTAATGTTTCTTTCAACAGTATCTGTTTGATGCAGATTTCTTTTTATTATATGTCACTAGTCAAAAAAGTGTAAAACAGAATCAGTAGTTTGCCAGATCAACTACTATCAATCCAGATGGAAATCAGAAAGAGAAATTTAATATTTGAAATGAAAACAGTTATTGTTTTAGTACACAGAGAATAGTTGATTAAGCATTAATTCAGAAGCTCACCTCAAATTTGCACCCCAATGTTCCAAGGTTTGCTGTCTATTTGTTGTTGGACCAGCATGGACTTGGGTACTTTCTTTATTTCCAGCATGTCCCCCTCCTGCTTTAGTCTCGAGAAAAGGTCCCGGCCTGACACGTTGACTATCCATTTCGACCCATGGATGCTACCTGATCAACTGAAGCCCTCCAGTTTCTCTTTGTTCACTCTAGGTTCCAGAATCTGAAGTTCTAGTGTTTCTCTATGTCCTTCTGTAATCTGGTTTTTGCCACAGCTGAATCACAGCCACAAGATGAGACTGATGCCAGGTTTTCATATCATTTTAAAACTGGGTTTGCTCTAGCCCTATGAGGTGTTCCAATTGCACTTCGTTATTATATATGTTACCCAGTGAGTCCTTTACTCACAAAAATACTGTCAGAAGAAGCAGAATAATTCCAAGGGAAGAATTATTTAAAATACCTCTGTTCTATCATGTATGAGCCTGAATTTTTTTATTTTGCTGAAGTAGATTTCTAACCAACGGCTCTTCATTGTTTAAGGTGTGGTCAGTATAAAGGAAAAATGTGTTTATTAGTTTTTGAGGTTCCACTGGAATGTTGTTGAATGGAATGTAAAGCATTCAGGGAATTATTTTTAAAAATTTAGATGTACAGCATGGTAACAGGCAACCCAATTTACATCCAATTACCCTACATCCTGGTATGTTTTGAATGGTGGGAGGAAACCAGAGCCCCCGGGGAAAACCTGGGGAGAGCATACAAACTCCTTACAGACAGTGTGGGATTTGAATCCTGGTCCTGATCACTGGAGCTGTGCTAACCGCTACATCAACTATGCCACCCCAAATCAATGACTAAATTAGTCAGAAGTCATTTGTGACTAATTGTGGCATTCCATCGTTTGGAATGAGCTTTCATCTTAGAAACTGTATTTGCATATATTGATTCACTTGATTGGAGCCCATCCTAAAGTATTGTTGCTTTCAGCAGATTGCTATCAGGAGTTGCTGGGGCAATGTATTCATTTGGAAAGAAGCTAAGGAAATCAGTGTTTTTTTGTTGGACATAATCAAGTCCTGTCCCATGCGCTTTCTATCTGTAACTGAGGAAAAAAATTTAATGTATGGCCTTGAACTAGAGCTATACCATGCTTTGCTAGAATGATAGATCTGACTCGACACCTGATGAAATATTCAAGCTGATTATTATTGTAAGAAATCAGATTGTCATTATCTATATCAGGAAGTGGGTCATGTGCCAAGTAATAGCAAGATAGAATATAAGAAAGAGATTGAAACTCCAATGATATGATGCCATAATAACTACCTCTCTTTCAATGTCAATGAGATGAAGGAGAGAGTGCAGAGTCCATACCCATGTCCACATTAATGGTGCTGAAATTAAAAGAGTAGATAGCATCAAGTACTTTGGAATATATGTGTCCAATGACCTATCCAGGGACAAATGCATTGATGTGACGGTCAAGAAAGTGCACCGATGCTCCTATTTCATTTGAAGACTCAGGAAATTCTGCATGATCTCCCTCCCCCCCCCCCCCCCCCCCCCCAACTGTCAACAATTCGGACAGATGCACCATGAAAAGCACACTTGATGGATGCATCACAATGTGGCATGGGACCTTCTTTGCTCAAGATCAAAAGTTATAGAATGTAGCTCAGACCATAACGCAAACTTACCTCCTATCCAAGGAGAACCTCTATATCTCCTGCTGCCTTAGAAAGGCAACCAATAACCAATATGCCCAACAGAATTTTTGCTCCCTCTTTCCATCAGGGAGGATTAAGAGATTGAAAGCTCACATCAATAGGCTTGGTTTCTTCCCTGCAGATTGAATGGAATAACAGGGCTCTCATGCTACCTGTGGTGATAATTGATCTTTCTTTTTATTGTAATCCTCTACTTTGTAATAGTGCCCTTTACATGGCTGTATGAATATTAGAGATAACCTGTTGTTATGTTCTCAGAAGCAGTATTCTCGGTGAACCGGGTACTTTGTGACAAATTAAATTAAACTGTCCCTCAGGATTCAGCCAACTGATAACAGAATAGAGCTACTTTGCTCAAGGACATTAAATTATCTTGCAGAAAATATATTCTGGGTGCTATCTTCAGTAGTTATTGCTAAACTCTCCCATAGACTATTGATTTATCACTGTGATCAAGGAGCAGCTTCTTTGACTACTGGGAAGAAGCAGTTGAGGAAGAGACTGGTGATGACTTTCTTTGTGTCAGGTAGCAGAAAAACCTTTTGATAATTATTGTAATCAAATGTGCCTTTTCTTGTAGATGATCACGCTTAACCTTGTCTCCGAGGTCCCCTTGCACATCCTTCTCTTTCCAGACATGGGAGCTGAGTTTGTGACTTTGTGATCTTTCTGCCAAGTTTTAGAGTTGGCATATCATCTTCTCCCAAGCTCTTGTTGTTTCTCAGTTGATATTAGGACTTTTAGGCCTTTTCAACTAATTGTTGTTGGTTGGGGGTGGCCGTGAAGTTGGACTGGATAGTTTACTCTTGCGGGGGAGGGTTGAAAAAAGCCTTGAGTGGACAGAATTATGGTCGTGGAGTTCTTCCAAGTATTACTTTCACCAGGAGCTGACTGTATCTTTGCCCTTGATATTCATCTTCAATCTTTGCTGTCGGAGATGAACTGTTGGTTATTTGAGCCAAAGATGGCCATGAAAGGTCTAAAATAATCTACATGTTTATAGTCATTAGCAAATTTCTGGATTTCCCAATAACTTTTTTTCCCAGATTGCAAGTCACCAGTTTTCTGCTGGAACTACCGTCAAGTTCCTGCAAGGCTGCTTCTTTTTCCTTAAGTCATGATGGAACTTCAAAACCAAGAGAAACTTGCTTTTAGGACTAAATAGCTCCTAGATCTACTAATGCCTATTATTAAGCCAGGTTTCTCTCCATGGTCACTAATTGTGGAGCGATACAGGGCATTTGAAACTCTTTGATCACCAGGTAGTCTTTTTTTGCCAAACTTTATTTAAAGATAGAAAAAAACATAACATACAGTCTGATAACAATCAAAAACTGATTTTACAAAGATACATATATATATTTTAAAAAAAACAGAAAAATAAAAATAAAATTAAAAAATTAAAAAACCCAATCCCACCCTCCCACCCCTTCAGCCAGCTCCCTTAAGGGGAGCCAAAAATATAGATTATATTAAAAAAATTATAAATATTAAGAACAATTCAAAGTATATCTAAATGTATATATTCCAAATACGGAGACCATTAGCTAATAAAAAAGGAATACCTATCATGTAAATTATAGGTAATTTTTTCCATAACAATACAAATTCTCAATTCATTGTGCCAATGTAGTATATTAATCTCTGTATTGTCTTTCCAAGTACTCGCAACACATTTACGCGCTACTGATAAGCAATTTGAATTTTATCCAAACCCAATCCATTAACAAAATCAAATTACCCAACAAGAAAATCGTTGGGTCTAATGGTAATGTAAAGTTGTACAATTTTTCCAAAACTACTTTAATTCCTTGCCAGAATGGTTGAACTTTAACAAAAGTCCAAACAGCATGTAGAAAAGTTCCAATACACGAACCACATCTAAAACATGAGTCTGAATTACTAAACCCATATTTTTTCAGGTTCTCCAGAGTCAAATATATGTGATGTAAAAAATTATAATTAACCATTCCATATCTTACATTAGTCAATTTGATTACATTATCCTGACACACATCCGCCCAATAATCTTCAGGAAAAATAAACACTAAATCACTCTCCCATTTAAATTTAGATTTTTCCCAATCCGGCTTATTCATATTATCTTGTAACAAATTATACATAACCAAAATATAACCCTTCCTTGGTACAGAAGAAATCAAAGACTCAAATCTCGACAAAGTAGGTAAATTCATCTCTCTACCATAATTATCCTTTACCAAGGCTTAAAGTTGGTAATACACAAACAAAGAATTTACAGATATATCAAATCTCTCTCTCTCAATTGATTAAAAGAAAGAAATTGTCCCTCTTCAAAACAATCCTGTATTGTCTTTATACCCTTAGAATCCCAACTCTTTGAATAATTATTAAACATTGAAAAAGAAATAAGCTGATTATTATACAATGGAGTTAAAATTGATAATTTATCTTTTGATCCCAAAACCCTATTTGTTTAAATCCAGATCTTTAACAAATGTTTCAATACCGGCATATTATATTCCTGTAACAAATTCAAGTTCCAACGAAATATAAATTCAAGTACCTCGACCTCCGAAATACACACCATTTCCATCTTAGCCCAGCTAGGAGGTTGATCTAGATCCATCAACCTGCTAATAAACTTCGACTGGGCCGCTTCATAATAATTTTGAAAATGTGGTAACTGAAGTCCACCTAACGCATATTTCCATGTAAGTTTATACAATGCCACTCGAGATAATTTACCTTTCCATAAAAACTCCCGCGCTGCCTTATTTAAATCCTGAAAAAAAAATCCTTTGAAAGTAAACAAGGTATTGACTGAAATAAATATCAAATTTGGGGAGAAATATTCATTTTAATACAATTGACCTGACCAATCAAAGTTAATGGAAGATCTTTCCACTTAATCAAATTTGCTTTAATCCATTTTAATATAGGCACATAATTTAATTGATACAATGACTGATAATTAGTGTCTACAAACACACCTAAATATTTAATTTTATTTGTCCACCTTAATTTTGTAATAGTTTTAAATTCAGAATAATCTCCTATTCCAACTGGTAAAATTTCACTTTTATCTCAATTAACTTTATATCCTGTAATTCTCCAAATTTCAACAAACACTCTTGTAACTGCTTCAATGACCGTTCTGGTTCTGTCAAATATATCAATCTGCAAATAAATTAATCTTATATTCTTCATTCATAACTTTCATCCCTCTAATTTCATACTTTTGTCTAATAGTCTGAGCTAATGGTTCAATAGCCAATGCAAATAAGGCTGGTGACAATGGACAGCCCTGCCGAGTTGAGCGAGTCAACTAAATGGTAAAGAAATCTGACAATTTGTCACCACTCTAGCATTCGGGTTCATATTTAAAGCTTTAACCCAACCAATAAAAAAGGGCCGAATTTAAACTTTTCTCACACCTTAAATAAAAAAATCCCACTCAACCCTATCAAAAGCCTTTTCTGCATTGATATGCATTGACCAAAGTAATTAATCAAAGAATATTATCTGATGCATTTCTATTCTTAATAAAACCTTTTTAATCAGTATGTATCAACTTAGGTAAGTACGTAGCAAGTCTATTAGCGAATAATTTGGCTATAATTTTATAATCTACATTTAATAAAGAAATAGGTCTATATGAAGACACTTTTAATGCATCTCTATCTTTTTTTGAAATAACAAGATTCTAGCAACCTGTTCTTCAGTAACTTGTTTTAACACATTTCCAAATGCATTAGATAAATCATTAAAAAATTTATAAAATTCCACAGGAAATCCATCGTCCCCTGGGGACTTTCCATTTGGCATTTCCTGTATAGCTTCCTTGATTTCAAAATCTGTAAATGGAGATTCCAATTCCTGAATACCTTTCTCATCTAATACCAGTAACATTAATTTAGATAAATAAGATTCAATAGAACCATTATCCTGCTTCCCCTCAGAAGTATATAATTTTTGATAGAATGAATAAAACTGATCATTAATTTCCTGAGGCTTATAGGTAATTATTGAATTCTTTTTAACAGCATTAATAGCCCGAGATCCCTGTTCAGCTTTCAATTGCCAAGCAAGTACCTTGTGAGCTCTCTCTCCCAACTCATAATAACATTGTTTATATGGATTAATTAAATTCTCAAACTGATAGGTTTGTAAAGAATTATCGTGTAATTTCAATTTCGCAAAGGCAGCTTTTTTGTCTTCGGTCACATCCTTCTGAAAATCTTTCTCTGACTCATCAATCTGATTTTCCAACATTAAACTTTCTGCCATATAGTGTTTCTTAACTTTCGTAGAATAACTAATAACCTGTCCCCTCAAATAAACTTTTAACGCTTCCCATACTACAAAATGACTATCCACAGAATTAATATTCTCAGTCAAAAATAAAGAGATATGCTCTTTAACAAAATTAACAAACTATTTTTTTCAGTAACATTGCATTAAACCTCCATCTA
Source organism: Narcine bancroftii (assembly GCF_036971445.1). Taxonomy (NCBI): domain Eukaryota; kingdom Metazoa; phylum Chordata; class Chondrichthyes; order Torpediniformes; family Narcinidae; genus Narcine; species Narcine bancroftii. Next base: position 15,935,259 of record NC_091477.1, read on the forward strand.
TACGATGAACGTACCACTTCTGAACTTTCACAGGAAAAAAGTAATAATGAATGGTCTGGTAAAACTCTACTTTTATATTCAGCTTGCAATACTCTACCCTGTAGAGTACTAACATATTTACACTCTATAAAATAACACTCCCCTTTATAATTCTTCAAAAACAAAAAAAAGCAGGAAAAAAATCCCACCCCTCAATAAACAAAATAAAACCCAAAAAAAATAATTAAAAATCAACCCAAAAGTAGTAACACCTAAAAATCTGTCTGTGGTAAGCCCACTAGTGGTAGATGACAGTCAAAGCTTCCAGTGTCATCCACTCCCCCCCCCCCAGCCAGATGCATATTCATTATGTAATTAAGAATAATCAAATATAGTAAATATATTCAACCCAATGATTCCAAGCCCAATGATTATTCCAGATCTTCAATGTCAAGAAGACTTTGTTTCAACTCTTCTCTCTTTCCATACCCATTCCCATTTCCATTTCCATTTACCCTCCTCTTAGGAGACGATGATGAAGACCGTCCATTTCTTCACAATTCTGGCAATGAATTAGCAAAAACCAAGGCATCATGATCGTTCTCAAAAAATTGAGATTGAAAGTTTCCGTAAAAAACCTTCAAAATTGCAGGATAACGAAAAGCAAACTTGTAGCCCTTTCACCATAAGACATCTTTAGCCGAATTAAATTCCCGTCATATTTTAGTAACCTCTTGACTCAAATAGGCATAAAAAACCACTCTGTTATTTTGAACCATCTAAGGGGATTGACTCTGCTGCGCTTTCTGTACCACCATTCGTAAAATCATTTCTCTATCTTGATATTTCAAACAACGAATCAAGACCGCCCTCGATATTTGTCCTGGAAGTGTTTTTTTCCTCAATGCTCTATGGGCCCGATCCAGTTACCAACCTTTAGGAAAAAGCTCTTTATCTAGTACCTCTGGGATCCAATGTTTAAAAATTTTTATTGAATCGGAACCTTCAGAGTCCTCTGGAAGACCAACTATTTTCACATTATTTCTTCAGCTTTGATTTTCCAACGAATTATTGTTCTTCAATAGATCCCTTTTTTGAATCCCCCAATCTACAAAAGAACCTTCCACTTTTTCCATTTTTTCTCTATTACGTTCCACCTGATTTTGACATTCAGAAAAGGTTGTTTCAATTTTTTAAAGATTATCTTGTAATTACAGATTTTATACATCTATTAATATCACTCTTAACTACAGTAATTTCTTGTTTCGAAGTTGACATTTCATCACACAAAGTATTCATTTTTGTTTACACCTCCATAAATCTTTGGGTCATTTGAGTTGACATTTGTTTTGACATATTGTCCATTTGGCAAGCAATCCCTTCCAAAGCAGTGAACACTGAGTCCAATCCAGATTCCATAGCCACTTTTTGAGGTCTACCTTCTTTAACTGCAGGCTGCTTGCTCCTCCTGGGCAAATTCCAATAAGGTAAGTTCCTCTTCTTCATTCACCATAGGTCCTTTGACTGGGCGGCTGTGGGTTTGGACAGCCCACACTTTCTCCAAAGGTTCTTGGAGCCAGGATGCCCCGCGCATGCCCGGCAGAACCGCTGGACGCGCAGGAATGTCCTCCGATGCTACACTGTGCATCTCCAGGCCACCCAGCAATGTCACAGGCTCACTGGCCCCTTTGTCAGTCGGGCCGCCCACGGGCACGGCTTCACGTGCACGCGGGTTGGCAACGACCAAACTCATCAGAATGCCGGCGCCATCTTGCGACTGCAGGATTGATGCCGAGGTCAAGCTTGAACAGGCAGGAGTCCTCTGAGGCTTGGAGGCTCCCAACAACGACTCCGTGAATTCAGCTGTACAGGTAGGCCTCAATTCTTCTACATTTTAATATGGTAGTTTCTTCTGAAGTTGAGTTTTAGATTCCTTCACATTAGTAGCCATAATGAATCACTGTTGTTCAAAAAGCTGTAAATATTATTTTTAACCACTTTTATAATTTTTTAAATCGGGCATTTAATAATCCAGCTGGGGAAAGGTGAAACACACGTCTTTCTTCTACGCCATCTTGCCACGCCCCCCATCTGAAGAACTGTCTAAAAGAGCAAAGTTGTACAGGTCTTAATGGTAAATCAGAGTGCTGGATATAACATGATCATACTCTTTATCAAGAGAACTTCCCTATTTCCTTTTTGCCATCCATGCCTTACTGCAAACATACTTTATGACACTGGCACCGTAATAGCTTAACAATGTCAGTTTACCTCCTTCTGAGTCAGAGTAGGTTTTTTTAAAGGTTAATATCCTCCTTGGCTACATCTGTAACTTCCCAGATTTGGCCATATGGATGGATGGCCATAAGTTACAAGTTCATTGTAGAGTGAGATGGACATATTTACTTCGCCCATGAAGTGAGTTGCTAAGTCACCAAAGGATTGTGCACTTGGTGCATTGAAAAGCAAGGTTGTTCCTGGGAGCCTGAAAAATGGGGGTCAACTCGTACGCCGAATATAACCTAAAACCATTAAAATGAGGCTAAAAAAGGGGTTGACCTATTTGCTGGTCAACTTGTATGCCAAAATATATGGTAAGTAAACAATTTTAGTTCAAATCTCAACAAATAATAAAAAAGGCAAACTGTTATCCTGATTGTCTTGGAATTAATAGTTGTTCAGTAAAGCAAATATTTGATGCAGGTGGAAATGTTGTTACTTAAAGCAGTTAATTCTGGCAGTTTGTCACTTTGTTCCAGGATTTGTTATTGTCTTTCTCTGCTGCATTTCTTGCTGTAAATTAAGTAATTGTGGTTCTGTTTAGAAAAGTAAACTAATGCTTATTTATTTTATCTCCAATTACTCTCTAGATGCCAGCACTCAAACAGAGTTACCTGGAGCAATACCGCCCCCCAAAATTGCTCACGCTTCAGCAGCCATGTCAGATGAATCAGTCGCAGGTGACAGTGGTGTTTATGAAGCAACAAAAAGGTACCCAACATGTTCTCTAAGCTAAGCTATTTCTGGCTAAGCTTATAAAATTACGTTTTATTTCATCCCATTTTTCCTTGTGTTCTTGAAAAAAACATTGATTTTTGTTTCGAGACCTCCCACGTCGGATAAGTATTGAAATGATGTTTAATCTTGTGTGATAAAATGTTATTTCTTATTTCTAATGTAACTTTTCTTGTAAGAGCTGTTTCAACGTTCATTTCAAATTCTTAATTCGTGTAATGAAATTCTGTCCAACAAAATCGATTAGAATGTAATTATTGAAAAAATAAACTACAAAGTTTTACAAACTACACAGGTTGATCTGTGTATTCTTGTTTTATTCTTATTCTAGATCATGTGAAATAGAGGATGCACTTTTTGACGACGAAGTAGAAGCACTGAGTGCTTCCAGACTCCAGATAGGAATGAAGTAAGATCTAAGTTCTCCTTAACTTTGTTAAAGCATTAAAAAGCTTGCCATGTAATATGGCCATGTTTTAAAAGCTGGGTACAACTCCTCAATTTGCAGAGGCTGAATTGAATCAAAAGAAAATTTTGAAAATAAAATTTTAAAAATTGTATAATTGGGGATGATGGGGGCAAAATAAATGCCCTCACTGTAAGGTTTGAAAAGTTTGATTTGGAGAAATCCTTGGATACATTCATTCAACTAATCAAGCTGAATTGTTTCTTAGCTCATTAGAATGAAATGTTAATTCTTCACTTTAATTTTTAAGTGTTTAATTTATTTAGTTTTTAGTGTATAATTTATCTTCAATTGCTTAATGAACAATAACTTACTTAATGCAGGTACGATGATAAAACCAAAAGATTTGCAATATTTATTATTCAGTTGAACAATCCAGCAGCACTCTTAATACCACAGAACCAGACAATGTAAGTAGAGGAAAAAAAAAACTGTGTGTATTCTGCTTAGTATTATTGCTTTATGGGAAATTAAGCAGCTTAAACTGACTGAAGAGAGCTGAAAGGAACATTTGAGAGAACCTTATCAAAAAATAATACATATGAAAAGATGCATTTTTTTTTATTGCTCATGTACCAGTACATATAACAGATTACTAAATAACACATTTTATGCTATTTTATTGATTTGTGGGAGCAAAGTGAATAACAATTTTTTAAAAAATTTGTTTGTCAAGCTCCATGGAGTGGAATGAAAACAAAGCTTTAATATATTCTGCTTGTGTAGTTGTAAAAGAAATCTACAGTATAATTCCAAAGAGGAGTAGTAAAATTATCTCTGGTGCGCTGGCTAATATTTATCCCTCAGTCATCAAATAAATGCATCATTTAGTCCTTTGCATGTCATTTTTTTTTTAAGAGTCTTTGCTGTGCACAAAATGGTTTTGGAAATTCTTATTTGGATGTTGCTCGGACTTCAGGAATTGAGTTACAGGGAAAGGTTAAACGGATTAGGACTTTTTTGCCCTGGACTGTAGAAGAATGAGGGGAGATTTGATAGAGGTATTTAAAATTGTGAGGGGAATAGACAGAGTAAATGTATAAAGCCTTTTTCCACTGAGGGGGAGGTGAGATACAAACCAGAGGGCATGGGTTAAGGGTGAAAGGAGAAAAGTTTAGCGGGAACTTCACACAAAGAGTAGTGGGAGTGTGGAACAAGCTTCCAGATGAAGTCATAAATGTGGGCTCAATTTTAACATTTAAGAAAAATTTGGACAGATCTATCGATGGGAGAGGTATGTCAGGCTATGGGCTGAGTGCAGGTCAGTGGGACTAGGGAAAACAAATGGTTCAGCACAGACTAGAGGGGCCAAGATGGCCTTTTTCTGGGCTGTAATTATTCTATGGTCCAACATTAGTAGTGTTAATATAAATAACACTTCAAAAATACTTTGAGATGCATGGAGCTTTTGTGTGGTGCTTTGTTCTAATACCCTTGATAAATTGTTTTGTAGAAACTACCAAAATAATTTCAATTTTTTCTTTAAAATCTGGTGCTTTCTGTAAGGAGTTTGTATCTTTTCCCAGAGTCTGCATAGGTTTCTTCCAGGTGCTCTGATTTTCTTCCACTGTTCAAAAACATACTGGGGTGTAGGTCAAATGGGCAGTATGGGGTAATGGGCCAAAATAGCCTGTTACCTCGCTGTATGTCAAAAAAAAATTAAATTGCTTTCCCATTTTCATCAGAAATTATATATTTTCTGTTTTGATGGTTGCAAAAGTGCTAAAAGCAAACAAAAGGTATTGAATCAGAATATTTAAGTCCTTCAATCCTGAATCAGAAGAATTTTTTATTTTAATTTGATTTTTGAGATACAGCATGGCAAAAGGCCCTTCTGGCCACAAACCCATGCCACCCAAATTCTCTAATTAACCTTCAAATGCCGTATGGTTTTCGAGGGTGGGAGGAAACCGGAGCATCTGAAGGAAACCCATTGGACATGGGGAGAACATACAAATCCTTTAAGACAGCGCTGGATTCAAACCTGGGTTCCTTATTTAATTTTTTTTTTTAATTTTTAAAAACATTTTTTAAATTTGCACATACAGCTCAGTGACAGGCCATTAATCTACTACCACTAGTATGTTTCGAATGGTGAGAGGAAACCAGAGTCCCCGGGGAAACCCACGCAAACACGGGGAAAACATACAAATTTCTTACAGACAGTGCGGAATTTGAACATTGGTCCCGATCGCTGACACTGTAACAGTGTTGCGCTAAACGCTACGCTAATCATGGGTTAAGGGTTAGATTTTAAAATTATTAACAGTGCAAGCTTATTTCATTCAGGGAAGCTTTAATCAGCTTATTCAATTATCAAGATGGATGTAAAACAAATGCATTAAATAAAGCCGATAAATTATTCATCAGTGACAAACATAATTTTGCTAGACATTATTGGAGTAAACAGCTGGTGTTTAACTTTTTCTTCTTATTAGCTATCATGTATCTCCTGACTTGAGTCGGCATATCGAGTGTTCTTCATTAGAATTTTTCTTTGAACTTGGAATTTTGCACATAGGAAACTCTAGTTGATCCATCTGTCTTTTAGTTATGTAGCAATTAGTATGGGCCCTGAGGACTAAGCTCTCCTAAATCTTAGAAGTCATTTTTGGCTGAATAATACTGGTACAGATTTCTTCCCAAGTTTAACAGCCTATGTACAATCTGTCTTTTGAACTAACAAATGTACCTGACAAAACAAATTACACCATCCTTGTTACTCAGTGAAGGGAAGTGGATGGTGGTAATGCCTTTGATCGGTGGTTAGAGTCTTGGTGAATTTAGTCAATGCCTGGCACACCAGTTACTTACCATTTAACAGCCCATTCCTGAATGTTGTTGGGTTTTGTTGAATACAGACAGTGGAAAATAGAACGGAATATTGTGCAACCAACCATCAATAATTACCCCCACTTCTGCCTTTATGTTGTTGACAAAGCAGCTAAATTTGATTGTGCTACCAATTCTGCTATAAGGACTTCCTGCAGTACTGCAATGAGGCTAGGATGATATCTTCTTCTACACAAGCAGAACATATCAAAGCTTTGTTTTCATTCCACTCCATGGAGCTTGACAAACAAATTTTTTTTTTATTTCAGAAGTCGATTTATCATCAATCATGATAGATGTGTTGGATCAACTTTTCAGACTTTGAGCTGAACATGTTTGCAAATGCTTCACTTGTTTTTATTGCTTAAATTGTGGCCATCATTGAGGATTGTGATGTTCTTAGAATTTCTTCTTTTTGGCTGTTTGATTGTCCAATGCCGTCACATATTAGGAAAATGCAAGTTGTCAAAGAAGACTGCAGCTAATTTGATCAAATAGTGGTTTTTGTCCAGAATATTCTGACCCAAAAGCATTTTAAATACTAAGCCAGAGCTAGAGTGGAAACTTTACATGGTTTTTAATGAATGGAGAGGTAAGTAGATGAAGAAAAAATGTATTTTAGTCCCATTTCAGTCAAAGGTTCATCCTGTATCTTTTTTATTTCCTTTTTTAATATCTTGTGTTCAGATTCATTTTGGAAGCTGAGTATGTAAGCCTATTTTGTTTTACAGCTAGTCAGGTATCTTTCATCCCATAACAGAATGGAAGTTATTTGGCTAGTTATCTAACAGTGATATGTGTTATATGCATTTTTTTTTTACAAACCACTGCACATTATATGGGTTTGCGCGGTATACTAGAATTCTATCATGTGTTGAAAATAAGTTGATTGACCAGCCACTGGTTCAAATAAAATTGTTTTTTAACAGCTTTAATTTATTTGTTTTAATTTAAAATGACCATATAACATCTTAAAGAAGATAAAAAAAAATCCGTACAACGTGTTAAAGTTTTAAAAAAAAACAATGAAAGCACGGGGAAAGCCATTAGCAGCAATGAAAGAATGCACACAATTTATAGCAAGCGTGGGAAAAGTAATCGTGGCAATGAAAGAACACGTGCAATTTATAGCGGGTGTGGGAAATTCGCACCAGCGATTTATAGCAAGTGTGGGAATGTAATTGCAGCAATGAAAAAAGGTGCACAATTTATAGAGAGCGTGGGAATTGGGAAATTTCAAAAATTTGATCTTGGGAATATCTGTTTGGCCTGAGTGCCATAGGATATTATGGCTAGGACATGATACCTTATCAATGTTAATTGCCCAGACATGTCCCCTGAGGATAGGGATTAACAAAATAAAATTCCTTTTAAAGAAAGGTTTTTTAAATTATGACAGAATTAAAATCTTGCTTAACTCTGATCTATCAATTGATTCCTCTCCAAAGCTTGTTAATGTGTTGCAGAAGGATATCATCTATATAATGGCCGATTGACACCTCTGGGGGAAGTTGAATGGGTGTAAATCGCGGGAGATTAACTGTGGCAGATAGTGGGACTATGAAATGTGTTTTGTCTCATGTCCCAAGTAAATCAAGTTGCTCTTACAAGTCACCTTGTAAAATACTACATACACCATGTGGTATATGCATGTGCACGCTATATGAAAATATTTTTACTCAATTTATGATTTTGTTTGTGTTATATGAATGAGAATACAGTACATATTCCACCAGCATGAAGTCAAATAATGTTATGTTCCAAAATTCTTTCTTTAAACTCTCTTATTCTAGTGGATCCTGACCGTATTTTTTCTTGTGTGCACAGATATATCCGAGTGGCTGTGCTTCCATGCTGTGAAAATGCTAGTTGTCTCTTCCGCACCAAGGCACTAGTAGTTACTGACAGTGTGGTGTACAATGAAATATTTTGGGTCACCATTTCTTTTTCTGCATTGTGTCAGAAGACTTTACGAGTTGATGTTTGTTTTGTGGATAAAGCTCATCGAGAAGAATGTTTGGTCAGTAAATGTATTAGTTATTAAAATTTCAAATACATTTTCTACTTTGTAATTTGAAAATTGTGAAGTTGATTTTATACATTTTTTTCAGTTTCCTTTAATTTTTAATTATTTTCTTTTGCGATCTGCGAAGGTTTTAATTATCCATCACCTTAGGAAGATAGAGGTGAATCACCATCTTGTTGAATGGAAAGTTCCAGGGTTTGCACCAGCAACAATGAAGGAAGTGTAATGTACAATTTGGAGGGGAATCTTTGTAAAGTGGTGTTTCCGTGTGCCTGAAGTTCTTATTAGTGCCTGTGGAGATGATGAGCTTTGAAAGAGCTATTGAAGAAGTCCAGCCAAGAAGTGTAGTCCATTTATGTACAAAATATACAATGTTTTAAAATTAGATAAAAGTTGTTCCAGCATAACTGTTCTTGGATTTGTGATATTAAACAGATTCCAACTTGCTATTCAAGGATCGTCTCGTATATGCAAGGAATAAATTTTCCACTAGTTTAATTTTCCGCATCCAGGCTTTAATAATTAGTGCATCCTAATAATTCCTTCCTTATGCTGCTGGAGGACAAGAAGAAGTGCCACTTTGAGTACCAATACAAAAGAACTGTAATTCAGTTGGGCAGGGTATATGGGCTTGCAAGCAAATGCAATTCATCTGGTGAAAGTTGAGGCAGTAATTAAAATTGAAATTACAGGGGCTCCTCGCGTTACAGATCTCCCAATTTTCAGATATTTGACTTTGCGCAAATTCTCCCACAAATTTTTAAAGCATTTTTCAAGACCGTAATAATAATAAAATATTTTGTGGTGCTTGGTGGTGACTGGATGTTGTGCATCGTCCAATTGTTTAAGTTTTGGTTGGGTCAGGGTGAATATTTGGTGAAATGAAGGTATAGAGTAAATGTATAGTATGTATGTAGAGTGATACAAATTATAGCTGTAGAAAACAGACATTTCTGACTTGGGAAGAAATCTGATGATGGACCACTCTCAGGAATGGAATCCTTATCTAAATGTGAACTAAATTGGCTATTTCTCATTGACTGTCCGTTTATTAGTCTGCAAAAGTGAAAATCATTAAATGAGATTTCAACTATTGTCTGTAAAGATAAGAATTTATTAGCACACCACTATGAATAGAAATGTATATGTTGGTTTAAGCTTTATAATTTCTTCATTGTTATGTGATTTTTGTTTACATCTCTATTATATTCAAAAGTGTTTAATGATTATTTATTTAAATTTTTAACAGGGTGGAGCTCAGATTAGTTTGGCGAATGTGAATAGATCTGGGGAAAGGTCAACGCACTGGTATAACCTCCTTAATCATCATTATCTGCAAGAACAAAACATAAAGCATTGTGTGCAAGATGAAACATTTCTTTCATCAGAAATGAATCACAGTACATCAGAGAAGAAAGTACGTTCTTGAGTTAAATCACTAAAGAATCGTGTCATTTATAATGATGTGCAGATTTTAATTGTTGGTTCAAATCCACTTACTTTATTGAAAATAATCTTTCATATTTTGCAGGTGACATTTGTCTTTTTCAAGATTATACAAGTCAATTACATTTTTTATTTTAAAAATAAATTTTATTCACAAGAAAAACAAAACATTCCATACGTTCTTGGGTAAATCACGAAAATAAGTAGACATTGTGGTTGAAGTAAAAATTCCAAAAGCTGGAGAAACTCAGCTGGTCAAACAGTGTCTTTTGTGCAGCAACGGTAAAAATACATAACAAACATTTTGGGCTTGAGCCCTTCATAAAGGAATGAGTGAATGTTGGCAGGTGTCCAAACAAAAAAGATGGGGGGGGGGAGTTAAGGGGGGGGTGGCAAAGGCAGGAGATGATAGGTGGAGAAGGGAAGGAGGAGACCGCAGCGATCGGGGTAAGAGAGATGGCTAGGAGGGGGGAAGGAGGAGAAAACAGGAAAGGGAGAGGAGAAAGAAAAGGCAAGTAAGTTAGCAGAAAACAGAAGTAATTTTTCTTTCACCTTTCTAGTTTTTCCCTCCCTTTCCCCTCCACCCACTTAGACATCACTCCTCCCCCTGATCGTTGCTGTCCCATCCCTCCCTTCTCCCCCTATCATTCCCTGCCTTTGTCACCCCTTCCCCCACCCCCCCCATTTTTATCTTCAGATACCTGCCGACATTTTCTCATACTTTGATCAAAGGGATCAAGCCTGAAATGTAGGTTATCTATTTTTATCTTTGTACATTGAATGTTTGTGGGGCTGTGTCAGAGAACCCAGCCCCTCAGTGACTAGCAGCTGCAAGACCATAGATTGCAATTCTTACTGTTGGCTGCACCAAGCTTCATTGCATTTCTTGGTAAATGCTCCTGCAGCCTGTCATGTGCCAGGTGGCAGCATTCACTCATGGACATCTTGTTCTGGAAAACCAGTAGGTTTAAGGCAAACCGACGACTTGAGTTGCCTGCTGAACAAGATTGGGTAAAGATTGCATATTTCTTCTGCTAAAAGCCTCCTGCTCTGTCTCATTTTAAAGTGAGTTTTTAGACCATTTCACACAGCCAAGTACATGTGGGTTGAATTAGGTAATTTAGCAGGTCCGTACCCAGTAATCATGTGGTGAGAAAATTTCCAACCGAGCAGGGCGAGTTCAAATCAACCAGGCTCTGACTCTTGGTGGAGTCAAGTGTCAGAGCCTGACCAAGTTAACTCGTTAATCAGTCTGTGGTGATGTGAATGGTCTACTTGAATTACTGGGTACTATTAGTGCCTGTGTCAGTCTGTCAGAACATGGCCAACAGTAATGTCAGAGCGCAGCCGGCTGCACTATGAAATATAACTGTGCAGTCAGCGAGGCTGTCAGAACACAGCCAGCATGGCTGTTAGTGTGTAACCTGTGCTTTCAATCATCACAAGATTAATTTTAATACCTAATAAAATGTAATGCTATATAAATTGTTGTTATACTCTATTGTTTAGGGAATAATGACAGGCTGATCTTGGGTTTGTCCTAAGTTTGAAATAGTCTGAAGCCCAGTCTGGTAGGTTTTCCCATGGTCTTTTAAACATTGAGCACTTCTGCCTTAGTCAACTGTGTGCTTTTTCCCCCCCCATGGTCTTTTAAACATGAGTGTGTATGTGCTTTATTCCTGCTATGGATTCACTGCCCTGCAAGTATGTAATATGTCACTCGAGACATTACCACTGGAGATGGTCCCCCCCCCTTAAAATCTTCAGTTCTCGATGAACCAGGAAAATCATGGTGCAGTGGGAAAGCTCTCCAGGTGCAGCATGCCCAGGAAGTTTACATGCTTCCTAGGAGGGTTGGTGATGTGAATAAGAATTTTGAGACTACCACTTTTGTCATTTGCACCAAGAAGGTCGGAGGTTACATCATATAAGTGCAAAGAATGGTAAATCAACTGCAAGTTTTTGCAGGCATTCTGTAGTATTCACAAATGAGATTCTTCCTCCTCAACAGCAACAGTCATTGAAGAGAGATACTAAGCCTGCACTGAAACTGCACCTGTAGCCTCCCCATTCTACATCTTCAATTGCTGTTTCTTCATTCTTTGTAAAGGTTGCTGTGGCTTGTAATGCTTTTGAATGTATTTTCCATCTCTCAAGGGCTCCCGATGGAAAATTGATACAGCTTCTTGAACCTAAGACTTTTGTCTCTCTTGAAGATAGTTTGAGTTAAATAAATCTGTCTACAATTAGAAGGAAAAGTTCAATATTATTTGTAACTTATACTCATGTTTTTTTTTTGTAGAATTCCATGTCTACACTTCTAAAGCTGAAGACCATTGAACAAAGACTAGAAAACAACAGAAATGTATTGAGTGTAGAAGAAGAAGAAGAATGGTATGTATTATCAAGTCCTTTGATAACATTTTTATTTTATTCTTGGTAGTTTCCTTTTTTTTCCTCCAAGCTCTGTTCAAATATTGTCCAATTGCACAAACTGTGTACCCGTAATAGGTGCAAATGATTATCAGAAAACCTTTTAATCATGGGACATCATCAGAACCACGTAAAACAATCTTCAGAAGGTTTCAGATGGTGATCAAGAATGGGAACATTTGGGGTGTGATATATAGCCTGTGTAACCAATTATATTGTATCATGCGTAACCTCATGTTTATTGTATTTCTCATAGTTCCGGAGCATAGCTTTTCCCATATTTCATTTTTTTATCTTTATATTTAGATCTTGTTCCCACTTTTGTTTGGGTTTAAAGCTTATTTCATCGTTCTCTTTCTCTTGCAGCTTGATGTACATGTTTGTTATAAATCTTTTAATTATCATTGTGTCTGTAATCACATATTCAAAGCTGCTTTCTTCTGGTAACCTCAGCTTGCTGCCCAATTTGTCCTTTCAGTAGGTTTTCAGTTAGTGGTATGCAAACATTGTACCGTGAGTTATTCCATATTTGTACTTCATTTGTTCAAAAGATAATAAATTATTTCGCAAAAAACAATTTTCTATTTTTTTAATCCCTTTTCTCTCCCATTCTCTAAAGGAAAGGTTATCTATTGTGAAAAGGATTAGTTGATTTTGCACCAATTATAATTTTGGTAGTTGGTAATTTGTTTTTATCCTTTCTACGTGAATCTTCTTCCAAATGTTGAGCAGATGGTACAGTACTAGTGAACTTCAATATTGCACCAGTTTTTCATCCCACTTATAAAGTATATGTTCTTGTACCATCTCCCCTATTTTATCTAGCTCTAACCTGGTTCAATCTGGTTTTTCTCTTATTTGATAAAATTCTGATAGATATCTTAATTGTGCTGGTCTATAATAATTCTTAAAGTTTAGTAGCTGTAAGCCCCCTTGTTTGTACCATTCTGATTAAATAAATGGGATCCAACAATATCAGATAGATAGATGTTTTTGCTGTAAGAAAGAAACGGGAACAACAGTACATGCAATTTGGAATTGTGAGAAAGTGGAAAAGTTTTGGGAAGATTTAAATTAGGTATTAAATAAAATCACAAAAAGCAACATACCAAAAACTCCAGAGATCTTTCTTCTAAGTAATATAAGTAAAGAATTAGGCCTCAAACTGGATGAAGCGCAAAAAAGATTTATTATGATAGCCTTAGCTGTAGCAAAAAAATGTATAATGTCAACCTGGAAATCAGAAGAGAGCCTGAGAGTACAGCAATGATACATAGAAATGAATAAATGTATTCCATTGGAAAAAATAACATATAATTTAAAAAATAAAGTCACATTATTCGAACAAATTTGGGAACCGTACATGGAACACAACAGAGAGGGCTTCCCGTGGACCTCCACCCTCTAAAATGATAGAATGAGAAGAAGACGAAATGAACTGACCCAATGTGTAAAAGTAGATGACACAATTTTCTTGTTTATTTTCATTGTGTGATGACATTGTTTAATGGGTTTATTGCATTGTATATGTTGAACGTTTAATGGAGGGGGGTGGGAAGGAGGGAGGGAGGGAAGGAAGGGGGGGAAAAGGGGAGAAAATGACACTGTATATTCAAGAGGGAAATGTTTGTGTGTATTTTGGATAATATGGTTCACAGTGTGAAAAATTTAAAAGATTTTGAAAACAAAATGGAAACATTAATGAATCTTGGTTTTTCTCCCCCCCCCCCATCCCAATTTTCTTTGAAAATCCCCCCAAAACCAAGAAACACTCTGTCTGAGATCAACAAATGCAAAGCGGTCCTGGGATCAAAATGGAAATCTTCAATGTGAAATATAATCTAATTTCGGATTTTTCAAGCAAAAATCTGCAAATTGCTTTGAATATGCAAATTAAATCAAACTTGATGAACTCCACTGGATTCAGTGGAGTGATCTCAGAAATAGCAGAGCTAATAAAATATCTGAGTGAATAAATTATTTTTTGTATGGAATATTGTTTATTTTAATAAATAGTGACTTTGTTGATGGTATGAAATTGTGGATGTGGGATGGGTGTAGATGGAATGTAGATTGCAGGGAAATAAGTGGGTCAACGGGATTGAGAGGAAAACTCTGAGAACCAAGATCAATTGCCTCTTTTGCAGATATAAAAAGTTTAATTAGGACAAGAGTGAAGTGCGGCATTTTCATAGATTAACCAGGGTAGGACCTGCACAATACATTGTTGAACCCTGGGTCGTGTTGCAGAACAAAAAAAACGTGTGTACAGTACTGTCCATAGTTCCATGAAAGTGGCAATGCAGGTACATAGCATGGTGAAGGAGGCATTGGCATGCTTGACTTCATCAGTCAGGAGCAGGTATGTAATGGTACGACCTTGCAGGATATTGTGAGACAGAACATGAAGTGTTGGTCACCCAGCTAAAGGAAATATAGGGTCGAGCTGGAAAGGTGACTGTAGAAGATTCACAAAAATATGACCTGGATTTGTTAGGAGAGGCTGGGACTTTTTTCCCTGGGGTGCAACATTAAAGAAGTTAATGAAACCATGAAGGCCATAGATAAGATAAATAATATTTTTTTCCCCAGGAGTAGATGAATCTAAAACTGGAGGGCACAGACTTAAGGTAAGTGGGAAAAGATTTAAATGGGATCTGAGGGCACCTTCACACAGAGGATGGTTTGTACAAGAAGTAGGCTGCCAGAGGAAGTGGTTGAAATGGAGATAAATGTAATGTACAAAAGTTATTTAGACAGGATAGGAAAGCTTAGAACATGGGAAAATAGTTTAGTCCTCATGGACAAGTTGAGCAGAAGGACCTGTTTCTGAAGGACTCTATTCCAAAGATTGACCTAAAAAAGGGAAAGAATTAAATAATCAAATAATATAACTTGGAAAATAAATGAGTGGGTGAGAGCACAGAAAGATTCATGATTGTGTTTTTAAATAGCATAAACCTACATGCACACATTTTTGAAATGTACTTAGTGCAGTTTGTTTCTTTCCAGGCAAGGAATGTCAGTAGGAGCAGGTGACTTTGGTAAGAAAGAAATGGTTGAGGAGGAAGATCAAGAAGAGTACAGTGAAGGGGTTCCCTGGGAACATGAAATCAATGAAGAGATTACCAATGAACAGACCAACAATTGGTCAACTACTGCAGCAGTAGCTGCACTGAAGGTGAATATAATAAATCCCTCTGAATAACTCATTTTAAGTCACTTACAATTGCAAGAAATAAGAAAGCCAATGCCAGGTACATGCTACCTGGTTGCAGAACTACAGCAGATTGTGTGGATGGCTTCTGTAAATTGTAAATTGTCAGAGCTTAATGGAATTATTAAATAATTTAGGGCAATTAATGTATGAATTTAAATTGGGAGGAAAAAGTACCAAGCAAACCAAAGACAAGGAGAATTCAATTTTGATGAAGTTTTTCATTTTGAAGTCAAAGTGCAATGTCACAGCAACAAAGTTTCTTCTCACATATGAGTAGCTGCCTTTCTGTAACAAAATTCAAAATTAAAACAAAATAAAAGTCCAAACCCCTCATGCTCTTGTAACAAAGGGGGCCTTTTAGTTATGATTAACTATCAGTCTAAATTTGAGTATAGCCATGTGATGTGTTTTGGCATTTGTGGTTGAATTGTCAAGCAAATAAAAGCATAATAGATACAAAACCTGAGTTTTGTTCCTTGAGAGGGCAGTTTATACTGTTAGTAATGTGCATAGAATGCTTTAAAAAATGTACCTGAAGCAATTTATTAAAACCGCATTAAAATAGATTGCTCTAAGATTTTTTTTTCCCCAATAATGCAATGGTATATAAAAGTAAGTAGCATTGGTTTCAACCTGGTATCATCTGAATGACCAAATTGGGTGGTTTATCTCCACAGATTGATAAAGAGACCAGCACGGAGGAAACTATGGCAACAACTTCTGTTGTACGTCCAAAGGATAGAAGAGTTCCTCATTCTCAGCAGAGTCCATTTGTGAGGAGCGGTGCTATTATTCGTTCAAAAACTTTCTCTCCAGGTGCACAGAATTCATATGAATGCAGGGTAGGAAACTATTCTGTTTGATTTAATTCTTAAGCATTCATCAAATAAATATTGAATATTGCTGCTTAGCATTTAGGTTCTGCCCCTGGTGAGCTTATTCTTTTCATTCTTTGATTTCATGTCTCTTCTATTCACACATTTCCCCATTTCATTTAATTGTCATCAATTTTAATTATTTTCTTTTGAAAAGTCGCAGTAATGTGACCCATTTGCACTTAAGTATGTACAACAATCATATGGTCATCAGCTAGCATTTTAACCATTACAATTGCTGCTACAGGGTGATTCATCTCATTTTCTCATCTCAAACTTTCCTCTATCAAGTTGTACTTGCAAGATGATTTTAAAATTCCATAAAAAGCCATATGTTTTCATTGATTGGTAGATGCAAATAATTTGCTTTATTTCTTTTAACTTTTTACCCTCAAGCGCTAACATTTTAATATATTTATTGCAAACATATTTTTGGGGGTGAGATTTTTCTTCATCTTGGGAAAACAAGGCCCAATCAATATAACCATGAGCAATTTGATCCAGATTTGCAATGCAATACAGCCTTGCATTATGGACCAGTTGCATTCCTGGAAAATTATTTTCCGTAACATGAACCAGGTTTTGTGATGTTCTGTGTGTAGGCAAAATACAAGCTAATCTGATCTTTACTATTTAGTGGCATCCAATTGTGAAGAAATACTTTGAGAGTCAAATTAATATGTTTGTGAGATGTTGAGAATAATTAAGTAATAATGATTTTATTTTCAGTTAAATCGAAGTGATAGTGACAGCTCAACATTATCCAAGAGATCCCCCTTTGTTCGGAATGCTATAGAACGGCGTAGTTTGCGAATGAAAATGGTAAGGACTAAAGTGGACCATGTTTGAAATTTAGTGTATTAGAGCCATACAAAACAGAAACAGGCCTTTGGTCACCATTGTCCATGTCAGCCATCAAGTATTAATTCCATTTTTCAACACTTCGAAGTGCTTTCAAAGCTATAGTGTTTCAAATGCTTATCTCAAAAAAACCTTAAAAGTTGTGTAATACCGTATTTTTACTCGTATAATGGGCACATGCATATAAAGTGCAGAAAATCTAAAATTATGTAAAAATAAGTTCTCGTATAGCACGCACACCCATATACCTTGCGCATGTAGCATTATTTGGTCCTGTCCATCACCTTTATATTATGTCCGATAAGTCACAAAAAAAAACAAAGTGATACATGCACAGATAGCATTATTAGTCTGTATAGCTATAACCTGTATTTGATCTAGCCTAATCAGCCATAATCCAAAAATTTGTATAAACGGCCCTTGCATAGATCAAAAGTAGTTTTGACAATGTGTGGAATCAAACACAAATCTTGCACTGCTAACTTCAAACTGAAAGTAGTTATGAGAGCAGAAGAAACTGACAAGAGGGTTGGAGGTTGGCAGATTATCCATTCATGAATGGAAGAAAGAGAAAGGTGAGCTTGAGAAGATTAATCCACAAAAACATGCATGTTGTGGCCCCAAAGCTAAATGACCCCAGTTAGAGTCTGACTTGAAGGAGTTGGTTCTTAGTTGAAGAGAACAAAATCAGGCTGTATCTACAGTCGCTATTGGCATGTGAAAGAGGCATCCCAGATTTCTAGGCAGGTTTTTCATGGATATCAAAGCTTATGAAGTGAAATGGATTGTCGGTAAGTACGAGAACAACTGTAGGTCAGCAACTTCCAGACAATTGGGAGCTAAAAACAACCATATAACAATTACAGCTCAGAAACAGGACAGTTCAGCTCTTCTAGTCCATACTGAAAACCTTCTCCCTCCTAGTCCCATTGACTCACACCTGGCCCTTAACCTTCCATACCCCTCTCATCCATATACCTATCCAACTTTTCCTTAAATATTAAAATCAAGCCCCCATCTACCACTTTGGCCGGAAGCTCATTCATACTCCCACCACCCTCTGAGCGAAGAAGTGTTTCCTCTATACTTTTCCCCCTTCAATCTCAATCCATGTCCTCTTGTTTGAATCTCCCCCACTCTCAATGGAAAAAGCCTGTCAGCATTTACTTTACTTGTCTCCCGCATAATTATAAATACCTCTATCAAATCATCCCTCAATCTACGCTCCAGGGAATTAAGTCCTAACCTATTTAACCGTTCCCTTTAACTCAAACCCTGAGTAAATTCTTGTAAATCTTCTCTGCACTCTCTCTCTTGTTGATATGCTTCCTATAATTCGGTGACAAAAACTGCATACAATATTCCAAATTGTGCCTTACCAATGCCCAATATAACGTAAACATGACACCCCAACTCCAGTATTCAATCGTCTGATTTATTAATTAAATAACCAAAAGTTTTCTTCACCACCCTATCTCCATGTGACTCCATTTTCAGGGAATTCGTAAATCCCTTTGTTCTATTACACTCAATTTTCCACCATTTAACACATATAAACCTTTGCTGATTAATTCCTACCAAAATGTAGAACCTCACATGTCCCATCTTTCAGCCCACTCTTCTAACAGGCCTATATCCCACTACAAGCTTTGAAAACCTTCCTCTCTGTCCATAACACCACCAATTTTAGTATCATCTTCATTCTTACTAATCCTATTTACCATCCTATCATCCAGATCATTAATATTGTTATGGATCCAGAGGATCCCAAAACCCAGCAGCAATAGAAATTCACCAAGACAAATGGTTACTTAAACAAAAGTTGCTTTTAATCATATTACTATTAACTTAACCCCCTTCTAATTCTAAGCGCAAATGTATGTTCAGGAAAGTTCTTTGCTTTAATAGTCCAGTCATTCACTTCTCACTTCTCCAAGTTCACCGGTATCAAGCAATTCTTATACTGTGCACAGAATTTAACACTTATGAAGTTTAACCAGGCTCTGGTGCTTAAAGGTAAATGGTTACAGCTCAGGAAGATTCTAGTTGGTTTCAGAGAGAGATTTGTTGCTTATTGGACACACAAATTGATTCCCTCCAATGAGCCACTTCAGTGCCTTGCCGAAGAAACTTGCCCCATCATGGGTTTTCTAAATGATAACCTCTTCTTCCAGGTCACCACAGAGTTCCTCTTGTTTCCCTTGTTTTGGGAGAAACATTCTAGCCAGCCATTCCCTCTTGAATGGACTACAAGGGTTTTTCAACAGGCTGAACTCAGAACTTACAACCCATCTTCAAAATGGGGTTTTGACAGCTTGCCAGCTTGTCATGTTCCAGTCCCAGCTGGTGTTGCTGAACTCTCCAACTGAATTCCCTCTTTTTCTAAAAACCAAAACTTTTTGCAGGGCTAACCCAATCCTTGAAAAGTCATTATCATCACTTTGAGCCTGGACTGTTTATTTGCACCTACTTTTTAAAAATTCCTTCCAAAACAGTCCCATTGTCTTTTGCAAAGCCACTGGTGCCTGAATGACTGGCTTCAGCCAAGCTCTTACATTTTAAATGAGATGTGAAGTGTTACTCTCTTTGTGGTGACCTACACTAAACCACCCCCCACAATCTATCTCTTTTAAAAGCATTTATATATAATATGACCCATCACAATATATATGACAAACAACAATGGGCCCAATACCGATCCCTTGGGCACTCCACTAGTCACCGGCCTCCAATCTGACAAACAATTTTCCACCAGTACTCTGGCATCTCCCACCCAACCATTGTTGAATCTCTTTCACTACTTCAAAAATAATACCTAATGATTGAACCTTCCTAACTAACCCCTTATGTGGAACCTTGTCAAAGGCCTTACTAAAGTTCCTATAGACAACATCCAACTTCCCTTCATCAACCTTCTTGAAAAATTCTAAGGTTTGTTAAACGTGATCTACCACACACAAAACCATGTTGACTACGAGTCCCTGTCTATCCAAATAATTGTATATTCCATCTCTAAGAACTCTCCATTAATTTTCTTACCACTGACGTCAAAGTCACAGGCCTTTAATTACCTGGTTTACTTTTAGAGCCTTTTTTAAACAGTGGAACAACATGAGCTACCCTCTGATCCTCCAGCACCTCCCCCATGGCTAATGACATTTTAAATAGTTCTGTCAGAGTCCCTGCTATTTCTACACTAACCTCCCTTAAGGACCATGGGAATATCTTGTCAGGAAATGCATATTTATCCACCTTTATTCTCTTTAAAATAGCCAGTTCTACCTCCTCATTAATCTGTATATTTTCCATGGCCTCACGACTAGTTTTCCCTGAAGACTGAAGAAACAAAATTCATTTAAAATTTCCCCCATCTCCTCACATGACCTTACCCCTCTGATTCTTAAGGGGCCCAATTTTATACCTCACTATTCTTTTACTTTTAATGTACCTGTATAAACCCTTTGGATTTATTTTTTTTTTTACTTTGCCTGCCAAAGCAGCCTCATATCTCCTTTAAGCCTTTCTAATTTCTCTCTTAAGACGTTTTTTGCACTCTTTGTATTCTTCAAGCATCTCATTTATTCCCTGCAGTCTATACTTCCTGTACACATCCCTCTTCCTCTGAACCAAATTCCCAATATCCCTTGAAAACCAAGGCTCCTTGTATTTTCTAACCTTTAATCCTCACAGAGACATGGCGACTCTGTACTCTCAAAATCTCCCCTTTGAAAGTCCTCCAATTATCTGTTGCATCCTTCCCAGAAAATAAATTATCCCAATCCACACCTTCTAAATTCTTTTGCATCTCCTTTAAATTGGCCTTGTTCCAATCAAGAATCTCAACCTTAGGCCCAGCCCTATTCTCCATAATTAATCTAAAACTAATAGCATATGATCACTAAACCCAAACTGTTCCCCAACACAAACCTCTGTCACCTGACCTATCTCGTTCCCTATTAGGAGATCCAATACTGCCCCCTCTCTAGTCGGTTCTTCTATGTATCGATTTAGAAAACTTTCCTGAACCCATCCAGTCCTTTTACAATATGGGAGTACCAGTCAATGTGTGGAAAGTTAAAATCTACAATCATCACCTTATGTTTACTGCACATATATCCTATCTTTTTGCAAATTTGCACCTCTAATTCCCTATGACCATTAGGAGGTCTATAATACACCCCCATTAGTGTTTTCTTGCCTTTCCCATTCCTCACTTCCACCCAAGTAGCCTCACTGAATGAGCCCTCCAATCTATCCAGTGATAGCACCGCAGTAATGTTTTCTCTAACAAGCAATGCAACTCCTCCACCTTTTTATTCCACACACCCCCACCCCACCCCACCATTCTATCACACCTAAAGCAACAGAATCCTGGAACATTGAGTTGCAGGCATGCCCCTCCTGCAACCAAGTTTCACTGATGGCTACAATACAAACTTGGAATCACACCTGCAGATGTCATTAAGATGGCCTTTAATATCCCCACCACAAGAACTGTGGCTGTTTCTGGAATAAAAACTGTGGCCATAACCACAACCAGACATTTAAGGTCATACTTTACTGTAGTCCTTGGCTGCACTGCAAGTGGCACTAAATTGAAGTCAATGATCACATTTAAAAGAGTAACATTGCCCAGAGAAAAACTGCCAAATACTGTGATTGTTTATTGTAACAAGAAAGGTTGGATGGACTCCAATGTTATGAAACTGTGGATGGAAAGGTGTTACTCATATTTGATTCCATGGCAGCCCACAAAGAGAATTCAACACAAAAGACAATAAATTCTGTTGGCACCCACATTGCAGCAATTTTGAGTGGGCTGGCTTGTAAACTGCAACCACTCAATATACCCATTAACATCCATTCAAGAATTTCATCAGATATGAATGGGAGCAATGGATGCAGAACAGCATTCATGAGTTCACCCCATCCTGATACTGAAGTTTGCAAATGGGTTGCCAGAGGGTGGGATTAGATAACACCAGAAGCTATATGCAGTGGATTCAGAAAAGCCAGTGATGATGGGGCTTCCGCCAGTGATGACAAAAGCAGAAACATCAATGACATGTCAGTACCAACTACAGTAATGGAAGAACAGTTGAAAGTTATCCTAATGCATTTTAATGATTCAAAGGGTTTGCGGATGATAATGAAGAAGAATAAACTTGTTATTTCAGATGTTGTATGGTTTTTGACTTCAGCATTTTTTTCAACAATTCCATTCAAGTGATGAAAAATAAATTTTAATGTAGAACCAATTGATGCTCAAATAACTTCAATTTTATAGTCAAAGTGTAAAAAAAAATGTTTTGGTATAGTGCGCTGACAGAGATAATGCACGGTGGGTTACCTGGTTTGTTTTAAAAAAAACATATAACGTGTGTTCCATCTCCTGGAGTTTTCTCAAATTCCCTCTAAAACTCCTGCTCCTTATCTTGACTGGTTATAGAGAGCTTTGATGAAGGGAAATGTTTCTTCTCAATCATATCAGTGGTCCTCAGAATGTTGCATACTGTATCAAGTCCTTCCTATGCCTTCTCTACTCTAAAGAACACAAAGGAAGCTTATCCAGTTATTCCTCAAAACTGAAACACCATCTCAAGAAACATGGTTGGGAATTTTCCCTAGTGTAAACATGTTCTTCCTTCTAGTCTGATAACCAGAACTGCATACAGTACCAAAGCAGTGGCCTAAAGAGTGTTTTGTAGAGTTGTACCATAATTTTCTTCCACTTCAGTCCTCTACCCTGAATAATAATGCAAGTTTCCCTTGTGCCTTTATTACTACAATTTTTGTGTCCTACTGCCTTCAGGGATTTTGTTTTTTAACATTCTGGATTCTTTGCACATCGAATGGCCTTGCCATATTAAACCTCCAAAAATCATATCTGTCATTGCTTTCACATCGGACCAATCAATATTTCTCTGTAGCCATAGACTTCTCAATAACCCCACCAATTTTTTTGTCATCTACAGACTTGTTAATCATAACTCTGACATTCAAATTCAGATAATTAAAGTACATGTTAATAATTACATGTTGATCAAATAATATCTCACAATATCTCAAATCCATTTGTCTTTGTAAGCAATGCAGAAAGGTACTGTTGGATGCCATTATAAAGATCCCTTCAAAGTCATCTTAATTTAACGTTAATTATTTTTATTAGCCTTCAATCAGGAGAGTGGGATCAGAAAGACAGATGCGAACATCTTTAGATTTGGAGTTGGATCTGCAAGCTTCAAGAACAAGAAAGAACAGATTATCTCAGGAACTGGACATCTTGCGGGACTTGAAACAGCAAATTGATGAGGCCAAGGCCAGAGGAGACACAGAACTGCCTCAGTGGGTAAAAGAGGATGAACGATTTCAAACACTGCTGAAGCAAATTGAAAAACAGGTAAAACATTAAGATTGATTAGTTAAAATTCAGTTGTGCACAGTGATTTGAATGAAAAGCCTAAAAGAATATACACTGGAATTCTTTTAATTTAAAATTAAATTGAAACCTCCTAATTACAAGTTACAGTTTGCAATCCTATCAGTAGGTTAAGCTCCAAATTTTCTAATAATTATGAATATGGATGAAATCAATTTTTGATAAAGTGATAGCCATTTATCAAAGTCACATATTTCAAACTCAAACCTTTTGAGATAAATCTGGGGTGTTTGCAGATTTGTTAAAATGAACACAGCAGGTTTTTATTTCTTCAGATGAGTCTGAACATCCATTTGGAGATTTCTTTGTTCATTATTAGCTTGGTTGTGGTTTGTGAGAATTTCAAGATGTCAATTGATTGTAGCATTAAGGTTAGTACAGATGCTTAATCTTTTATCCAAAAACCAAACATTTTATCGATGGATGTTGACTGCTCACTATAGCTTGCATTTGGTGCCAAACGTGACCCAACACGACCCACACTCAACTCGTGTTTGAATATCCCAGTTCGGTCAGCATTGGTAATTAGTGGAACCCTAGGAAATCCTTGCTTTATAAGTGACAGTGGAAGAAACAAGATTCCAGTGCCTTTGATTCGCCCAATTTGTTGTAGATGGCTCGACATCAGACGCCTCTGCTACTCACAGTCTTTGAAGACTGTGAAAATGTCAAAATGCATTTGGGTAACAGTGAGAAGCAGGAAAAGAAGTGTCTGCATTGATAGTACAGAAAATAGAATTATTGCAGAAGCTTGATCGTGGAACATCTTACTGAAGATTATGGTGTGGGAACTACCACCATGCATACTTAAAAGAACCAGAAGTTGTTGAAGCTTTACAGTAACAGTGATGACCAGAGGCTAATGAAAAATAGGAAAACATTGCATGGAGGAAAATAAAATGTGGATATTGACCATGTGCTGATTGAGTGGGTTCAACAATGAAGAAGTGAACTTGTGCCTCTGACTGGTTTGATTGTCATGAAACAAGCTAGAAAATCTCATGAAGGTGAGTGTGAATATTCACAAGGTTGGCTGCAGAAATTTAAGTGTCATGGTGTAAATATCTGAAATCTGTGGTGAAAAAACTTCCACTGATTCTGATGCAGCTGAACGTTACAATGATGAATTTGCTGAGATGGTATGTGATCAAAACCTTAGTCCAGAGCAAATTTACAATGCTGATAATAACAGCTTTCTACCTCCTTAGAAAAACATTAACCACAGCGGATGAAAGAACATCATTAGGTTTCAAGAGCGCTAAGGACAGGATGATTGCTCTTGGGTGTGAAAATGCTGCAGGCACTGTTTTAAAGGGGTAACAAAGTTAACTGTGCATTATTATGTAAACAAGAAAACTTGGGTAACCAGAGAAATATTTACTGATTGGTTCAATAACCTCCTCATACCAGCTGCATGAGCTCATCGTAGGGAGGCAGGACTGGAAGAAAACGGCAAAATTTTATTGCTGCTAGACAACTGCTCCACACATCCCCCCTGCTGAACTTCTTGTGAAAAATAATGACTTATAAGTACCGCCGTTACTATTATTCTATTATCCAAAAAATTCTGAATTCTGAAAAGTGTCTGGTCCAAAGGATTTTGGAGAAAAGATTAAGCATCTGTATGTTGAAAGTCACTGATAGTGTTTTTGATTTGGGGTAAATACAGTACTTAGATTTTTTTTTAACTTCAAAATATATTTATTCTGCACACAAAAAAATACAAATTTACAGAAAAAAATACAATATTACATTGTTTTTTTTTAATTTTCTTCTAAATATTAGCATTGAAGGTGATGTATATTTGACTGGATGCCAAAGTTCTTACTCTATCTAACCCTTTCAATATTTGCTAGGTCCAAGGTGACTGATACTGAAGCACCCATTGTCAGTAGCAGAAAATGGGCTGATTAGCTTGGTTCTGCCAGAATCTGCACATAATATAGATCTGAAATTTTCTTGATCATAGGTGAATTGAACTGTGCTCCAAATAAGTCCTGAACAAACTTGAAAATTAATAATGGTTAAGATTTGGTTTCCTGTGTGTGATTCACCTTGAGTGTCAATGACCTGTCAGTAATTTAATTTTGAGGATGGTTATTTGGCTGTTGTGTGTGGATATGACGTTATCTGTACTTGTGTTGGTACATCAATGCAAAGCAGCTATTGATCAAATAGCACTTTTTGTTCAATGAGCACTTTTAATTCCCGATCATGTTTTACAATTAATTTTGTATGAAATTCAACCAAAGGTAACAAAGTAATTTGATTTGCTCATTATAATTTTTTTTGCAGACTTCTGTATGATTGAGTGATTTCAACAATTCAGTTATGTTTTTTCATTCTTGATAACAAATGCTGATGGTATTTTACCGAAGAAATAGATAAATTTTCCCAGAGCATTATGATCCACAATGATTTGCATGCAAAACCACTTGGTAAATATTGTGATTGTCTTTAGAATTGAAAAGCCACTTATTTAAATGCTAATATTTAATTACATCAGGCAGAGCAAACAAAAGAACAACAGAAACAGGAGAGTAAAGTTCAAAGGCTTATGAAGAAAACATCTAAAGAAGTACATAAGTTACGAGAACAGAATCAGAAAGAGTCCTTAGAGATGCAGTCATTCTGGTAAGTTTAAAGAGTACATTGAAAATAGCTCAACTTTTGAGTTTAATTTCGTTCTCATATTTATGAAACATTATTTCCTGCATATGTATTGTATACATGTGTGTTATGTCCGGTTGTGTGTCTGCATATTTTGCACTGAGGTCTGGAAAATGCTGTTTCGTTGAGTTGTACTTGTGCAATAAGATGATGATATACTTTAAAAATCTCCTACCACCGTAACTGGACAAACCAGGATTTCTTATCAGTAAAAATACAGGAGGAACTCAGGAGTCTCGTAGGGCTCATGCCCGATACGGTTAACTATCTTTACGCTGTGAAACCAAATGAGCCCCTCCTATATATTTGTGTTTTTACTACTATCAGACCATCTGCAGACTTTTGTGTTTCATTCCAGAATTTCTTTGGTTCAACTGGCTACAGGGCTGTGGTTTAAAACCAAATATTGTTCCTTTTTTTTTCATAGTTACCCTCCACTACTTCACAACCATTTCCACAGCCACAAAGTTAAGGCCATTCAGAGGCCAGTCTCTGTTCACTTTGATTGTTGTGTTTAAAAAGGGGGGACAGTTTAGAAAAATTGCAACACCCGATGTTTAAACCAAATTTGTAAACTGCCTGTGGAGAGTGTCCAATATTTCTCATAAGAGAATCCTTGGGTTTTGTGAGGTGGACTTTTGATTCAATTGTGCATGTTCTTGTAGGGAGAAGATGGCATTTTTCACACGAGGAAGGGGAAGTTTCCTTCCATTACCAGCTGATGATGTGTGATCATTGGGAAAAAAAAGTCTGAAGTCTTTGCAATAATCAGCCTTGATGCTCAATTCTTAACATGATTTAACTGAAGTTTTTTGTTCATTGTGAAGGTACAGATATATTTTGTAAATTTTAGAAATCAACATAGTTATTGCATTGTTTGAAATGTATACAAATTCTACATTTTAGTTATGTGTTGAATTCTGACAGAGTAATTGTAGCCTACCTTGATGTTAAAACTAATTTGTACAGTTTATATTTCAGTCATTTGTTTTTTTAAGAAATGAAGATAAAATGATACCAAGAACAAAGCAAATGATAAATGAATTAATTCTAAAGGAAATGTTGCTTATTGTACAGTAATTAGTTTTATAAATGTTAAACTGCAATAGATACGTTGAAGCACCAATTGGAAACTGTGACTAAATAACATTCAGTATTGTTTGTGATGTCACTGTTTTGAGTTACCTAAACAGAAGCTCTATATTCTTCTATTAAAATAGTCTGTTATATTGAAAAGAGAAGCCCCCTTTTTCTTCTCTCTTTCTCTCTCTCTCTCTCTCTCTATATATATATATAGATAAAACATTGAAAATTTTACCTCTGAAAAATCGAATGTAGTTTTAAAACAATGTACTGTATTTGTGTGCAAGTAAAATACCTTCATTTGACAAACCAATTTAGTTGACACTGGGCAGCTTTTAGGACCAGGTAAATGACAATAAGAAATACAGAATTTAATTTTCTCAAGTTATGCTTTTGTTATGAGGTGCATTCATTCTACTTGCTGTTGAAACTGGGAAGAATTGCAAGACTCCAACAATTTTTTTTCTCTCTCTGATGAGCCAGTGCCAATTTGAACATGTGATATATGTCATTATGTACCTCTTCAGAAATAAATTAATGCTGATAATCAACAGTTCAAGATAACTAACAGTTATAGATTCACCAACCACCAGCATGAATTCACTTCCTTCAGATGTAGGACTGGATTTTGTTCATGTTGAACAAAATGTACATTATTACCAAATTCTCAAACTTGTTTGATTCCATTTTGGAAGGTGTAGATTGGCCTGCCTACAACATTTTTAGGTGCTATTAATTACAGTTGCATCACAATTTAGCACAATGCTATTACTGTGCCAGCGACCCAGGTTTGTACATTCTCCCCATGTCTGCATGGGTTTCCTCTGGGAGCTCCGGTTTCCTCCCACCCTTCAAAATGTACCGGGTCATAGGTTAATTGGGGAGTTTGGGTGGCACAGGCTCATGGGCCAGAAGGGCCTGTCATTGTGCTATATGTCAAAGTTGAATGAAACAGATAATGCAGGCTTAAATGCAATCATAGTTTAATCATCACTTCTGTGCATTTGATGTAAAAGAAGATGACTTTTAAGCAAAGATCATAGGGTCGTCTTTACCCAAAGCTAAGAGGGTCCCTCTTCTGTTAATTTCTTTGAAAAGCAAAATACCTTTTTACTTTATGTGCAAATTTCTTCCATTCATTGAGAAATACATTTCATTACAGCAGATCAATTTTCTACCAAAGATGGTGCTCTTCTGAAATAAGTTTTCTCCTCTTTCTAAATTTGATTCACATTTCATTGGAGTTCAAAGGCTCAGTCTGAGTATCCTCTTTGAATTGACCATTTAAACCCATTTATCCCATACTTTTGGGTCACTAATTCTTTATCGTACTGTTAAATGGAACATCACTTTTGATGTGACATTTCCTGGTTCTTGGATGTTGAAGAGAGAGAGAAAATCACAAGAAGCAAATCTTACTCTCAAGTTTTGCCTAGGACATATTTTTGGTTATTATTGCCACTGTTCTGGAAGAAAAGTATTTTTAATGTTTTTTAAACAAAAATATAACCACCAGTTTCCCTTGTATTTGGAACATTGGGTGAATTTGAGACTATCAGAATTACAATTTACTGAAGCAAAACAAAATTGAGTATGATTATTAAATTGACCATGTGAGTTATCAGATTATGAGCCACATCTGATCCGTAAAAATGAAGGGAGATAGTTAAATTCTAAAAGTGTGTCCATTTCACTCAAGTAAATATTGCTTCACAATAAGTTCATTTATGGGCCAGTATCTAATGGATAGGATTAGAAAACAGTTTAAGAACATAGTTGCTGAGTTTAATAGCAGAGATTTATTCCATCTATCCCAGATTCAAGGCAGGAATGAGAATGAAATGACCTCCTTTTGTGTGGAGAAAATTTTACATCAACACTGAAGGTTGTCCATGACTGTAGTATCAGCTGAAAATGTTCTGAGTTTTGCAAAAATCACTTCTATTGCTACTGTTTTAGATTTGCTAAATGGATAATCTCATGCTGCTAATTTGTGTGTGTGTGGGGGGGGGGGGGGGGGGGGGGAAGATTTGCGCTAGAGAGGTGACAAAAAATTACTACCTGTACTTCTTTAAAACAAAATCAAGCTCTCCTGAAATTAAAATGTCAAAGGCTATTGTTTTATTGCTTTCTGATATGCACAGAATAGCAATAGTCCATCTCATTCTTGATTTTATAGTGTTGATTTCATTAGGTTTATTTATTGTCCAAAATGTGAATTCAGACCTTTTTTAATGTATGGAGAAAGACAGAAGGGAGTTGGAATTTTGTGACATTTTTGTTGACTTTGACTTTTAACCTGCTGAAATTTAACAGAAATGCTCCACTATTTGAAAATAATTCCCTGCCCCACTCAAAAAATTTTCTTGATTTGATTTGCTGCTTCTGGGGCTTGTACAATTTTTTTTTTAATGTACAGATATACAAATTGGATCCTTATGAAAGTTTGTAAAATGAAAATAAAATCACACCTTTCAGCTTTACTCTAATTTCTAACTGAAGTTGCAATCATTCCATCAATTTGGAGGATTAGAATTACCAGAGAGTTTAGACATTGGAATTTCAGTTCATACTGACAGTGAGTCAAGTTCTTTGTCTACAGTTAGCAAATGCTTTTGGACCACCCACCATCAACAACATGATTGGTTAAAATGTGATATCTTCCTGATGGAGGGAATATTATTTTTCAAATTCTCTCCATTACACTTTTTTGAAAAACGGTTAGAATTGCCCTGTAGCTTCATGAAATATTTTCAAATCAGCACTTTTACAAAAACACACATTATTACATTATCCAGTTATATTTTTGAAATATACTTCAAAACACAAATATTTAATTTTGAAAAGCAGCCATCGAAATTATGCAGATCTTTTAGCCCAAATGCAAGCTACGTTTTCTTTTCTTCCCACTTGCCTTCATCTAACTCTGCCAGCATAATTTTCAATTTATTTCTCCCTGTTATGTTGATTGAATTTGTCCTTTAATGTAGTTATGTAATTTTTTTTCTATTGCTCATGGTACATTCCACTTTCTAACCACATCAATCAACAGTCAGGATAACTAATAGCCTCTGTAATGTTCTGTTGCTTGACTTGGTCTATTTTGATGGTGTAATTAAAAGCAATGTTAGCTCGGATGTTGGAAATGTTCCTTAAATATTAAATAATAGGTTTTATAGCTTATCAGGATAGGTAGGTCTAGCTTCATATTAAGCTATGAAATCACTCAGCTGTAACCACTAGCAAAAATAATGAGACTTTTCAGAATTCAGCAATCATTGCAACTTTACACACAATTTTATTAAATGTTTAAAATTCTTGACCTGTAACTTAATACTGCTCAATATCATTGGATGTTGAAAGGAAAAAAACTGGACAACACTTCATATCTCGAGCTGCTACTTTGTGATCCATTTTCATCACATTTATTCACTCCAATTGTAGAACATACTCTTAATTCTGTTTACCTTTCCAGTTTTTTCAGCTTTTGTTCCCTTCATCATATCATTAATATTGCATTTCTGTGATAAGAATGCAATTAATTTTCCCTTAAGCACATTCAGAATTCCATTATGATCAACGAATCATAATTCCACGAATTTTCAATATATTTCTGTTTCACGTGATAACACCGAGCTGGATCTCAAACATAGTACAGCATCAGGAAATTATTCATTCCTGCCAGGTTGATTTTTGATGTATTGTTTCATCTGGTGTCAATCAAAAGGGGTGATATTGATAATGTGGCAGCTAACACTCCCTGTTCAAGGTCAGTGATCTTGCTTTTAAACAATGCCCCTTCACATTTATTTTTCCTCTAAACATATTTTACTGAACTATTTGATATAATTTTAAAGTTTAGAAAATAAATTTGACGGCTGAAAGTATAGCTGTTCTAGTAATATAACACATTCTTGAAGATTTTCTTAAATATGGGAAATGCCACTGATAAATTATTGCATCTGCACCTTTATAGTACTCACACTAGAAATTACTTCACTGTGAGCAGTTGAACACTTTACAGTGTTATTTCAGAATGAACAGTTAACAACTGTGTGTCTTAGCTTCTGGATCATGAATGGCTTCATATCTTTGCTCAGAAGCTCTGGAAGACTTTCTGAAGAATGCTGTGGGAGGCAAGTTAAGAACTTGTGTTTTTATTGCCAGGAGACTGAATTGGTTTGTCCATCACCAGGAGTGGCTCCCATAATACCTACACTTTTTTTTCAGTAAAGATTATTGCTTTAAAATCCTGAACTGAATGTATTTTGGCAGCTGCTCCCCCAAGAAGCGGGGAAACTTTCTTCATGTTTCTGTACTTGCCTTTTGGGGTATTTCCTATGTAGACTTGTTTAATCTAAAGAATTTGGTCATGATTTTCAGTATTCGTACTGCATAAACAAATATCCTTCAAGTATTTAGGTTTGATGACGGTGTCTTTTGAAACAATGTTCTCTATAATTTCCCAAAGAACATGCTGACCAGGTTCAAACAATTTCCTTTTGATACCAATCCATAATTTGATACAATTGAGGGTTTTTAATAAAATTAAGAAATTAATTTTACCTCAGCACGGTTTAAGTTGAGATCTTCAGTTTGATTGGACTCTTATCTGTAACCTCAATCATAATTTATGATCAGATGAAAATTGTAATATTTTTTCATATTGCTCATAAATGTAGTGAATGGCTTGAACATGCCGCACAACCAGAATTTTAATCCTGACCAAAACCTTAGATCCGTAAACGAGTATAGCTTACTGTACCTTCTGCTGTTTACAACTTCATCCTTTATCAATTCATTGATTTACAATAAATGTATTTCAGAAAGAAAAATTAGTAATCTGATTTTTGTAATCCAGGAAAAATATTTTAGTAAATTAAAGACTTTAATTGTTTTAATTATTCATTAATTGATTGTCCATTGCTGCACACTGGGAATCAAGGCGAAGTGTAATATTTGGTTCGATGTGGGATTTTCTGACATTAAGAGCAGCCACCTGGTGGAACAGTGGCTTTGTTTGTTATCACTACTGCTGTTCATTTTCTTTTAAGTGCAGATTTATTCTTGGTTGCTGAATCTTTGAGCCTGCAGTGCACAACTTCATCAAAAGTTGAGAATTTTGATCAAATTTTAGACGAGGTGAGTGTGGAATCTGGCCTTGAAAATGTTGAACATGAAACTACTGGTTTTGCGTAAGCTCAGGAGTAGGGGGTGATGACAGAGTGGTGAGTGAGTGCTGGAAAGGGCAGGGAGAATGGAAAGAGTGGAACTGGATCAGGATGAAGGCCACCTGAAACTGGATAATTTAATGTTCATATTGTTGGATTGCAGGCTAACCAGGTGGAATATGATGCGCTGTTCTTCAAGCTTGCATTTGACCTCACCCTGACAATAGACGAGGGATAGCACAGACAGATCTGTGGGAATGAATGGGAATTAAAATGCTGGCATCCAGGAGTTTCAGCTGGAAGGTGAGGACAGAGTGCAGGTGTATAACAAAGTAGGTGAAATTTGGCATGGCATGGTTATCAATAGTCTCTCACCATTAATATCCTGGGAAATCGTCCTTGGTCAGCATAAATGAAGCTAAGTTTCTTGAAAGTGGAACATACTAGAAACTTGAATACTGTGGCTACAAGGGAAAGACAGAGACTGTGTATTCTGCACTTAGTGAACTTCCCTCCTCACTCCCTTAAAAACCTTTTGACTGTGTATAAAGTTCAAGTGAAGAATACAATGAAATATTTTCTGTTTGTCGAGATAGCTTGGCACCAACACTTAAAGCTTGACAGCATCCAGGAAAAAGCAATATTCCAGCAACCTATTAACATTGACTACCTCCACCAATGAAGTACCAAGATTGCTGCAGCTATAATCCAGAAAGGAATTACTCCATTCTTTTGGAGGTACTCATCAAGACTGCTTCAAAAAAAATATTTCCCTTGTTCATTGCACATGAGACTTCTACTATCCACATGTTTCACTCCACTTGAAAATATATTGGCATTCTATCATCCTGACTGGATTCAAATCTAATTTCTTATCCAAACACACTCAGTATATATTTATTAGAAGGATTGTGGGTGTTTAAGAGGATGGCTTGCTTCCAATTCAAGGGCTTTTTAGGTTGGTTAGTACATGTTCATCTTTCAATGTTTACAACCCAAAAATAAACATGCATTTTGGAGCGATGGGGTACAGAAAATAACAAGGTCTAAAGAATGTTGGATTGACAAACCAGTTATACAATTACATGTCGACCACAAACAACAGCACAGTGTAGCAAATCAGTGAAGTGTAAACTAACACTTCTATCATTCAATGAAATAGACAAGCAATTTTGAATTCACAACTTAATGTATTACATGTTCTAGAACAGTTCAGGCCCTTCAGCCCACAGTTTTGTGCTGACCTTTATAGATCCTGCCTCCTTCATATATGGTACATAGAACAGGCCCTAAGTCTTTTCAATACAATAGGAACAAAAATGAAGTAAATGTCTGGTTGGATAAAAAAATATATAGATGGGAAGAGTTCATATTCCTGGATCATGGGAACGTTTGTTGGGCAAAAGCAGACTTGAGGAAATTCATTGGAACCATAATTAGGACAAAAGAAAAGAGAGAACTAAGAATTGAAAAATAAAGGTTACCAAGCTTGTTGATTAAAGTTGCATAAAAACATATTGGATCTTTAAAATACAAAAGCATCAATGACATTCTGCAGCTTTGTGCAGCATTGATAAAATTGAATAGTAAACCCCATAATCTAGCACTTAATGTGGATGTCAGATAGGTGAATTTTCCAGTTACTCACTCTTCCAATGTCTAATTAATACACCTTCATTAGGAATACACTGTTTAAAAGACAAAACACAATGCAAAATGTAAAATAATTTGAAAAAAAAATTGAAGATTTCATTATGTTAAGTTCATTTTAATCAAGTAATTCACATAACTTATAAAATTTAAATTCAAACCACAATCACTGGCGCTGTAACAGTGTTGTGCTGGCCACAAAGCTAACCATCATAATTAAACTCCTCCCCAGCAGCAAGCAGCATCGACTGGCTCTTCATCTGAGTGTCCTAGTCAGACCCTTGGCACAACACGACTCACCTCCACACAAGAGCCTTGGTCAGGTCCTTGGCGCAACCTGACTCACTCACCTCCATGCAGGCACCCTTCCTGCTCTGACGGCCCTCTCACCTTTTCACTAGGGTCTGGGTCAGGGCCTCGGTGCACCTTTCTCGTGCTGACAACCCATTCACCTCCACTCAAGTGGCAACAGCAAAAAGAATGCATGCATTGAGGGCCATTACTAGTTCAGTGGGTCAAACCTGCGTGTCAAGTCACCTTTATTTGACGTTCATACCATAACTGCTAAGGCAATGCACAGTAAGAATGAGATAGCATTTCTCCAGGACCATGGAACAAATTTACCTAAATAAGAGTTAAATATTAAAACACAATAAAAATAAAAAAAATCCATGATATTACTAGTGCATGCATATTTTAGGTTTTGAGAAGCCTGATGTCTTGGGGGGGGAAAATTGCACTATCTCAATGTGTGGGCACGAATGCTACGGTGCCTCCTTCCTGACGGCAGAAGGGAGAAAAGTTTACAAGAGGGGTGTGAAAATCCCTTCACAATTTTACTTGCCCTCCGCATGTATCATGTGTTGTAGATATCTGTCAGATAATTATCCAATCTCATCACAACATCAGACTGAAAAGAGGTTGAAAAGACCACATACAAAACAAAGAATGGTAAAGTCTCTAAGACAGAGATTATCCCTGATTAAATTCTAAGATTTAGCAGAAAGGAATTTCTGACACAAATGAATTTCCCTCATATGGGCAGAGGATGATGTGCCAGTGAACCCAAGAGACATTTTAATCTTGCCACCTTTAAAGAAAGGAGGCAGGTCACCTTGCTGTCTGCAGTCTTCCTCTGGGTTATTTCTGGATTCTTTCTTAACTGTGTCCTCCCAGGTATGGAGGTGATGTTCCCCAAATCCCTTTGTGTATTCAATCCATCACCATACGATCTTCATCATATATGAATTCCAAGATAAATGGAGAGATCAATAATAATTGATTCAATTTGGTAACTGAGAGATACTGTGGAGCATCCATTTCAAATTTGGTTGCCTTCAGAAATTCACCTCCATTCTATATCCATTATACAATGATGGAAACTAATTTTAACTAATGTTGACACCACAGCCCTTCATACTGCACGACAGGGTCAAACAAGTTTCAGACATAATTCCAACACCTCCCTATTTCTTGTCATAACACTAAATATCCATTAAACCACACAGGAATAAGAAAATCTGCAGGAAACAATTGAATCTCAATTTCAACATTTTCGGTTCATTCATGCAGATAATGATTATGTAAATGCACATGCTGAGTTCAACTTCCAAATCATTATCAACTTGTACACAAAAAAAATATCTTTAGAGAAATTACTACATTAAAGCACTGGAGAGGTACCAACAATATCATAAAATCTTGTACATGTTGTAAGGATAATGAACATCGGTGTTTTCTACCCCCATAGACCCTGATCCATCTCTGACAACACTCTCTCCTACCTGGATCTCTCTGTCTCCATTTCAGGAGGCAAGCTGGTCACCAACATATACTACAAGCCCTCCAACTCCCACAACTTCCTGGACTACACTTCCTCACTTGCTGTCGGACTGCAAGAATTTCATCCCCTTCTCTCAATTTCTCTGTCTCTACCACATCTGTTTCCAAGATGAGGTCTTCCAGTCCAGATCTTCCGAAATGTCTGCCTTCTTCCATAAGCACGGCTTCCCCTCCACCACATCTCATCTTCTGCTCATCTGCCCTGGTCTCCTTTGCCCCTAGATGCAACAAACATCGAATCCCCCTCATCCTCACCTACCACCCCAGCAGCCAACGCATCCAACACATTATCCGTCGGAATTTCCAGCACTTATTACAGGATCCCACCACCAGACACATTTTTCCTTCTCTCTCTGCCTTCTGCGGGGATCACTCCCTCCCCGCCCATTGCACCCCTGGCACCTTCCCCTGTGCCCACAAAAGGTGCAACACTTGTGCCGTCATCATGATCTGGGGCCCCAAACAGACCTTTCAAGTGAAGCAACACCTCATGTGCACATCCAGAGGACTTATTTACTGCATCCAGTGCACCTTTTGTGGCATTCTGTCCATTGGAGAGCCCATTTGCAGACTGGGAGATGGCTTTGCTCAGCACCTCTGCTCTGTTTGCAACCACAGCGACCTCCCAGTGGCCAACCATTTCAATTCCGAGTCACACTCCTGCGCTCACATGTATGTCCGTGGCCTTGTCTACTATCCCACCCTGACCACGTGCAGATTGGAGGAACAACACCTCATTATGTGAGCATTCTCCAGCCAGATGACATTAACATTGACTTTACTGCCTTCCACTAAACCTGCTTGCTTATTCTTTCTCCTCCCCCTTTTCCTGTCTTTCCAGTTCCTCTATCCACCCAACCATCCCTCCCCCTATTGCTGTCCCCTCCCTCCTTTCTCCTGTCTTTGCCACCCCCAACCCTCCTTTTGCTCGGACACTTGTCGGCATCTTCTTATACTTTGATGAAGGGTTCAAGCTTTGGCTACATAATGGACACAGTTTGACCTGCTGAGCTTCTCCAGTATTTTATGTTTTTACTTCAACCACGACGTCTACAGAATTTTGTGATTGACTTTCTGTCCCCTATAGTTGGTTTCCATCAGCAAGAGATTACTGGGGATAGAAAAAACATTCAAATAATTTTTTTTTAGTAATTTTAATAAAGAACTTGTACAAATAAAAAGGGTACAATTCAATAAGATGATATGGTCAGTTACACAAACTAAAGAAGATATTCTGAATATCACTAACATACATAAATTTAAAATCATATCCACAATTCATATTCTAAATAGTATATAAATCTTTTAGAAAAGAAAACTGTAATAATGCAAAAGAAAAGGAAAGAAGAAAATAGTAAAAAAGAAAAATCCAAGCTCCTTACCGAACCACATTGCCAGATGCTATGTGTAGGGCCCACTCCCTTTTGCACTCATTCCTCCCCACCAATCGCATCTCCCAAAAACCCACCCCCGCCACCTTCCCCTTTGGCCGCAGGAAGTGCAACACTTGCACCTACACCCCCCTCCCTCACAACAGTTCAGGGCCCCAAACAGGACTTTCAAATGAAACATTTCACTTGTGTATCCGCAGGACTGATCCACATCCGCACGGTGCATCCTTTGTAGCTTTCTCCACATTGGAGAGACTGGAAGATCACTGAGCACCTTAGCTCTGTCTGCATTAGTAACAGAGTCCTCCCAGTGGCCATCCATTTCAGTTCTGTGTCACAATCCCTCACTTTCATGTCTGTCCATGACCTAATCTACCAAGACCACTTGTAGATTTGAGGAACAATGGTTGATTTTCCGCCTGGACACTCTCAGGCCGGATGGCGTTAACATTGACTTCTCCAGTTTCTACTAACTTACTCTCTAGAAAGGAGCTCCCTTCCTTTCCCCTAGCTCTCTTCCCTCTCTATTCACCAAGCCGTCCATCCTCCCCCTGCTTTCTTCTGCACCCTCCCTCTCTTGTCCACCTTTGGGACTGTGTTCCTCCCCCCACCTTTATCTTTTTGTTCAGATGCCCACTCCATATGTTGGCTCAAGCCTGAAATGCTGGTTACCTTTTGCTCCATAAAGTATGCTGTTTGACCTGCTCAGTTTCTCCAGTGTTGTGTTTTTACTTCAACCACCATGTCTGCAAACTTTGTGGTTTACTTGCAGTCCCTCCCTCATTGGTCACCTGCACACGATTGGAAACAACAAATCCTTGACTCTGAGAAACACTGGAAGAAAGGGAAACCAGATGTATTTATTTTGACAATTGAACATTGAACAATCTTATAAAGAGAATTGTAAGCAGCATTTCTGAAACAAATCTGGCTTTGTCCAAGCGATGGGTTTAGAGCATTGCTTCTCAACCTTTTTCTTTCCACTCACATACTACTTTAAGTATTCCCTGTGCCATCGTGCTCTGTGATTAGTGAGGGATTGCTTAAGGAGGCATGTGGGTGAAAAGAAAAAAAAAGTATGAAAACCACTGGTGTAATCAATTGAAAAAGTGGCAAAATGTGTTTTAAAATACCAAAAGAAAAAGGTTGGGAAAATTACCAAGGAATAAAACAAATTTCCTAGCCCTTTCAAGTGATCACTGGAACTGGAATTGACAGCAAATCT
This sequence comes from Narcine bancroftii, assembly GCF_036971445.1. Classification (NCBI taxonomy): domain Eukaryota; kingdom Metazoa; phylum Chordata; class Chondrichthyes; order Torpediniformes; family Narcinidae; genus Narcine; species Narcine bancroftii. The sequence goes on from NC_091477.1 coordinate 15,973,883, forward strand.
TTCTACCTAAAAAAAACTACTAAAAGTTGAATGAACTAAAACAACTCAGTGATTGCAGCTTAACCTTTGGTCGGTGGCTTAAAAGGGGCTTGGGGATTGAAGGTCGGGCTCATGACCACGAGTTCCTCCATCCATCCCACCTCCGGTCTCGACCCCAGACACTTTGAGCCGTGGACGCTGCCCGATGCACCCGGCGTGTCCCTTCCAGCATCAGCTCTTGCCGCCGACCGGGCGGCAGGGGGCGCCGACCGGGGCTGGGCGCCGCACGCCGAGGTTCGGACCTCCCGTCCGGACGCGGCGCTGCGCTGCGGAGACGCCACGTGTCGGCGGAAGGTGCGCCGGCGGACGCGGCATGGCGAGCTGGGTGGGAGAGTACGGAGCTCGCTTGAAGGAGCAGGTCAGTGAGCGACGGGGGTCGGGCTCGGGAGTGGGGGGTGGGGGGGTCGAGGGGTCGAGTCTGAGGCCGTCGGTCTTGTTCCTCTGACGGGGCCCTTTCCTTGCAGCCGGTGCTCGGGCTGATGGGCCAGAGAGGCTCGATATGCATTGCATCATATCGGGTGGAAATGGCCCCCTCAGATGCTTTGCCAGAGGGTTCCTGAACGAAATATTCAGCCTCTGGCAGGTGATCCCATATTAAATTATTTTAATGTAATAAAACAGGTGTAATATTACACGAAATGGTCTGCTATCAAAGCTTCCCATCAGCAGAAATTGCCCAGCACCTCTTCCAGTCAATCTTTGGCTTGGCTTCGCGGACGAAGATTTATGGAGGGGGTAAAAGTCCACGTCAGCTGCAGGCTCGTTTGTGGCTGACCAGTCCGATGCGGGACAGGCAGACACGATTGCAGCGGTTGCAGGGGAAAATTGGTTGGTTGGGGTTGGGTGTTGGGTTTTTCCTCCTTTGCCTTTTGTCAGTGAGGTGGGCTCTGCGGTCTTCTTCAAAGGAGGTTGCTGCCCGCCAAACTGTGAGGCGCCAAGATGCACGGTTTGAGGCGTTATCAGCCCACTGGCGGTGGTCAATGTGGCAGGCACCAAGAGATTTCTTTAGGCAGTCCTTGTACCTTTTCTTTGGTGCACCTCTGTCACGGTGGCCAGTGGAGAGCTCGCCATATAACATGATCTTGGGAAGGCGATGGTCCTCCATTCTGGAGACATGACCCATCCAGCGCAGCTGGATCTTCAGCAGCGTGGACTCGATGCTGTCGGCCTCTGCCATCTCGAGTACTTCGACGTTAGGGGTGTAAGCGCTCCAATGGATGTTGAGGATGGAGCGGAGACAACGCTGGTGGAAGCGTTCTAGGAGCCGTAGGTGGTGCCGGTAGAGGACCCATGATTCGGAGCCGAACAGGAGTGTGGGTATGACAACGGCTCTGTATACGTTTATCTTTGTCAATAGGCCTTATGTAAAATGGGGTGACCGGGGGTAGTTCCTCTGAGAACGTCACGTGTCACCGCATCATTGCAGGGTTGGTGGTTTAATGGGTCCATTCCCCCTGCAGCTTAAAAGGTGCTTGAAGCACCTTGGCCCCAGTAATCACGCCTAGGTCCCAGGATGGCTGCCCCAGATGCTGCAGCTTAAAAGTTCCCAGAGAAAGAAGCAAAAGAGAGTCCCTTCTGAGCCACTAGGGGCCTAGGCCCTTTCAGGCCTCCATGTAAAATCGGGTGAACTTAGCAATTGGCACAGTTAGCGACCCAGTTACATGGCGACTTGACCTACCTTGGGGAAGCCAGTTAACCAACCGGGCGTCCTGCTCCAGTGATTTGAAAGGGGAAATGGCCGGCCTGGTTACTCTGGTGGCATCAGCGCCTGCGTGCTGGCGTCCCAGGGAACCCCTGGCCGAGGTGCTGCTGCGAACTTAGGGGCAGGGGATGAGAGGCCACTGCCATGATCGGTGGGGGTGGAGGAGACAAGTCGCTGCCGCAGTGAGGAGAGGGGGGGGGGCCACGATGTGCCGCTGCTGCGCACGCCCCTCCAGTTCACGGCGACAGCTCACTGTGGGAGTGCAGGAGCAATGGCCATCTTCTTTACCCATAATCCCTCATGCCACTGGAACCACCCTGATGCTGTAATCAAGATAACCACAAGATATTGAAAAAATAATACAAAATAAATTAGACAAAATGACTTTGTCGTGAGAATGATCATCCTGTATTTGAAATTTAGTTTTATTCATTCAGAAGTCAGATATTCCTGGAAGACTTTGTTATAAAATGGGGTTTCAGGAAATCTTCAACTACAAGAAAACCCCATATAATAAACAAAGCTGGAAGTTTGGAGCTCAGTTCTGTTAGCTTTATGTTGACTTCCCTATTCCATTCCAGAAGCACTTGCTTGTATGGGAGTTGGAATGGTTGTTTTCATTGTTTGCCAGTGAGCATTCCACAAATTACAGCAATGCAAATATTCACAGTAAAAACATGCATTATGCAGTAAAATCCCTGGTGTGCTGAATTAAAGCAACTGGCAAAATTGAGGAAAATAAATTTTAAAATCAGTAAAAAAAATGCAAGTTTAAAATTGTAAAAGTAAATGTTTTCTGAATTAATACATATACCTTTGAAGTTGGGAGCAAATATTACCCCTGCAGAGTGCCTTGGTCATACTTTGCTTGGAGCAGCTGTTTGAATAAAGTTTTACGAAACTGCAATGGCGTCACCCAGGATGAAGAGCTTGTTGATGCCGCTCACCATTGGGGTGATTGTCTTAAAGCAACTCCTTATCCCTGCTTAGTGAGAGTCGCCCTGGTTGGAAGCTTTATCTCCAAACTTGGGGCGGGGTGGGATGGGGTTGGTCTTTAATGATCTAAGATGTAATTGTTCGTTTTTCGGGCGGCTCCGTGGAGGGAAGGAACCTGCAGATACAGTAATGATTAAATCTTTTTAAAGAATGTGACTGAAAGTAAAGTAAAATAAAATGCTTTAAGGTTTATATATTCATGCAAGTGAAGTTTGTTCAGTATAGTATTTTTGTCTTTCAAACTATTTATTCTTAATGCAGGTATATTAGATAGGCATTGTAGGAGTAAGTCTCAAGTAACTGGAAAATACACTTATCCGGCATCTAACAATCCCCTGAAAAGTAAGGCTTTTACTGTATCACTTATGTCCAAGTTGTAATCTGATTGTTTTAATCGAGGCAGTTGGGATGTTGTGGATGAAATTACATGTTTATGTTATATTCTCTGTTCAGGTTTTTAAGTGGTAGGATTATCTAAACTGCAGTCATGTCCAGTACACAAATGTTATTTAGTTTTGCATTCTGATTTAATAATATCAAAGCGGAGACACCGCGAAACTTCGTCAGTCTTAATGCATGGCTGTGATGCCACTGGCTTTAAACAGCCTGATTTAGGAGTAAATGTTTATTTTTAATCCTGCAACCATGCGTCGAAAATGATGGCACCTGTGCTGGGTAGCGGACCAGTGCAGGGCCCCAGTAATGGAAGAACATGCCCTGTTGAGACTGAGAAGCCTGAGAGACGACCCTACAAGGAAGTTGACCAGAGAGGGGCTTAGTGGCTGATGGACTCACACGGGCTATGTGCAGTGGCGACTTGCAGTTGAAGGACTCACACAGGCTGTGGGCTGCTGAGACTGACTCATTGGAACCAGACCATGGAACCGAGATTCAAGAGGCTGCTGAAGGCAAGAAGGGCCTCGGGTGCTGAAATCTTCCTGATTATATTGGATGTTTGGATCTGGAGCTCAGGTTCCCGATGGTTTGAACTGGACTCTGTGGCTGCAGAGGCACCCATATCTCTGAAGGGACTCTCTTTTGCTTAGAGGTGCTGGGCAAAGCTCATAGCGACTGTTTCCTTTACAGCAGACAAAAGTTGAACTATATCATAGATATTACATTTTTTTTGTATTAGTACGTGACAATAAAAGGAAACTTTGAACCTTTGAAAACCATACTGACTATCCCTGTGAAAACTATGCTTCTCTATATGTTCATAAATCCTGACCCTAAGATTCCTTTCCATAGATTGCCCACTATTGATGTCAGACTTACTGTTCTATCATTCCCAGAATTCTCCCTCTTATCTTTCTTAAATAAGGGAGCTACATTTGTTATTCTCTGATCCTCCAGTACCTTCCTTGTGACCAGGGAGGACACAAAGATCATTGCCAATGTCCCAAATCTTCCCTCACTTCCTGTAGTAACCTGGGGTATTATCACATCCAAACCCAGAGTCTTATCTATCTGAATATTTTTCAGATCCACCACTTTCTCTTTCAATTTATTAACTTTTTTCTTTAACAGGAAAAAGAAATAAAATCTCTTATCGCTGAAATTGAGAGTTTGAAAAACCCTGTTGTGCTTGATTTTTCCTCGGGACTGAACGAGATGTTAGAGGAAAATGCCAAGCTCAAATACCGTGTAAATGTTCTCAAGCGTGTGAGTAGTCTTTTACCATTAAAATATGTTACTTGTTTATAAAACTGGGTAATAGGGTGAAAGAAAAAAATAAAGATGCATTTTAGGATATATAGGTATACCCCATTTTACGAATACTCGTTTTATGAAAATTTGCTTTTATGTTCGCTTTTACAAAAGGATTTGTACGGGTTTTTGCTTTTACAAAAATAGCCACCAATAGTAGTGAATGGGTCTTTGCTTTATGCCTTTTCGGCTTAAGGAAAGTTTCATAGGAACGCTCTAGTTTCATAAAATGGAGTATACCTGTATGTAGATTTTTTTTTAATTGAAGAGAGGATACTGTCAACTAAAAATAAAATGTTTTTATGTTATTGAGCTGAAGATATCTCACAAAACTTTTTCCACCTGTTGCTCTTCCATCTTATTGAAATGATTCTTTCATTGGAATGAAAGACTCCTTAGAGATGTAATCACCGTCATAAAGACTCCTTAGAGTTGTAATCACAGTCATATAGCACAAAAACAGATTTAATATGTCCATGCTGAACAATATTATGAATGAGTTCCATTACCTGGGTCTGTCCATAAGCCGAATTTGTATGCAAAGCAGAACAGATTCTTACAGTTTTTATTTAGTGTTTGTGAGGTAACATTATGTGAATACCCCAATTGGGGAACAGCCCATTCATAAGTGCAAGTTGTTCGTAACCCGGGGACTGCCAGTACTTTCTGTTTCATCACTTTCTGTTTTGGGCATTTGGCCCAAAACCTTCCAAGCCCTTTACATGCATAAATACACTGGACAACAATTTTTTTTCAAAAGGTTTGCTTCCTGAAAGAAAATTGGGGATTATGATAGACAACTTCAAGCTGAATACGAAGATCATTTGAGATTTTCTATATTATGTAGGAAGTTGGAGAAAAATTAAATTAACTTTTATTGAATTTAACGTGTTTGAACACATAATGATGCTGACATTGCTGTAGTTCATCTGACCAAAAAATGTTTTGCTACTGATTTTTGTTGTACTCAGCATCTGATGCCTTTTGTGTCAGTGTCCAACAATAGTTGGCCAACATTGGTGGATTATAGTTGCCCTGATAAAACTTTTCCTTGATCGCACTGTCCTGGTGAAACCTTTCACCATGTTTGTTACTGATTGCACCAAGATCAGCAAGGAAGATGTCCAAGTGTGAATACAGAAAATGAATTTTCAATGGCATGTCGCACTTCATGGTTAAAAATATGCCTGGAAATCACAAAAATAGATTATATCTGAAAACAAGTATGCGATAGGAAAATTTTAAGGTGATTTTTGTGATCAGCAACCCAAATTAAATACACTCAAAAACATTCAGGAAGCAAAATCTTTGTTGTCCAAGTACTTAACTGCTGCTACCACTTTGTCAGCTAATTCCATGTGCTCACTACCTTCAAGTGAATAACTGACCCTTTGCTTCCTTTCTAAATCCCACCCTCTCACCTTATAGTTGTGTCCTCTCATCTTAAATTAACCAACTCAAGAAAACAGACTCACTATTCATCTTATCAAAACATCTCCATGATTTATAAGCCTCAATAAAATGTCCTACCCTCTTAGGAAATTGGGCCATTTTTCCAGTCTCTCACAATCACTCAGCTTCCTTAATCCTGGCAACAACTTTGTAAACTTCTGTACTCTTTCTAACATCATAATAACCTTCTGAAAGCTTGGAGACTAAAACTGCACACAGTATTCCAAGGAAGTCCTCTAACATCTAATATAATGATATGACATTTATGTTCATTGCCCAAACTGATGAAACCAAGTGTCCCAAATACTGTCTACTACTCTGCCCATCGTTGTACCTGCACCCAGAGGTTCTCCTGCACCACAGCACTCTTTAGGCCCTGTATCACAAAAGTAACTGTTACCCTTGTTTAATTCACCCAAATACAGCACCTCACACTTCTCTGACTTGAAGCGTATCTGCCATCCCATCAGATCCAGATCCCATTTGGTAACTTCATTGTCTACCATACCTCATAGTTTCATGTCATCAGCAAACTTTGCGACACATGTCCTTATCCAAATAATTTATGTGTATTACAAAAAGCAGGAGTTCTCATATCAAACAGAGAGATACTCCACTGGACATGGTCCTCCAGTCTGCCCTCTACCAACACTGCCTACTCCTATCCAAGTCCATTTTTTTTGTATCCATTTAACTAACTGGCCTCAATTAATGCTACAATCCCATTGTTCTGTATGTATCCATGCCGTAATAAGCTCATCTGCTTTCCCCAACAAGCTTCTTGCTTTAAATTAAACACAACAAATCCTTACCTTGATGCTTGTCCTCCTCTCATATTCTTCAATGTGCTTCCTTTGCCTTCCTTGCTATCCTTAACCTTTTCAGTCATCCCATCTCCATCTTGCATCCAACTTTCTTTCAGAATAGTTTAAAGCCACCTGGATGAATTTAACAAATCTCCCTGCCAGAATATTGGTCCCTCTCTGTCCAGGTGCAACCTGTCTCTCTTGGTCCCTCTCTGTCCAGGTGCAACCTGTCTCTCTTGGTCCCTCTCTGTCCAGGTGCAACCTGTCTCTCTTGGTCCCTCTCTGTCCAGGTGCAACCTGTCTCTCTTGGTCCCTCTCTGTCCAGGTGCAACCTGTCTCTCTTGGTCCCTCTCTGTCCAGGTGCAACCTGTCTCTCTTGGTCCCTCTCTGTCCAGGTGCAACCTGTCTCTCTTGGTCCATCTCTGTTCAGGTGCATCCTGTCTCTCTTGGTCCCTCTCTGTTCAGGTGCAACCTGTCTCTCTTGGTCCCTCTCTGTTCAGGTGCAACCTGTCTCTCTTGGTCCCTCTCTGTTCAGGTGCAACTTGTCTCTCTTGGTCCCTCTCTGTTCAGGTGCAACCTGTCTCTCTTGTACAGGTCACCTCTGCCCCAGAAGATGGTCCAATTATTTATAAATCCCTCTTGTACCAATCCTCAGCCACATGTACTCTATCATCTTATTCCTACTCTTACTGACATTATTAGTGAGCTGAAGATAGCCAGTAGAACTTTATTTATATGTTGTCCTTCCTTCCTTAATGAAATGTAATTACTTACTGACTTATCATCGCTGATCTTTAGATGTCGTTTTTGTCCTCTTGTAACTGCTCTCAAAATGGTCCATCTCCAGATGTAAAATGGATTAAAACTCAAAAGTCTGCAGGAGCTGTGATTGAAGTTAAAAACACAATGCTGGAAAAACTCAGCAGGTCAAATAATATACTTTATAGAGCAAAGATAAAGATACGTAACCCACATTTTGGGCTTGAGCCCTTTATCAAGGAATGAGAAAAATGTAGGCAGATGATGGAATAAAATGAAGGGGTCAAGCCCGAAATGTGCATTTTTATTTTTGGTATACAAAATACAAGTTGTACCTCTTTAATTCTGCAATGTTGGGACCTGGCCATTACCGGACCACAGAAAATGCCGGGAAACAGAAATTGACTCCTAAGGGAACCCCCTATGTAAACATAGCAAAGATAGAACAAAGCTTAAGACAGGAAATAATACTGTGGGGAGGCATTGTTAGTGTAGCAGTTAGTGCAATGTCTTTATAGCGCCAGTGATTGAGATATTAGTACAAACTCCTTACAGACGGCGCAGGACTCAAATCCCAGTCCCAATCGCTGGTGCCGTAAAGGTTGAATCTGCCACCATTAGTACAAACTCCTTACAGATAGTGTGGACTCGAACCCTGGTCCCGATCGCAGCAGATTCAACCTTTACAACTGGTGAGCTACGATGAGCACAATACTGCAGAAAAATCGTCCCCTGGAATCATTATTTTTCTCAAGTTGACATTCATATCACTGAAGGAGAGAAAGGATTCCTTTTAGTTCTGTTTGTAGAGCATTCTGGGTAACTGTGAGCATCTTCGTAATTTACACATAGATTTTGGACTAAGGAGGTAATCCTCATTTATATAAAATCATATATTTACAAGAGATAAAGCAATCACATTATGGATCTGGATATAAGTATATTAATTAAGAACTTAATCAGTCATTTAGCAACCAGAGAGCACATTAAACCACACTAATCAGGGTGTAATTGGCATTGATCTGCAGGTGATTCAATTTCTGACATTTTATTTTTGTTCAAGCACAATTTAGAACAGTCAATTTTAATTAAGGTCATTCTCAAGAAATAAAATATTCCAATTTCTATTTTTCAGTCAACAAACCAGTTAAGCAGATCTGTAGCACACATAGTTACCAAAAATTGAAAAGGATTTCTTCATTGTAATCAAGACAGAAATAATGTTTCAGGTTGATGGAAAGGTCATTGATTTGAAATGTTTGTCACAGATGCTGCCTGCCCTGCTGGATATTTTCTGTTTTTATTTTATATTTCTGGCATCAATATATTCCCTTTTTTGATCTTTATCTCACTCCATGAATCCATGGCCTAAACATGCCAAAAAGGATTTTATGCCACCAGTAACATGTTCCGCTGCTGATGTGCAGTAGATATGAATGTATCTTCTATCATCTCACAGTGCCAACCTTCTGCAAGTGTGAGCCACGTTCACTGGTGAACCATTCTACTGCAGTAGAACCTTGCACACATACCGACTTAATGACCCAGAAATGTTACTCACCCCTTCTCCATGTGGACTACGTATAACTTTTTTCCTGCCCACAAAATAAGCCATGTTTATGTGTGATTGATTTCAGAGTCTGCAAGAAGAGGAAAGCAAAGCAGAAATCGGCATGATAAACATCAATCAGCGTTTGCAGAATATATTCCACATTGCCATTAAGATTGCCTATCCACATCTTGAAAACCTACCATCAGCAGTTACACCCAGCCAAAGTTCAAAATTTGGAGATTATCAATGCAATAGTGCCATGGCAATATCTCAGGTATGGAAGAGTTGTTAAGCTTAGAATATGACTATTTTGAGAAGATTCCTGTGGCATAGATAATCACGAAGGGCAGGCATGGTCTTAATATAATAGTGCCATGGCAATATCTCAGGTACGGAAGAGTTGTTAAGCTTAGAATATGACTATTTTGAGAAGATTCCTGTGGCATAGATAATCACGAAGGGCAGGCATGATCTTAATGGAATAGTGCCATGGCAATATCTCAGGTACGGAAGAGTTGTTAAGCTTAGAATATGACTATTTTGAGAAGATTCCTGTGGCATAGATAATCACGAAGGGCAGGCATGGTCTTAATGGAATAGTGCCATGGTAATATCTCAGGTACGGAAGAGTTGTTAAGCTTAGAATATGACTATTTTGAGAAGATTCCTGTGGCATAGATAATCACGAAGGGCAGGCATGGTCTTAATGGAATAGTGCCATGGCAATATCTCAGGTACGGAAGAGTTGTTAAGCTTAGAATATGACTATTTTGAGAAGATTCCTGTGGCATAGATAATCACGAAGGGCAGGCATGGTCTTAATGTTCATTTGTTTCACAGTTGCTACAGCTTGTAAATTGTATCTATGTTTTTTTCTTATAGAAAAGGTAGGTCTTGCACTGGTGCAAAACATCAATGAACTACCATCTCAAAATAATGGATGTAGGTTTACTTCTAAATTTTTGGATGATTAGTATGAATGATTTTTTTGTGTGAAAGGTGTTGAAATATATTACATCGGGGCAGATGACAACACGTTGTGCTTATTACAACAGAAAAGATCCACAAGTTGCAAAGTATACAGTGTGAAAAACAGGTTCTTCAGTACAGTGAGTGCTCACCAGTCCTCAAATACCCATTTATAATAATCCTACACCCAGATTCACAGGCACCTGGTCTGTTTGTCTTCACTTTCCTCTTCTGTGTCATTTCCCTGTGCAGACTGAGCAAGACTGCTGAAGTGGAGAAGCCAAGTTCATCTTTTGCAAACATCTCATATGTTGTAGCTTTTCTTAGCAAAGCAATCTGTTGAGCACTATTCATGGAGAATAGCAAGGTGCTCATGTGCAGCATTTCTTTGCTCTGCAGACCTTGTGTCCTGTGAGATCGGCAATATGTTCCTGAATGACATTTCACTGCTCAGTGAGAGATTGCCTCCAAGTTATTAAAGAAAGGCACATTAATTACAGACCTGTGAGAGCTAATATGATTGCTTGAGAAGTTAATAGAACAAATTCTGACAAATGGGATGAACGCTCACTTGGAAGGATGGGGATTAATCAATTATGGTTAGCATATTTTGTTAGGGGGAAGATCCTGTCATCTCCGCTAAATTTCCCTCCACTGACCTTAAACAGATGTCCTGGGCAAGAGTATTCTGGCCACCTCCCAGACTTTTTTAATGCTGTTCATTTAGCCCCCGATTCACTGAATTACTTATTTATTTCACCATCTTTCTTCATATTTCTTCTTTATCAAAGGTATATCAATGTAGGAGGAAGGGAACTTGCTTAAAAAATAACGTCAAATAATTCTATATTCAAATGGTAGCAGAGAAAGATTTGTGTAAATTGAAGTGTGCAGCAGTTGCATCTTCAACATAAGATAGAGCAGAAGCAACTCTCCCTCAATGTTTGAACACATCTTATTAATTTTAACATATGCTAGGAACTTTCCTTTGAGCAATATTTATAAATGGTTTTGCCAGGTTTGTTTCCTTCTCATGCTGTTGGAAAAGGAGAATTAAGTGAATGAACTTTTGTAAATAACTGAACGTTAAAACAAATTCATGTTTTATTCCTGATTAAGTTTCCTCTGTACAAGAATATTGAGCATTCCTTGATTCTGAATTTATTTTTCAGCTCTTGAAAGCCAAGGGAGAGAAAAGTAATCCCAGGGAAATTGCTCAGAAAATTATCAGTAACATTCCCAAAAATGACATAATTGAAAACGTTGACATTGCTGGACCAGGTAAGTGTGATTTTATTGATTAAGCTTAAGTTTGTTGACAGAATAATACAACTTGAAATTAACCACAAAAGGAGATAGGATGGTACAAAAGATGCCTTCATTGGTCGGGGCATTGAGTATAAGCATAAGGAAGTAATGTTAGAGTGGTATAAAGCTATGGAAAGGATTCAAAGAGATTTATGAGGATGTTGCCTGAATTACAGAGTATGAGGCTATAAGAAAAGGTTAGGCAAACTTGAGTTGTTTTCTTTGGAGCATCAGAGTCTGATTGGAGACCGGATAGTTTGTAAAATTATGACAGGCATCAATAGGGTAGAGGGTCAGAATCTTTTTCTCGGTGGGGGGAGGAATGTAACAAATTAGAGGATATGCATTTTAAGATGTATAAAAGATGTGTTGGTAATTTTTTTTTACACAGAGAGGTAGGTGCCTGGAATGGGCTGCCAGGGGTAGTGGTGGAAGCAGATAATGATAGTAAAGTTTGAGAGGACAAGGATATGCGGGGAATAGCTGGATATGTATTATGCATGCAGGGGTAGCAAGGATTAATGTTTGGGTCCAAACATGGGCTGAAGTGCCTGTTATTGTTCTGTACAATATAAAGCTCAAAGAAAATTTTGTGATGGTTTTTTTCCCATGCTAAATGGATTAATTAAGTGTAAAAAGCACCTTCTCAATGATTATATTTTCCATTTTTCAGTGTATGGACACAAGTAAGACCAGCACTTATTGTCTATTCCGAATTATCTTTGAGAATGTGATCATCACTTAACCACTCTCTGGTGATTTTATTCCTAGACTGTTTCTGGGAGGGTGTTTCAGGACTTGGGTCCAATAATGATGGAGCCACAATATTTGTTCTTGTTAGGATAGCGTGTGATTTGGAGGGAAACCCACAGATATGGTGATGGTTTTGTGGGGCTTCTGCCATTAATCTTTTTGCTGGCAGTCAAATTGGATTTGGGAGAAACTAGTCCCCAGCATCTGCAGATTTTCTTGTTTATCTGAGTTTGGAAAAAACTTTCAGAGTAGCCTTGGTGAGTCGCTGCAGTGCATTTTGTAGTTGATATGTGCTTCAGTTACAATGTATTGGCACTGGAGTAAATCGGTGTTGATTGTGGTGGATCAAGGAGCCTTTTCTGTTCTGAATGGCATTAAGATTCTTGAATTTTGAGGTAAACTTCTTGTGTGCTTTGCTGAATTGGGTTTGACCGTTTGATTATAACAGTAGATTGAGGAATTACCTGGGGCATGGGGGTTACATATTATGTTGAAATATATTTCTGGTGATGGTCCATAGTGTCCATGAATACCCAGTTTTAAGTGATCTGATTTATTTTGAATTCCATAAATACATGTGTAATAGTCGAATTTTGAGGACAAATTTTAGGGTAACATTTAGTGCGTTGTCTATTGCATGCATACTACTTTAACTTGGGTCAAAAGTATCTGCGTCGTTAGAGGCAGCAGGAGCTCGAATGGGCAGCTGGGTGAGGCGGGGATCTGCAGTCAGGACGTCTGGAGCTTGGATGCGCGGATGGTTGGGGTCTAGGTGAGAGTGCAATCGGGGCGATGGGAGTTCGGAAGGGTGGGTATCTTGCAGCTAAGCGAGATTCTGCAGTTGATACGTCGGCAGCTGAGAAGGGCGGACAGCCAGGGCCTAGGCAAGAGTCCACAATTGGAATGATGGGAGATCTGGAGGATGGGCTGGCAGGGCCAAAAAGAGGGGTTGTTGACTTTTACATGGTATTAACTATTACATGTGGATAAACAATATATCCCACTTATTACAATAGCAGGGACACACAATATGACGAAAATGTCTTCAGTGTAAAGATAAGCCTTTGTCTTCTCAAGGATAATGCAGTGGTCACTTCTGCCAATGCTGTCATGAACAAATAACAAAAACTTACAAGCATTGGTCAACATGCAATCATACCTTTCATTATCCTTGCAGAATTCTACTGTATGAACTTTTCAAACAGTTTGGAAAGCATCTTTCAATTGTTACAAGATCAAACTAGCAAACACAAAGAAGGCATATCACACAGGGGTAAAGATGAACGATTACTTTATTAACAAAAAAAATAACCTTCAAACTTTAATTCAACATTCCCCCCCCCCACCCCTTTATAACAATGCCCATTGATCACTATGCAAATTTCTATTACAGTGTAAAACTAATAAATTCCCCAGCCTAAATATAACATGCGTAATCAAAGTCTAAGCTACACTTCTAACCAACCCACAGAAAAACTTAGACACAAAACACACAAGACTCACAAAACTTCGATCTCAACAGAAGCAAAGATCATAAACAAAATTCAATTTGTTTGGTAAACTGAAGCCAAAAGATCTTTGTGAGAGAGAGAGAGAGAGAGAGAGAGAGAGAGAGAGAGAGAGAATACAAAATTCCAAGTTGTCTTGTGTTGCTTGCAGAGAGAGGAACCACTGGCTTGGTCCGGATCCTTCTGTCTGCCTTCAGAATGTTCATCCCTTTTTGAAATCCCAACATTCTAAACTGTCCACCAGACCATGGCTCATGCACTGGGCCTTTTTCCACTCCACAGACCACCCAGTGGTGGTTTATCGTCCAAGTCCAGAAATTTTTAGATCATTTTCTGCACATACTCAGTCCGTCTCCCACTCTCTCAGCAGTCCACCTTCTCCTTGACTCTCGAAGGCAAACTGTCACTTTTTAACATAAAACCACACAACACATAGGCCAATACTCAACACAGAACTCTGTAATACAAAAAGTTCAAAGTCTCCACTGAAGGACAGATTCTTTATCAAAGTAGAACCAGGCTTGGACCTGGCTTTTGTGCTCAAATCCCAGAGTGAATTCAAGCTTCAAACATCTATTGCAAGGGCTGGAATTCTAACTACTGAGCAATTCTCATCCAAGAGAGCAATATTTATTGGACTTCTCAGTTAAATGAAATAGAAATTGAAAAAAGTCTGAACAATATATGTTAATAACAGAATATTCTAAAAAGTATATAGGGCATAAAACAGTGTCAGAATGGAGGGTATTAAGGGATGTGGAAAGTAGACACAGGAGGAGTGATGAGGAACAGTATATGCTGAGGCCTGGAAATCAACAACAAAAGATAAACCACAATGAAAAAGGTAATTCCAGTAGATATTCAAGTTTCACTGATTTCCATTTTGTTACCACTACTGAGGAAAGGAAATAATTATGGATGTTCAGGTACCTACAAGAGAATGAAATGTTGGGGAAAGTACATTCAGGGTTGGAGACAACTCAAAAGTCAAAACAAAAATGGCTTATTCACCAGTATAAAATAACATGGAAAAAAAATCCACAAAAAAGAAACTTCACTCATTGGCTCTTTGCAACTACACAGTTGAGAACAAACTTGTTGATCAAGTTGTGAGATATTTGCGTGAATCTGTCAGGAACGGAGAATCGAGCTTATAGTTGTAAATTAACCTGAAATGCCAAATGAAGGTAACAATTTAGTAATAACCAGTGTTTATATCCCTTCAGTCGCTTGCTATTATTTGAAAATGTAAATAATAATTGAATCAAGATTTGATCAAAATGAGTGTTTAATCCTTTACTGCAAATGTTCAATTAGAATATGATTCAGCACAACTTTTATTATATAATTTCTCGTAGGTTTTATCAATGTTAATCTGAAAAGAGAATTTGTCTCTGAATTGCTGAGGGACCTTCTTGTAAATGGAGTTCGACCTCCCTCGGTAGGGCCAAAGAAAAAGGTATGCAATTTAACAATAGAGTATTTAGGTTTCTATTAAAATAGTGAGTATTGGCACAGTGACACCAAATTTGCCTCTGTTAGATGGTCATGGGTTACATCCTAATTCCAGAAACTTTGACCATGTAACATCATCTGGAGTACTCACAGAATGCTGCTCTTTTTGGTGAACATAGAAAAATTCAACTTCATTCTGGGAGGTCACTTTGAACAAGAGTAAGAAAGCACAACCTGAATGTTTGGGGAAGGAGATTAAAAAGCAACATTTTTGAGCAAGTGTCATGGGAAACCTCGAATGCAGGGGAGTTGGAGTCCTGATAAGGTGCCCCTTTACAGTGTTGGTGAAAAAGATCTCCACCTCATTGAAAAGGGAATACCAGCTTCTGTCGCATTTACTCCCCCCTCCTTTAACTTCTTTTTATTACGTTAATGGCGCTGCTTCCCACCTCATTTAAATGATGCCAGCTTGTACACTGCTCTAATTATGTTAAAATTTATTGGTCATGTGTTTTGCATGTAACTTTTCAAAAAGATAGGTAAATGTTGTTGGCATAAGAGAATGTAAAGTATTGTGGGGTGAATGCAAAGATTCAAGAAATAGATGAGGTGGTAGAGGGAAAAGAAAAGTTCAAACAGAAGGGAGATATTTTGGAAGCATTGCTGGAAAGTCTCTTGTTGAACTAAATAAAACAGAGACATAAAAATTGGAGTTCTTCCAGGATGTGGGATGGAAAATACAGCAGTCAATATACTTGTAGGTATCTGATAGATGTTTGCCCATAGCCTCTCCACCAAGGTGGAAATAGGTTGATCAAGAAGGACAAAGGAATAGTTAGGGGTGGACTTCGAGAAGGTGAAAGAGCAGGGTGGCATTTGCCATCAAGGATGGAAACATTTTGACCACGATTGATATGTATGCGGGTAAAGAGGTATAAGAGTGAATAGAGACAATGGGCATATGTGAAAGTATCTGTAATTAGAGGAAAACATAGAAAGTATAGACAAGAATTAATAAGGGAAGGTAATGGAATAGAGAGAATAAGGAGGGAACTAAAAGAGTGACCTTTGTGACATATAAAAAACGAAATCTTTTCTGGGGGGGGCTGGGTGGGGGGAAAAGAGCGGTCACTGCAAAATCAGTTGACGCTTGCGAGTGGATTCGCAAATCCAAATGGAGAGGGGAGATGTGGTTGTCCGACAAGGGATAAAGGGCAACTCAGGAGGGGAAGGGGAGATTGGGGATAAAGAAGATAGAAATAGGAGAATAAGGAAAATGTTGGATGTTGTAGGAATGTTGTCTGGTAAAAAGTTGAAAATAAGAAAACAGAAATGGAAAAGGAGGAAAGGTAATGATGGAAAAACGGAAAGAGAAGATAAACAAAATATAAAATGGCTACGCTGAACTATATGACTCTAAATATTAATGGAATACATAACCAAATTAAAAGGAAGAAACTACTAAATTTACTGAAAAAGGAAAAAATAGATATAGCATTTGTCCAAGAAACACATTTAACTGAATTGGAGCACAAGAAATTAAAGAGAGATTGGGTAGGACATGTAACAGCAGCATCGTATAATTCAAAAGCAAGAGGAGTGGCTATATTAATTAGCAAAAATGTGCCATTTAAAATAGAAGAGGAAATAATAGATCCAGCAGGGAGATATGTTATGATAAAATGTCAGATATATTCAGAGCTTTGGAATCTACTTAATATATACTCACCTAACGAAGAAGATCAAAAGTTTATGCAAGATATCTTTTTGAAGGTAGCTAATACGCAAGGGAACATACTAATAGGAGGGGATTTCAATCTGAATTTGGATCCAAATATGGATAAAACGGGGAAAAAAATTAACAGGAAGAACAAAGTAACCAAATTTATAATTAAATCAATGCAAGAAATGAAACTTGTGGACATATGGAGGAAACAAAACCCAAAAGAAAAGGAATACTCATACTACTCGACTAGACATAAAACATACTCAAGGATAGACCTATTCCTGTTATCAGCCCACATACAAGGGAGAGTTAGGAAAACGGAATATAAAGCTAGACTATTATCGGACCACTCACCCCTGTTATTGGCAATAGAGCTAGAAGACATCCCTCCAAGAATGTATAGATGGAGATTAAACCCCATGCTACTTAAAAGACAGGATTTTAGAGAATTTATTGAAAAACAATTAAAAATGTACTTTGAAGTAAATACGGAATCAGTGGAAGATAAGTTTATACTATGGGACGCAATGAAAGCATTCATTAGAGGGCAAATAATAAGTTATGCAACCAAGATGAAGAAGGACTATAATCAGGAAACAGAGCAGTTGGAAAGGGAAATAATAAACATAGAAAAAAAATTAGCAATAAAGGAAGATACAACCAAAAGAAGAGAATTGGCTGATAAAAAAATAAAATATGAAACATTACAAACATATAAGGTGGAGAAGAATATAATGAAGACAAAACAGAAATATTATGAACTAGGGGAAAAAACACACAAAATCCTAGCATGGCAGCTTAAGACAGAGCAAACTAAGAAAATGGTATTGGCAACAAGGAAAAAAGACAAACAAATTACATATAATCCAAAAGAAATTAAGGAAAACTTCAGAGAATTCTATGAACAATTATACCGAACCGAAAACGAAGGGAAAGAAGGGAAAATAGATGAATTTTTGACTAAAATTGAACTACCAAAACTACAAATAGAGGAACAAAATAAATTAACAGAACCATTTGGAACAGTAGAAATACAAGAGATAATAAAAAATTTACCAAATAATAAGACACCAGGAGAGGATGGACTCCCAATAGAATTCTACAAAACATTTAAAGACCTAATAATACCGCCCCTCCTGGATGTAATCAACCAAATTGATGAGACACAAAACTTACCAGATTCATGTAAAACAGCAATAATTACAGTGATACTAAAACAAGGGAAAGATCCACTCTCACCAGCGTCATATAGACCAATATCTTTGCTAAACACAGATTATAAGATAATAGCTAAACTATTAGCGAACAGATTAGCAGAACAGGTACCGAAAATGGTAAATTTAGACCAAACTGGATTTATCAAAAAAAGACGCACAACAGACAATATTTGTAAATTTATTAACTTAATTCATGCAGTAGAAGGAAATAAAGCACCGGCAGTAGCAGTTGCTTTAGACGCAGAGAAGGCCTTCGACAGAGTAGAATGGAATTACTTGTTCAAAGTATTGCAAAAATTCAGTTTACCGGAGAAGTATATTAATTGGATTAAAGCATTATATAAGGGACCGTTAGCGAAAGTGACAGTAAATGGACATGTATCAAAGCAATTTAACTTAAGCAGGTCAACGCGGCAGGGATGCCCACTATCACCATTATTGTTTGCGCTAGCTATAGAACCACTAGCAGAATCGATAAGAAGAGATAATAATATAAAAGGAATAAAAATAAAAGACAGGGAATATAAAATCAGTCTGTTTGCGGATGATGTGATAGTGTACTTAACAGAACCAGAACTATCAATAAAAGAACTATATAGGAAATTGAAGGAATATGGAGAAGTGTCGGGATACAAGATAAACGTAAATAAAAGTGAAGCAATGCCTATGAATAACGCGGATTTCTCAAAATTTAAGGAGGAATCCCCATTCAGATGGCAAACGCAGGCAATAAGATACCTAGGTGTGCAAATAAACAAAAATCTAGGCCAATTATATAAACTCAATTACAATCCACTAATGAAAAAATTACAGGACGATTTAGAGCATTGGAAAGAGCTACCACTAACACTGATAGGAAGGATAAACTGTATTAAAATGAACATTTTTCCAAGGATACTATACTTATTTCAGGCATTGCCAATACAACTGACAGAAAAATTCTTCAAAGAGTTAAAGAAAATAATAAGGAGATTTTTATGGAGAGGGGGGAAACCGAGGATAGCACTAGACAAATTAACAGAATGGTATAAACAAGGAGGCTTACAATTGCCAAACTTCAAAAATTATTATAGAGCCGCACAATTAAGGTACCTATCAGATTTTTATCAAACAAGGGAAAAACCAGACTGGACGAGACTAGAATTAGATAAAATAGGGGAAAAGATACCTGAACACATATTATATAAATGGGACGAAAAATTGGTACAACATAGAACTTCTCCAGTATTACACCATCTCCTCAATATATGGAAGAAGATTCATGTAGAAAGAAATAAAATAAATTACCAAATACCAAAACTAATATTGACGCAAAATAAGCTACTCCCTTTTACAATAGACAACCTTGCCTTTAGAAAATGGGAAAAAAAAGGGATTAAAAGAATAGAAAATTGTTTTTCAGGAAGTAGATTCTTATCCTTTGAACAAATGAAAGATAAGTACAATATAACGGGAGATACAGCGCTGGCATATTACCAACTGAGATCCTACTTGAAAGATAAATTAGGAAGCAACTTGAGTTTACCAGAGGGAAGTAACCTTGAATATGTGATTACAGATACAATGTTAATCAAAAGATTTATAAAAAATATGTATATTAAACTGCAAGAAAAGGAAAATGAGGAAACAAATGGTAAAACTAAACAAAAATGGGAACAAGATTTAAATATAAAGATAAAAAAGGAAACATGGGAGAAGTTATGCTCTGGAACGATGAGAAATACAATAAATACGAGGCTGCGTATGATACAATATAATTGGTTACACAGACTATACATTACACCGCAAAAGTTAAATAAATGGGACCCAACAGTATCTGATAGATGTTTTCGATGTAAAAAAGAAAGGGGAACAACAATTCATGCAATCTGGACATGTGAGAGAGTAGAAAAATTTTGGGATGATCTCAATCAGATATTAAATAAAATAACAGAAAACAATATACCAAAGAATCCAGAGATCTTTCTCCTAAGTAACATAAAAAATAAAGAATTTGGAATTGACTTGGAGGATGCACAAAAAAGATTTGTTAAGATAGCCCTAGCTGTAGCAAAAAAATGTATTATGTCAACCTGGAAATTGGAAGATAATTTGAAAATACAACAATGGTATATAGAAATGAATAAATGTATTCCATTAGAAAAAATAACATATAGTTTAAGAAATAATATTGAAATATTCGAACAAGTATGGGAGCCTTACATTAAATACAATAGCGAAAACCTACCGGGAACAAACATTACCTAAGTTGATGGAAGGAGAAGAGAAGAAAAGAATGGACTCAGTAGAATTTCTGGTGTATTTTTGTTGAATGACAACATTGTCTAACTGAATTAATGCAACCTAGATTGTATAACTAAAATGGATGAGAGGGGGGGGGGGATGGGGGGGTGGCTTGGGAGGAGGGAGGGGGGAGGGAGAAAAAGTCACTGTAAATGTGTGGAAAAGAAAAAGTGTATATCATGGCTATTGTGATTTATGGTGTGAAAAATAAAAAATTTAAAAAAAAAAAAAAAAAAAAAAAAAAAAAAAGGATGGAAACATTTTGAAATTCTTTATTATTGAAGGAAACTGCACCAATACAGTTATTGATGTACTAAAAAAAAAGAATTGAGAGACAGGGACAAATAACACAGAAACTACGATTATTTTGAATATCGCACATAAAGATAGGCTGAGGCTGGTTCCATACAAATTATATCTTTGAGTGGAGTTTAAAATGTTGTTCAATGTGAGAATGAGCACAGCCAGATGGATGAGTGTTATTGGAAAAGAGCAGATGAGTCTTCTGTTCAGTGAAGCGGAGAATTTTTAGTATATGCTGGAGATATAGAGGGATTGTTTGACATTGAAAAAGATTTCCAAAGTGGGTGAAGGTATCAGAGGTGTTATAGATATAGCAAGAAGGATTACACCAACAGAGAAATTAGGGAATTAGATAGGAAAAAGTATGTTCAGTTGGGCAAGAGCAAACAATGCATCAGTCCTGCTTGTGGATCCTGGGCAGGTGATAGAATTGGGCTCTCTAAGCTTGCTAAGCAGCAAGGCTGCAAACTGAGGAGAGATGATCTTGTGAAGAATTGAAATCCATGACAATCTAAGAGTCATGATGAAGAGTCGTGGTGGGTTCATGACCCAGTGGGAACTTTGTGGAGATAGGACCTCTGTGAGATCACGATCAATTTACCAGATCACACAACGTAGTTGTGGAATGTAACTGAGAAACATGACAATAAATTTTTTAAAGAAAGAATTTTAATTTGTGTACAGTCTTTCATTATGTTGGAATCCTTAACAGTTTTATTATTGAGCTTCGATAAAGTGGTACAGAAACAATCATTTGTTGGACTTGGCCTCCAGTACTTTTATTTCAAATTTCTTAGAAATAATGGTGTATTGTAGTTGAATAAAAGTTCTTAAAGACAGTTGTGTTTCTTTTTAGGTGGTTGTAGACTTCTCCTCTCCCAATATTGCCAAAGAAATGCACGTTGGTCATCTGCGCTCAACCATCATTGGTGACAGCATGTGTCGCTTATTTGAGTTTGTGGGTTATGACGTTTTAAGGTCAGTGGAAGGAAGATATCTGTTTTATTCACAGGAAGTTAGTAACCAGAATTCGTATTGGGCTGAAGAATCAATGATGAGCAACATGGTCTAAACCACAATAGTTTGAATATTTAATTTTGTGTCAAATTTGGTACAGAAAATAAAAAAGAATGAAATGACCAAGTAAATTACAACGATGGAGAAAATAAATATTAAAAAGGAATGTCCTACATTTTCTTTCAATCTTTTAAATTTTTTTTCAGAGGAAATACAATACAAAGGGAACAAAACTGAAATAATATAGAACTTGTATATAAAACTTATATATATGTATATTAATATAAAGCCAAACAGTATAAACTCGATTTTTTCCCCCCCCCTCCACTACAGTGGATAAAATGAAAAGAAAGTATTGTATAAAAAATACTAACCTACTCTAATAATAAAAAAAAAACAACTAAAACAGCTGAGCAGCTAATCCTGAGGGTTACATATATTTTGTACATTTTGGTTCCTACTGTAAAACAAAACAAAGGTAAAACTATATCTCATAAATACATCTAATCACATTAGAAACATTTACATCATATGAAAATAAGACCTAAAAGATCACCATATAACCACTTACAGCACTGAACAGGCCAGTTCGGCCCTACTACTCCATGCCGTAGCAAATCCCTACCCTCCTAGTCCCACTAACCAGCACCCGGTCCATACCCCTCTAGTCCCCTCCTATCCATGTAACAATCCAGTCTTTCCCTAAATGTAACCAATGATCCCGCCTCGACCACATCTGCCGGAAGCTCATTCCACATCCCCACCTCCCTCTGCGTAAAGAAATTTCCTCTCATGTTCCCCTTATAATTTTCCCCCTTCAATCTTAAACCATGTCCTCTAGTTTGAATCTCCCCCTTTCTTAATTGAAAAAGCCTATCCACATTGACTCTGTCTGTCCCTTTTAAAATCTTAAACACCTCGATCAAGTCCCCTCTCAATCTTCTACGCTTCAGAGAAAAAAGCCCCAGTCTGCACAACCTTTCCCTGGAACTCAGACCCTGAAATCCTGTCAACATTCTTGTGAACCTTCTCTGCACTCTCTCTCTATCTTTCCTATAATTTGGTGACCAAAACTGTACACAGTACTCCAAATTTGGCCTCACCAATGCCATGTATCTTCAAATTTCACCGATGAATGAAATACTTGATTTTTTTCTAAATTTATACGTCATAATATGTCAATATCATTGAAACACTGTACGAGGCCTAGAGTCTTTCCAAAGCTGCAATGAACCTCAATGAAAGGAGGAATAGTGACATGAACAAATGTTCCTCCTTTCAGATTTTAGTGCAATATGATGTAAAATGTGGACATAGAAATAAACCATTTATCCCTTAGGCCGGTAGGAATGAATAACCTCTACTTAATTCATTACAATCTACATTAACTAACATTGGGCTCACTTAAAACATTTCTGAGATAGGGAAGCACATAAAAGATGATGATATATCACAGAAGACTTGTATGGTTCAGTAATTATCTGAATATTACTAATAGCTGTTACAGATGCCTAGTTTAGAGCAGCTCCAGAGCCATTTTGTTGCGGATGTGCCAAAGAGCTGAATTGTTGAGGCAAGTCTAATGACCTGTAAACCTCAAGGCAGCCTTTAACCATGTGATATTAAGGAGCTGTGGTATAACAGAAGTCATGGGCATCATTGGTAAAAATGCTCCTTTGGTTGGAATAATATTTTACACAAAGTAATCTGGTGGTGCTTGTTGAAGATCAATCACAAGCCCCAGGATGTTGATGCAAAAAATGTCCCAGACCCAACTTTCTTCAACTACTTCATCGCCGACTCCATTCCATGATCAGGTGAGGCTGTTAGTTGGTGATTGTACAATATCAAATTCCATCAGCGACTCCTCAGCAAACAAATCAGCCCATACCTGATAAGTTTTAAGTTGTATGTATTATTTGTGTTATATTGTTTAAGAAGTTTTTTTTTGGTTGAATATATTTTTATTAAACTATTTCAACAGACATACAGAAATAGAGTTTTGATGATACATCTATTGATTTCAGATTAAATCATGTTGGTGACTGGGGGACACAGTTTGGTATGTTGATTGCTCACTTACATGACAAGTTTCCAGATTACCTTGTTGTTTCCCCTCCAATTGGAGATCTTCAGACTTTTTATAAAGTAAGTTGTCTCTATTGAACTGCAAGTATTTCAGGATTATTGTTCAGTGTGTACCTAGACTTGAGAAAATAACAAATGTTTTGTTTATAGTGATGTTATAAAAGTAGATCTGCTGTTACCTCTGGAATTTCTTTGATCACATCTTTAATATTTTCTGTTCTTTAGCTTGTCATTTGTCTGAATGGCTCCCACATATTTTCTCTGCTAATTTCTCTGTTCGTTTCTTTCTTAAATGAGATTGAATGTTTCACCATTTTCCTTCCATTCATGTCAAAGTTAGCAAGGTTATTCTCTATCCCCGAGAGACCATTGCAAACCTCACACTCGGGAGAAAATTTGAACAAAACAATAAGAGCAGTTTGAGCTATGATTTGATATCAACTTGTAAACAGTGATACAGAAAAAATGTTATTGAATTGATGTATCAGTTAAAAATATCATATCAAAATGTTTAAATTCATTCAAGCAACCTTTTCCTCTTAGCAAAGTCCTTTCTAGTTTTTATTTAATAACCATTTCTTGTAATAAGGGTATCGTTTTCAAGCCTTGCATTTATTGCTCATCCCCAGTGTGCCTTGAGAAAGTGATGTGCCATTTTGAACTAGAACTTGAATTGCTGCAGTTCATATTGTGGAGTATTTCCATAATACTATTTCTATGGTATTTTAGACCATTGAGATGAGAGATCAATAACATTTGTACAAGTTTAAATAAGTTGTGTTTCTATGTTGTTCCTTGCTATTTATTTCCTGTCATCTCCATATTTCTTACCTGAGATGTACAAATAATAACCTGCCTCAGCTAACTCTTGTGATAGGATATTCTACATTCTAATACTCCATGCAAGATCATTTATTCTCACTTCCCAATTGGATTAATGAATTATCGTTTTTTTATTTATGACTCCTCATTTTGGTCTTGACTATCCCTGAAGTGAAAATTTCTCTTGTTTCTCCCCTTTCAAATTTTTTAAATTCTATTGGATCACTCATTCTTTTTAAAAAGGATTTTCATTCTGTTAAATCTTTTCCAAAGCGTTTTCTTGTTATTCAGTCATTATTTATTATTCCTACATGTTCAGTGTCTTTATATCCTTGTTGTAAGGTAACAACTGAAACTGATCACATATAGATAGAACGTTTAATTTCCATAATTACTGTAGTATGTAATTTTGCACATTCTGATATGTCTTCAAAGTCTTTCAATATGGAGACTGGATCTTTTATAGGGGCTCACTTTTAGCAGTTTTATAATGTTAAGTTCAAAAGGGTAGTGAAAAGATTCACAAGGATGTAACTGAGTCTGGAGGGCTTGAGTTATAAGGAGAGGCTGGATAGGATTGGGCTTTTTTACCCATGGAGTGTAGGTGGCTTAGAGGCGACCATATTGAAGTGTATAAAATCATGAGGGGTATAGATAAGGTCAATCATTACTGTCATTTTCCAGTTTAGGAAGTCTGAAATTAGAGGGCATAGATTTAAGATGAGATAGCAAAGTTGTAAAATGGACCTGAGAGGCAAGTTTTTCCACACACAGAGCAGAGAAGATATAAAATTAGTCGAGGCAGGAACAATTACAATTTTAAAAGGCATTTAAACATGTACATAGATAGGAAAGGGTGAAAGGGATATGAGCAAAATCCAAGCAGTTAGAACTTCCTTAAGTAGGCAACTTGGCTCCATGGGCGAGTTGAACCAAAAGGCTTGCCTCTGCACTGTATACCTCTAACCATGTGGTGTAACCACAATCTTTAATATATTTAAAATTTATGTTTTAAGTTTTAGAATATGTTTGTTTTATATCAGCTGTGAATTTCACAGTCACGTGCTTCCTTGTATTTTTACGTTCTCAGCAGTTGTCACATGTTTACAGGAATCCAAAAAAAGGTTTGATGAGGATGAAACCTTTAAGAAGCGAGCTTACCAATGTGTCGTACAACTACAGAACCACAATCCAGACATTATTAAGGCATGGAATATGATCTGTGATGTTTCCCGAAAGGGTAAGCCAGAAATCAAGTGAATAACGGAAAGGATCAATGTGTGAAGATCGAAGGGAGATGATTATGATTTAGAGCTGTCAGGATAAAACTGAATAGAAGAGGTTGAATGGCCCTATTCCTCTTACTTTATTCCTTCAGAAATTTTAGTATATATATCTTGGTGTTTTGTTCTTTACTTTCTCATCTGAGTTAGGCATTGGGATGGTTTGCATCTGGACACTGTGGTTTGGAGAACCAGTCTGCATTATCAACAGTACTTTTTTCTGTTGGGAATATAGAGATGGTATTACTGATCTTTGAATTGTGTCCTTGGTAGAACATTTGAAGGGGCTTAAGTCAGATGTGTTTGTATTTCAGTGGAGTAAAGGGAATTGCAGTGGCATGAGAGAGGAACTGACCAAAGTAGATTGCAAGGAGGCACTAATAGTGAACAGCAGTGAATGGAGTTTCTGCAAGAAATGAGGAAGGTGCAAGATAGATGTCACAACTATGGCTGACGAGGAAAGTCATAAGAGCAAAAGAGAGGCCATACAAGGAAGCAAACATTAGTGGGAAAATAGAAGATTGCGAAGCTTTTTTTTAAAAACTTGCAGAAGGCAACTAAAACAAAAAGGGAGAAAGATTAAGTCTGAAAATAGGTTAGCAGATAATATCAAAGATGATGCAAATAGCTTCTTCAAATATTTCACAAATAAAAAAAAGATGAGAGTAGATGTAGGACCAGCAAAAAATGACACTGGAGGACTAATAATGGGTGTTGGGGAGTATTTTGCATCATTTTCTTTTATTTTGGAAGACATTTTCAGCATGCTGGATATCCAAGGGAATCAAAGAAATGAGGTTAGTGCAGTTACTATTTCAAGGGAGAAGGTGTTAAAAAAACTTGAATGGTCTAAGGATAGATGTCTCCCAGTCCAGTTGGATTGGACTCTCAGGTTTTTAAAGAAGTAGCGGTAGAGATTATAGAGGCATTTGTAATGATCTTTCAGGAATTAATAGATTTTGGCATGGTCCTGGAGGACTGGAAAATTGCGAATGTCACCACATTATTCAAGAAGGGAGGTAGCAGCAGAAAGGACATCAGTAGTGTTAGGTCTGCTTTGTTCATGAATGAGTGAGTCAAACACCAGACTGAGTCGAAATCAAGGTTCTTTGTTCTTTATTGCCGGATTGTAACACTTGCAACTAACAGTGTTAGTTGGAGAAGGCGCATTCTGCCGTTATCAGCAAGTGGTATTTTTTTTATACCTCAGGATACATACTTAGTAAATTATCATACCATTACATTGTCCAATGAATAAACTGTTGCTATCCTTCTCTGCTAGCTTGCTGCACATCATTCTTGTTAGTGCAAAGCTTATCTTGAGTGTACAAGGTCACATCTGCATTCTGTTACTCCTTAGTACTGGGTGACTCCTTCTCCGGTCCCATCTCATGATGTTTTTACCTTACAGTAGTTGGGAAGATGTTGGAGTCGATTGTCAAGGATGAGGTTATGGAGTACTTGTAGGCACATGACAAGAGAAGTCAAACTAGTATGGTTTCTTTAAGGGAATACTTTGCTTGACAGACCTATTGGAATTCTTTGAAGAAATGACAAGCAGGCTAGATAAAGGAGATGCAGTGGATGTTATGTATTTGGATTTTCAGAAGTCCGCAGACAAGGTTCCGATCATGAGGTTACTTAACAAGAAAAGAGCCCATGGTATAACAGGAAACATACTGGCATGGGTAGAGCATTGGTTGATTGGTAGGAAGCAAAAAGTCAGAATACAGGGATCCTATTCTGTTTGGTTGCCAGTTGCTAGTTGTATTCCACAGGATTCAGTGTTGTGGCCATTTCTTTTAACAGTGTATATCAGTGATTTAGATTACGGAATAAATGGCTTTGTGGACTGTTTTGCAGAGGTCGATGAAGGAGTGGATAGTGTTGAGGAAACAGGAATGCTGCAGAATGACTTGGATTAGGAGAATGGCCAGAGGGTTGGCAAATGAATTCCATTGTTGGAAAGTGTATGGTTATGCACTTTGGTAGAAGAAATAAACGGGCAGACTTTTTCCTAAATGGGGAGTTGTCATGCAGGGTAGCATGAAGATAAACTTGCAGGTTGAATTGGTGGTGGAGAAGACGAAAGCAATGCTGACCTTCATTTTAAGAGCAAGGATGTGATATTGAGGCTTTTTAAGGCACTGATGAGACCTCACGGAGTATTATGTGCAGCTTTGGGCTCCTAATTTAAGAAAGGATGTACTGGTGTTACTGAGGTTTCAGAGGAGATTCACAAGGATAATTCTGGGAATGAAAGTGTTATATAAGGAATGTTTGATGGCTCTTGGCCTGTAGTCGTTGGAATTTAAGAGAATGGGGAGGGGGAGGTCTCATTGAGACATTATGAATGTTGAAAGGCATGGATGGAGTAGATGTATAAAGGTTGTTTTCCATGGTAGGAGAGTCTAGAACAAGAGGGCACCATTTCAGGATTGAAGGGCATCCACTTAGAACAGAGGTGAGGAGGAATTTATTTAGTCAGAGGGTGGTGAATTTGTTGTCACAGATGGTTGTGGAGGCCAAGACATAGATTCGTCATTCACCAGGGCATCAAAGGTTATGACAAGAAGGCCAGGAAGTGGGACTGAGTGGGAAAATGGATTGATTGATGGGGAAAACACAGATAAGTTCATAACTCAAAAGTTTTCTAAACTACTGACACCTTGGAAATATGTTGCGGATTGAAAGAAGCATTTGGCCAATTAATCTATCTCTGAAATACAAGCCAGCTCAGCATCTTGTCAGCAAGAAGTCTCTTACTCAGCACCAGCTTGTCTTCCCTGCAAGGAAGGAGTAGTGCAGAGCTGGGACCATTAATGCACGATGTGAATAGCAAGCACTTCCTACAAATTCCAAGTTGGTATTATAAGTCTGTGTGCAGTATTATCTTGCTGTTTATATTACCCTCTCGAATGAACAAAGAATGGGATCTTTCTCCACATCACTTTGATTTAATCTGGAATAAACCTGCAAGCTGTTTTTTTTTTCACTTTCCCCAAGGGATTAAATAAGTGTAATGCTTCTTTATGGATTAGGGAATCAGGACTCTTAAACAAAATAGTTAATGTCTCCAGAGACCTCATAAATTTTGTGATGCTATTTAAATCTACTTCACTACATCTGCTAATAGTGTAACTTGCTGAGAATATTGAGAGAGATGGCATTGAAATGTTTGATTTGGTACTTCAAGATAACAGTCACGTAAATAATTAAATATATTTTTGATATCGGGTTAATCTCAGATTGTTGTTTGCTTTCTTCGGGTATTCTGTTTGGCTTGTGTTATCGCTACAGAAAATTTACTTTTTTGTGTTGAAAAACTATATATAAGCCTTCCAGGATGACCAGTGAATCTTTCTACTTTGTTATAATGCTGTGATTTAGTCTTGAATATATTTTTTTCCTGTTCTCGCATTCTTTAGGACTTTTTTAAAAATTTCTTTCAATAATTTTTCTACAGAATTCCAAAAAATTTATGACAGTCTGGATATAAAACTAATTGAAAGGGGAGAATCGTTCTATCAAGACATGATGAATTATGTTGTGAAGTTGTTTGAGGAAAAGGGTAAGAAGGAGGCTAGAGTGGATAATGTCGTAATTTCTTCATGAGCTAAAAGAATTCGAAATATTGACAGTTCTTTTTCCAAGTTTTTGAGTCTGTCTTCTAAATGACTCAGAAGTTAACTATAGGTGCCTAACTTTATCCGGGATTCTGAAAAAATGGCAACCTCCAAAAACCAGCACTTTTTTCAGTAGATGACATCTGCTCATTAAAGATGGAGTTTGGCGCTAAACATAACCCAACTTGACCATCGCTCAACACCCGTGTATCCCATCGTATCCCAATGGCAACCTCCAAAAACCAGCACTTTTTTTTTTAGTAGATGACATCTGCTCATTAAAGATGGAGTTTGGTGCTAAACATAACCCAACTTGACCATTGCTCAACACCCGTGTATCCCATCGTATTCCATGCCACTAATTAGTGATATCATTACTTTATAAGTACCCTGCCCGTTGAGCATAATGCATATTCCAACTTGCGTTGGAATATCCCATATTGTTCTGCTACTTTATAAATGCCTCCGAATCACCGTATGCTGATTCCTGTCCAGCGCCGCAGTGCTTTCAGTCGGCCCGCCGGCAGCTCCATGCAAGATCAATGTCCGTTGTGGCTACCCATAATCCCCCACACTGCTGAAACAGCTGCACCAGCGCAGGGGAACCAAGAAGGGATGAGGGGAGTCGGCTACGCGACTCAGGCGGGTGGGGGTGGAGATGGCAGCGTGACTCAGGCAGGCAGGCTTAAAAGGACAAAAGCTTTGCATCGTCAAATTTTTGGGTAGGAATAGTCATTTTAAAATGATTCCGAAATCCAAAGATTCTGACCAACGGCAAGTGTCTGGTCCTGATGATCCCTGATAAAAGGTTAGGCACCTGTACTTGTACTATGACCTTTGCTCTTTCTCATTAACTAAATCTTGGTTTTCAGATAAGTATATAAACAATATTGCATTGCAGCTATAAATTGGAATAAAGTAGAAAAACATAAATGAATTGAAAGTCACCAGTTTTTTTTTAGTCCTTGCAGTAATTGATATTTTTATTCAGCTAAAGGTTAATCAATTCACCTGTGAGTGAGTAAAAGCTTAACAAATTACTAGAAAATAAAAGTATTTGGGACGGTGGATAATTAAGAATAATTGCCAGCAAATATATATTTTAGTACTCTTCATTATTAATAGGAAATTAAATGTATTTTTTTTAAATCTGAAAGATCATACAATGAGCCATTCTGTGCTGGTATTAACTAACATTTACGGAGAAAGTAATTATAACCAGAATAGCTTTGTATTATCATTGTCCAGATGAATGGTCCAGACTTGCACAATTTATTCCAACAGGTTTGGTCCAACTTGACGAAGGCCGAAAGATTGTTTTTCCACCAGGTTGCTCAGTGCCCCTGACAATAGTAAAATCCGACGGAGGTTATACATATGACACATCCGACTTAGCTGCACTTCGACAAAGGATTTTTGACGAGAAAGCTGATATCATTATCTATGTGGTAGATAATGGGCAGGTTGGTGCTGCTCTTAGATATTCTGCTATTGTCTCACAGTCACCTGTACTTAAAACCAATAAAATATTTTGGATCTCCTATTCAATCATATGGAATTTAATCTTTGTTACTTTGTAAAGAAATCTGTAAGTTTGAACTGTTTGTAACAAACAGAAACAACACTCCCTGCCGTTCTCATTGGTTCAGAATTGGCAATGGTTAGATTTACAAATATATTTTTTTTAAAAGATCACCCATTGATCTCAGAAATAATAATTTTCATGCTTGTTAGAAATCGATTAAAATAGCATTTCTACACGAATGTGAAATATACATTTGAGTATTACAGCAAGTATCTGTTGCATTAAAATTGTTCTTGTTCAATTGCTTATGAATTCTAAACTGAACAATGTCGTAAACTTAATGAACTCACATCTTTGACTCACTCTGGCTATGATTTTTTTCCCCAACACCAGAGCATGCATTTCCAGACGGTCTTTGCAGCAGCACAGATGATTGGCTGGTATGACCCCAAGATAATCAGAATAGAGCATACTGGATTTGGTGTGGTATTAGGTGAAGATAAGTAAGTGGTCCTGATTCAAGTTTTAATAATTTTCCTCTGCATGTTCTTTTTGAACAAGATAATTAAATTATGACTTTCATGAATCTTTACATCATAAAAACATTTTTAAATAGTATTTAGGTATTGTCAAAATTAATTGGAGGAGATGAATACTCCCTTTTGTCATTTTTGTTTTAAAGCAAATTGAACGTTTTTTTTTCTTGTGGACTGAGCTTTAATACAGAGTTTAACATCCATGTACTGCTATTCAGAATAAACTGGCTTCTTCGCTCAAGTATTATTTGTGACAGGAGGAAAGAATGATGTCAGACCAGCAATTTTTTTTTGGACTTAACATGAAGAAGCAGAGGGCAAATCATTTCATTGATCTGAATTTTTGGCCAAGTCATTCAGAGCAAATTGGAACGGACAATATACAGACAGAAACGTATATCAGGGAGCAAGCCTGTAGACCCCTAAAGATAGCCAGAGGGCGCATGCATAGAATTTATGAGCAAAGCGTTTGTGCCAGTATTGTAAAAGCACTAACTAATAGGCTAGAGTACTACATGTAGTTCTAGTCAGGCCCAGTTACAGCACGGCACGTAATTCCAATTGCCTCATTACAAGAACGTAGTGAATACTGTACAGTGAAAATTTATAATGAGATTGTTGGAAATGAAAGATGTTAGCCAAGACAAAATACTGGGAAGGCATTTTCTTTAGAAATGAGAAGACTGCTATAGGAAACAAGTTCTTTCTATTCATAATCCTTCAGGACATTCATAATTTGTACTTTAATAAAAGACCCCTCCCTTTAATCTTCTGCAGCTAGGAGCATAAATTGAAGGTAATTGGTAATAAGAATTATAGAAGAGTAAAAATATCATCTCACTAGAGAATGTTGAACCAAGAATTTGTGAGGTAGTAACATGCACTTGATGAACTTTAAGTTTCAAAGCTATGCCCCAGATTTGGATAATATTATTGGGCCAGAGAGCTGGCATAATATGCTTTATTTGCCTTAAATGTATTTGAGAACTGCAAATATAAATGAAAGTTGAAAAGTGTATGCAAATGACGCCTGCGTTGTATGGGGAGTTGCATTCTTAGCAAATGGTCTGTATCTCGATTTTCCGTGATGTGTTTACACCAAAAATCACAAGTTGAAAAAAAAAAGTTTGTATTTATTTTGTTTTTTGTTTCAGGTAAATTCTGTGAGCATGAATTTTATTCTGTTTATCAATTTTTTTTGTGTAGTGATTTGTGAATCCTGTCAGGGACACTTCTGTTTCCCTAACACCCGTAATGTGGGATTGTCTGCACTGGGAGAAATGAGAGTCTTCTGATGGTCAATGTTATATCTGGCCATGGTGAATTTTATTGCAGCTGAAGAGGATGACCGATCTAGAAAAATATTTATATTCCTTGTAATGTTAGGTGCAAAAATTCATTATACTCGCTGGCCAGTATTTGCCTTCAACACATGTCAGGGTTCTCACTAACTTCTTTAAACTGAGAACAATTGAAGCATTGTATTTCAAAAATAAATTTGTAGCAGCAGTTTATTTTGACATTTTCTTACAGAAAGAAATTCAAAACTCGATCTGGTGAAACTGTGAGATTAGCTGATCTCCTGGAGGAGGGTCTGAAAAGATCAATGGATAAACTGTTGGAAAAGGAGCGAGAGAAGGTAAAACCTTTTAGTTTCTAAATTGTGTTTCATTGTTATTAAAAAATAACAGCTTTCTGTAGAAGAAAAATATCATTTCAGGCACAAAGACTTTTAATGTACATTAAGTCCCAAAGTGCTTCCTGGAAATGTAGTCAGACAATATTTGCAAAGATCTGGAAAAAAAATCATCTTTGTCAACGATCTTCCATTGGGCTGGACCTGGTCTATATCCCTGCTTTAACTTTTCTATATGTGTTTCAGAGGTATATATTAGTAACCAGTATCTACTACAATCCCATTAATTCTCATGTGCATGCTCTCTCATTTTTACTTTTCTGACATGCTATCTCCTGTAACAATGGCCTATTTCCTGTGTGCAATTTAACTTGTATTTTTTAAGTAAAGATATACCCACGTTGAAAGCAGCGTGCTTTCACATTCACTAAATTGATTCCTGGTTGAGTGGAATTGAAAAGAAAAAAAAACTACAGGTTGAAATTTGAAATAAAAACAGGTGTTCAGCAGACCAAATTGAACTTTTTGAAGAACAGAGCAGAATTAATTTTCTGCAACTTCGAAGTCTTGTCTCACAATTTTCCAATTCTGCTGAAATGGTTTCTCACTCCACAAATACTGCTTGACCTGCTGAGTGTGTCCAGCATTTTCTGCTCAATATCATAGAATCTAACATCAAACATATGAGCCATTAAGAACTTTTTGCTCATTTGTACTAATTCCATTTGCCTACAGTACATCCGTTTCACTTTACCTAAGTGAATGTTTAAATGCCCCTTCAACATAATTGCGTCTGATTCCACTACTTTCTCTGGGAGTGTGTACCAGATATCAACTATTTTCTCAGATCCACTTTATAAGGCATCCTTTTTGTCTTAATCCTGTGTCCTCATGAAGGGGTGACACAGGTTGACAGGACAGTGAAGAAGGCATTCAATAATGCTTGCCCTCATTGATTAGGACAAGTACAAGAGCTGGAATGTTCTGTTACAACTGTGCAAGACACTAGTGAGACCATGCTTGAAGAATGGTTCACATTTTTGATCACCCAGCTGGAGGAAAGATGACATTAAACTGGAAGGGGTGGAAAAAAGAGATTAACAAGAGTGGTACTGGAACTGGCAGACTTAAATTATAAAGAGAGACTGGATGGGTGGGGACTTTTGTCCATGAAGCCCATAAGGCTGAGGGGGTGCCTCAGGGATGTTTATAGAATCACAAGGGGAATATATGACAAATGTTTGCAGTTTTTTTTCCCCTCTGGGTAGCAGAATCTAAAGCTAGAGGGCATAGATTTAAGGTGAGATGGGAAAAATTTAACAGGGACCTGAGGGCACCCTTTTCACTGGCCCAGGGCCAGCAAATAGAATGAACTAGCTGCCGGCATAAGTGATAGAGGCTTACATGATTGCAATGTATAAAGCAGTCATTCTTAATGGAGGCCATTGCACATTTAAGAAAAAGCCTTGTTTTCTTTTCATGTCACATTTTTTTTTAATGTAGTTAATAGGAGAGAAGTATGGAAGAAACAAAAACTTGACAGCTTCACAGGGAAGGGGCCCCAAAACTTTGAGCAAATTTGGGGGGAGGGGGGGTGGAGGGAGCATAGCTGAAAAAAGGTTAAGAATGACTAGTTTAAAGGATATTTAGACATGTAGATGGATAGGAAAGAGTTGAGATGGATATGGTCTGTACGTAGGCAAATGGAACTAGCTTGGGGAGGCAACTTGGTCGGCATGAACAAGTTGGTCCAAAGGACCTGTTTTTGTGCTGTAAATCTCTATAACCCAAGTTCATCTGTTCATCAACATTCATTCCTCAGCATCCAACCATTTATTATATACATCTGACCACCTGCCACCCCCCCCCCCGACCTCGCAAAATGCATCACTCATACTTGTGAGGATTAAATTACATCCATAAATGTTCTGTCCAGATTTTCATCTGATCTTATTCTGCTGTAACAACTGTTTTGTGTCATTTGCAAGTTTAATACTCATTTCTTCTACTTTTGCATTTTAATTGTTAATATATACAAACATCAAAGATCCCAACATTAATCCCTGCAATACACCTTTGGTCAAAGTCTTCCAGTCAGATAAACATCCTTCTTTGGAGACTCTGGCCATCTCACCCTTCCATAGAAATTTTCTGACATGTTTATTTAGTTCATGAAAAAAAACCTCTGAGGCACTGATATTGGTGGTGACTGGAAGAGATATTGTACTCATGGAAATATATTAATTTTTACACAATTGACTCTGCCAACTAATGTTATTGGTAAAGCCATCCATCTGTTCAAATCCTCTTAAACCTTTTTAAAGCTAGGTGAGATAATTTATATAAATTCTGTAATTTATTATCTGTTCATTTGATGGCCAGAGTCTCCATAGATAAATTAATATGGAAATATGAGTTGGGAGGTTTACAGCTCCCAAATTTTAAAAATTATTATCGGGCAGCCCAAACTAAATTTCTTACCACCCGATTTGAGGGAAGAGATGTCACAGGCAAAAATAGAACTGTATTAAGTGGAAGAGAATATAGCAGAGGATTTTAGATATAAATGAGATTCAAAATTAATATCTGGTGAGAATGAAACCCCCTTGTTGAAACATTTAATTAACATCTGGAGTAAAATAAATTATCAGATGGATACTATGGGGGGAATATCTCCAAAAACACCCCTCACTCAAAATAGACTTATACCCCCTAACAATGGGTAATAAGATTTTAGATATGTGGTCCCAAAAAGGGATCAGATTTATCGAGGATTGTTATGAGCGGGGGAAACTCATGTAATTTGAACAATTTAAAAAATAAGTTTGGTATTGCTAATAATACAATATTCTGCTATTTTCAGTTAAGACCATATTTAAGGCATAAATTGGGCCTGACAATAACTTCATTAAAGTGTAGCGATGTGGAGACTGATTCGAAAAGGAAATAACAAAGAAATTTACTTCTTCAAACGGGAACTCCTAAACAAGGGGTACACAGTCTAGACAGAGATGGGAATCAAACTTAAATATAAGCATTGATGATCAAAACTGGTCTGATTTATGCTGGGACAAATATAATAGATGTAAGATCTAGAATGGTGCAATATAAGTTTTTTGCACCAGTTATATCTCACCACAAAAATTAAATAAATTAAAATAAGACAATTCGGATCAATGCTTGAGGTGCAGTGAGGAGATAAGAACTTTTCTAC
This sequence comes from Narcine bancroftii, assembly GCF_036971445.1. Lineage (NCBI taxonomy): Eukaryota > Metazoa > Chordata > Chondrichthyes > Torpediniformes > Narcinidae > Narcine > Narcine bancroftii. Next base: position 16,010,165 of record NC_091477.1, read on the forward strand.
ATTCATTTGGTCATGTTCCAAGGTAAGACCCTTTTGGATAGATCTGGGGAAATTTTAGAGCAAATTACAGGAATCCAATTTCCACAGAACCTAGAATTATTCTTATTGGGGAATATTGCCACTCTAAAGGCCTAAAATGAGACTATCCCAACATCAAACAATATTTGTTAAGATTGCATTAGCAGTGGCCAGGAAATGTGTAGCAATTTCTTGGAAGTCTGATTCACATCTAGGTATAGCCCTTTGGAATAAGGAAATGGATAGTTATGTCTCCCTTGAGAAGATTACTTATAACCTAAGAAATAAGTATGACATGTGGCAGCCAAATTTGCAAAATGCATGTGCAAATCTTTAATTATGTCCCATCTCACTCACGAGACTGATGTTAATACTGTTGTATATCCACTAACACAATTAAGACTTGGAGACGTGTTGCTTCCTCATCCTTTACTTCTATTAGACTAACATGGCTACTGACACACAGGGTTTTATATACATGGAAGGGTGACATCATGACGTGGGCATCATGATGTCCATCAGAGGGCAGCTTATAACCAACATTTCTCCTCATCCCGTGTGAAAAATGCTAACTGGGCCCCTTCAAACTAATAAGATTACATCAGGCCCAGGTCTACAAGTGAGAATTAGAATACATCTCATGAGTAATTCTAATTATAAAAGAGCAAGTATTTAATAATAATCAGTACATATTGTCCTTAAAGCATTCAGGTGGTCTTTCTCTTTTGGACTGCTGTGCTGGTCTTTGCACGGGACCGGTAGATAGTAGGGTCGGTGGTCGAGTCGACAGCGACTGCCCTCCTTCTCTGACCTTCAGCAGCGACTACCCGTCTTCGCTACCCTCCTGGCCGCGTGTCTCAGTTACTGGACTCCTCGGCTCCGCAGCCATCTCTGCCCCCACCCCCGCCCCACCCCGATCCACTCAGCCTGAGGGGTGGGATGGTCAGGGCAGGTCTGGTTCCTCTTTCTCCAGCTCATGAGGCAGTTCATGGACCTTAGTGTTAGTCAATGCTCGTAATTGGTCAAGGGGTCGTTTCCACAAACTGTCCCGCACTAGAACAGAGCAGGGGCTCAATTTCTTTAAGATTACTCCTACCACCCATGGGTCTTTATATTTTCTATAATCTTTTTACCAGAACTCTTTCACCCATTTCCAATGTTCTAGGTGAGGTCTGTGGTGATGCTGTTTTTTTGCAATCTGAGACCCAGATCTGGATGAACTGTGGACAGCCTGGACCTCAGGTTGCGGCCAAACATTAGTTCTGCAGGGGTGCGTTTTGTGGTAGAATGTGGCGTGTTTCTGTATCCCAATAGGAAATCTGCGATTTTGTATGTCCAGGGGGAATTCAAAAGTTTCATGGTTTCATTGCTTTTTTGAATGTTTGTACAAAGCATTCTGCCTCCCCATTAGTACTTGGGTGATGGGGTGAGGACAAAATATTTCTGATATTGTTGTCGTGCATAAATTTTTTAAAATGTTCTGATGTAATTCATGAAGCAATCCGTAAGTGGCAAAGATAGCTCGTAGACAGTCAATCGTGGGATCTGCTTTGGTATTTTTCAGCTGTGAGACTACTGGCCATTTGGAGTGTGTGTCCACAGCTATTAGGAAAGATTCACCCATGAATGATCCAGTGAAGTCTACATGAATCCGTTGCCGGGGTTTAGATGGCCATTTCCATGGGTTAGCTTCAGCTTGCAGCATTTTTGGCTGCATTGATTGATATACTTTGCATTCTCTTACTGTTGTCTATGGAGGGCCACCAGATATGCATCTAGGCCAGTGCTTTCATTTGTACCATTCCCGGGCGGTTATGGTAGTTCTGATAACATGGTAGTTTGCCATTTGGCTGGAATAATTGTACGGGTACCCCATAGTAAACATCCTTCTTTGACTAGGAACATAGGAAGTAGGAACAGGAGTAGGCCAAAAATGGCCCATCGAGCCTGCTCCGCCATTCAATACGATCATGGCTGATCTAATTTATGACCTAACTCCACCTGCCTGCCTTCTCCCCATATCCCCTAATTCTGATGGTTCATGGTGGCATGTGTAGTAAGGTTTTAGATCTTCTGGAATAACTTCAGATTCGGGCCACCATTAAGGGTGAAGTATAGGATTTTGATTAATGTTGCCTCTTTTTGGGTTGCCTTTCTGATCATCAGGGCTGTAATGGGCAGTTGTTGAAGTTTTTGGTTGACGGCTGCTGCCTCTACTCTCCATTTAATAATTTCTTCCCGTTGTTCTGTCTCGGGTAGCGGCATCTGCATGGCTGTTGAGTGTTCCTGGGTTATGTTTTATATCATAGTTATACCCAACAAATATCCTCCTTGAGATCTAAGTAAATTTTGAAAATGTGAAATTCATGAGGTAAACAACAATCCCTGTTTTGTTTTTTCTTCCTTTTTTTTCTGCATTTCTTTCTTTGGGGTCTATTTCTTTACTTTTCTTTCTTTATTCATTATTTATGAGATGATGGGGAGGGGAGACAGTGATTATAGCCATCATGTATCAAAGATTATTATAATTTTTACTGTATTCAATTTTTACTGTTTATATGATTACATGTTTGGCATACAAAATTTAAATAAAATATTCAAAAAGAAATCCTTCCACCACTGACCTCTCTGCCCGCCATCACAGAGCCAGTTTTGGAACCAATTAGCTAGTTGCTTTGGAAATCATTTACATTCTGGACCAGACTACCATGCAGGACCTTGCCCACAGTTTTGTTTGTGAGCTTGTAATAAATAGGTAGAAATTTCATGGATGTTCAAGCAAGCAATAGAAACCAGAAAGTTTAAATGAAAGCACAAAGACATTGAATAATCTAGAGTTCGTGAGAGGGTGTATGAATGGAAGATCATACAAGTGCCTTACCTTTCATCCGGAATTCCGAAAACTGACAACTTCCAAAAACCAGCACGTTTTTCAGTAGATGGCATTACACTTAAGTAACGTTAATTTCCTGTAATAAATTCTCTATTTTCAGAGGGAGACGCCCCCCAGTCCCTGCCCCATGGATACCCTCTCTTACCTTTCGAGGAAAGGTGACTCTCGGCCTCCAGCATCCGGTGGGAGAGAAGCAGGCAGCAGCTGGCTCATTGCAGGAACATTGTTCATCTTCCTTACCCATAATTCGCCCATGCAACTGGAACCGCTCTAATATTGGCAGGGCAGTTCCAGCTCTGTGGGAGATAATGGGTAACAAAGATGTCCATTGTTTCTGTATTGAGACCCAGTGCAGCACTCTGTAAACTCTGGGCTCGGCAGCACCGTACCCCTGCTTCTGTGGTGGGAGTTAGATAGATGGGGGAGCGGCAACGGACAGCGCTGCGCAGCTATGGTGTGCGTGAGGGCTGGCCCAACGACCTGGTAGAGCACCTGAGAGCCATCGGCACTCAGCTCTACTGCCCCGACAGCCTGCAGCTTGCACCTCATATCTAGCATTCTACCCCACTTGGCCACCCGCTCTGAGCAGCTGATGCTGGCCGCCTTTTTGGCCGAGTTCCTGGGAAACTTGTTGCCTCTGACGTCCAACTGACTGCACTGGTCGGTGCATGTCGAACTCCTGTGCTCAGCCTGGCCTAGGACACAAAATAGTCTGGCACTGGCCCTGGTTGGAAGGGGGGGGCCATGACAGTTGGACAGAGGTTCGCTGTTGGGAGGAAGGGGGCAATGGATGGTCTGGTGGGGGGGGGGGGGGGGGAATCAGAAGTCAGGGGCTAGGAGCAAGGCATTTGCTTAAAAGGACCAAAATCAAAATGATTCCAAAATTCGTAAGATTCTGAACAACGGTCCAGATAAAAGGTTAGGCACCTTTTGTACACATTATAAGGAAGGACAAGTTTGTTTTTGTACCCTGAATCAATATATTAAAATTTAATAACATTTGTGAAGTAAATTGTCAGATCGTAAAACTGAAAAGTTGGACATACATAACACATGGAAGCAGAAAAACTTGGGAAAAAATCATGGCTGAATGCTAGGATGGGGATAATAAAAAAAAAACAAAAGGATTAATTGATAGATGAAAAGAAAATGCAGCAGGTTTAAAGCCTTGCTTTTTGTTGTTTACTGTTTTATAGAACTCAAATTGCAGTTTCTCATTTATACTATCTGATATTGTCATGCAAAATTGCTCCCTGCTGCTATTACCTTGAAATGTTTTTAAAAATACTTTTCTCCCCTTCTAGGTTTTAACACCTGAGGAGTTTAAGGCAGCAAAAGAGGCCGTGGCATTTGGATGTATTAAGTATGCCGACCTATCGCACAACAGGATCAATGACTATGTCTTTTCCTTCAATAAGATGTTGGATGATCGAGGCAACACTGCAGCTTATTTGCTCTATGCCTTGACCAGAATCAGGTATGACCACTTCAGGGGAAAGGTACAGTTTGTAGGAATTGGTAATGGTTGCAAGCATATGAGTCTAGTTCCTCGCATCCTCTAAATGTCCACTGTGTAGAAGCAAAATAGTGAAGTAGTTGTTGGTATTTTTGTATAGACTGCTCATAACAATAGGTAATGTCAGCAAAATGTTTTAAGCTTGTGACACTATTTTAAAATTATGTTAGAGATGAAAAATAGGAAGAAAGTGAGATATGTCAGTGAGAAGCTCCTGGAGGCTATTCTTCGGGTGGAGTTGGATGTTGAGAATGGAACGGGTCCAGTGAATCCCATGCAATTGGATGAAGAGAGGCTCAGAAGATAACGAGGAGGCTATGTTTACCCATATCAATGAGAACTATGAAAAGGGCATTGAAATAAAGATTAAATATTGTTTGGGCGAAACAAATGTCTTCAAATGAGGATGTAATTGAAATGTCAGAATGTGGGAGCAGACCAGACTGTGATAGGTGGCAAACTGGACAGGGCTAGCTTCATTGGAGAATTAGATGTAAAACACAGGATTCTGTTGGCACTGTGGTGAAGAGAAAAAAACTCATAAATGCTGGAGAAACTCTGCAGATCAAATAGTGCCTATATGTAGCAAAAGTGAAGATACATCACCAATGTTTGGGGCTTGAGCCCTTCATCAAGGTGTGGGGGCACATGAGAAATGTCTGAACAAAAGAGGAGTGGTGAGGGTGGAGAACACTGGAGGGGGGGTAGGAGTCTCTGTTTCCCCCCCACCCCACAGCCACCACTCTCATTGTCTCCCATCCGGGTAGACCCATTGTCTCTGCTTGCTCTTTCCCCATGCAATTAATTTCATCCTACCTTGTGTCCATCTTTTCTCCCATAGTTCAATCTCTCCCCACCTACATCCACGACACCTCACACACCCTCCGCCTCATCTTCACGATGAATGTCCAATTCCTTTACACCTCCATTCCCCACACAGAAGGCCTCAAAGCACTTTGCTTTTTCCTGGACCTCAGACTTGAGCAGTCACCTTCCGTCACCACCCTTCCTGCCTGGCAGAATGTCCTCACCCTCAATAATTTTTCCTTTAACTCATCCCACAACCTCCAGATTAAAGGAGTAGCCATAGGTACCTGCATGGGTCCCAGCTATCCCTGCCTGTTTGTGGGTTTTGTGGAGCAAAACATGCTCCAAGCCTACGCAGGCAAGGACCAACCCCTCCCGCCCCAACTCTGGTACATTGATGACTACATCGGGGTGGCCTCATGCAGCCGTGCTGAGCTCGTCAATTTCAATTTTGTGGCAAATTTCCACCTGGACCTCAAACTCACCTGCTCCATCTCCAATGACGCTCTCTCTTTTCTGGATCTCTCTGTCTCCATCTCAGGAGACAGAATCTCCACTGACATTTATTACAAACCCTCCAACTCTCACAACTACCTGGACTACTTGTCCTCATTCTCTCCCCTGCAAGGACTCCATCCCCTTCTCTCAATTTCTCCGTCTCCACCGCATCTGGTTCCAAGATGAGGTCTTCCAGTCCAGAGCCTCTGAAATGTCTGCCTCCTTCCACAAACATGGTTTGCCCTTCACTACTATTAATTCGACCCTCATCCGCATCTCCTCCATTCCCCGCTCATCTGCCTGAGCCCACACCTCCTCCCCCCCCCCCCGCTCCCAGAAACAATAAACACAGAATTCCCCTCATCCTCGCCTACCACCCCACCAGCCTCTGCATCCAACATGTAATCCGCTGGAATTTATGACAGGACCCTGCCAGCAGACACATTTTTCTTTCTCTTCCCCTCTCAGCCTTCCATAGGGTCCACTCCCTCCATGATTCCCTTGTGCATTCTTCCCACCTCCCCGCCCCCGGCACCTTCTACTGTGGTCATAGGAGGTGTAATACCTGCATCCACACCTCCTCTCTCACCACAGTCCGAGGTCCCAAAGAGGCCTTTCAAGTGAAGCAACACTTCACCTGTACCTCCAAAGAACTCATTTACTGCATTCGGTGCACCCTCTGTGGCCTTCTCTACATCCAAGAGACTGGTCGCAGATGAGGAGATCACTTCGCCCAGCACCTCCTCTCTGCCTGCAACAAAAGCGACCTCCTTGTAGCTAACCATTTCAATTCTGAGTCATACTCTTAAGCTCATGTCTGTCCATGGCCTTTCACACTACCCCACCCAAACCACCCGCAGATTGGAGGAACAACACCTCATTTTTCATCTGGGCACTCTCCAATCCCAGGGCATGAACATTGAGTTCACTGCATCCCACTAATCAGCTTGGTTTTTTTTTCCCCTCACCCCCCTTAACTAGTTATTCCAATTCCTATTTCCTTTCTCCAGCTAGCCTAGACTCCTCCCCCCATCCCTCCCCTCTTTTATTTGGACATCTCTCATGTTCCCCCACACCTTGATGAAGGGCTCAAGCCTGAAACGTTGGTGATAAATCTTTACGTTTGCTACATAAAAGCACTGTTCGACCTGTAGAGTTGTGTGTTTTTTCAGAAGAGAATCGCATCATCATATTTTGGTCCATTAATACCATGACACCTGTGCCATTGTCAACAACCTGTGCGTCTTTATTTGTAAGGATTGAGAAGGAGATTGCCACTGGATTACAATGACTGTCTCTCTACAAAATGCCCAGGGCCAGCAAATAGAATGAAAGTTGTAAAGACAAGTATAGAGCATTAGATATTGTGGTGTTTCAGGGGCCCATAATATTTCATGCACTTTTGAGAGGGTGATGATAGAGACACAGGAAAACTGGGTTTTTTTCTTGAGGCTTGCCTCAGAGGGAGTCATACTTGGGTTCAGCTGCAGGAGAGCACTGTATCCAAGAGGGAAGAAAGATAAAGAAACATGATAATGGAAGAGGGGGAAAGAGAAGGGAGAATAAAAGGTGTAAATGAAATTTACAGGCTCAGATCAGTGGCCAAAATGTACACATAAATGAACAACAGTGTAGCCTGGCTGTATAGCTAGATTAGTGTACAAGATGGAGTGGTTGCAAATCTCAGAACATGTTAATACAGTGATTTCAACCACCTGCCTTTTTAAAAAAAAAAGAAATAGCAAGGCAGCACAGGTGACATAGTGGTTAGCACAATGCTGTTACGGTACCAGCCATCAGGACAGAGGTTGGAATTCTGCACTGTTTGTAAGGAATTTGTACATTTTCCCCGGGGGTGGGTGGGGGGGGGGGTGCGGCTCCAGTTTCCTGGCTCCATTTATTGCATGTGATTGGATGGCATGGGCTTACGGGCCAAAATTGGCCTGTTGCTGTGCTTAATGTCTAAATTTTTAAATACAAAGACTCTTGAAATGTTTGTACTTTATATTACTAAGGATTTTTAGCCAGCTGTAAATTTATCACTTGTATGCACCTTATACTGATATTGTTCAGACATACTTTCATTCACGTGCAACTTAAGCAATTAACACAAAACTACTTTCTGAAAACTAAACCATCATTGAAACAAAATGTTGCAATTATATCAGGTCATCTTTACACTTTGATGTATCATAATACCATTAATTCTGACTTCTTAAAATCTATCCTTCTTTGAATGTAACTAGAAAGTAAACAGATCCCTTTGGATTTGCTATTCATCCAAACATCTGGTTTATAACTCTTGACATCTATTTCACTGTTAATCTGATTTGTTTGACTGCAATAATCACATTCTGCCACAAGAGAACCTCGTTGTACCATTTTCTATTGCAGTTAACTGTTGAATTTAGTGTTTTTATGTAGCACTGCTAAAGTAGTTAAACCCTTGAATATTACCTACCTCACTGTTTATGAAGGTGTCTTAAAGGTGTGGGGTTTTTTCCTCCCTAGTTTCACATTTTTTTGCCCCTTTCTCACTCTATAATTGGGTTAATAAATTGTGCTTTGACAGCTTGCTTAGCGCAATAGTTGTCAAACTCTTTGCAACGAGATCCCACCACCAGCCGCATCTAACCTTCCTCACCCCTTTCAGCCTTCTGCCATCGCCATTCTCTCCACAACTCCCTTGTCATTCATCCCTCCCTATGCACCTTTCCATGTCACCTAGCACTTTCCCCTGCAAGTGCAGGAGGTGCATCAGTTCCTCTTCTATCATCCAGGGGCCCTACTCATCAAGGCAAAACTTCACATGCACCTCCTGTAGGATTGCCTGCTGCATTCTTAGTTCCCATTGTGGCTCACTTTACATGAGTAAGACCAAATGTAGACCAGGCAAGAGTTTTGCACAGCACTTGACTTCTGTCCATCCTGAACTCTCTGTTGCTTGCCACATCAACACCCATTCCTACACAGGCCTGTCCATCTCCACTGCCATGGTGACATCAATGCAAACTAGAACAATCTCTTGTCAGTAGCTCAATGGTATGAACATTTAATTTTCCAATTACATCCTTACCACCCTCTTCTAATCTATCTGCTGTCTCCCCCTCCCTTTTTGTTCCCTTACCAAGCACCCCCAGACTACAATTTTTCAACTTCTACCCATACAATTAATTCACTGATCCCCGCCACAATCCAGTTCCGTCTCTTCCCTAATGGCTCATTACTGGTGTTAGTATGTTTTCATCTGATTCCAGCACTAGTCTTTATTCTCACTTAGCACACTCCAGCAATTGACTCCACCTTTACCTGTGATTTCTTTTTCATCCACCAATCACCTGCCTGCCACATCAGGTTCTTATCCTTCATCCCTTCCTGGTTTATCCCTTCATTCCCCTACTGGCCCCTGGCTCATCCCTCCCTATCCTCCTGAAACTCAGCAGATTCTCCCCTCTCCAGGAAACGTCTTGGTGAATTTCTGAGTTCCGCTGGAAAATTGTATCTTTTTTGAGGGATATAGTGGGAGTGTTATCTTCCTAGAGTTGACATCCAGGTCTTGTCAACCCAGATTTATATTGGATGTCGACCCTTTTTCAGGTACACCATAGGAATATAACATATTTGGAGTGGTACAAGTCATTAAGTTTCTCCAAATGGAGTTGATTAATTAAGATAACAAATTATTGTTCCAGTATCAATTGCAAATGTATAATTTCATTTCAGGTCGATAACTCGACTTGCAAACATTGATGGCGAATCTTTGCAGAATGCAGCTGCAGAAACCACCATTGTGTTGAGTCATGAGAAAGAATGGAAATTAGGCAAATGCATTCTGCGATTCCCAGAAATCCTTCATAAAATCCTGGATGACCTCTACCTGCATACCCTTTGTGACTACCTCTTTGAACTAGCCACAACCTTCACAGAGTTCTATGACAACTGTTACTGTGTAGAGAAGGACAGGCAAACAGGTGAGACAAACAACATTCTGCATATTCCTTTGCTACAAGTTCCTGTTTATTTTGAAGGTTGTTTGATAGTAAATGAACGTCAGTGAAATTCCTTTTAAATTGTAATGTCTTTTACAGTCATTGTTCAAAGATCAAGTTGTCTGCATTGAGGGTGAATGCTGAACCAGTTGTATTTACTGTTGTATGAAAAGATGTTTTCTGTTTGTGGGTTCCAAAACATTGAATGTCTAAGCAGATTTTTTTTTAACTGTTTCATCTAAAAGGGCTTTCAATATGGCACTCATTCTTGCATTAAATACTTGCCTAGATTGTATGTTCAATGTGAGTGAAGAAGTTGAAACCCGAGTATCTATAGAACCTTTCACTCAGATATGAATCAGATCTGGAACTTCAATATTTGAAGAACTGAAAGAACAAATGTTAGTTGTTCAATTTACACAGCCCAGCCTGTTGGATTAACTATTATAATTACTTAGTTTCTTTGTTGTTATATTTCAATTTAAGTATGTAGTTTGTATAAATTTTAGGTGACTAGTGAAATACTGTAGCACCTGTTGTATCACGAATCATTACAAATAAGGTGCATTATAAATTTTATTGACGTCAGAACTAATGATTCCAGCAACTCACCAAGTAAATCTGATCACAGTAATCGTTGCTTCATCTTGAGAAGGAACCAATATCCAGGGATAGATTGAAATTTCTCCTTAGTGAAGTGGATCTTTGGTGGATCTGAATGTACCTGATTCAGTATCCAAAGTTATTTTTTTTTAATTATAAAAGCTTTAAGAATTAGGGCAGAATCAGCTATGATTTAATTGTATGGCTATCTATGATGTTAAATGCCAAATTTATTTGTTGTAATCAACTGATATATAATGTAAATTAGTCCAACAGCAGCTTTTTCCATGCACTGTGAATACCTTAAAAGGACAAAATGTTCTTAATTTTTTTATATATAAAACAAAGACTGTGATTTAATTAGAATAATTTAAACCTGCCCACGTAAACATTGGTTAAGTGGGTGGAAATTCAGGGTGTTCCAAACAGATTGATATACAACATTCTGGTTTTGGCTGAGACACCACTGTTGCCCCAATCAATCCAAACAGGGCACCTTTGACTGATTCAGATTTGCCGATTCTGAGAAATCTTGCCAGGTAAATGGTTCAACTGAAATCAAACAGCTTTTCCAATTTTATTACACAGTGGCTTTGCTCTCAAAGACATCGTCAAACAGTGCAGTTCGCCCTCTGGGTAGGATTTCACAGGCCTTCAAAGTAACCAACCAGTCCAAGGACAGGCTAGCTAGTGAGTTTGAAAGTTGATGGTGGGTTTAAAAACAGCCTGGCACAATAAAAAAACCTATCGAGAGTATGGTTTCTATAACCCAATTTGAACTTAAATAATTTGCATTCATAGGTTCTGTATCATTAGTAATGATACTTTAATATTAAAAATACAATTGTTAAATTTCAGGTGAAGTGATTAAAGTGAACATGTGGAGGATGCTGCTGTGCGAAGCCACTGCTGCTGTCATGGCAAAGGGTTTTTCTATCCTGGGACTCAAGCCTGTTCAGAGGATGTAATTCTCTTCCATTGAAGCATTTGCTGGAGTGGTAAAATTTTGTTGTGTAACAACAAATAAAAATCCATCGTGTGCTTAGGTTTAGTAAGTACATTGACCATTTGACTAATTCTCATGCTTGAATATTGTGTAAAATTACTCCCAGGTTAAATACTGCACACAATAAACATAGAACAGTACATGCCCTTCAGCCCTCGATGATCCGCATATTCCTACCAAAAAATACTAAACCCTTCTGACCTTGTAACCCTCTTTTTTTTCTTTCATCCCTGCGCCTGTCTAAGAGTCTCAATGTTTTGGCATTCACCACTCTCCCTGGCAAGGCATTCCAGGCACCTACAACTCTGGATGTCTCCCCTAAACTTTCCTCCTTTCACCTAGTACAGATGTCCTCTGGTGTTCACGCCCTGAGATAAAGGCACTGACTGCCCACCTTATCTCGGCCTTTCAGAACCTTGTAGACCTCTATCACATCTCCTCTCATCATTCTTCAGTCCAAAGAGAAAAGTCAGGCAATGTCCTGCTAAATCACCACTACACCCTCTCCATAGGTTCCACATCATTCCTATATAATGAGGTGACCAGAACTTAACATAATACCTAAATGCAGTCTCAATTGCATTAGCTAGAATTGTGTGCAGCTGGACTGTATTTGTAACCTCTATCTTCCCCCCACCCCCCCCAAAAAAAAACCTTGATCAAGCAGTTCTTTTACAGGTGACCTTTCCACAATGCACTGAAGGGAGGGGCTGTATCAGAAAACCACAATTCAGTTACTAATATTTCATGAAACATATTTGTGTCTCTCTTTCAATTCAGCAATGAACAACAATTGAATTTCAACATGTTCAAAGATATTTAGAACAAACCTGGTTCACATTCTAACGATGGCTAAGTTCAGTTTTAAGAGGTGGAACTCCTGTGGAAATAAACAAAAGTATTGAAAATATCCACAAGAAAAAAGTTACATCTCCAACTGGAATGTTTAATTTGTTGCATCATCGACTCTTGCTGAGAGTACTACTTCCAGTATCTGTATTTGATTGATATACTGGAGCTACAGAAGGGTCAGTAATGTCTAGGATCCCAATGAACTTAAAGATTGGTGATAAGAAAGAAAACAACAACCTCACTGTTGCAATTGAAGATTTATATCACATTATATGCAATCCTACATTAAAGTTATCCTTACATTTTCAATAAATGGGATAGTGAACGATTGAATATTTAAGATGCAGTAAATATATTTACATTATGGAAGTACAAAATGTATATACATAAATAAAATAGTATTTTGATTCTTAATTTTGGCTGTGTAATAAAATCAAACATAAATCATTTTAAATATAAATAGCTGCTTTTTGCCAATCCAGTATCTGCAAAGACATATTTCATACCAAAGTTCAACATCCATGACTTAATGTAATATATTATATGGCTTCAGTATGTCTATCTTACCAGCCACTATTGGTCTGGCATATTTTTAATGTTAGTAGCTCTGTTCCCACTGTCATTAAATGCTGGTGGAAAAGTGGACATAGCATCAGCTTGATTTAATCTTACAACTGAGGTCACAAGCCGTTTGATATGTAAAACAACTTGCAGTTGCAAAGTTCAATATAGAATGGTATTTTAAAATTGAACAACCATACCACAAGTTACAACTTAACTATTTCTGATTGGAGAATGCCAAATGTTTTGTAAAACTGGGTTAGTTCTTTTAACTTCACCTATTCCTCTGGACTTCATTTCTATCATCTGTTGTTCTCATTACTGATGCAGAGTAATTAGTGGATTTCTCACATTAAATATTCTATAAACTTCAGGCAATGAAGAGTAAAGTATTAGTTCAGAACAGGCAAACAAACTGGTCATTGAATTAGCTCTATGGCCATATTACTGCCAGTTTTACGATTGCAATTAACTACTGAATAAAACAAAATTAAGGCAGTATTGTTACTCAGCTTGACATGAATCAAGGTTAGTACAAATGGATCAATTATTCTTCTGTCTCTGACTTGCAGTTCAATGAAAGAATGATTTGCATGACTGCTTTCACCAATGTCGAGCAGACAAAGCGGTTGAAGTAAAAACACAAAGCTGGAGAAACTCAGCAAGTCTAGCAACGTCCTGATGTAGCAAAGGTAAAAATACATAATTGACGTTTTGGGCTTGAGCCCTTTATCAAGGTATGAGAAAATGTCAGCAGGCATCCGAACAAAAGAGTAGGGCGAAACAATGGTCATAAAGGCAGGAGGTGATAGCAGTGATCAAGGGGAGGAGGGATGGCTAGGTAAAGGGAGGGAGGGAGGAGAACTGGAAAGGGGAGAGTGGGATAGCAGAAAATGAAAAAGTCAATGTTAGTTCCATTTGCCGGGAGTGTCCAGATGGAAAAATAATCAGGTGTTCTCCAATTTGCAGGTGGTCTTGGTGGGACAGTACACAAGGTCATGGACAGACGTGAATATGGGAGTGTGACACAGAACTGAAATGGTTGGCTACCGGGAGGTCTCTGTCACTTGTGCGGACAGAGCGAAGCAATCTGCACCCAGACTCTCTGATGTAGAGAAGGAGGGAGTCACAGAGGGAACCCTCATGCACTCGTCTCTCCCCACCCCCGGAACCTTCCTCTACGCCCGCAGGAGATCCCGCATGCGCCCATACCTCCTCCCTCACAACGTTCCAGGGCTCCAAACAGGCCTTTCAAGTGAAGCAACACTTCTCTGCATCCGGTGCTCCCTTTGTAGCCTTCTCTACATCGGAGAAACTGGGGGAAGATTGGGAGATCGCTTCACTGAGCATCTTCGTTCTGTCCGCCCTAGTGGCAGAGGCCTCCCAGTAGCCAACCATTGCAGATCTGTCATACTCACATGCATGTCCATAGCTTTGTGTTCTATCCCACCAAAACGACCTGCAAATTGGAGGAACAACACCTGATTTTCTGGCTGGGCACTCTCCAGCCAGATGGCATTAACATGGACACTTCTAATTTCTGCTCTCCTCTTCCTCCTTTCCAGTGCCCCTCTCTCCATCTATCACCTCCACCCACTCTTTTGTTCGGGCGCCTGCCGATATTTTCCCATACCTCGATGAAGGGTTCAAACCAGAAACGTTGGTTACATATTTTTGGCCTGCTTTGTGTTTTTAGAGCAGAAACATCTGCACAATAATATCAAGAGCTAATGTCATGGCAGGGGTGGTAGATGAGGTGAGAGAACCAAGTAAAACATTTACAGGGACTTCTTGGCTTTACATTTGAGTCATATTATTAGAATATAAAATAAGAATAGCTCCAATATCAATTTGCAAAGTTCAAGATGATATTGAAGAAATTAAATCAACACACCAGAAACTGCCTGCTCCCTAACCCCATTGAGAAAGCAAAAACCACAATAGCCAAGTTTTAACTATTTTTGTCTGATGAGAACATTGGTTCTCCACTTCCCAAAACACTTGGGCTTTTGTTGATCAAAAGCAGGTCAAACGCATTTCCATCAATCCAGACTTGCTTTTCCATTTAGCAACTGGGTCGTTTGCAATGAGAATACTGTATTAGGTTAGCATGTGAAACATGGCAGGGGGCCCTTTCCCTTGATCATTATTATTGCGCATGCTGGATTTTCTGGCATACATTTTTGTACTGCTTTAAACATTGCAGTCCATTAAAGTACTTCTTTCAAAATAAAAAATGAAGGGGTCCATTAGTATCTCAGTTCTGACGGAAAGTTATTGACCAGACCATTAATGTTTCTCCCTCCACGGCTGCTGCCTGACCTGCTGAGTGTCATTAGCATTTTCAGATTTTAACTCAGATTTCCAGCATCTGCATTTCTTTAACTTCTAGATTGCCTTTTCATATATTTGTTTCTCGTAGTTCAGTGTCAGAAGCAATGAAGGAATCTCTAATCTTGAGGAGTTCGGCAGCACAGCGATAGCCATATACTTTGTTGTACCATTCTGAAATTCGACCTCTACAAGAAATCAAAATGAAGAGAGTAAAGCTATGTTAACATCTTAAGCTTTCTTGGCATGTTGACACTCATGGAAGGAATTGCATTATAGGTATACACATATTTTTCAGTTACATGGGAGAGGTTTTACTGAGGTTAATGTTTTTTTTCTGTTCAAACATGTTTCTAGTTTTACTTGAAATTAAAAGTACAAAATCCATCAGCTGCAGCAGATAGAATGCATCTGCCACAGTACAGTATTGTTAAAATCCGTTTCAAGCAAGGTGGCCTAGTGCCTTTAAAATCTGATATCAGGGTAAAGGCGCCATAAATCCGATCTTACATTGGATACTGTATAACCTGATAAAAATGTGGTATAGTTTGATTAGATACAATTAGCATTTAAGTTTCCTTAAAGTAAATCTAAGGAATTCCAACATCAGATTAAATTGTGTAATTTAACTTCTTGACAATTTTCTGGATAGAACAAAAATCAGATGATCAATGGGCATCACTGAGAACTTTATAATGTTTCAAATATACAATCATGTTTATAGAGGTACAGAGAAAAGATTAGTTTTACAAGCTATCTTGGCAGTCCACAAAAAGTTGCAACTCTCTTGCATAGTTTTGAATTTAAAACTTCACAGAAAACAAAGTAAACACACAACAGGTCATGTTTCCTGCCATACAAACTCAAATATTGTTGAATCTCATGCAAATTAAATTGCTCCAATAGATTGACACTGGGCTGCATTTAAATTCTTTCCAGTACCTCTGAATTTTTTCACTTACCTTGTGTCTATTCTACAGATATGAAGGAGTTTGGATTTTGAGGATCCAACTGGTTCTATGTGATACTGCGATGTGATTACATTTGATAGGACTCCTTGTAAAGGAATTTCTTTAGCATGCACAGATGTGGCAGCTAACATACACAATCCTGTTTGAGAATCTGTCTGCCAGGTTCTGAAGGAAAATAGAGTTAAAGTTAGAATGCTTATATTAGGACTACAAATAGATAGATTATGTGGAAAGTTCTTTTTGCATTCTTAAACATCAAGGAACCAGCACATAAATGTTTAAACGTGCAAATAGGAATATGGAGTTGGATGCATGTCAGATACTTGCTTTATTTACATAACAAATGCAATTAAATATGGAGGAGGGGGGGGGGGAAGAAGATTACATTCTGTAATCCTTCAATTCTTCAAGTCCTGTGTACAAAGCATAACATTGGAAAAGCTTTCTCTTTGAATCGTTCTGTGCAATTAATTTGAACCTTTTTCTCCCATGCAAATATTGGAATTTCTTATGGATTAAATTCTCAGTGTAAAAAAATTCCAAGCCAAAAAGTTGAGCACTATTTGCAGTCATCAAATATTGAGAGCAATTTTTCATCTTGGACTCTCACTTCAACACTGCATCCATACAAAACACAGCAGTGTTATACCCACCTCTTAAGTGAGAGATCCAGTGGGATACCCAAATTCAGATCCAAGTTTTACTTCCTGATGAAAACAGCATTCCATGGAAAACAGGATATGCTCAGTTATGGTGGTGTGACAAATTGTTGAATATTTATTTGTATCATCATTCAAATGTGAGGTATCTTCTCCTACAATACCATTCTTCTTCTTCTTCTTCGACTTGGCTTCGCGGACGAGGGGTAATGTCCACGTCAGCTGCAGGCTCGTTTGTGGCTGACGAGTCCGATGCGGGACAGGCAGACACGGTTGCAGCGGTTGCAAGGGAAAATTGGTGGGTTGGGTGTTAGGTTTTTCCTCCTTTGTACCATTATACCATTGCCTAAGGTTAAGCCATCATCCAGTGCACAAAAGGAAGGCAAATTACTGTTTGAAGGTAGTGGGGGTGGGGGGAAAATCAGAAAACCTGCTTGTGCAATGAATCATTTTAAAACCAGGATTTTTGTGATGGCCTTGCCTCTCAGAATTCTAAGCAGTAGATTTAAATTTTGCTTACCTCAAAACAACGTAATCTCTGTCTGGATGTGGGAAGGTGCTACGGATGGTGTAATGATAGATTTCAGTCTCTTCATCCAGAGCACTGATAACCTTTGACTGGAGGAGATCTTTTTCCCAGAGGTGATGCTCCCGAAGTAAATGCTTCAGGATCTCCTCTGGTGGCTTTTCCACTTCAGTGAACACTTTCCACAAGCGCAAAGGATAATCATCATCTACCTGAAAACAAAAGTATAACAATAACTTGGAAGTCCGTCAATGTCAAAGAAAATCATACATACATGTGCAGTGCCTATCATTCTCTTACTGCCTGTAAACCATTTTTTCAATCCCCCACTCCAAATCTACAAGATTTACGATTTTAATCAACATTTGATAGCACAGGTAAAATTACACACAAAAAGATGGAGCACATTTATGAAAATTGGTTTAATACGATTAAATACAAATTATTCAGAGAGTCCATTTAACTGTCCCTCCCTTTCAAAAACCTATGTCTCTTCCCAGTTTGCCCCCATTAATCATTCAAAAGAATGAAACAATAGTCCTTGGAATCACAAACTCATCAACAATTTCATTCCTTTCCCTGTTTTGGCTTAACCATCCCATTTGCAACATTAATATTTCCTTTGAGCTGCACTCTCAACACTTTGTCCAGACAACCCGAGTCACCAGAGATCAACATTGCCTCTGTATACCACGCCCCCCACCCCCCCCACCCTGACACAGCCCAGGACATCACGTAAAACCCTCCTCACCATCGAGAACGTGTACAGGGAACCCTGCCATTGGAGAGC
Organism: Narcine bancroftii; assembly: GCF_036971445.1. NCBI lineage: Eukaryota > Metazoa > Chordata > Chondrichthyes > Torpediniformes > Narcinidae > Narcine > Narcine bancroftii. The sequence goes on from NC_091477.1 coordinate 16,028,185, forward strand.
AGCAGTAATCATCAAGGGTCCACACCACCAGACACGCGCTACTACCATCAGGAAAAAAAGGTGTAAGTGCCACTGAACTTGAACCACCATGTTCAGGAACAGCTGCTACCCCTCCACCATCAGACTCATGTACAACAAACTCAATCAGGGACTTGTTTAAGGACTCTTGACGGATTTTTTTTTTGTATCTGTATTGCAGATTGTTTTAATGTCAGAGATGACAACATTCCTATTCAGCCTGTTATCTCCCACCCTATTAGCTTTATAACATGCCTACCTTTAAATTATGGGTTTTTTTTAAAATAACTGTATTGAGACTTCCTGAAGACCTTGTTATAAATACGATAGAGATGATCTATGATTTTAAACCAATTTTTAAAAAAGGTTGATATCAGCTGTATATGATTTATTATTAAAGTCTAGGGATAATTCCCTAGATAAGATATATAAAAAATATGGGAGCAATATCTTCAACTTTCGGATACTACATAGGATTCTATCTTATAATTGGCAAATGCCCTATGATTGCTTTTACAATTTAAGATAATACATTGAGTTTACTTTTATAAAGTTCAATTGGCTAAATTTTACTCTTAACATTTCCTTGAAGTCTAACAGGTGAAAGACTTTAGAAAGAACTTTGTTACATATGTTTCAGTCTTATTTCTCTCTTTCCACTTTTTTGGGGAAGATCTTTCGTACCTTTAGTTCTCAATGTGAATTTAGCCCCTTTCACACTTGCATCCCACTAAATTGGCCGTTCGGTGCCCCTGGATAGGAATGGGGGTTTGGCTTTTCATACTTGTATCCCCAGGATTAGGACTGTTCTACCTTCTACTGGTGCAATTACCAGTTTCACACTTGCCGGATTGCAACGCCAGTGTCTACATGCACTGGGGATTGTACAAGGGGTCGAGGCCGTCAATCCTCGGCATGAGATGACTAGGTCTGATGCCTGTGTTGAGCTGATTTTGCTTTCACACTTGACATTTTAAAGGCCAATTGGCAGCTAATTCCTGGGATCACTTGCAAGTGTGAAAGGGACTTATGATACCTAATCCTATAATTATCCTTTATGGATCAACTACGACAACTGATTTGAATTTAACGGGCTCATGTAGTCTCTTGCCTTCCTTACTGCTAGACGTTCAATACTGATGAGGTGGAAAGATGCTGTCCCTCCTACTTTTACTCAATGGCTATCTTATATGAGGCATGCTATCTTTGGAAGAAAAATCAGATGTTCTATTGTAACTGATTTAATTTTTTATGTTTATGGGGTCTTTTTATCAATTATTTTCATAATTTATAAGATCACTTGGATCTTGCTTTGAGAGTTTGTGGTTTCTTCTGATAGTGAACTTGTGTTGTACAGGTGCCTAACCTAACCTTTTATCTAGGATTGTCGGGACCGGACACCTGCCGTTGCTTGGAATCTTCTGGATTTTGGAATAATTTTGATTTTGGACCCTTTTAGCAAATGTCTCGCTCCTAGCCCCCACCATCTGATCCCCTCCCACCCCACAATGCCAGACTACTTTCAGCCCTATGCCGGGCTGAGGGGGGGTGCCGATCAGGCCAAACCATGCTTCAATGTGTGCCATACACGAGGCTCGGAAAGACGGAGGATGGAAGCAATGAGGTGGCCCGGATGCTCAGCCTAAAAGGCCGCCAGTATTGGCTACTTGGAGCCAGCAACCAAGCAGGGCAGAAGGCTGGACGTGATGTGTAGAAAGATCAGGTCTTCAGGACGGTGGAGCAGAGTGCCAGTACACCCCGGCAACACAGCATCATTCATCTCTACCCCTACCCCCAGCAGCAGGGGTGCAGTGTTGCCAAGCCTGGAGCTTACCGAGTGCTGCACTGGATTGCAGTGATGACTCAGTGTGGGAGCAATGGCCATCTTCCTTACCCTTAATCCCCCAGGGCCAGACCAGCTCTAGCTGCGTGGGGGATTATGGTTATGAAAGATAGCCATTGTCCCTGCATTGAACCAGCCGCCGCCTGCTTCTCTCCCACCGGGAGAAAAAAGTGTCAGTTTTTGGAGGTTGCCAGTGTTCGGAATCCCAGATAAAAGGATAGGCACCTGCAATAGTATAATACTTACTTTTTTTAATATTTTTCAATGTTGTTTTAAGTGCTTGCTACTTTTTTGTTCTGTTTGTATTGAGTTTATACATAATAGTTTTATTTTTCTTATTTAACTTTTTTTTGTATATTCCTTTTTATATATTACCCTCACTTAGGCACTCGAAAAATCCAATAAAAATATTGAAAAAAGGCTTTATAGCATGCCAAAACCATTGGCTGTAACCTGCACTGGTCATTCTGACACATCATTTTGATATATAATACCCTCTTGTTCCTTCAATATTTCAAATTTCACATTGATATGCATCTCTTGGCCAAGCACTATTCTATTGCCTCCAATAATATATGCCATTGACTCTTGCACATTTATCTACCACACCTGAAATTTATCGTCCAATTCTTCTATCAAATGTTTTGGCCCTCAAACACCCGTTTTGATCAAAGATTATCTGCTTGTTTTCCTTGTGTCCATTTTCTAATACAGCTTTATAGAGGTTACATTAAAAAGTTGTGGATGGTTACCTTCTTGCATGCGATTTCTACATGTTCTAAGCTAGGGCAACTAATCCAGCCTTTAAATTTTTCCTTTCCCTCCTTTAACAGGCCTTGCAAGGAGGCTCGTAGTGCAGTCTTCACGTGAAAATACCATTCCGAGTCATTTAGAACATCAGCACCATCAGTCTGGGAATGTTGGTCGATGCTCAATCTTGGAACTGCCCAATGCTGAGGAACCTGAAAGGAAGGCAGAAAAGAACTTCCATTACCTCAGTTCCTTAAAGTTACTAGAAAGGAGCTCATTTAGGGAAAGGAGAAAAATAATCAAGTGGTGCTGAAGTTTCTCACCAGGTTCAGTAAATTGAGCAAAATGTTCATTGAGGGGCTGTTTGGATTCTAGAACTGTTACACCTGCCTTGTATAGATTCAGAGGAAAAGCGTCTGCAAATTTATGAAGATCTTCCGGGACCAATGCCTGAAGAGGGCGCACAAAATCAGTGAACCGGTGCGGACTCGGAAGGCCAACATGGCCTGTTTCCGCTCCGTAAATGGTGATATGGTTAAATGTCTCCAGGCCATGAATGGCTTAACATTGGCTTTATTAACTATTGTCTTCTTTGGCTTGGCTTTGTGGATGAAGATTTACGGAGGGGGTAAAAGTCCACATCAGCTGCAGGCTCGTTTGTGGCTGACAAGTCCGATGCAGGACAGGCAGACATGGTTGCAGCGGTTGCAGGGGAAAATTGGTTGGTTGGGGTTGGGTGTTGGGTTTTTCCTCCTTTGTCTTTTGTCAGTGAGGTGGGCTCTGCGGTCTTCTTCAAAGGAAGTTGCTGCCCGCCAAACTGTGAGGTGCCAAGATGCACGGTTTGAGGCGATATCAGCCCACTGGCGGTGGTCAATGTGGCAGGCACCAAGAGATTTCTTTAGGCAGTCCTTGTACCTCTTCTTTGGTGCACCTCTGTCACGGTGGCCAGTGACGAGCTCGCCATATAACACGATCTTGGGAAGGCGATGGTCCTCCATTCTGGAGACGTGACCCACCCAGCGCAGCTGGATCTTCAGCAGCGTGGACTCGATGCTGTCGGCCTCTGCCATCTCGAGTACTTCGACGTTAGGGATGAAGGCGCTCCAATGAATTTTGAGGATGGAGCGGAGGCAACGCTGGTGGAAGCATTCTAGGAGCCGTAGGTGATGCCGGTAGAGGACCCATGATTCGGAGCCGAACAGGAGTGTGGGTATGACAACGGCTCTGTATACGCTAATCTTTGTGAGGTTTTTCAGTTGGTTGTTTTTCCAGACTCTTTTGTGTAGTCTTCCAAAGGCGCTATTTGCCTTGGAGAGTCTGTTGTCTATCTCGTCGATCCTTGCATCTGATGAAATGGTGCAGCCGAGATAGGTAAACTGGTTGACCGTTTTGAGTTTTGTGTGCCCGATGGAGATGTGGGGGGGCTGGTAGTCATGGTGGGGAGCTGGCTGATGGAGGACCTCCGTTTTCTTCAGGCCGACTTCCAGGCCAAACATTTTGGCAGTTTCCGCAAAACAGGACGTCAAGCGCTGAAGAGCTGGTTCTGAATGGTCCATTAACTATTGTACACCCATTCAAAAGGCATGAGAAAAATACTTGTTCATGTTCCAATAGTTAGATATCAGCTTTAATCAAGAAGTTTGGAAGAGCACTTCAGTGTTTTCAATACTGAATCCTGAATGCCAAATACAGTCAAACTCCTGTTGACCGGAATTGAAGCAACTGGCAAAATAATCACGGAAAATATTTAGAAGTTTAAAATTGGAGCGCCTCTCCGTCAGTTTGCCCTTAAATCAGTGAACCGGTGCAGACTCGAAAGGCCAACATGGCCTGTTTCCGCTCCGTAAATGGTTATATGGTTCACGCAATCTCAAGCGATTGGAATATTCACTTATACAGGATCTTACTAATTTCCAGTGGTGCCGTATACCATGGGTTTTATTGTATTTGCTTGCAAAAATAAATTTTGAACACAAATTCAAAATCACAACCTATATTTCAATGAAGTAAAAGGATTCAAAGAGCAACAAGTACAATGATAATTTTATAACCAGCATCAATAAGCTTGCAGGTGAATATTACCAGGAAGAGGTTTGTACACTCTGCAATCATATGTGCCAATCCTTGTGTGGCTGCAAGGTTTTCACTTAGGTCTCTCTGGTCAGGCTTCCCCAGGCTGTATTTCCTCTGGCTCACCCTAGATGGATGAGAAAATAAAATTAACTTTCCAAACCTGTTTGTATTATTCATCGAGCAGAAGGTGCAAAAACATTTATTCCTGGGAAATTATCTGGCAGCATTCCTCTACTTCAATACAGAACCATAACTATCTGGAGACGATAAGCAGCTAGTCTGCAGCCAGGATTTCTGATGGCTTTGAAGTTTTAAAGCCAAGTCAGATAAATGAAAGAGCTGCTTTATCTGTAATTATAAGTTCAAAGCTGTTCCTCTCTGCAGGAGATAACCTAACATTCCCTCTCATGGGTGACTGCATTCAGTGTGCATTAGCAACTTGGACAGAACCGGGCCTGTTGTGTCAGAACACGACGACAGTCCATTATACTATCCAGCTGCCTTCTGCAATCGCAAATCAGGAGGAAAATTGAAGCCCTCCAGTGTGTATGCAATGACTTAATTGGAAGATAAAGCACTCCATGGGTAACACCACTGTTTTCAAATAAATCCTCCAATTCCATTGGAAAAGCAAGCAAATTGAAAGTCACCACCTTTTCCTGCATCAATGTTCCAAACATTGAGGCTCAAATTACAGCCAGCCAGCCCTAATGGGCAGGCCACATCATCCCCAAAACCAAACTCCCTGTCCTAATACCAAATTGTGCATTGGCAAGAGATTGAAGGATTAAAAGATTTACAAAAACTTCTTTGGAAAGATGTTACGTTGGAATGAAAAATCAAAATTACCCCTCCCTCCCCCGCAGGGTCTGCTGAAGCACCTTTAACTCGGAACATTAAGTCTATTTAGTTTTTCATAGATGTTGTTTGACCCATTGAGTGTTTCAGCATTGTTTATGTTTTCAGACATGGGAATCCTTGACCCATGTTTCTTCAATGGTGTGGAAACCCAGCAAACTACCGACAGGGATCTCCTAGAGGCCAACCATTTCAATTTTGCATCCCACTCCCATACTCACGTGTCTGTCCATGGTCTCATATGCTATCCCCACCAAGACCACCCGTAAATTGGAGGAACAACACTTGATTTCCCATTTGGGCACACTCCAGCTGGATGGCATTAACATCGAGTTCTCTGATTTCTGCTAACATGCTCTCCATTCTCCATCCCTTCACTCTGCCTTCTTTCCTCCAGCTCTTTACCACCTTCGCTCTCTATTCACCGATTTATCCCTCCTCCCCCTGCATGCTGCTGTGCACTCCCTCCCTTCTCCACCTATTACATCCTGCCTTTGGGACTGCTCCTTCTCTACCCCTCCTTCCCTCACCTTTTTGTTTGGCCACCTGTCGACGTTTTTTCTTATGCCTTGATGAAGGGCTCAACCCTGAAAAGTTGGTTATGCAACTTTACCTTTACTATACACTGTTTGACCTGCTGAGTTTCTCCAGCCTTGTGTTTTTGCTTCAACCATGATGTCTGCAGACTTTTTTGTTTTACATCTGTACCCTTCTACCACCCATACTACTCACCAATCTGGATGAGCACCTCCTGCTCTACCACATTGGCCCCATTAGTCTCCTCAGCCCACAGAAATAGAGGGACATTAATCCATCATTAATCCCTGCCAAGCAACTACCAAAGATTGGGGCATCTTGGAAATAAAGTGGATTAGATAGTGTTGATATGTTGTTTACAAACTGTTCCTGTCTGTCTGCCCCTACACACAGTTGCTCCCATTTTAAATAATAAAAAGGTGACTATTTGCTCAGTGTTGAATCTTTAAGAGTTGTGCAAGTAAATATCAAAAATCCAATATTGTGGCCTGGATGTTTGATAAAATATAAATCACCAGCACCCATCCTTTGTTCATCAACATCTCTGAAAGGGAGGGACAAGTTGTCAACAAGATCAACAGTAATTTGATTGCCAATGTGAGCCAATATACAGTAAAATCCCTGTAAATCCAGAATTCAAGCAATTGGCTTGAAATAAATAGGTTAAAAAAAAGTTAAAATTGGCACCCCTCGTGGTTAGTTCACCAGTCACACAACACACCATCTTAAGCAACTAGCAAATACACTTATCCAGCATCTACCAATCCCCACAAGGGCCGGATACCAGGGGCTTAACAATATTGTGTTTTTGGGTGGATACACAGTGAATTTCATTGTTCTGCAGCATCCTTTTATACAATTTCCTACAGAGAGAGAATTTTCACATGTCCACACCTTTTTCCTTATATCAATTAGGAAGTTTATAGGAGGTCTCATACCTTGAGGTAGTGCTTTCCCTTCTCAGTGTGTTGAGATGGAAGAGAGATGGAGCCAGACAGACTGCAAGGTTGGTGGGAGTCATTTGGTTCTCATTGACACAAGCTACAACATCACAGAGAAGGAAGAGGAGCGTCTGCAGAGCTTCACGATTTTCATCTGGGAGCAGCAGGATGGCTGACTGAACAGCAGGCAATTGCTGGTCTGTTGGTAGATCTGTGGTAAAGGAGAGGGAGACACACAAGGATAGTAAAATTACATTTTAAGCTGTCAGGAAAGTACAACTTTTCAAATCATTTCTAAATGGTCCATAAAATCTTACAGCTCAGAAAGGGGCCCGCCTCCCCCCAAACAAAATTATCATACATAGCCTGCTTCTGGAAAAAGGGGTAGAGAATATAATTAAGTTGAAGCTCTACCAATGCACTCACCCTCCGGTCCTTCGAAGTACACAGTCATCTAATTCAAATATAAAAGTTATGTATTTTCCTGCCATTCTTCATGGAATAGACCACATCCCATAAACTCATGGAAATAGATAATTTTGTGTACATTAAAAAAATTAAAAACATTAAATAGAAAGATATTTAATTGCAATGTGGATATCTTAATATTTTTGAAGGGAAAGTACTTAACCACCATATTACATGAATATGTTGTAAAATGGGGCATATGAATAACAACTTCCACCAAGATAACAAGTTTGGAGCTAAAGATGTACTCTAGGATGGCATTGAGATGTATAAATGTTGAGGAACAAATCAGTTGTACACAGATGCACCCCAAGGATGCATGCTTAGCCCACTACTCTACTCGTTATACACCCATGACTGTGGCCAGGCATAATCCCAATGCTATCTACAAGTTTGCCAATTACACCACAGTTGTTGGCAGATTCACAAATGGGAATAAGGAAGCGTACAGGAGGGAGATAGATCAGCTCATTGAATGGTGTAATGACAACAACCTTATGCTCAACATCAGCAAAACCAACGAGATGATTGTGGATTTCAGGAGAAAGTCAGGGGAACATGACCCATTCCTCATTGTGGGGTCAATAGTGGAGAGGGTCAAGAACTTCAAACTCCTGGATGTCAACATCTCCAAGGATCTGTCCTGGAGCCTCCATATTGATGCAATCACAAAGGCGGCTTGCTTGCAGCTGTACTTGATGAGGTGTCTAAGGAGATTCGGTATGTCACCGAAATCTCTTGAAAACTTCTATAGATGTACCTTTGAGAGTATTCTAGCTGGTTGCATCATTGCCTAGTATGGAGGTGCCAATTCTCAGGACAAGAATAAACTCCAGAGGGTAGTTAACTCGACCTGCGACAGGCACCATCAAGGACATTATTGGGCCTTGAAAAAACGTCTTCATCATCAAAGACCCCACCACCCAGGCCATGCCCTCTCACTCTACTACCATTGAGCAGAAAAAGTACAGGAGCCTAAAGATGAGCACTCAAAAGCGCAAGAACAGCTTCTTCCCCGCTGTCATCGGATTCCTGAATAATCAGAACCAAAGACACTGCCTTACTTTTCGTGCACTATTATTTTAATTTTTTTATTGCAATGCTGTAAGATAGTTATAATATGAATGTTTACACTATGCTGCAAAACACCAAATTTCATGACTTGATTACGACAATAAAAATTCTGACTGGAGGTCTGTGATGAGTGGAGTACCTCAAGGATCTGTTTGTTCTGTGACCCCTGCTCTTTATAAATGACGTGAATGAAGAGGTGGAAGATTGGGTCAGCAAATTTGCGGATGATATGAAAGTTGGAGAAGTTGTGGATGGAGCTGAAGGTTGTCGAAGGTTACAAGAGGATAAAGACAGGGTGCAGAATTGACTGGAGAAGTGGCAGATGGAGTTCAATCCAGACAAGTGTGAGGTGATGAATTTTGGAAGGACATCATAAGGCTGAGTACAGGTTAAATGGTCAGTTACTTCAGAGTGTGGATGAACAGAGAGACTTTGACATCCAAATCCATTCATCCCTCAAGGTCACCAGACAGGTTGAGAGGAGATTTAATAAGGCCTATTGAAAGCTGGGAGTCATTAATAGGAGAAATTGTGTTCAAGAGTAGAAAGATTACGTTGCAACTCTACAAATCTCTGGTGAGACCACACAGAGTATTGTGTTGAGTTCTGGTCACCTCATTATAGGAAGGATATGGAAGCTATGGAGAGGGTGCAGAGGAGATTTATCAGGATGGTACCTGAATTGAAAAATATGAGGCAAGGTTAGCAGAGCTGGGACTTTTCTCTTTGGAGCATAGAAGGATGACAAGAGATTTAATAGAGGTCTAATAGAGATTTAATGAGAGGCATGGATACAGTGGACAGCCCGCACCCGTTTCCCAGGGCAAGAATAGCAAACACCAGAGGTCACATGTACAATATGATGGGAGTAAAGTTTAGGGTAGACATCAGGCATGGTGGTGGAGGCTGAAACATTAGGGATATTTAAGAGACCCTTCAGCAAATTGATGGAGAAAAATAGAGGGCTACAGGGTAGGGAGGGTTTCGTACTTTTTTTGAAAAAAAAGAATATATGTGTCAGTACATCATCGAGGGCTGAAAGTCCTATACTGTGCTGTAGTGTTCTAAGATTCCATTTGTGCAAGTTAAAATAAGTAACATGGCTCCGAGAAACACAAATATATTGTTAACAAATGACATTCTGTAGCTTATTGCACTTACATTGATATATATGAAGGAATGACTCAGACAGCTTTGTGGTAAACAAGGGTTCAGGTAGGTCACGGAAATACTGTTTGACCATGTCAGCTACATCAAATGCAGACTGGCCTTCATAGCTGACACCATCCGGACAGCTCTCATTCATCTCCCGTAATGCCTGGATCCTTGATTTCACACCAGACTTTCTGAATAATCCAACCTAATATGTAATGAATAATTTAAAATATAAATATTCATCATGAGCGTAAATTTTTTTTAAAAATCATCAAATCTAAAATCAGCTTCCCTTCTGAAAAGAATACAAGATCAAAGTCAACTCATATTTAAATATTAGGAATCTCACCAATCAAATATTACAGTAAACTCTTCAATCAGAATACCAAACACGAGAAGCATAATGAAAATTATTCAGTACTCTACATGGTAAGTAACCACTGTAGTAAACACATTGGGGATAATGCTTGCAATTTAAATGCAAGAGGTACAAAACAGATTGCTGTTCAACTATCAACAAAGGGATACATCTCCTCCCATTTTAAATTATAAATCATCCAAGTGACTTGCCAAATTAAATTTGACTCACCAAAAATTGACACCAACTTACTTATTTCACACAGAGCAACTTGAAAGCTCAGGAAGTGGAGTAATTTACAACAGCACAATATTAATATTTCTCAGGCTGAGCTAAAAATAATTCTAGCCCATGATACATTGGACTAAGATATCCCTAATAAGCACATTGATTTACAAAACAGTGGAAGTGTGCATGGAAAACTATAAACAGAATTGCACCAACCTGATCCAGGCAATGGTTCCTGAGGAAGCACATGGCCTGCAGAATGCCTTTTGGCAGAGGATGCCCTGTACGTTGAACATTTAGCAACAATGGAACCCCAAACACCACTCTGTCTTTAAAATCAGGTGCCTTTATCTTCCTTATAAATTTAGGAACAGTCCTATGGATTAAATAAATCAATTAAAATGAAGACATATTAGACTGTGGATGCTAGAATCTTAAGCAAAATAAAATTGGTAGAGGAACACAGCGGGTCAAACAGCACGAGATGGGGGTTGGGGGAGGGAGTGGTGAAGAGAGGAATTGAAGGAGTTCTATCCGATCCGTCACAATTTCCTCCCATTAATGCTGTTCTACCTCCCGAGTTCCTCCTTCATAGTTTTTTTTTTGTTAGTTCTAGTTTGAAGAAAGCACCAAACACGTAAAAATGTTCCATTATTAAAAACACCTTTTGAGAAACATCACAAACGTTACAAGGAATTTAAAATGTTCTTCCTTAACAATTGAATGAACTGGGTTGAGGGCAAAATGCACTGCCAACACTATAATGGAATTTAGGAGGTACAAGCCATTCTTCAGAAAGAAAAAGATTGCAGAAGTGCCATCGTGATAAAGTGTTTTGATATTACATATGTTCAGACAATTATATGGAAGAATACAACTTCGAAAGGATTATTTATAAATAATAATCTTTCAATACTACAAGCTAAGCAGGCAATGCATCACGTCATAGGTTTGATCAACAAAATTAAGCATTTTTAAGGATTTAGCTTAAAACTGTTAGCTGCATTTTCAATATGTTATTGAATTTTACTTTAAAAGCCTTTGGAGATAGCAGTTGATTGGGCAATCAATTTCAACAGTTGAAGAGCAATTGAGTTCAGGTGACCCAAACATCACTAGAAAAGTGAGGGACTGTGTAACAGGGCAGTCGTCATTGGAGTGGGCAGAGTGGCAAGACTTTGGCTCAGGGGGCTTTGGCGAGAAGGGGCCCAGGTGGTGGTGCTGGAGTTTAAGTAAGAAAGGGCCACCCTATTCGAAGATCAAAAAAGGATTCAGCAAGTAGGCACAGGTAAGAGCAGATTTTTTTTTTTCTTTCTAGTATAAACAATGGGAATGACAGCCAAGGCATGGGAATGTTCCTCTAGCAGAATGTGGGTCATCAGGGAAGGCAGCAGGAGCCCTAACGTCTTCAACTGCAAGAACTGCATCCAGCTGCAGCTCCTGACAAACAGAGTTAAATGAATTGCAGCTGGAGTTGGATTAACTCTGGATCATTTGGGTGGTAGAGGGGATGGAAGACAGGAGTTACAAGGATGCTATCACACCTCGGAGGCAGGAAGAGGGTAGATAAGTTGCAGGAAAGGGAAAGAGAACAGGTAGGCAGTGAAAAGCACCCCTGTGGCTGTTCCCCTCAGTAACAAGTATTCCATTTTGAATACTGTTGGGGGGGGGGGAAACGACTTACCAGGGACAAGGCACAGCGATCAGGTCCCTGGCATGGAGTCTGGTCCTGTAGCTAAGAAGGGAAGGGAGGAGAAGAACCAAGCTGTAGTGATAGGGAATTCCATAGTTGGGGGACATACAAGAAGTTCCTTGGAAGTGGTCAAATGACCTGGATGATATGTTGTTTCCTTGGTGCCAGGGTCTGAGATATCTCAGATAGAGTTCACAATGTTCTCAGGATGAGCTGCCAGATGTCATGGTCCATATAGGAACCAATGATGTGGGTAAGAAGGGCAAGGATGCCCTGCAGGGAGAGTTCAGGGAGTAGGCACTTGGTTGAAGGATAGGACCTCCAGGATTGTGATCTTAGGATTGCTACATGTGAAAACGTGCTAGTGAGGTTAGAAATAGAAGGATAATGCAGCCTAACAAGTGGCTAAAGACCTGGTGCAGGAAGGAGGGTTTCAGGTTTCTGCATCATTGGGCTCTCTTCCAGGGAAGGTGGGACCTGTTCTGATGGGACCATTTGCATATGAACTGGAGGGGGACCAATATCCTTGCAGGATATCCTCCGGTGGTTTTAACCTAGATTTGCAGGTTGATGAAAACCAGAATGCCAGAGGAGATTGAGTGGAGGAGGGAAAAGATGATGTGAAAATCACATGCACTGTTAGAAGTCAACAGTTTGTACATGGTGGAAATGTTCTCGGGTGCACCAATTTCAATTCAAGGCAGATGAGCTTAGAGCATGGATTGGCACATGGAATAATGACATTGTGGCCATTAGTGAATCTTGGTTGCAGGAGGGGCAGGACTGGCAGCTCAATGTTCTGGGCTTCAGACATGATAGAATGGGGGGGGGGGGGTGGTGGCAGGGGAGATAAAAAGCGAAGTCATTACTCATCAGGGAAAATATCACAGCTGTGCTCAGATAGGACAGACCAGAGGTTTTGTCTTCTTGGGCTATATGGGTCAAGCTGAGGAACAGGAAACTTATGACCACACTCATGGGGTTGTATTATAGACCACCCAACTGGAGGAGTAAATCTGTAGAGAGATGGCAGACAGCTGCAGGAAATGCAAGGTTATGATAGTAGGAAATGTTAAACTTTCCACTTATTTACTGGAACTCACATACTATAAAAGGGCTGGATGGCTCAGAGTTTGTCAAATGTGTTCAGGAAAGTTCTGTATATCAATAAATAGAGGTACCAACTACAGAGAGTGCAATACTGGATCTCCTATAAGGGAATCATTATGACAGGTGATAAATTTATGTATTGGGGACATCTTGAGTCCAGTGATCATAATTCCATTAGTTTCAAGTTAAATTTTGAGGAAATGAGAAAGGATCTAGAATGTGTGGATAGATTGTTTTCAGGCAAGGATGGGCAAGATAAGTAGAAGATTTTCAAAATGTGAAATTTTGAGTATAGCATTTGTATTTTCCTGTCAAGATTAGCAGGCATAGGGAAGCTTGGTTTTTGAGGGATACTGGGGATCTGATTCAGAAGAGAGAGGAGTATAGCAGATATAGGCAACATGGAGCAAATGAGATTCTTGAGGAGTATAACAAATGTAATTAAAACTGCAAGAATATCAGGATGGCTAAAAGACACAAGGTTACTTTGGCAGACAATGTGAAGGAAAATCATGGGTTTCTACAGGTATATTAAAAGCAAAAAAGGTAATGGATAAAATTAGTCCCTTTGAAGATCTTTGTGTGGAGCCAAAAAAGATGGGGTAGATATTTAATATTAGACTTACCAATTCCAGCCTTGCTTGCTGGAGGGGGAATATTTGTCCATCAAAGCAGTGAGCTTCAAGAGAGCTAGTTTCTGTAATAGGTTGAGCTGGGCAGCAGATTGGTTGTCAACCTGTAGATGGAGATTCTGACATTTCGGGTTCTGCTCAGGCCAACATGGTCTTTCTCGCCTGCAATGTAAACACCATCAGCCTGGTTAATAAATTTCCAACACTAGCAGTGGCATTCATATGATTCCACCATTTAAAGACAGAAAAATCAGTCAAAAATAAATATAGTGGATAACTTCTGCTTTTGGTGTGTAACGCACTAGAAAGGCTGCATCAGATTTCCAGCAAAATACAGCATCATAGTGAAAAACTATCAATGCAATCTGATTTCATAATCAAACACTTTTTTGGTAATAACCCAAGTTGCATAATTTGGGGTCATCACCAAAAAAAGCATTTTATTATGTTGTTATCTTGCCATCCAGGAGCAACACAATTTGAAAACAATTTCACGTAATTGACCTACCTACTGGTCTCAATTGGCATTTTTACACTGAAACTTCAGAATTATTTAAAAAAATATTACTATACTTGCCTCTGGTGCGTCCCAGTGTAGTCGTTTACACAGGGGTACTTTTACACAGCCTTCCTGTGTTGCGAAGTTTGTCAGAGGGGGAACGTCATATTCATCAGGCCTGTTTCTTACAGAGTGGCTGTGGTCATTTTACACTGCAGGCGCTCTGCGAAAATGTGGATTTCCCCCCCCCACCCAAATGGAAAAATTACGGGATTGAATTTAGATAATAAATTTTGACTCAACATTTTTACATTGTAACCAGAGCAGAAAATTTCTTTTTCCGTGTAAGAGTGCCGAATGATTAGCAAACATTTTTTAAAAATCCACAACTTGCAAATCAATGCATATATACATTCCACAAGTGGAATTGAAAGCATAGAACTTGAGTAATATACTAACATTCCCACCTATTCAGCAAGATTCAGGTTTGTTGCAAAAATATTAGGAATATTAGGAATTTTTCACCTCAAGAATTGAATTATTTAATATCAAAGCAACTCATCATTAAATTAGGTGAGTCATGGTTTAAATCATAATGAGATTACAATTTATAATCACTTTACTGAATAAGCAAGCATTACTCAAAAAACTTTTTTTAAGATCACCAAAAATCTTAAGTTTTTCTTTATAGCAGCATTCTAAAAAAGATTAATTGCTCCAATTTCCAATTTGTAAGTTCAATATTCCACATTTGGATTTTATGTTCAAAAATATGCAAAACTTGTTAAAGGAAGCAAGATTTCTGAAATCCTGATGAGCAATCCCATGCAAGATATTCTCATTTTGACAATTCACCTGTCAATTTAAACTGTCTTCAACACTTGCAAATTTTGTGGTTTTTGATTTGAAACCTTCCCATCACCTCAATATCCTCCAGCCCTGTAACTTTCATTAGCACTTTAATTATCCCCAGATTTCACAACTAGAAGCCATTCCTTTAGCTGCCTCAGTTCAAAGATCTGGAATTCCCTCCAAATATTCCTTTAAATCAGTCTCTCTCCACCAAGGTTTTTGTCATCTGCCAAATACATCCTTGCAGATTGAGAAATCACACTTTCCATGAATGCATATGGTTCTGGTACATTTTGCCATGTAAACAGTTGTTATTGAGATCCAGGTTGTTCTAAGCACTCATCTTTAAAGTTGACCAATTCAAGTAGATATTTCAACCTCCAAAATGTCACTCATCTCTACTTACAAAACTGTCATTATCCAACTTATCTAAAACCTTCCTCAGTGCTCCAATGCTCAATCTTGAATTATTTTAGTAATTATTAGATCCTCGTTCTTGCTCATAAGCTTCCCAATCTTATGCACTTTGCTTCCACATCATCCACCAGCCATGTTCCTCCACTTTTATCACCTGCTCTTCCAACATCAGACTACTCTGCTACATCAATGACTGCAGAATCTTTACTTTGCCACTCTCTTCCCAATATCTAGCCATTTTATGTTCATGCCCATCTTCAAAAATTTCCCTATTAAGATTATTTGACTGTGCCATTAACAGCCAAATCTAAATCAACTATCCCCACCCCTGAAACCTTTAGGCCATCATCAAGTTTTAGAAACTTCTTTGTAACTGCAATACGTTGTCAACAGTAAGAATCCATTCTTTGAATGTATAAACAAACCACTTATCCTTTAGCAAATAAATCTCAAATAGGATTAGTAAAATTCATCAGTTTAAAATGAAAAGCAAGCACAAAGCCAACAACTGTGTTGTAAAATGAAGCATTTCATTTTCACCCCACCCAAATCTGACATGAGATCAACAGTTTGGAGTGAATTGGTTTTTAAAATGAGTTGATTGTCTTTTTGACAGATCAATCACAAGTGAAATGGTGGGGGTGGGGGGGTGGGTGGGTGGGTGGAGGGGGGGAAGAATCAGAAAGCTGATGACAAATTTCTTCACACATCTCCTTGACTCATCAACCTTGAGTGGTAGATCTCACAATCAATCTGTCATTAGTTATCAATAGGCACATTGTTCCTTTATACAATGTCAGCACTATATAGTTTAAAATGTGTCCTTTAGAAAGTAATTTTTAGAACCGAGAGAGTTTAATGCCATATACACAAGTATAATGTCATTATGACATTTCCTGATTGATGTTTATAAAATCATGAGAGGGAATGATAGGATAAACAGTCAGAATCTTTCCTTCCAACACCCCCCCCCCCAAAAAAAACTAAAAATGTCATACTGGAGGATACATGTTTAAGGTGGGGGGGGGGGGTATCATTAAGTTTAAATATGTAAGTCAGGTTTTTTAAGATATAAACAGAACAGTAGGTGCCTAGAACAGTCTACCAGGAGGACTGGTGTACGCAAATATAATGTTTAAGAGGCTTCTAGGTTGATTCAAGAATATGAAGAGGATAGAGGGAAATGCATCATATGCAAGCAAAAGGGCATTAGTTTAATTTATGCATCATGTTCAGTGTAGACACATTAGGCCAAAGGGCCTGGTCCTGTGCTGTACTGTTCCACGCGTCAAAATATTACGTCTGGATGTAATCTCAAGAATCTAAATGATGCATACAAAACCACAAATGACTGTTAGAGTCCTGATTCATTACAGGTAGGTAGGGAGCACCAATTTTACTTTAGTTATGCATGCGAATAGTGCAAATTAGCTGTCAAAAGTGTTATACATCGGTAATTAAAGCAGAAGGAGTGTACAGTCTACGTTTTTCAAAATGATTCCACTAGTTTAACAGCTTTTTTGTGATTGTATAAATAAAGCAAAAGACTTCTGGACCATGTAATTTCCTCCTCAGAAAGATTATCTACAGTTAATAATCAAAGTTAATACCTGTTTGTGTGTTTTAAAGATGAACCAACTCCAGAGTCTCTCTCAAAATGGACATATGATGAATCTAATGCACCAGACTTTCCAGCCACAAGAGCTGGTGTTTCCTCATTAACCCTTTCAAGGTGTTTCTCTATTTCCAAATGGATATCCTTTGGTGAAGATGGATAAGGAGATGTCGAGTCATTTGCAGAATCCGATTCACCTTCATCAGAAAACTTTTCTGTCCACTTGCTCACCAGTCTCTGGAGGCCATTCACATGCTCCATGACATCATCCATTTCCGCAAAGACATCATCGTCGCCTGTGTCTGCCACTTCTCCATTGTTCAGATGAATGTGGACCCCTGGGACGTTGTCATAAATGCTCATCCGATTATCCAACACATTTTGGGGGCTCTGCCCACCATCCAACTCCTGTGAACTGCTCACCCTGCTGTCCCTCCCAAATCTGCTCTTACGGTAACCATGGAAACTGCCAGTCCTCCAGTTTACTGAAGTGTTGTCTGTCTGTGCCATGCCGTGCTGAAGTGCTTTAGGAAATGTTCCAGGTTTGTGACCCTGTGGAACATGAAAAATTAGGTGGCCCTTTTGACCTTTCTCATACACGTTATCATCCTGTTGGGTCCTGTGAGGTGGCACAATGGAATTAAAATTTTCCACATATAGTTCACCTTCTTTTCTGAAGGTTTGGCTCCGTGTTCGAAGGACAGGGCTTGGAGTACTCACAGTACTACTGTTTTCTGATTGACTGCTGCTACTGCCGGTTTGGGATGAGCAAGATAGGTTCCGACCGAGAAACCGCTCATCAAGTTCTGCAACGTCAACACAATTTCTCAGTTTTTCTTCATCAAAACCCTCCTGAAGTACAGGTGCACTGATAAATGGCCTGAGCTTGGGATGACTGCTCTTTCTCTGGCCTGAACTTCGGAGCCGAAGCCTCTCCATTTTCTTGAAGAAACTCTTTCCTTTCATCTTTGAGCACTTTCCATCAGTCCCCAAACCAGGCAACTCAGTGGGAGATGGTGGGCCACTGAAGGAAGAGTATGCTAAAGGCAATTTCATAGAGGGACACGTTGAGCAATTTCGACTTGTCTCAAATTCTGCCACATGAATTTCAGAGTGTTTTGCCAAGCTGATGTTATCACTACCACCGCTACTGCTGCTGCTGTGAAGTGATGACACCTCGTGCTTTTCTCCCAGCTCAGGAAACATATCATCATTGTCAATACTCTTCAAGCAAGGGCTACCAGGCACGAAGGCACTTCCCGAATGGAACAGTTCAAAAGTCTCGACACGAGACCAGAGCTTGCTGTCCCTTTGAAATGTCCATTTGTTGCTAATAGCACAAGGCTCGTCATCTTCTGATTCATCGCTCTGAAGGCAAGGAAACAGAAGAGTTAACTGACCGAGTAGAGTCTGAACCAAATGCCAGGAGGCACAAACTTCTGGCATATTAGCACGTTCCAACTTCAGAACCACCAGGGAGCAAAGCAAAATGGGCTCAGATGCAAATTCAAAGCAAGCTCGAAAGAAAATTCTCACAAACCGCCATTATACAGAACATAATTGTTTGTGGAAATTTAATGATTTTATTTTAAATAAAAAGGACACTGAGATAAAGGGAAGGATGGAGAGGCAAGGTGGCAAATGCATCAGCTGAGCACGTAGCTGGAGCACTATTCCTGTGCATGCCACTTGAAATTGCATTCCAATACTCCCACTTGAATCTCTGCATTATCATCCCAAGATTTACAAACAGCATAATTTTAGATCATGTCATTGCAAAATAAGATTAATTGTATTAGTTGACGTACTTGTCCATCTCTTGAAATACATTCCCTGCCTTCCACACCCTGTTCCCTGGTGAGGAAGGCAGCCCAGCAACTTGGATCAATTATAAATAAAACTTGTACTTCTAAAAAAAAAATGCATGCTTGATTATTTCCCTCTGAATTTTCCTCTATTTAGAATCTCAGCCAAATTGATGGAATGATTCAGTCCCTGATCAGTGAGGCTATTGTTGAACCCCTCAGTGTTCCAACTTTTGATATAATATGTATTTATTAATACAATAATTGGTGGTCATATACCAAAATTCCTTGGATTTTGGGCAGGTCCCGGCAGACTGGAAGACAGCAAATGTCACGCCACTTTTTAAGAAGGGATGTAGGCAGAAGACTGGAAATTATCGGCCATTTAGCTTGACGTCTGTAGTTGGAAAAATGCTTGAAGCCGTCATTAAAGATGAAATAGTGAAACTTTTGGAACATAAGGGTTCAATCAGGCAGACGCAGCATGGTTTTAGAAAGGGAAGATCTTGTTTGACAAACTTGTTAGGATTCTTTGAGGATATAATGGGTGCAGTGGATAGAGGGGAACAGGTTGATGTTGTATATTTGGATTTCCAGAAAGCGTTTGATAAGGTGCCGCAGAAGAGACTTATCAGTAAGTTGCAGGAAAGTGGAGTCCGGGGAAATATATTGGCCTGGATTGAAAACTGGTTGTCTGACAGGAGGCAGAGAGTCGGGATAAGTGGGAGTTTTTCAGGTTGGCAAAGAGTGGTAAGTGGGGTGTCACAGGGGTCAGTGTTAGGCCCACAACTGTTCATCATTTACATTGATGACTTGGAGGAGGGGACAAAATGTGGTGTAGCCAAGTTTGCGGATGACACCAAATTGAGTGGAAGAGCAAATTGTAATGAGAATGTGGAGAGTCTGCAGAGGGATATAGTTAAGCTGGATGAGTGGGCAAAGGTCTGGCAGATGGAGTACAATGTTAGTAAGTGTGAGGTTATCCACTTTGGCAAGAAAAATAAAAGAGCTGAATATTATTTAAAGGATGAAAAACTACAGCATGCTGTAGTGCAGAGGGACTTGGGAGTGCTTGTGCATGAATCACAAAAAGTTAGGTTGCAGGTGCAGCAGGTTATTAAGAAGCCAAATGGAATGTTGGCCTTCATTGCTAGAGGAATTGAATTCAGGAGTAGGGAGGTAATGTTGCAACTGTATAAGGTACTGGTGAGACCACACCTGGAGTACTGTGTCCAGTTCTGGTCTCCATATTTGAGGAAGGATATACTGGCTTTGGAGACGGTCCAGAGGAGGTTTACTAGGTTGATCCCTGGGATGAAGGGGTTGACTTATGATGAAAGATTAAATCGTCTAGGATTGTATTCGCTCAAGTTCAGAAGAATGAGAGGAGATCTTGTAGAAACATATAGGATTATGAAGGGTATGGATAGGATAGATGTAGGAAGGTTTTTTGAGCTGGCTGGGGAAACTAAAACGAGAAGACACAGACTCAAGATTCGGGGGAGTAGATTTAGGACAAGATGAGGAAAAATAGTTTTTCCCAGAGAGTAGTGAATGTTTGGAATTCTCTAACCAGGGAAGTGGTTGAGGCTGCCTCATAAAACATATCTAAAATTTGGTTAGATAAATTTTTACATGATAGAGGAATTAAGGAATATGGGGAGAAAGCAGGTAGGTAGAGTTAGGTCATAAATTAGATCAGCCACGATCGTATTGAATGACGGAGCAGGCTCGATGGGCCATTTTTGGCCTACTCCTGTTCCTACTTCCTATGTTCCTAAAATGCATTGTTTTAAATTCCAATGAAAGGTGTCTGAAGCTTGAACTTACTTTTCTCCCATCTTTTCCAATTTCCACTCTCATCATTGCACACTTGTTCAGCGTTTTCAACCGTCTGAAAAAAGAAAATGCTTAAGTGATCCAATAGGCAGTAGAACATACCATGGCAAGAGTTTTGGACAAAAATTATCCACACTCATATTGATCTATTTTATTAACCCACGTACAAGCACTGTGTACCTTGATCTCCCAAGATTAAACAGCGACCAAATTATAGCTTGTCAGGTGACATGCACATGGACAACAAATCACTTCACTTTAAGTTGGGAAACATTCCCTTATACCAAATATTTCCACAACTTTTGTCTTCAGACTTGAAATGCTCATAGGCATATCTAGGGTATGGCAGCCAGGGCACGTGCCCTGGGTGCCACTGTCCTCGCCTCGCCCACCTAATAGCCAACTCCTGAGCCCAACATTGATCCTCGCCTTTCACTTAGTGCTCGTCGCCTTCCGACCTGAATGGTGATCCTGCCCCACTGCAGCGCTGCCTAAACCTGACATCTAACTCCCAGGCCCAACACCCAACTGCCTCACTGTTTCTAGCCTTGGCTGTCCCATCAACCCCCATCCCCATCTAACTCCTGACTGCCTTGGCCTTGCTGATCCTTCCTCTTCCCCCTCCCTCCTGTGCCGGAGTCATATAATTTATTCCCTTCAACAGGGAAGGATCCCCCTGCCTCCATGCCAAGAAACTGATACCAAGGGGACATTGAGCGATGGTGGACCCCCCCCCCCCCCCCATGAGTGCTCTGTGCATACAGTCCTTTTCTTATGCCAAGGCACACTGGGACATGGGGTCTTTAAAGGAAAAGGCGGCTAGTTCCTTGCCTCCCCTCATCCTTTCTCTCACTGATGCACGCTTGTGTGTGTGTACACATATACAAAGGACCACATGTCTCCCTGACTCATGGCAGGCACTGAGTGTCGATGGAAGTGGCTGTCATGGGACTCTTGGAGGGGGAAGGAAGGGAGAGTCTGAGATCACTGACCGGTGTTCACACACATGCAGCGCGTGGTGCATCCCTCTCTCCCCCCGAGACACGGGGTCACAGGAATGAGTTGCAGAGAGATGAGGCAGCAAGGACAGGTAGGGAAGGCAAAGTGGATGGCATAGCAGCGGCAAAGGATGGTTGAGGGATGAAGGGTTAAATCGAATAAGTTTTAATGGGGGGGGGAGAATGATGGGGGGGGGGGGAGAATGTTATTTTCCCTTGATACACCACTGAAAATGCTCAATAAATCAACATAAAAATTTAAATGATCACAAACCTTCACCCATATCAACCTTTTACACTTTTCAGACCCTCCAAGTGTTTCACGCTTTAATTATTTCTAAACTCACTGCTGAGCAAAAAAATCCTGGAAGCCAGATTTGTGCACATTAAGTAGGCCATTTAGCCATTCACACAGAAAATGTGATATTACATGAAATTTCCTTAAATTTAACATAAGGTAGACAAAGATTCACTATCAGCAAAAATTGCCCAGTGCCCCTTATAGCCAGAGAAAGGGAAGCAAAAGATTCTTCCCCACCACCCTCCCCCCAGGATCTCTGAACATCCATTCGCTTCATCTCCGGTGCTCCTGCAGCCCCACATTCTTCAGTCCAAACCACCAGTAACCCAAGCTCCTGATGCAAACCCTCTGACATGATCAGGAAGGATCCTGACACAATGCATGTGCTAGTCTAAAGTCTGTTCATTTGAAATTGACAATCAGAACTTTCTTCATGTGTTGATTGATGAATGAATGTCCATCAGATACCAGGAGAATTTCATCCTCATTTACAAGACTGATCGTCGGCATCTTCTCCATCCACCTGAGCTGACAGATGGAGCCTCAGTTTAGATCTTGGTCAAGATAGCAGCTGCATTCCTTTAGTGCGGTCGAACATGTTACATCAAGTATCCAGAAGCTGGAATTAAACTAAGTACCGAGAATTCTACAGCCAAAGGTTCTTAAAGAAAATCCATGGAGCATGGGCTGCTTCAAGTTTGAGCAATCTGCGACTCCATAACCAAGGCATTGACAGAAAGCTAGACAAAACTCTGCAAATACCTCAACACTCCAGTTTATTTAAATAAAATTTCAGCTCAGACAAAATCTGCAGCTAAGGTTTATCAAGACATTTCCCTACCCCCCACCCCTAACAGAACAGTGAATCAGCAGAAAATGGTAATGACAACAACTTGACCAAATAACAAAGATGGCCCGAGGCTTAGGACACAAACCTTGTCAATTAATCATAAAAGGGATGTGAGTGTAGATGATTAAAAGCAAAGTTAACAAGGTGGCTTCAAGGATTTTACTAAAGAGGTGGCGATGAAGGATTTTGGGAGGACATTTCATATTTAAAAAATAAATAGCTAGCAATTTTGTGGATATTCAAAATCCATATAACCATATAACCGTTTACAGCACGGAAACAGGCCATGTCGGCCCTTCAAGTCCGTACCGGTTCACTTGAACAACTCCACTAGCTCCTCCGCAAAATCCAGAGATATGAACTTTGGTAGTTTATGGTGCTAAAAGGGGACAAAGATGAAAAAGGGTTTGTGAATATGGATGAGATTTTAAATTTAGATTTAGACATACTGCACCGTAACAGACCAATTTGGCCCACAAGTCCATGCCACCCAACCTACACCCCAGGTACGTTTTGAATGGTGGGAGGAAACCAGAGCACTCAGGAAAAGCTCACACAGACACAGGGAGAATGGACAAACTCCTTACAGAGAGCACAGGATTTGAACCCCAGTCCTGATCGCTGGCGGTGTAAAGGCGTTGCGCTAATCATTATGCCAACAGTATATAGAAAATGCTAACGCTCCATAGATGTTGCCTGGGACCCAAAGACATCTAATGTTTTCCGTTTCTATTTCTGACTTCCAGCAGCTGTAATGCGAGGCATTGTTTCTCTAATTTTGGGTAGCCTCTGGTTGGGAGTGCATGAAGCCATGGCTAGAGATGTTGATGTGGGAATGGTGTAGAGTGAAAATGGTTGGCAACTGGGAGGTTGTTACTGCGGTAGCAGACACACTGAAGGTGCACCACGAAAATTATCTCCCAAGTACTATTACATCAATCATATGATTGCATTCCATGAAAAACTATGGAACAGATCACTGAAAATAGTTGCAGATACAATGGGCTACAAAAATCTATGCTACAAAATCCAATCCATGAGATTACTTTCAGCAATACAAATATAACTTTATTCACAGCCAGAAGATTTCTTCTCACTTGGTAAAAGTAACTGAAGTTACATCTTCAAATGTACCATATCCGAGAGCATGAAGACTGCAGACACTGGAATCCTGCAGGTCCGAGAGGCAGTGGGCTTAAAGGATCAAGTCTAGAGAGTTCCAACCTAAAACCTCATCAATTCTTTTTCTCTCGCTGATGCTGCTCAGTTTCAACAGATTGTTTTTGGTTGAGATTTAATGTCTGGTACCATTTTGTACCAGATTCTCTCTGAAAGGATCATCATGCAATTCTTAGTATTTATTTTTATCAATTCACCCCCCCCCCCCCCACATCACCACCCGCATTCCTAAATCTATTATGCCCATCCATTTCATTCAAACCCGCCGCTTGGGATATTGTGTTGGAAGAAATGAAAATATCCATTTAAACAATGCCGTTGCTTTACATTTAGGTTTAAAGGTCTTACCTGCAGAGAGACTCTGTGGCATCCTTGTCTAAAAATTCATGATCATTTTTCACCACTTCAATATCGACAGGAAATTGAGATGCTGTAAAGAATGAAATAACCATATAACCACTTACAGCACAGAACAGGCCAGTTCAGCCCTACTAGTCCATGCCGTAACAAATCCCCACCCTCCTAGTCCCACTGACCAGCACCCGGTCCATACCCCTCCAGTCCTCTCCTATCCATGTAACTATCTAGTCTTTCCTTAAATGTAACCAATGATCCCGCCTCGACCACGTCTGTCGGAAGCTCATACCACATCTCCACCACCCTTTGTGTAAAGAAATTTCCCCTCATGTTCCCCTTATAATTTTCCCCCTTCAATCTTAAACCATGCCCTCTAGTTTGAATCTCCCCCACTCTTAATTGAAAAAGCCTATCCACGTTTACTCTGTCTGTCCCTTTTAAAATCTTAAAACACCTCAATCAAGTCCCCCCTCAATCTTCTACGCTCCAGAGAAAAAAATCCAGTCTGCACAACCTTTCCCTGTAACTCAAACCCTGACACCCTGTCAACATTCTCGTGAACCTTCTCTGCCCTCTCTCTATTTTGTTGATATAAATGAGAGTGCATGATTACACTGTGCACAAATTCTAGTATTGAACATTGATGAACCGCATAATTAAAATCATAGAATGAGGTTCTTGATGGTCGTCTCGTACAGAAGTCAAATGCGGAGATGTGATCATTAAGAAACAGCTGCATATATTGATTCCCCTGTGTGCTTCTGTTCACTAAGAGGGAAAACCCCACTCAGTGGTGATGTTGCTGGAGCCTGCTGCTGGTGTGGACCCAGGAGACCAGAGAGCGGAGACACAGCGTTGTTCCAAAGGGTTCCACCGCCTGGTCCTAACATCAGTGGCTCCATACAAGCATTGAAAGGCCTGTTAAAGAAACTGATGAGGTTTTAAAACTAAAGTCCTGCAACCACGGGTTTGTATCCAAGGAAGTGGGACTTGTGATGGGCATCAGTGCCAGAAATGGGGCAAACTCCCCCCCTCCCCAGAAGGAAAAACATAGGAGATAGCCCCTGAAGGAGAGTGATTACTGTAGTGGACCAGTGAGGGGTTCAGCAGTGGGCAACTTGCAGTCAGGGTACCCGTGCCTGCTGCGGGTCGTGGGAACCAGTTATTAGGGTCAAGATTCGAGGGGGCTGGTGTTCCAGAAGGGCTCGGGTGCTGAAGGCTTCCTGATCATGTCAGGAGGTTTGGATTTAGAGTTCAGGTTGCCAATGGATGCAAAGGTGCAGGAGGCAAATATATGGACCCTTAGTGACTCTCTTTTACTTCTCTCTCTCTTACTGCAAGGGGCACCGGGTGACACTAATGGCCACGCTTTGTCTGTCTCAAGGCAGGCAAATGGAAATTTTGTGCAGTAGATTACATGACAATAAAGGAATCTTGAATCCAAATCTGATTTTTCAAATCAGATTTGGGAGCTTAGGGTTAACATCTGGAAGTTGAGCTACTCCTGATACTGCAGTCAATCTACTGGTTATATTATTCTGCCTCAGTTCAGCGAATTGAAACCTAGTAGGAAGAGAAATGGACATAGCCACAAATGTGGAAGGCCTCAGAACTGACTGAGGGACTCTCACTGGACAAGTCGTTTAACAGAGCATGGCTTACTTTCAAATAACTGGGAATACTGTGGAAATCCTGCAGCTCTGAGCCAGTCCCAGGCGTCTTTTGCTTCAATCTCTGAGAGGAAAACGAGAGAATATATTAGCACTTCACGCACATGGCCCAACGGATACAAACGGACCTCATCTAACACAACCCTCAGTCCCAGCTCCGATTTGTGATGAGGTCATCGGGGCAAGCGGTTTACTGAAAATGTTGATCAATGCACACTTCTGAGCAAGGCGTGCTGAACTGGTGAAGGGGAAGTCGCAGGATTTATTTGAAAATTCAAAACACATTGCTTCATTTGTGCAAAAATTAAAATTGGGACATAGATTGATAACTTGGAGGAAGGAACAGAGCACAAGGCTTCCAAGTCTGCCAACAATAAGTGGAAGGGCATGTTATGACAAAGACATTTTACTTGCTCCTGTTGCAGAATCCCATTGAGGAATTGGGCAAAAACCTGGTCAAACTTCTGCAAAAGGAATCAGAAGCTATCTAAAATGGAAAGAGGCTGTGAATCATTGAAGTTTAAAGGGATCAAGGCTTACATTTATTTTTTTAAAAAGTAAACTTATTTCAATTTAGACATGCTGCATGGTCAACAGTCCCTCCAGCCCACGAGCCTGTGTCGCCCAATTGACCTGCAACCCCAATACATTTTGAAGCACCCTTGGAGCACTTTCCGCCCCCCCCCCCCCCCCCACCCCCCGGAATGTAAACTTTTATTCTCCACTAAATTCCATTACACTACAAAGAACAGTAAAATAATGGGACACCAAAACGCAGCAATAAATGGAAAGACAGCTAGAATAAATAAAATGTACTATTTTAATCAATTTTACCATGAAGCTTCAGCTACCTCTTCCTGTCCTCTTCAGAACACTCTGAACACTTCATTTGATAACTGACCACAGTTACATGCAGACAATTCCAACAGCAGTGATAATTAAGCACATTATCGAAATTTCAAAGAGATTCGGCCTGCATAAATATTATAGTGCACAATGAGCCTTTGAAACATTAGTGTCACAAAGAGTGAGAAGATCTAGTTAGTTAAGGTGGCAAGTGGTACATTGGCCTTCATTGCAAAAAGCCAATCCTCAAGCACTCTCACCAGGCCATTCCCTTTTCACTCTGCTCTTTGGCTTGGCTTCGCGGACGAAGATTTATGGAGGGGGTAAATGTCCAAGTCAGCTGCAGGCTCGTTTGTGGCTGACAAGTCCGATGCGGGACAGGCAGACACGGTTGCAGCGGTTGCAGGGGAAAATTGGTTGGTTGGGGTTGGGTTTTTCCTCCTTTGTCTTTTGTCAGTGAGGTGGGCTCTGCGGTCTTTTTCAAAGGAGGTTGCTGCCCGCCAAACTGTGAGGCGCCAAGATGCATGGTTTGAGGCTACCATCAGATAAAAGGTACAGGATCCTAAAGATGATCACTCAGCAGCACAAGGATAGCTTCCCTCAACCCTACCCTCTGCCATCAGATTCCTCAATGAACAACAGAAACTGCCTGACCTTGACATTTTTGTGCACTGATTTATTTTGTAAGGCAGCTTAAAGAAATGTTTGCTCTGTGCTGCTGTTCATTATGATGAATTCTGATTCTGAGATTGGAATTTAAGAATTGGGAGGTTTCTATTATGGGGTGCTGGCATGGTCACACCTGGAATATGGTGCAGTTAGCATCTCCTTACCCAAATGAAGGATCCAGTAGCGCGAGTGGCAGTTCAAAAGGGATTCAACAGGTTAATTCTTGGGATGAGTGGATTGTCCTACAAAGTGAGACTACACAGTTTACATGTGTATTCCTTGGTGTTTAGAAGAATGAGTGACCTCACTCATACTTGCAAGTTCCTACATGGGGCTTGATAGGGTAGATGTTGACATATTTCCACCTGCAGCAAGGTCATAAACAAGGGAACTTTTAAAAAAAATGACTCAGCCGTCACTTTGTCGTCGAGGTATGGAAAGTTTTCTTCTCTCAGAAGGTAATGAACCTCTGGAATTCTCTGCCTCCAAGGGTGGTGAAGGTCAGCTCATTTGAAATATTTAAGACAGAGATAGGTGAATGAAAGATTGAGGAATTAAGGTTCCTGGGAAACTGACATAGAAGAGGAGTTGAGGCCACCACAGCTCAGATACAACAAAAGACCAGTGTTGAGGCCAACTCCTGCCCATGTTTTGTGATTGTAACAGTGAACTTGGCACAAACTCAATTTATCTTGAAGGGAGTGGTGAGTATTTCACACCAACCGCAGGAGGTAACATGCCCCAGAGCCACACCAAGCCACATTTTCATGAAGCATCCTACAAAACCTGCAGTTAACTGGAATCCAACAGTCAGCTTGAAAGGGCTTCTATTTGATTTCAGTTCTCCACACATTTATCTTTCTCCTCCCACATACAGCCCACGCTCAATTACACCCAATACCACCTGCGTACGTTTTGAAGGGTGAGAGGAAACCAGAGAAAAGCCACGCAGACATGGGGAGAATGTACAAACTCCTTACAGATAGCACTGGATTAGAACCCCGGTCGCTGGTGCTGTAACAGTGCTCCATTAACCGTGGCTGTTTATAATGGCTGTTCATCCAAATTTACTGCAACTTTATAGAGAACTGATTCTGGAGCTGCCTTTTCCAATTAATTCTGTTGTCAACCAATATTTTTCATTTTCTCATTCATTTCCGTGTATGATTTGCCAGATGCCTACAGCAATTCATACGGTTCTGTTCCAAAATGTGCAAGGAGAGTTGTCCATCATGTTTAGTCAAGCATTCTGCCAGCTCAGATTTTGAAGTCTATTGAGAGTTTCCTTCCGGTTCCTCCTTGGATTTGACATGCTTGCGCAAATAGAGGTATTTGTGATGCTTCATAATTTATAGCTTTGAATGCAGATACTGCATTCATGGAGCCAAAAGCCTTCACAATGCATGCAAGACCTGCTACATCGTCACTGAGAGGATCATAACAGTGACCTGATGCTGAGCCCGTACTTTGGTTAGATTCTGATTGGCAAAATATTCATCCTTCAAGCCACAATCTATCAGTCAACTACTGAACCAGGCACCATTTACCTGGCTCCTAACCTTCTCAAGAATACATTTACAATTCCCTTCTATGAACTCTTGATCTCCTCTGTTCCCAGCCTAGTGTCTTGGTCCCCACACTGGGGACCTGATCTCAAATGGAGATCAGGCTTTATTGAATTTGTAGCGGTGTACCAATGAGAAACAACCAACAGTGTAATGTCATTTTCTAGCCAAAACGCTTACTCGATTATTCAAACATAGCAATCAATTTAGAAACCAAATGTGCATTACTCTGCCAAGTTATAATCAGTAAAATATTTCTGACCTCACCAGTTCAATCACAGACTTCCGTTTCCCATCAGAATACGTTGGCTCTCATGAATCAAAGTAAGTAGCGAGTGGATGGTGGGTTGATGGAATGGTCAGAGTTATTTCTTCATAGTCACAAAACTCTGTCATTTTTCTACTGAACATGGTGTGTAGTAGTTCAGCACTTTAAATAATCCCTCACTCCCTCTCATTATTGGTGACAGTGGTAGGGGGTAGGCTGCAGCAATGGGGGGGGGGGGGTGAGAGAGGAGAAAATCCACAATTTTGAATGATTCAGTGATCCTTTAAGAGGAAGTGGAGAAATACACAAAAGAAAAATTTGCAAGCCTGCAGAGAATGAGCCAAGGGATGGAAATACTGATCACTGATACACAATTGGTACAGGATGAACACTGTACAAGGTCCATTTAATTTTCTGTACTTTTGGGAATCAAACACATGAATAGAAACGTCTACTTGTGCTGTGCACATATTAACTGCAATTCACATGTCTGAAGGCAACATTGAAAAGATGCCATAGAGAAGCTGGAGGGACTCAGCAAGTCACAGGTAGAAATGGTCAGTCAATGTTTGGCGTCAGGAGCTTATGAGACTCCCAACCCAAAACAATGTCTGACCATTTCTCTCCACAGATGCTGTCTGACCAGTCGAGTTCCTCCAGCATCTTATTGTGCCTGAAGATTCTAACATCTGCATTTCCATGTTTCTTGATTGAAAAGACAACATTGTGAAGAGTAAATAATCACTATTTAAAATCATTCCCAACCTAATGAATTTACATCAATCACCCAGATTCTTTAAAATAATCAACTTGTAAACAACTTTTCATCTCCATTTGCAGAGTCTGAAAACTAAACAATTAAGGTATATATTTGTTGCAAATTAAAAAGGGTCAGGAAATTCAGTCCAATTTAGCCTAAAGGATGTTTTGGGCTTGACGCTTGTTGGACAATCTGCCTCCTCCCAAACATAATCAGGAAGCCTGGCAGTCTTTGAAAACTTGGCACTACTGACTCCGTCTCTACTTTGTACTGATCCAATCATTCTTATCTTGTATCTACTGGAGTCTTGCATTGCTTGATTGAGCATAACCATCTCCAGAACACAGTAGCTTACCCCACACACATGCACGAATGCACCAGCTGCAAAGGATCTGGATCTCAAACACATTACACTCCCTCTGCTGGGTACAGAGGTTTTTTGAATACAATAAATCTAGGGGGACATTCTTTTTGTTATTCCTGCTGCAACAATGTATGCAGGGGGTTCCAGAATTGAGCAAGGCACTCGATTCCAGACTCAGTACAGGTATATCCCGCTTTACAAATACTCACTTTATGAAAATTCGCTTTTGCAAAGAAACCTGTGTTCACTGTCTGAAATAAATTTGAATGGGGTTTTCACTTTTACGAAAATAACCTTCAGTGGTAGTGAATGGGTCTTCTCTTTACGCCATTTTGGCTTATGAAAGATTTCATAGGAACACTCTACTTTTGTAAAGCTGGCTGTACCTGTATGTTTTTGCTTATCCCAGGGCTGTGTTTCAATTATAACAAAGCTCCTATCCCTTTTGTCATGCCTTGCTATGCCTCTCAGCCTCACTTTTATCACCCCTAATGTCCTATCACACACTTACTTATTCTCACTGATACACCTCGACATGCTGGGTTTGGAGCATTAACTCTATAGTCTCAAAGAAAAATCTGACACTTAAAAATTTTACTATCCTCTTGATTTAAACCTTACAAAACCTGAGCAGTGCAATTCAACAACTATTTCTTGAAGTGAAAGCATCAATATTAATGCCAAAGAAACCCACCTGAGCAGTGCAATTCAACAACTATTTCTTGAAGTGAAAGCATCAATATTAATGCCAAAGAAACCCTTGATGACCAGTTTAATATATTTGAAGGAAATACAGAGAATTGATAATTTTAACTCGGTTTTCCGTTCAAACTCGAAACTATTTAAAAACCAAAGGAAGCTATAATAAAGTCAAAACACAATGCTGGAGAAACTCAGCAGGTCAAACTGTGTACTTTATAAAGCAAAGATAAAGATACAAAACCAACGATTGAGGCTTGAGCCCTTCATCAAGATGTAGGCAGGCGCCTGAACAAAAAGGTAAGGGTGGGGGTATGGGGGAGGAGCACAGGCCCATAGGCAGAGGTAATAAGTGGATCGGGAAAGGAGGGAGAGAAGCTTTAAAAAGCCATTTGGTCTCTTGTACCTACTCCAGCATTCCACAAATCATTACTGAACCCTCCGCCACAGTGACACTCCACTGAAGTAATCACATTTCTCTCAATTCCTCTTAATATCAAAAGTATCAGTCTTAATCTTGAATACACTCAGCAACCTCCAGAAGAGACTCCAGTACAGAATTTCAACAATTCACTCCCCTCTTTTTCTAAATATATGCTGCAACATCCCACTTGAAGAGCTTTCTATTACCCCTTTTACACAGCCATTAAAAGACAGGAATTAACCACCTTTCAAGAGCTTCACTTACCTGTGTGAATGGAACGAATGTGGAATGTCTTGGCTGAACAAGGGGGAGAAGCAAGAGTCAAAGGATAATAGTGGGAATAACCATTGATGGGAGTTCAGGATGGTGCATTAATTTCCTCGTTTCATCCCGTTCTATTATCCACTAAGGGAGGTAGCATCAGAGCCAATGCATTTCAGCTTGGCTTTTCTTGGTTCAGTTTGAATGACCCGAGCAGGCTTTAAACACGGGTTGTTCACATGCCAATTAAATGGGATCTCTATGCAAAAGGGGAGGATGATAACTGCAGTAAAGGTTCCATTATTGCCATGTAATACATTTAGAATGTAACATTCATGAAATTCTTTAACTTTTTGCCACTTTGTCCCACACTCCTGACAGCAACCTACAGCACCTGGTGTTCCAGGCAGTCTTCCCTCCAAGTACTGACCAGCCCTGAGCCGGCTTAGCTTCCAAGATCAGACAATCTCATAACATGTTAATTCATAAAGCAATACATCTCTTTTACATGCCTAATCACCTACCTTCTGCCATGCCTGAAGATCGCATACCCTAGAAAGTTGAGCTGCCAGCCTTTCTTTCACCTTGTTATACACTTGCCAACACTTTCAGTTTATCTGCTTAACAAGTCGATCTCCTTGCATTAAACTATGTGCAAAGTAGGGCTTGCATTCTTCTTAGAGTGAAAGAAGGAAGTCTGCAGATGCTGTGATTGAAGTTAATACACAAAAGTGCTGGAGAAACTCAGCAGGTCCCACAGTGTCCATAGGAGGCAAAGATATATAACCAACATTTCGGGCCTGAGCCCTTCATCAAGATACAAGCACAAGCAAGCTCACATTGGTCTATTCTGCTTCCATCTATATTTTACTATCCCAACAATTTAGCATTCCACATGAAATTATATCAAGCCCTCCCCAACTGCAAACTTCCTCGCAAGGATATTGGACCCATTCCAGATTAGATGCAACCCATCCAGCTTGCACAGATCCCATCAATTCCAGAAACTGTTCTAGTGACATACAAATCTAAAATACTTCTTTATCTTTGGCTTGGCTTCACGGATGAAGATTTATGGAGGGGGTAAATGTCCACATCAGCTGCAGGCTCGTTTGTGGCTGACAAGTCCGATGCGGGACAGGCAGACACGGTTGCAGCGGTTGCAGGGGAAAATTGGTTGGTTGGGGTTGGGTGTTGGGTTTTTCCTCCTTTGTCTTTTGTCAGTGAGGTGGGCTCTGCGGTCTTCTTCAAAGGAGGTTGGTGCCCGCCGAACTGTGAGGCGCCAAGATGTATGGTTTGAGGCGATATCAGCCCACTCGATGCTGTCGGCCTCTGCCATCTCGAGTACTTCGACGTTAGGGATGAAAGCGCTCCAATGGATGTTGAGGATGGAGCGGAGACAACGCTGGTGGAAGCGTTCTAGGAGCCGTAGGTGATGCCGGTAGAGGACCCATGATTCGGAGCCGAACAGGAGTGTGGATATGACAACGGCTCTGTATACGCTCATCTTTGTGAGGTTTTTCAGTTGGTTGTTTTTCCAGACTCTTTTGTTTAGTCTTCCAAAGGCGCTATTTGCCTTGGCGAGTCTGTTGTCTATCTCGTTGTCGATCCTTGCATCGGATGAAATGGTGCAGCCGAGATAGGTAAACTGGGTGACCATTTTGAGTTTTGTGTGCCCGATGGAGATGTGGGGGGGCTAGTAGTCATGGTGGGGAGCTGGCTGATGGAGGACCTCTGTTTTCTTTATAGACATCTTTTTATCTGATAAATTTTCCCAATTCCTTTATTCACTAGTATTTGCCAATACAGGGAAGGATCTCTACAGTTCCCAAATTTAGTTTGCTGGATCTTATCCCCCTTTTTAGCCTCCATAATTGGAACCATTGCGAACCACAACCTCTGGCTATTCACATTCCTTTTTTAGAATGTCAATGCATAGAATTTTAGAACATCCCATACCTCTAAACAAGGGAACTAATACACCATCCTGAACTCAATCAATGGCTATTCCCATCATCATCCTTTGACTTTTGCTTCTCCCCCTTGTTCACCCAAGATATCCAGTGTCAAAGTCTCTGCTCTAGTTGAACTCTCCAGAGGTACGTTTACCTTGAGCCAGTACTATTCTGGCTCTCTTCATTTGCCAGGTAATAATGATAATGAGTTTATTACCATAAACATTGTACAATGTACATAGGTGCCAAAACCTTTACTTGATGTGGCTGAACAGGTACTTGGTCAAACAAAAATGTAAAAACCCAACTACAAAAAACCTACAGTTGAATACCTAATTGAATTAGAATGTCTATTTAGTTCTTTATTATTTGATCTGATCATTGAACCATTAAGCAACTGCATTTTATGAACGTAAAGACATCTTAGGGATATGGAGGAAAGGGATTGAACAGAAGGTCTCCCTTTATGCAGATGACCTCCTACATTTCACTTTGGATCCAGTTGCCTCCCATATGATGTCATTGCTTTCACAATTCATTTTTCAGGATATTAATTGAATTTGCATAAAAGTGAACTTCTTCCATTGAATTCTCCTACATCAATATATGATGGGTTTCTTTTTAAGATTGTTAAAAATCAATTTACCTATCTTGGCTTTATTACATGACGAAGATCATAAAACAACTTTTTAAAAGGAAAATTATCTTGCTACATTCAAACAAGTGAAGCAATCCCGGACTCAATGGTCAATTTTGTCTTCTACCTTGGTTGGTTGCACAAATTCTATTAAAATGAATACCTGACATAAATTTTTATATCTTTTTCAGTCTGTTCCAATTTTAGTTCCTAAAATCATTTCTTGACTTGGCCATACCTTCTTGTATATGGAAAGGTAAACATCCTTACCTTAATAAAGTTCTTCTATGAAGATCTAAGAGAGATGGTGGAATGGTTCTCCCCAACTTTAGATTTTACAATTGGGTGGTCAATATGCAAAGCCTTATATTTTGGTCCCTTTTTTTTCCCCCCATAATCATTCTGACCGTCCATTGTGTGCATCAATGGAGCTGAATTCCCCTGAATTATTTTTTCCCCCCAATTTAGCTCTTCTCGGCTCTTACAACTAAGTTAATACAGGTAGTCCTCAACTTACAACCGTAATTGGGACCGAAGGATTGATCATGTCAGATTGGACCCAAGTCATATTCGCATGTCTTAACGAGGTATTAAAGTAATTTTTCAAAAAAAATTCAACAAATGAATCTTTAATGAAGAATCAGCATTAAAAAAAATGTAGTTGTATGAATGGACGGACATAAATCACATAGGTCGTAAATTACGGACTACCTTGTAGTCAATCCCATTGTTAAACTTTCTGTGAAAATTTCAGCACAGTTTAGAAAACATTTTGCATTTCATAATTTCTCTCTTTCAGGCCCTATTGTATCTAATCACCTTTTTCGACCTTTTTTGCATGATGCCATTTTTCAGAAATGGTATAGAAAGTTTTTAAGGAGCTGTTCATTGATGGATATTTTGCATCATTTGTGCAATTTCCGATTTAACCTACTCAAACCTCAATTTTCTTTTAAGATATTTTCAAATCTGACATTTTCTTGAATCTGATTTCTGATTTTCCAAGAGTTTTAATCACATTCTATAGCAAGTTTTTTTTTAAGTTTAATTTCTTCTCGTAAAGGTTTAAAATTTATTATTTACGAGAAATTGTTATATTTAAAACAGACTTCACCAATTAAAATTAAAAATGCTTGGGAACAGAATTTAAATTTGATCATATTGGATGTAGATTGGGACACAATTCTTAAATTGGTTAATAGCTCTTCATTATGCACTCATCATTGCTTATTACAATTTAAGGTGCACATATGTCTAAGGTTAAATTGTCTTGCTGTTACTTTGATACAAATCCCTTTTGTGACAGATGCAAGAACAGAGAAGCATCATTAATTCTCATGTTCTGGACTTGTCCTAGTCTAGAAAAAATACTGGAGGAAGTTTTCCACACTTTATCTACAATTTTTAATATAGATTTGGTACCAAATCATTTGGTGGCTCTCTTCAGTACAATCGGAGGGAATTATTCTTCTTTATCTCTTTTGGTGAGATGTACGATTTTACTTAAATGAAAGGATGCTGCCCGACCTACTCACAATCAGTGGTTGCATGGCATCATGTCTTGATTGAATATGGAAAAGATTTGTGATTCATTTAATGATTCAGATACAAGAGTTCAGATGCTGTGGGGGTAATTTATGACTCACTTATTTTATAATTTCACTTCAAAGTAATTAAATTGACTAACTCGCATCTTTTCCACTTTTTTCCCCTTTTTTTTCTCCCTTTTTCTTTTAACGCTAATCATCTGGCAACGCTGTTAGGGAGGGATACTAAGATTTTTTTTCTTCCATCTTTTCCTTTAAATTTTTTTTACTATTAGTTCCTTTTGATATACTGATCGTTTTATACGAATAACTGCATATCATCATTGTATTTTATTATTACAAGCTCTTTATTAAAATCAATAAAAATATTTTTAAAAAGAAAGAATTAGAAAGACAATCAAAAATATTCACATTTATTCTAGCACAAAAGGGTTTTGAAAACAAGAGGTGTTAGAGCACTGACAATGGTGTGATCTTGCATTGCTGGCAACCTTGTTGCAGCTAATAGAAGGTTCCATAGTAGCAAGACCATCAATATGATGTGGATTGTTGGCAGAAGCAAACATAACTTTGGTGACCTACCAAGGTGAGGACAACTCGTGATTCGTGTCCTATGTAATCCAATTCAATGTCATAAAAGCTGTTGGCTCCCTGTCCTTTAACATGCACATGTGGTCCCTTAGTCATTAGGAATGGTGGGAGAAGTGAAATGCCTTCTCTATCTGAAGATCAGAGCATCTCCAAAATCATACTTTCTGCTTGGCAGTTTGGGCTCATTTCTGCCATCATCTTGGACTCGAAAATGTTGCCAAGATTTTAGAACTATTCAAGAGATCAAATAATAATCAAGTTTCTCCCCATAGGGCCTGGCTTTTCTATTTGTCTTTGACATGCTGTTATCTTGAAATACTGGACAGGACTGATACAATAATTAATACTAAGGCATGCGAGATACTAAGAGATTGCAACATTATTTTCTTAAAAGGGGAAGGGTAAAGAAGGTGTGGTCAAAATGTTCTTCTGAAACAATAACAACACTTATTTGCACAAAGCAATGTTTATTTATTTATTATTGATAAAATATTTGTCCTGCATATGTATTATCGATCTGTATGTGTTGTTTGGTTATGTGTCTGTGTGTTTTTGCATCGGGGTCTAGAGAACACTGTTTCATTGGGTTATACTTGTACAATCAGATAACAATAAAGTTGACTTAGTAGAAAAAATTGAAGGCCAATTGGGACATTCAGTTAGAAGAATGAGGTCCAATTTTAGCAAAATCTGAACTAATGTAATCATAGCATGTGACAAGCAACATTGATTTAAAAAAAAATTGCCAGTCATGTGCAAGAGGTCACAACTGTAGGAGTACAGAGCAGAGGGTTGGAGATATGGGCAAACATGGGATGACATAGACAAATTCAAAAACCGAATTTCAAAACTGATTCATTGCCAAATGGGGAGATGGTGAATAGCGATGATCATTAGAAGTGGTACTTGATGCCAGATAAGAGGCAGTAAAGATTTGAATGCACTGAAATGTGGAGACTCTCCATCTGCCTTACAGTAGATAAAAGTAAAAGAATTTCATGTATGTTACATTCTCAATGTAGTATTATGTGACAATAATGGAACCTTTACCTTTTACTTTCGTGAATGCAGTTGTCAGAGATGAATGAGAAAATGAATGTTGAAGAATCTGTGCTCACCTAAAATGAAATGCATCTCCTTTCAGGGCCAAGTACATTTCAAAGCCCAAGTTACATGCAGCAGAAATCTTCTTTTATGCGCCTGAACTTGGATATTTATAATTTTTTATGTTCCAAACTATCAGCCCAGTTGGCATGACAAACTTCTAGATATAAACTCATTACCAATAACGACTAAATTGGCTCAGTTTAATTCAATTTTATATTTGTTGTCAGAGTACATATACATGACATCACATGCAACCCAGAGATTCTTTTTCCTGCAGGTGAGGCAATTACCACTTATTGGTAGTGCAAAAAAACACTGCAAACACATGTAAACAAATGAAAAAATACAACAAACTGATTGTGCAATACAGAGAGAACAAAAAAAAATCAATAGAGAGCTAAAGTAAGAGTCCTTAAACTAGTACCCGACTGAAGCCACCATTGAGGAGTATGCAATGTACTTCGGCCTTTTTACACTGAAAAGCCACATTATTGCCATATACATAACCTGCCTCTGGAAACCAGCTTGCTTATTCACACAGAAGAAAAGCCAAGACAGCGAGTCCTTTTACACAGCAAGCTGGCTTCCTGAAGCAAAAGAGGTGGGACGTGTAGCATCTCTCGCCCTTTTAGACTGAGCCTGTTTCACCCCAGACACTATCTACCTCGGTGGATAAAAGCCAAGCAAATTAAGACCCCTCCCCCACCCCCACCATCACAATCTGCCTTCGACACTTTTCACACAGGTAAGGGAAGTATTGTAAAGGCAGATAATACCCGGCTTGAATCCTAGAGATTGCAACATTGCTTTTAAAAAGGGGAAGGGTAAAGAGGGTATGGGACAAAAAGTACTTAAAACAATACTACAGCAAGTAATTGAAGGCCAATTGAAGCATTTAATTGGAAGAATGAGGTGCAATTTTAACAAAATAAACTGATGTAATTAATATTAGTATAGGCCTAGAGCAGAAAGAAATGTCTCAAGTATTTGATGTTACTTCCAGGATATATTATCCAATATTATTAATCCAAGTAGTGCTCACACTGCACAACAGTAACTTTCCTGGGCTAAAATCAAACACTTCTTTGTAAAAGACACAGTCAACGTGTTTTTGGAGTTTTGCCGGTGGATGATGTTTTTTTCCCTCTCGAGAAGACACAATATAGACGCCGTTTGTGCTTACACTATCATTCAACAAGATAATCGCTGATCTCTTAACATCGTTTTCCAGCACATTCTACCTATTATTCCTGTTTAAGTCAACCCATTTTTAAGAAAATTATAAAAATTGAAAATTTTGCTTGGCACGTAAAGACACTGGGAGACGTAGAGAGCTATTACACTGTCAAAAGCACATGGGGAAATGGTGCCATCTGGCCCAAAGTTCAGGAAACTTCCAGGCGCGGAGTGAGTCACAAGGTTGGAATAATGCAGCAAAGAAGGCAGCCCTTTGACTCACTGGGACAACCCATCAACACTAATCTTACTTTATGAATCTCAACTTAACTCCTCCTCCTCCTTCCCCCAATTCTCATTGACACCTTAGGGGCCATTTGCAATGGCCAATTATCTACCAAATCACAGCTGTGGAATGTGGTGAGAAACTGGAATATCCAGAGGAAACCCACGCAATGACAGGGAAATCCTACAAACTCCACACAAGGTAGGATCAAAGCCCCGACACTGCATGATTAGATCATTGTCCAGAGAGCAAAAATAATAACGGGGTTCCACTTTTCCACCTAGTGTCCAGTTAGAGGGGATGCCTAGATTTAGACATGGTTTGCAGCTCTGACACATAGGTCAGTGGTATCTTTAAGCCAGTGGGTCTCA
Organism: Narcine bancroftii; assembly: GCF_036971445.1. NCBI lineage: Eukaryota > Metazoa > Chordata > Chondrichthyes > Torpediniformes > Narcinidae > Narcine > Narcine bancroftii. The sequence continues at coordinate 16,067,831 of NC_091477.1, forward strand.
ACTTTTTTCTTTTCACTTACATACCACTTTAAGTATTCCTTATTCCATAGTAAAGGTGATTAGTAAAGGATTGCTTAAGGTGGTATGTGGATGGAATTTGAAAACCACTGTTTTAATCATACCTAATTGATTCATTATATGCACGGTTTCATAACTCCAAAGGAAATGGGCCAATGACAATTTTTCTCAAGCAAAATATTTCAGTAACAATTAGGTCTAGAGCAGTGATTCTCAACCTTCCCTTCCCACTCTCCACCTTAAGCAATCCCTTACTAATCACGGACCACCGATGCCATAGGGATTACTTAAAGTGGGATGCGAGTTGAAAAAGGTCGAGAACCACTGCAAACGGGGGTGTTGAAAAAGAGCAAATCTTCTTAACCAAAGACAAGTCTAGTGTGGAGCCCCTCTACAGAATGAAAACACAAGTGAGGCAGTAAGACCTCCCTCCCTCCCCTCCCTCCCTCTCCTTCCTCCCCTCCCTCCCTCCCTCCCTTCTCCTTCCTCACTCCCTCTCCATCACTGCCTCCCCTCTCCTTCCTCACTCCCCTCCCCCTCTCTCCCCCCATGCTGGACTTGATATTGCGACTTTCACCGTTGCATCACCAAGCGGAGGTTCGAGACCAGCTTCCAACCAGAAGGAAGTGGAACCGTCCGCTGGAGCTGGTCAATATGCGCTTTTCAGAGGGGGGAAAAATGCATTCGTAAATCGGGGGCACTTAAATAGGCGAGCCTTCCGCTATCTTAACGAGAAGCCCGCTGCTCGTCGGAAACCTCGCCCCGGTCCATGTTAAGCAGGGCAGCAGTGGACCATTGTAAAGCGCCCAAACGTTCGCCTGCCGCTCCCAGACTGAAAACCGGGGGGGGGGGGGGGGGGGGGGCTGCCTTGCAAACGGATTTTTAGTCTTCATCTAAACTTCAGGGAGAGGACATTTGCCGGTGACTCAAAAGTACACAAACAGTTAACACTCATCCAGCCTCGGTTCTGGCTGGATTCCTGTCTCGATCAGTTGGTTCTCATCCTTTTACCCCCCCATCCCTCCCAAACCCACATCCCACCTGAAGCAACCCCCCCCCCTAACCAGAGCACCCCCACAACGCAATATCCAACTTAAATTTATTTTTTAGCCAATTGGGATATTTTACATTGTCCCCTTCTTTTAACTCACACACACACACACTATCCAGTGAATGACAGAGCAGCTACATCTCAAAAAGGTTGCAGTTAAAACAGAACAGTCTGCAGACACGGGGCAATACACAAAAATTGCCTGGAGACGCAGTTTCTCGGGCACTTCTGCGGATTGCACGTCTCAAAAGCTGGTGTCACCATTGCAATACATTAAAAAAAAACTCAAGCAGGAAAAAAGCCGGCACTCACGTTTTATGATCATCTTACTGCGAAGGATCTCCCTCCAACTGGGTGAGTCTTGCAGAGGTGCCAAGCCTCCAATTCAAGAAATCAAATCAGAAATGGTTTCTTTTTGTTCGCTGTAGTCTGGGAAGGTGCAAGGCAGAGGGCTTCACTTCCACAAATGAGTACATTTCCTTCCGAGGAGAGCATTCCTCTCCCAAGAAATGACAGGGACGTTACTCTGCGCTGAGCTCCTTGTACAGCTGGTGACTGCACGACTTTTAAGCTGGAGTATTGGCAGGGGCTCGAACTAGACGTTTCCACTTTGGGTTGGGTTGGAGGGAGGGTGTGTCCAGCTGTCAAGTGTAAACGGACACTGAGAAGTTTTAATAGGATTGTAACATCTAGTAAATCACATCCAGCTGCTATTGAAAATCTAGATTTCTCCTTCTTCTGGTTGGACAGATAATTAAAAGAGGAAGGAAAAAAAAGAAAAACGAATGCCACTCCTCTCCATTGGAGTCCCATAGGGCTGTGGAATGTTCCCTGAGCTTGCAGGGAAAGAATTGGGAGCGAAAGGATCGCAGAGAACGGTCACCTCCGTCTGAATGACACCTGCGTCGGAGGCTTTCCCTCCAGGGCGAATGGGTTGCTTTCAAGGCACAGATTAATGGGCACACTTAATTGGATCCTCTTCAGTCAAGCCAGCATGTGAATGCCCCGCGGCTGTTTAAAAAAAAACTCAATAATAAAACCTGAATAATATTGCCAATTTCCACTGCTCAAAGTTTTGTTGAACTAGAAATTAAAAGCAAACTTTCTGAAAGTGAGAAAATAACTGATGAAAAAAAAATCTAGAGGAATTTTCTTCGGTCTCCAAAGGAAAATTGGAATGCAAGAGGCTGTTGGAGTAAAGTTGGATTCACACGTGCAAAACAAACATGGGATTTTTGGTGCGCGTCCAAATTGACAGGCAGCGCCAATTTCCAATGGTAATTCTGAGCCAATAGCTGGAGCCCGGTAACAATCACAGCTGCTCTTGAGAGAAAGGAAACAAGGACAAATTCAAATTTTGTTCCATTTACTTGTGCTTTTTCCCTAGATTTTAAAATATATTGGAAACTATTGGCATAAAAGGGGGGGAGTAAACTGTATATGGCGAGCTCTCCACTGGCCACCGTGACAGAGGTGCACCAAAGAAGAGGTACAAGGACTGCCTAAAGAAATCTCTTGGTGCCTGCCACATTGACCACCGCCAGTGGGCTGATATTGCCTCAAACCGTGCATCTTGGCGCCTCACAGTTCGGCGGGCAGCAACCTCCTTTGAAGAAGACCGCAGAGCCCACCTCACTGACAAAAGACAAAGGAGGAAAAACCCAACACCCAATCCCAACCAACCAATTTTCCCCTGCAACCGCTGCTGCAACCATGTCTGCCTGTCCCACATCGGACTTGTCAGCCACAAACGAGCTTGCAGCTGACGTGGACATTTACCCCCTCCATAAATCTTCGTCCGCGAAGCCAAGCCAAAGAAGAATACGATAGAAACACAGCATTTGGTCCTCTGAATCCACGCCAACCATCAATTTACTCCAATTCTACACAATCCCTTTACACTCTCCCCACATTCTTAACATATATATATTTTTAAAAATAGGTAACAGGCCCTGCTGCCCAAATGCCCCAATTAACTTACGAGCCCAGTACATTGTGAAGGGTGAGAGGGAACCCACTCAGACATGGGGAGAACGTACAAAATCCTTACAGACAGCTCTGGATTCGAACTCTGCTCGCTGGCAGTGTAATGGCAATGCGCTACCCATGCTGCCCTTTCCACAATTCCACACTAGGCCAGCTGCAAATAGTGGAGTGATGAACATCATTAAGATGGAGAATTGTGGAAAGAGGCTCCACGTATTGTAAAGTTCCACAATATCAACATCTTATGAAATGTTTAGAAATTCTAAATTCATTTGGATCAAATCTTGAGTATCCTTTAAAACTAGTAAGAAACTATGTAGCTTGATAAGGCATCACTCAGAATTACTGGTTGGATAATAATCACTGCCCTTACCAGGCAACCCAAATGCAGAAATTGTAAATTATGTCAAGAATCAGAGGTACATGGACATATTTGAAGCTAAACAAAATACTGTTTGATTGATGGAAAATATATTCTCTATTTTAAGGCAGCAAAACCTTTCCCAATAGTCAGAACCTTTGGAAGCATGTTTTTTTTTTAATTGTAATTCTGCAGAAGAAAGAAATTTGACAATTGGGCACAGCATGCAAGAACCCCACCAGACTTTGTTGTCAAGTTAGAGATGTCAGGCTAATAAATAACAATGCAGTGCCAAGCACCTCATGAAGTTGGGGCTGTAAAGCAGATCCCAGGTGCACATACATGTGTGTACGTGCATGTGGCAGGATAGACAAGTTAGTTATTAACTTTGGCCAGAGTCGATAGCATATATTGCTTTCATCAGGGAGTTATGCAACACCATCCTCATTCTGTCAGATCCTGTCTGTTCATTTTCTTCATCAATTCATTCAGACAGAACAATTGTATTTGAGAATTAGATTGCAATTTAAAAATATACACACCATAGTTATTGCCTTTCTAAGATTCAGCAGATTTTTGCTGATGGAGAACATGTAGTTTGCCAATGGAATATGCAGGGCAGGGTATGGGTGTGGGTACTGGAAGGAGGGAACTGGAATGGCAAGATCGCCATTTGAAAACCACAATTTCAACCATCATTCACAAAAAACTTCAAAATTAATGGATAGCTATTTTTCCAGTTTGAAGGAACAATCTTCAGAATAAGCTTACATTTTCTGGGTTTTTTTTAATAACTGCAATTAGTATGTAGACATGAAAATATTTGCTATGCTACAAATGCAATGATTAGTGTCATTGTTCAGGGAGAGGGCTAACCAATAACAAATGTCGCAAGCAGCTTGCATGAAACTCAAACTCATCCATGGAAAATTCAGTTTATACACTTCGTGACCTCTTTGTAACTAAACCTTTGCTCTGAAAAATAAAATTGACTGCAGCTGCCCAGCAAAAAAAATATTTTGTATCGTTCTTCACCATCTCACTTTCCAAGCATTAATCTCCATGGATCGCAAAGGAAAACTGGCCAGATGCACAGCTAGCTGACATCATGTTCATCCATCAGCAAGAGACACCTGCTGTCTTGGGGGGCTGATTTCACTCCTGGTTTTCTTGTTTGTTAACAGGCAGAGATTTGCTGTGCAGAACTTGGTGGTATTCACTTTATAAAAGTTTCAATACATTTGATATTTAAAAGACTTCTGGATTCTTTTCACCTTGGTCTAAATTTAACCAGGGAGAAGGTTTTGGGAACAGTTGCTTGGAGCTGGTTCCACAATTCACAGCAAACATTTTAAGAGAAAATTAGGAGCAAAGAACTGAAATTAAATATACAGTAAAACATATAGTATCCAGAATTCAAGCAACTGGCAGAAAGAAAAATTAAATAAGGAAAAAAATAGGTAAAATACGCAAGTTTAAAATTGTAAATGTTCTCGAAGTAGCATATAAACCTTTGGTGATGGGAGCAAATATTCAGCCAGTGGAGTCCCTTGGTCATGCTTTGCTTGGAGCAGCTGTTGGAATAAAGTTGTGTGAAACAACAATGGTGATGTCCAGGGCGAAGAGCTGGTTGATGCCGCTCGCCGTTGGGGTGATTCTCTTAAAGTGTCTACTTATCTTTGCTTAGTAAGAGTCACCCCGGTCAGAGGCTTTTTCTGTAAACTTGGGGGGAGGGGGTTTTAATTATCTATAATGTTATTGTTTATCTTTTGGGTGGTTCTGTGAAGGGGGAGGAACCTGCAGATGCAGCGACAGTAAAATGTTTCCAAAGAGAGTGACTGAAAATAAAATAAAATGCTTTAAGGGTTATATATTCAGCTTAAGTATAGATTTTTTTTTCTTTTAAACTGTCTATTCTTATTCCAGGTGTATTAGTTAGACAATGAAAGAGCAAGTCTCAAGAAACTGGAAGATGCACTTATCTGGCATCTACCAATCCCCATAGGTGCCAGTTACCAGGGGCTTTACTGTAATTTAATAGCACAAACTACATAAGGAAGAAAAGCAATCTATTACTGCTTAGTTCCCCACATCAAGAGTTATTGATCTATCAGTCACAAAGAGGTTCACCCCCCCCCCCCCACCCCACCGAACCTCATCTTGTTTTTCAGCCAATTCACATTTCACTGTAAGACCAACTTAACCTAATCCCTAGAATTAGCAGCCCTGGTGCTTTGACAGGAACAGCCAAGGAAGGATCGACTGGGCATTTCAGACAGGGCCATAGCTTGGTGGGGTGGGGGGGGGGGGGTGGGTGGGAGAGAGAGGAGGGTGCAGGGTGAACATTTTTCATAAGTCTTGGGTGACCGTTTCAGGTTGGACGGAGGATGGAATGCGCCGCTTTTGGAAAAAATATGCTCAGGGGAGCAGTCACTCCCGTTGTATTCTCTTTAGCTACACTACTGCATAGGTGTATCATTTTGGTAGGGAGACCAGCCATCATAATATTTCTACATGGTCTGACTAGGGTTGAAAATAATTGGGAAAAGACTTGGTCCTTCTTGTATGTTAATTTTCTTACAAAAAAGGCCAACATTTAGTTGCCTTTCTAACACCTTGATATGTTAACTTTCACTGAGGTGTACAAGAATGCCCTCTGCTCAGAAACTAGTTTCAGTCATTTAAAAAAGTCTTCACTAAAATGAACATCTCAGAATCAGATTTAGCACTGGGAACCTGACCCAGCTTGGACATTTAATCTTCTAAAATCTGGTCTCAAGCCCCCAGAATACTAGGCACTATCAACCCCAAAGACTAGGCTTCCTCTTCTTGTCAGGCCCCCTTCTGCAAGCATTCTATACTGAACAAATCCCCCAAAATCAGCTCTCAACACTCACTGAAGATTTGCCGTACTTTGTGCACTCTCCATCGTGGAAAGGCAACTGGGGATCAGCAGTGTCCAAGACCTCGGGCACTATTGAAGTTTGAATGTACACCACAATGACTTTTCTGTCCAATCACATTGTACTCTTTTCAGTAATATAAAAAAAACTTCTACGTTGAGAATATTTGAAGCTTAAAGTATGGTTCTCATTGATCAATCAAATTTGAAACATTTTTATTCTGATGATCTCATATTCATTTCTGAAACATTAACAAATAACGAGATCCATCAGTTGGCTTGATAATATTGTCTCCTGAGGCAGAATTGGCTGTTCTTAGAACACACCCTTGTATCTCAGAAGGGGAACTTAATTCAATCAAATCATTCCAAGAGAGCTTCAAATTTCAAGAGGTGAAAGGACAAGATACTGACCAAATAAATGAATCAGCTGGTTTCCCGTTTGCATTATTAATGCAAAGATAAAAACTGTAAGGTAATCATTAATTGGGACAACATGTCATCTTAAACAGCACACACAATAGTTTACTGACTTGGATAACTGTCCCTGTGCAAAGAATAATTTTACAATATTATGGTTAGTAAATACAAGCGAACCTTGCATGAAGGGCATTCAGGTAATAGATTCACAAATTACCCAAAAATTTGAGATATAGAATGCAAGGAAATACATTGATTCAAGTATTCATGATAATGCTTGTGTAAACCATAGAACAAATGACAACAATGGAGACAAATGCTACTGCTCAAAATTATTCAATTCCATAAAATAATGGAGGCAAACTATGAGTGAGTAAACCAAAGCGACAAAAGGTATTTATTTGCACCATTAACAGTGTTAGGAAGGTCCAGGTGCAAATGATGCAATATTTGAAGACACAGTTGTAATTGAGGCGCAATGGCAGCCAGTGTGCCTAGACTGTGATTGTGACCTGATAAATAATTATTTAGAAATTTTAACGCGTTTTATATAGGTATGACAGAATCTTTAAAAAATCAAATCTCTGAGTGTTTGTTTAATAAAGATCGACACTTTGATTCTAGTCTAGTCTCATCCTACTTTTGGTTTGCACACCCACAACAATATCCAAACAGATGAAATAATACCCAATTCAATACAATTCACACTGGATTACTATTCCAGAAACTTAAATTGAGTGGCTGTGGCTTACCATTAACGAGAGTCAAATGTGTGGAAACAAGTCTAAACAATCAATTTAACAACTGCTTCAGCGAGGCGGTCCTAGTGTGGTCCAAGGCTTGGAGCCACAGTCTGTACAGACCATTTTAGGGCCCTTTTCCTGTGCAAAGTGTGGAGCTGAGCTCTGGGTAAGGCCTCTCAAATGTTTTGAAGGTGCTTTGTCTACTGAAGAAAAGCAAGTAGCATTGACACATTGGAAGAGAGTGTATTCATTTTACTATATATTCAATGTAGAGACAGATATTTACTGATTTTGTGTATATTAGGAATAAAGTACATTTTAAAATAAATACTTTTGCAGGTCTACTTCAATTCCCCATATTATGAGATTCTGATGTACACAATTCAAACAGGACCACAACTCATTAGTACTCCCGATCCCCCAGTCCCTCTTACTTACTCTTTACCCTGCGCACTCAGAGATCCAGGCTGATGCAATGATCCTTCCCTTTCTCACCAAACGTTGGATCTCTTTTCTCTGAAAACCCATCCAACATCCTATTGGACCCCACACACCCATCCTTTGCAATGGCAGAGCAAAGAAAGGATGTTTATGGGCATCAACCATCAAAGTGTGCAAGTTTATTGTCCAAGATATTTGGAACATTGTAGTTGGGTCTTTGTTTACAAGATGCATTAGATTGAATATATAACCCTGGCTTCAGACACTTATTCCTGTTCAGAATAATAACAGGCCAATTTGTGATTAATTTTGATCAGGACACTGGGATATTCTTTTAGTCCCAAATGAATCTGATTCCAGGTGCAGCCTCAATAGAGCACCTCATCTAGATTCAATAATGATTTCAAATTTATTGTCAGAGTACATACATGAGATCCCCTGAGATTCCTTTTTCCTGTGGGCGTGGCAGAATTATCAGCTTAGAATTCCTAAAATCAATAACCAAAATATATTAAATGATACCTTAGCATAACATGAACTGCATCATAGGCAAATTTACATCCTGCAGAGAAGGGCAAAAATAAACTTCGTGTGAGACTTGTGAGAATGAGATTGTGTCTGTGGATTCAACTCCTATCGTGAGGGCACGTGCACAATATTGAGGTGGAGGTTTCTGGGTTGCATCATGGATGGATGTCCTGACAACAGATTCTGATTGAAAAATGGATAACTCTTGTATAAACTGTGCTGTGCTATCAATCTGCTGACAATGTCAATACTGAGTCACCAAATTTTAGTAATGACTTTTTGGTTTTCCTTTGTACACTGCTTTGAATGCCATTTTGGAGGATTGGATAGGAATTCTAAGCACATTGTTCTCAAAGCGACTATGATGTGGTGCTACCAAAGGTACCAGTTTCATCCAATTTGCCACTTGCAGTCCTTGGGTTGACATTTAGCCCAATGATTCCTTCCATCCTACTGCTCCACTGATCAGATTCCTTCTCTCAACATAAACACAGACACAATCTTCTCTGCCACCCACTGTCCTAAACCCAGGGATCAAGCTCAGATTGGGCACTTTTCTGCTCCGTTGGCAGTGTAAAAATGTCATCGCAGAATTTATTTGCTAAATTCCATCCCGTAATTTTTCCACCAAGACCCCTACACATTTTTTAATGGAGCAACTGAAATCTAAATTGACCACAGGCACTCCGTAAGAAAATGGGCTAATGAATAGGACATTACCCCCCTTCAACAAACTTCATGACACAGGAAGGCATGTAAAAGTGCTTCCTGTATAAATGACCACTCCAGAGGTAAGTATGCAATAAAAAAATTCCTTTATTTCTGTGTTAAAAATCATAATTGCGAGTTTTCTATCCTGACCTAGTCAATAAAGGAGCACAGCCATTCTTTGAAACATGCAGTAAGACTGATATGTGGCGGAAGTATATATAATCATAATGGCATATTGCTAACTATGTCAGCTGAACACAAGATAAACAGCAAATGTGACATACATCCTTAAAATGTCAAAAGACAATAATAGTTATAATGTAGGAAGATTGTTTAAACAAAATTAGCAAGTCTCAAGCAAGACTACAGAGAGAGAAAAAAAATCAAGATGTTTTCACACCAATTAGGTCAACTGAACAAAGGCCCAAGATATTTTGTCATTAGATTTATCTAATTTTTAATGATATGAAGTGACAGACACCAGGCTATTAAAAGGCTAGAGTTTAGAACAGTGCTAATTAATGGTCAAGGATGAGCAAATACAATCAGCAAAAAATGCTAGCCCCAGTGCTATTGGGTTTACTGGATCATGTTATCTATGGAATGCAACAGCATAGATTAAATCATTAAATGCAAAATAACCCTTCAATTGTGCAATTCTTTGCTAACCCTGAAGGTAGAATTCTCTTTCAAACACTTCAAGGTTTGTCACAGCATTTAATTCTCTGAAAGGTGCCACAATATTCCATGAAGCAGGTTAAACAGGAGTCTGATGGGTCACATAGCCTCTTAACTAACACAGATCAATAATAATCATGGAATGGATACTTCATTTACTTGCCAACCACAAATATATTTCACTTAAGTATTCCCTAAATGGTATTTTCCAGCCATAATAAGTGCTATCCCTCCACCATCAGACTCCAACAATAAACTCAGAGACTCATTCAAGGAGTCTTACTTTTGTGCTTGATTGATTTTTTTTCTTTCTGTATTGCACAATTTGTTTACATTTCTTATTTGTTTCCATGTGCACGCTTCTTCAAGTACTTTTTTTGAACTGTTGATAAGTGTTAAATTCTGCCTCACCCACAGGAAAGAGAATCTCAGGGTTGTATGTGATGTCATGCATGTACTCTGACAATAAATCTGAACTGTGAACATTTATGTTTAATAAATGAACCTCTCAAATACAGGAGATGGAGGAGTACCGGTCACTTCCCATAATCTGATCTGTGAACATCCCTGGAGGAGAGCATGATAAATAGAAGGGGAAGCATTTTGGTCCAGAAACTGTCAAATTTTAAAAATCACAATACTGCCTGAGACCACTGAAGTGTACAGAGAAGAATTTCCTTCTATTTCACCATGGCATCCAGTCATCCAATAAATCCAAACCATCTTTATCGGAATATCACTCTGTAGATGAACTTCCTTTTTGCAACTATTGCCAGCCAGTAAAATCAAGGATAAAAAATAAATTTGATTCGATCCATTAAATGGACTTTCACCCCCCCCCAAAAAAAATCCCACAGGACGGAAATAAAAACAGATATCTTGACTGAATAAGAGAAGATGGAGAAAACCAACAGATTAGGGAGAAATTGTGGATATAAATGGTCAATGTTTCAGGTAGAGCACCTTAATCATTAACCATTTCTATCCACAGATGCTGTCTGCATAACCTGTCGACTCCCTCTTGCTTCTCTTATCCATGCAGTCCCACATGACAATCTTTCAACAAGTTAGAGTAATATATATATTGCAATTTTCTAGAATAAAATATTTAGTTTTTTGATACTCTATGATGTATGTAGATAGAATTATTGCTTGGTGGAAAATGACATACATGTCTAATCAGAGACAAATATGGAGTGGTCAAAAATAAAACTCTTATCAGAAAAGATTTCCATTTTAAAATCTACATTGTGCTGTTCACCACAACTCACTGCCCTTTTAATCACCAAAATTATAATTTTAGAAGAGTTTATAATGCAAACATTGTAGTCCAAAGAAGTGAATTTATGTAATTACCAGTTCCATATAACTGCAGTACATACATCTCCAAAAAACAATCTCAACTAGTCCCTGGAAAAAGCCAGACTTCATGTTGTTACTCCTGCCCAAGGCCACTACTGGTTTCAAAAGAGAGCAAGTTCACTAATCTAAACATCTGCAAACATGTGGATTTTTTTAAAATGAACATATTTCCCCAAGGAAACATTCCAGTGCTTTCTTTACACAAACGATTAAGATCATAACACTAAGCATTTCTTAATCTAGCCACTAGATCTTGAGATAGGTATTTCCTCTGTTCCATCTAAATTAACTTTATATTTTCATTCCTCTCAAGAATATTTCCAATGAATTCCCTTTCCAGAGATGAAAGGTTAGCTACACTTGTATCTGTTGAGCAGCATTCACAAATTCTTTAAAGTCGGCACTCCTTCCTTCCTCTAAATTGACTGGCGGCTGAAGGGGAATGATGTTCAGATAGAATCAAGAGAACAAACGAACATGATAAAACAGTTCTCTGGAGAAATATGTGCATGAAATACAGCTATAATTCAAAGGACATACAGTATATACATGCAAGTCTGCGATACAGTAACAATAACCTGAGACAAAATTCCTGGAATCAGACCAGACAACATCCCTGGGAGAGAAAGTTATTGTCAGATCAGTGGTCCTTCGTCAGATTTCGAATTCTTTCACCACAACTGCTGTCATACCTGAGCATTTCCTGTTATTTCAGATTGCATGCAATTGTCTTTTGTGCACCTGTTACGTGGCTGAGTTCACAAATTGCTGAGTCCTTTGCAGGATGTAAACCTCCTGTAGGCTGTTCAGTGTACAACTCCATAGTCCTAGATAGGAGTTGCAACAAGAACAAGGCAGTCCATTTGCAACAAATTCATTGCAGGTAGTCCTCAACTTATGACCTACATAAGTTACATCCACCCCCGCATACAACCAAAATTTAAATACTGTACATATCCTAAGAATCTTCATTAAATGTTTATTTACTGAATTTTTATTTGGGAAAAAAAATGCTTTGATACCTCATTAAGACATGCAAATCTGACTTGCAACCAATTCGAGTTATGACCAATCCTTCGGTCCCAATTATGGTCATAAGTTGAGGTCTACTTGTATTGTAAATATTAGCATTGCAGAGCTGCATTAAGAACTGAAATCCTACCCTGCCACTTATGGGTACCAGCACTTCAACCTACTGCTCCCAAGGTACAGCTGTGGCTTCAACGGATTTACAAGAACATGCAGGTCCCAATGTAACATCAGAAGCGGATCCATTTCAATGTATTAGTCTTAATTTAAAGCAGCAAGAGAACCAATTAAAGGGTAGAGGGGTGAGGAAACGGAACATTATTGAGGAAAAAAAGGGAGAAATAGAAAGGTTCTTTAAAGAAGAAAGGTGCCCTGCAAGAATTTGTAGGTTTTAATCACTGGAGTAAACCATGGACTGATGAAAATGCAGTAATCTGCCATTATTCTACATGTAGTATTGCCTCCTTTTGTAATTATGACAAACTTGCTCTGGCCTTTGGAAAACATACAGAAAATTATTTAAGAAACAGTCAGCTATTTAAAAAAAATATACAATTGGTGTCAAAAAAACATCAGAGATAAGAATTCATCAACCAATTGTTCGACCTTCAAAGTTTGTCTTTATAGACATCTACTTTGCAGTATTTTTCAGTTTAAAATAATATTGTATTTGGCAAAATTCAGCATCTTCATTTATTAAAACAAATCTTTATTTAAGGGATCAGTCTTATAAAGAACAATTGAACTGAAATTAGTAACAGCATATCACATTGCCACTTAACATCTTTCACTGAGCCATCACTTCCCATAAACAAATATAATTAGTAAGTCTATTCACACATGTTAAGACACTACATTCTTGAAGCAAAGTGGATAAAAGTGTTAATTCTAAGTGGTTTAGTTAAGGGTTTAACTGGTTAAAAACTGATCCTTGCAAGGAAGGCTCAAGGGCATTTTCAATTTAAGTCAGTTAAAAATGAAAAAAAAATCAATGAATGCACACAAGACAGTTGCAAACATTTGATTTGTGTTGTACCCCACACACAGAATCTTTCAGCTGCTCCCGTCAGGGAAGAGTTACAGGGGTATCAGAGGTAGCTCCACCAGGCTGAGGAACAGTTTCTTCTCACAGGCGGTGGCAATGCTGAACAACCAAAGGAACTGTTCACACTAACCATCTGAGACTCTCATTTATACAAAGCAATATTTATTTTTTATAGATATAATACTTGTCCTACATATGTATTGTTTGTCTGTATGTATGTGTGTCGTGCCTCATTGTGTGTCTGCATGTTTTTGCACTGAGGACTGTAGAACATTGTTTCTTTGTACTTGTACAATCAGATGAAAATATACTTGACTTGTCAGGTCAGGCATGTGCAATTTCAATTGCAGATGCCCACAGGACAAACTGGACCTGATGTTGCTTTTTTTTTTTAAATAATTTTTTATTTTTCACACTATAAACCATACTGACCAAAATACATACAGATATTTTTCTCTTGAATATATAGTGTCATTTTCTCCCCTTTTCCCCCCTTCCCTTCCCTCCCTCCCTCTCCCACATCCCGTTTATTCAAAGTTTAATCTATAAGATACATTAAACCCGTTAAACAATGTCGTCACTTAATAAAAATAAACAAGAAATTTTTATCTTTTACTTTTATATACTGAGTCAATTCATTTCGTTGTCTTCTCCTTCTGTCATTTTAGGTGGTGGAGATCTGAGGTAGGATTTCTCTATTGTATTTCATGTATGGTTCCCATATTTGTTCGAATATTGTGATGTTATTTCTTAAATTATAGGTTATTTTTTCTAATGGAATACATTTATTTATTTCTATGTACCATTGTTGTATTTTCAAGTTGTCTTCTAATTTCCAGGTTGACATAATACATTTTTTTGCTACAGCTAGGGCTATCATAATAAATCTTTTTTGTGCTCCATCCAAATGTGTTCTGCACCTCACACTTACCCCACCCAAAATCAGAATTTATTGTCATGAACGTATCACAACATTTATTGTTATGTGGCAACATCATAGATGCAAATATTGCTAAAATTACATTTACAAGATGAAGAAAAGTCAGTGAGTTAGTGTCTATGGTTCAATATCCATCCTGAAATCTGATGGCCGAGGGGAAGCTGGTGTTTTTGTGCTGCTGGGTGTTCGTCTCCTTCCTGATGGCAGCAGGATGAAGAGGGCATGGCCTGGGTGGTGAGATTCCTTGAGGATAGAGGCTGCTCTTTTTTTTTTAAGCCTACCACATGTAGATGTCCCTGATGGAGTGGAGACTGATTCCCACGATGGAACTGGCCAAGTTCACAACTTTTTGTAGTCTTTTCCTACCCTGAGCATTGGCACCACCATACTAGACAGTGATGCAACCAGTCAGAAAGTATTCCACAGAACACCTGTAGAAATTTGTAAGCGTCTTTGGTGATGTACCAGATCTACTCAATTCCTCACAAAGTATAGCCACTGGAAACCCTTTTTTGTGATTCCATAGACATTTAGGCCCCAAAATAGACCTTCAGAAAGGACAGATATTGACACACAGAAATTTAAAGTTCTTAACCCTATCCACTGCTGGCCCCTTGATGAGGATTGGGTTGTGTTTTCCTGATTTCCCCCTCCTGAAAGTCCACAATCAGCTTCTGATTATTGCTAATGTTGAATGCAAAGTTGTTGTGACACCACTCAATCAGCTGATATCCTATATGCTTCCTCATTGCTGTCTGATCTTCTGCCGATGACAAATTTGTAGATAACATTTGAATTGTGCCTTGCCATCTTTTTTTTTTTTTTTTTTTTTTTTTTTTTTTTTTTTAATTTTTTTATTTTTCACACCATAAATCACATTAGCCATGATATACACTATTTCTTTTCACACATATACAGTGACTTTTTCTCCCCCCCCCCCCCTTTCCTCCCAAACCACCCCCCACCCCCCCCTCTCATCCATTTTAGGTATACAATCTAGGTTGCATTAATCCAGTCAGACAATGTTGTCATTCAACAAAATTACACCAGAAATTCTACTGAGTCCATTCTTTTCTTTCCTTCTCCTTCCATCAACTTAGGTAATGTTTGTCCCCGGTAGGTTTTCGCTATTGTATTTAATGTAAGGCTCCTATACTTGTTCGAATATTTCAATATTATTTCTTAACCAATATGTTATTTTTTTCTAATGGAATACATTTATTCATTTAAATTTGGTAGTTTCTTCCTTTTAATTTGGTTATGTATTCCATTAATATTTAAAGACATATAGTTCAGCGTAGCCCTTTTATATTTTGTTTATCTTCTCTTTCCGTTTTTCCATCATTACCTTTCCTCCTTTTCCATTTCTGTTTTCTTATTTTCAACTCTTTATAAGACAACATTCCTACAACATCTAACATTTTCCTTATTCTCCTATTTCTATCTTATTTATCCCCAATCTCCCCTTCACCTCCTGAGTTGTCCTTTATCCCTTGTCGGACAACCACATCTCCCCTCTCCATTTGGATTTGCGAATCCACTCGCAAGCGTCAACTGATTGTGCAGTGACCGCTATTTCCCCCCACCCCGCCTCCCCCAGAAAAGATTTCACTTTTCATATGTCACAAAGGTCCCTCTTTTAATTCCCTCCTTATTCTCTCTATTCCATTACCTTCCCTTATTAATTCTTGTCTATACTATCTATATTTTCTTCTAATTACAGATACATTCATGTATGCTCATTGTCTCTATTCACTCTTATACCTCTTTACCTGCATACATATCAATCGTGCTCATTTTTACTCTCATTACCCGTCTTCATCCCTCAGTCTATTTTTGTCTTTACCCACATACATATCAGTCGTGATCATTTTAACTCTCATTACCCGTCTTCCTCCCTCAGTCTATTTTTGTAATTGTTCTGCAAATTTTCGTGCTTCTTCTGGATCCGAGAATAGTCTGTTTTGCTGTCCTGGAATAAATATTTTCAATATCGCTGGATGCTTTAGTATAAATTTATACCCTTTCTTCCATAAAATCGCCTTTGCTGTATTGAACTCTTTTCTCTTCTTTAGGAGTTCAAAACTTATATCTGGATAAATGAAGATTTTTTGCCCTTTATACTCCAGTGGTTTGTTGCCCTCTCTTACTTTTTCCATTGTCTTCTCCAGTACCTTTTCTCTTGTAGTATATCTTAGGAATTTTACTACAATAGATCTTGGTTTTTGTTGTGGTTGTGGTTTAGAGGCCAATACTCTATGTGCCCTTTCTATTTCCATTTCATGCTGTAGTTCTGGACATCCTAGGGTCTTAGGGATCCACTCTTTTATAAACTCCCTCATATTCTTGCCTTCTTCATCTTCCTTAAGGCCCACTATCTTTATGTTATTTCTTCTGTTATGGTTTTCCATTGTATCTATTTTTTGAGCTAGTAGTTCTTGTGTCTCTTTAGTTTTTTTATTAGATTTCTCCAATTTCTTTTTTAAGTCTTCTACCTCCATTTCTGCTGCTACTGCCCGCTCTTCCATCTTGTCCATTTTTTTTCCCATTTCTGTTAAGGTCATCTCCATTTTAATTATTTTCTCCTCTGTGTTGTTTATTCTTTTTCTTAAATCCTTAAATTCCTGTGTTTGCCATTCTTTAAATGATTCCATGTATCCTCTAATAAGAGCAAGTATATCCTTTACCTTGCCTCTCTTTTCTTCTTCTATTTCACCATACTCTTCCTCTTCTTCTTCCTCTGGGTTGACCATCTGTTGTTTCTTTGTTGCCCTTTCCTCCTCTTCTATCTTGTTTCTATTGTCTTCTGTGGTCTCTTCTTGCTGCAGGTGTTCTGCAGCTGTCGTTGCCGGCTGTGGAGATCGACTCCCCAGCTGGTCCCCCCTCCCGTCGGTGTGTTTTTTTTCATTCGCATCGCGCATGCGCGAAACTTCGCGCATGCGCGGTTGCGCACTTTTGTTCGGCTCTGCGAGCCATTTTTGTAGTCCATTATTTACCGACCTGAGGGAGCGGGTTTCTCTCTCCGCAGCGGGCCTCTTCGGACAGGTAAGGCCTTCACCTTTTTCCTCCTTTGTCTTCTCTTCCTCTCTTCTTACCGTTGCTTTCGACTTTTCTTTTTTTGTCGCCATCTTCTTTCCACCTTTATACTCACTTTTTTGTAACTTTTATTTCTGTGCCTTTGTGTTTTCTCTTGTTTTTCCCGACTTTTCTGGAGAGGGCTGGAGTTCACCGTCCGGCCACTACTCCATCGCGTGACTCCTCCGTGCCTTGCCATCTTCATGGGTGTAGAGCAGAGAGCTAAGCATGCATCCTTAAAGTGCACCCATGTTGATGGTTGGCAAGGAGGAGATGTTGTTTCCGATTTGTACTGAATATGGTCTTCCTATAAGGGTCAAGGATCCAATTGCACAGGGGGAAGTAAAGACCCAGATTTTGGGAGCTTGTTGACCAGTATTGAGGGTATGGTGTTGAAAGCTGAGCTGTAGTTGATGAAGAGTAGCCTGATGTACATTGTCGTTGTCAACATCATCTCAGTGATCTAGAATTAAGTGGAGAGCCAGTGATATTCTATCTGCTGTGGAGTGATTGTTATGGTAGGTAAATAGCAGTGGGTCCAGATCTATACTTCGGTATGAGTTAATTCTGGGCATGACCAACCACTCAAAGCATTTCAGAGCAGATAAGAATGCTACTCTTGTGCAATTCCATGTCCTGAACTAACCCTTGATGGTCCTGCAGAACCCATGTCTTTTCAAAATGGAAGCCAGGCCCAAGGATTCGTCTTCAAAACTTCATGATACCTTCTTGAAACAAATGCCTTTATGATTAATTTAAAAAAAAAACCCAGATTGAACAACTAAAGATGCTTAAAATTTATTTAATTTAAATTAGAATAAAAATAAAATTTAAGTTGTGAAATCAGCATTGCACTCATCTGCAAGTTTGCAGATAACACGGAGATTGGAGGTGTGGTGGATAGTGAGGAAGGCTTTCAAAGCTTGCAGAGGGATCTGGACCAGCTGGGGAAAAAAAATGGTAGGGCACTGAGGAGTGCAGTAGAACAAAGGGATCTGGGAATGCAGGCATGCAATTCCCTGAAAGTGTCATCACAGTTAGATAGGATTAGTAAAGGTTAGTAAAGAGAGCTGGTGGCATGTTATACTTTGATTTGTGAAGACCAGAGTATAGGAGTTGGGCTGTTATGGTAAAGTTGATTAGGCTAAATTTGGAGCAAAGTGCGCAGTTTTGGTCACCTAATTATGGGAAAAATATCAATAAAATTGAAAGTGCCCAGAGAAGATTAACAAGGATGTTGCCAGGACATGAGGAACTGAGTTTCAGGGAAAGGTTAAACAGGTTAGGACATTATTCCCTGCAGCATAGAAGAATGAGAGGAGATTTGATAGAGGTTGATAAAATGATGGGACCAGATTAAGTAAATGCATGCAGGCTTTTTCTACTAAGAGTTGATGAGATGCAAACCAGAGGACATGGGTTAAGGGTGAAAGGGGATGTTTTGGGGGAAAACGTTTTCACACAGAGAGTGGAGGGAATATGGACGAGCAGCCAACTGAAGTGGTGAATGCAGGCTCAAAGG
Source organism: Narcine bancroftii (assembly GCF_036971445.1). Classification (NCBI taxonomy): domain Eukaryota; kingdom Metazoa; phylum Chordata; class Chondrichthyes; order Torpediniformes; family Narcinidae; genus Narcine; species Narcine bancroftii. The sequence goes on from NC_091477.1 coordinate 16,086,643, forward strand.
GCCAATGGGCCTTTATCTTCTGTGCTGTTAACATTCTACAGTTCTTTGATGTTCACTTTTCTGTCAGCCAGTAGTTCCTAGGGAACTGTTACCTAAACCAGTACATGCTTAATGTTCTTCTGTTAATGTAAATTGGGCAGAAACAGCCAGTGCGAGGAACAAAAAAAATGGCGATTTGTTCCCCAAGTACAGCTTCACTGCTATTTTACAATCAAATTTACGTTTAAAGAGAAAGTAATCAATTAAGTTATTCTTGGTCTTTTCTGCTATTTGTTCTGAGCAGTTTGCAGCTAAAGATGTTCATTTCAACTGAAATAGACCTGGAATGGTCTTTCTCTGAAAACATGCCAAGCCTGACAGAAGTGGTTTTATCACTCACACGTTTCATCTCCATAAAGGCAGCACTCAAAATGAAAACAGGACCAGGACTTATGGAGCACTGACTGAGCACTAGAACCTCCAATTCACTGGACCACAAGATATGCAAATATTCCAGAATTCCCAAAAAATCCAAAATCTGAAACACTTCTGGTCTAGGCATTTTGGATAAGGGATACATAACCAGTATTTAATGGGTTTTGGGCTGCTGATCACAAAACTCACCTTAAAAATTTCCAGTCACATACCATTTTTAAAGATATAATCTATTTTTGTGATTTCCTGTCATATTTGATTTCTAATTCAAGTGTGCAAAACTATGAAGTGCAACATGTCATTGAAAATTAATTTTCTGCATTCACGCTAAGACTTCTTCCCTGCTGATTTTCATGAAGTCAGTGATGAACATGGTAAAAGGTTTCACTACGACATGGTGACCATGGAATAGTGTTATCAGGTCAAAAGGAATCCATCAGTACTGGCGGACTATTGTTGGGCACTAACATGCTGAGTGCAAACAAAAATCAAAGGAAAATATTTTTAGGTTAGTTGAACTAATGCAATGCATCCGCATCATTTGTGATTAAACATGCTAAATTAAATAAACGTTAATTTAATGTTTCTCCAACTTCCTACGTGATACAGCAAATCTGGAATTATCTTTGTGTCCGGCTTGAAGTTGTCAATCATAACCCCCAATTTTTTCCCCCAAGAAGCAAATATTTAAAAAAATGCAGAAGACTTACCCCTTACTCATCAGCAATGTTTCAATTATGACACAATCTTATATTGAGAACAGAACTATCAAGGCCACAAATTTCTGGGGAATGGGACAAAAGCAACAACCATAAAAGGACAACTTTGTTGTCAGAGCTGGGAAACAAATGTTTGAATTAGTAGTAGATAGAAAAGGGAAAAGGCAATTTTCACAGACCTTTCTAAAAGAGCTTCTGAATATAGAATAGTGAAACCAGGGACAGGCCCTTCAGTCCATCATGTTTATGCCAACCAGATGTCCATTTATCTTATCTGCCTCTACATTGTTCATAACTCTCCATTTTGTCTGTTCATACGCTTGTGTTAAATGCCTCTTAAAAGTCATCATCTTATTTGCTTCTGCCAATTTCCCTGCCAGCACATTCCAGCTCTGTATAAAAATTTGCCTTGAGCATAGAACACTGCAGCACAGAATAGGCCCTTCAACCCTCAATGTTGTGCTGACCTAATATATTTCTACTAATAAAAAAAATTAAACCATCCCTACCTCATAATCCTCCATTTTTCTTTCTTCTATGTGCCTGTCTCAGTGTCTCTTAAATGCCTCTACCACCACTCCTGGCAAGGGATTCCGGACACCCACAACTCTGTGTGAAATACTTGCCCCTGATGTCTCCCTTAAACTTTCCTTCCTTCACTTTGTACAGATATCCTCTGGAATTTATTATTCCCACCTCAGCAAAACATGCTGGCTGTCTCACTTATCTATACCTCTCAGAATCTTGTAGACCTTTATTAAATCACCTCTCACCTCTTTGCAAATGTCCTTTAAACTTGCCTCTTCTCATCTTAAATCCATGTTCTCTAGTATTTGACGTTTTCACCTTGGAGAAAAGAAAATGATCATCTCAACTATGCCTCTCATAATTTTCCTTACATTTGACAAAGGGCTGGTTTTTTTTTGGCTCATCTTCCCCAGCCAGGATTCAGTTCCCTAAAGAGTTAATGACCAACAATCATACTCAAGGCCTTTTGTGTTTTCTTTTTGACAGACAGAATTTTAAACACATCTGGATTGTGTTGCAATGACAGTCAGACCTTCAGTACAATACCATGGAAAAGTTTCCAGAACATCTGTGCACAGTTTAAATATATTTGGAAACTACTTTCAATAATTCCTTTTCTCCTCCACAAGTTGTGCTGTTTTAATTTTTTTTTTCAGTTTAATTTATGACACTCAAATTGTTTGTGTTCAGAAATATTCTATTTTATTGTGTGAGGTATAATTGAGTTTATAAATGCCCTATTAGGCCATGATTACTGCTCAGTGGTCTCCCCTGTTCCTGAATAAGTATTTTTGAGTGTGTAGCTGCATTCCCTACAAGAAATATTTCAAGTCAACAAGTATCCAAGTAATTATGGAATAACTGACAACACTCACCTATGGGATTGATACTTGGGGAATGGTCAAGCTCCACCCTTAAGTCAATCATCCATTTGAAAAGTAAAGAAAGTTTTTTTTAATAAGTAAATATTTATTGGCAGCAGTGCTGACATTGAAGCAAACTATTCCAAAAGTTATTGTCAACAAAAGGAAAATAAAGATAGTGACTTTGTGAAGTTCTGATAATAAAATTGTAGAGCTACTGGTAAGAAATATTGTCTCAAGATTTTAGAGAGAAAAACATTGGTAGGAATAGTCAAGTTGAATGAACCTACATTTGAGAGAAGGAAGGAGATAATACTCAGAATAGTCAACCTAAAGTCTAAATGGATTGTATGTATAGACGTGTAAATGGAAGAAGGGCTCAGGTCCAAAATGTCAGAAATATTTGTCTCCTATAGATGCTGAAAAGACCAGCATTTCAGTTTGTTAAATATAATTAGGAAGACAAGAGATCCACAAATAAAGGATAAATATAGGGTAAGGGGGAAAAACTTTAGGAGAAATATTAGAGGTGGCGTTTTCACTCAGTGAATGGTGGCAGAATGGAATGAGCTTCCGAATGAGATAGTTGCGGCAGGGTCCCTTCTGTCATTTAAGAAAAGGTTGGATGTGTACATGGAGGTGAGGGGGTTGGAGGGTTATTGGCAGAGAGTGGGAGGTTTGAGCTAGTGGAGCAGTTCTAGTGAACCGGTGCAGACTCGAAAGGCCAACATGGCCTGTTTCCTCTCCGTCAATGGTTATATGGTTTTATATATATGCACATCTACACTGTATAAATGGATAAAATTAAGAGACTGGTCTATGATCCCAAACATCCAGGGGAAACTGAGCAGAATTTCAAAAATAATTCTGGTAAGGTGTTATACAAGATACATAGGAGTAGTGGAGTATGGAGACATGGATCAGACTACACAATGGATTAAAAATAGACCAAGAGATGGAAATGATGTTAAGTAATGTTTCTCAGATGACACCTGATTATCGATCACTGTTTTGAAAGGCCTTATTGGTTGCTAAAATCAGTGATCACATCTTTGTGAAATAATTATATTTTATTTCTCTTGCAAAGTGTTTGGTTACACATTTTTCAAGAAGGTTAAAGAAATCTTACAGGACACATTCCCATGGTAACACCAGCTACTGAAGTGACCGTTTTAATAATAGGATGCTACGTTATAAAATGGTCACCAGCCATTGAGCCATTAACACAAGAACTTCAAGTGCTCACAATCAGTTTCATGCAAACTGATTTGTTTGATAATTTTTAGTATATTTTCCAAATTGGTGACTTCTAATCAAGCCAATGTTTGGCTTTCCAGCTGTCGGTATTATTGTAGTCTGCACTCAACTTGTTGTGAAATGTGCTGATGAACTTTGTAACTGACAATCAATCATGTTAATGTTGCAGTACATTTAAACCTATCTGGCTACTGTGAGAATTTAAATTCAATCTCTGACACAATTTGTTTATAATTGCACACATACATTAAAATGATAATTATTTGATTTTAAAATCACAACGAAATTCTGGAAAATTTATGCTGCCAACATTGCTATTCTCTACCACCCATCCCCGTCCCTCTCATCTCTCTGTCAGCATTCAGTCAAATAAATCTTACTCAGTGTTGAATCTTGACATTATTACGTACACCAGATGGGCAGAAACTGCAAGACAACTTAATTTAGATGTTAAAATGTGAGGTGAAAGCCTTTGCACTGTTGCACACATGACAAGATTTGCAGCTCTAAAATCTCCCATGGAGCCCTGACTATATAAAGACAGTAAAAACTTGTGCAGGCCAGGATGTTGCAAGGTGAAGAAAAAGAGTGAAGGCAACTCTCTCCCAAAGCAACGATCACGAACTGTGGCAAATTTGCAATAGTGGGCAGACAAAAAAAAGGGAAAACAGCACAAATCCTAACAATTTATAATGAAAGCACAAAGATAGTTTAAGATTCAAACTCATTGAAAGAGTCAGTGTTTCTCAAGAATTTGGCAAGTTTTTACTTGATTGATTAAAAAAAAAAGCCCTAAGGCTACCGTCCAGCAAAGTAGGGTTAATAACACAAAAGGAGACCTTTCATGGACAGCACAGTTGGCAATGTGGTTAGCACAACGGCTTTACAGTGCCAGTGAGCAGATACAGAATTTCAACCTGCACTGTAAGGAGTGTGTGCCTTCTCCTCGTGCCTTTATGGGTTTTCCCTGGGCGCTCCAGTTTCCTCCTTTTCAAAATGTACTTGGGTGTAAATTGGGTGGCATGGACTCATGGGCTAAAATGGCCTCTTAGCATGCTGTATGTCTAAAAAGATTAATAAAATAAAATCACTGAGTGGTCTTCTCTCGTAGCACAGTCTTGCCTCTACTAAAACCACTCGGTGTTTTCTTAACCAATGCGGTCTGTTTGGACCAACAAACTGTGCTCCAGCAACCTTCTCTGAACAAATCTTTCTCACCAATGAGTGCCAGGCCTTGGAATCAGATTTTCAAATGTGGGAGAGTCTGCGGCCAGAGCCTCAGAATAAAAGTTTGCCCCTTAAGAGAATAAGGAGACATTTCTTCTGTCAGAGGGTGGAATTCACTGTCACAGGTGGTAGTGGAGGTCAAGTTATTGTGTGCACTTAAAGCAGAGGTTGATAGCTTCGTGATTAGTAAAGGTGAAAAAGTGGAAGGGGAGAAGGCAGGAGAATAAGGTTGAGAGGGAAAAATACATCATTCATGATTGGAATTGGCACAGAAGCACAAGGGCAACAAAAACTTTGGAACCACCACCACAAGGAGGTTACCCAGCAAGTCATTGATCATCCTGATCTAGAACTATAATTGTCATTTTTTCACCATCACTGGGTCAAAATCCTGGAATTCTCTCCCTAACAACATTATTGGGGTACCCATACCCTCACAACTGCAGAGAAAGCAAGAAAGCAGTTCACCTCACCTTCTCAAGAGCAATTAGGAACAGGTGATAAGGAAATGATGCACGAGAATCTTAAAGGTATCATCAGCTACATAATGGGAAGAAATGGCCTCCTGGGAATAGCCTTTGTTATTCTTGTCTCAGATCACAAACTGTTGCCAATGATGTAGAATCTTAAATAATCAATTTCAATAATGCCAACAGTTTTGCTGTCATTGTTATGCACATGGGGTGATGCAGATAATTAATGTCTGATTCCAGCCTATAGATCACATAACCTGAAATAAATACAAAGTCACAAGCATTTAAAACCCTGTCAAAAGCAAATGTTCAAGGGGCTTCCTACCTGCCCCCACCCCACCCCCCAACCTTCTGCAATCTTCCTGGTTGGCTATCTTCCGTATGACAGCAATGGAGGCCCCTTCATTCAATTCATCACATAATCTCACAGGGAACCAATTTTCCCCACTCATATTTCTGCACAAGTTCACTTAATCAAGTCCCCCTAGATTAAGCCTCTCACACACTGGGCAATCTGCGGGAGCCAATTGATGTGTAAATGGGAAGATACGGGAACACTCATGCGGAACAGTCAAAAGGGAGTACATACAAAGCTCCACAAAGGAGGCCAGAATTGAACTCTGATCACTGGAACTAAGGGAGCAGCTTTAAATTTTGACATGCAGCATTTGCACGAACCACTGCCCAACGTGTATATGCACAATCAGATGACAATAAATATGAACTTGAAACATTTTCCTGGTGTATCAACTGTCAAAGGGACACAGAACAAGTTTAGCCAAGATGTTGCAACTTCTCTAGTTCAAGAAACCAATATCACATCAGGGACAAGTGCACAGCTAAGAATGTTGAACCAACAATGGGGGCGCTGCCGGAAATGCTGAAACGGCTCGTGCGGACCCACGGAGAGCAGAGACACAGCACTCTCACGGGGTCCAACCGCCCAGTCTGACTGCAGTCAGCTACATCCAGGCTTTGAATAGCCTGTTAAAAGCAGCCGATGGTGGTTTTATTTTAAAAAAATCCCTTGACTGCGGGGTTTGGTCCTGAGATGGTGGCCTCAATGATTGGCAGAGGCATGAGGGGTTCCAGACTCCAGGGAAGTGGAGGACTGGTGCAGGGCACAGAAAAAGGGGGGACCAAACCAAAATGGGGAGAAGTAGAGGAGAAGACCCGTGGTTTGGTGATCACAGTGGCGGACCAGTGAAAGGCTCAGAGATTGAAGGAACCTCACAGGCCGCGGGCTGCTGGTGACTGAAGTCCGGGAAACTGCGAGGTCAAGGAATTTGCGCCAGGCTGCGGACTGCTGGAGCCTGGTTCAAAATTGGCTGAAGGGCTACCACCAGAGTTGGCGTCAGAACAAATCAAATGGGGGGGTGCATTAGTGTAACCACGGGGAAGGGGGGGGGGCAAAAACTGCTGCTCATGTGGCAGTTTCGTGTGCCGTTCATGCCTGGATGGGGGGGCACAATTGGGGGGTATGGCCCACGAATGCCCCCAAAGTGCAGGTATTGGAACTGGGATGCGAGAGGGTGCTGAAGGATTCTTTATCATATCAGAGGTTTGGATTTTGAACTCAGGTTGCCGATGGTTTGGACTGGACCATGTGGCTGTAGAGGCTGCAGAAGTGCTGAAGGCGAATCCACAGACTCTTGGTGACTCTGGGCGAACTCTCTTTCTCTGATTGACTGTAAGAGGCGCTTCAAGCAATTTCTGCCAATGGCAAATCTGTCTGCCTTACAGCAGACAAAAACAATTTTGTGTAATATGTCACAGTTTTTATTACATAATAAATTGAATCTTGAACATATCACTCTATCCTGGGTAAATCTTCACATTAATCAAATATACTATCACCAATGTATATATTTGCATATATTTACATATAGTAGTAGTGATTGGCTGAGAGCCGTAGCCACGCCTACTGGCAGGTCATAAAGGGCTGCTCCAAACCAGACCCAGGTCAGTCTGGATTGGTCGACCTTGATGTACTACACTCCAGTCTTTTGTTAATAAAAGCCTTGGTTTGAGTCAACAAGTCTTTGAGTCATTCCACACGCTGCAACATATACACATATATACAAACAAACATATGGACAAAACAAACAAAATACATATATGCACACAAAAACCAATCCAGTCACTTTTTATCCTCAGCTTTAAACTGGCTGCTTTGTGTTATTTGACAGAGTGCTAGCCACGTTGTGTTTCATCAGGGTTGCCACATTAGCAATTTTCCATTCTTCATATATAACCCTCAATCTGTAGATGTTTTGGGTTTATTGTATTGTATATGTTGAACGTTTAGTGGGTAGGGAGGGGGGTGGGAAGGAGGGAGGGAAGGGAGGGGGGGAAGGGAAGAAAATGACACTGTGTATATTCAAGAGGGAAATATTTGTGTGTATTTTGGTTAATATGTTTCATAGTGTGAAAAATAAAAAACTTTAAAAAAAAATCTGTAGATGTTTGGAGGTTATGGTCAGGTTTCTGTAATTTCCTCACAATCCGGGATGTAATCCATCTGGATCAGGTGACCAATTTGGTAGCAGATGACTTTCCCCAACACATTCCCCTCCTCCATTAGAAAATTTTAAGCCCACCCAGAATTTCAACTACATCCTCCTAAGCATTTTCTTCCTTGGTGCAGACACTAATGCATTTAGTTTGTTCCTCAGTCACATTTTTGGTTTCCATGAATAAATTTCCTTTTGTTTATGAACAGCTCCACCTCCACTCCTTTCAGCTCCTTTCCTGTTCACAAGCTTCGACTACTTTACTTCCTTTCATGGTTGCTGCCAGCCTTTTCTTAAGCCCTTGCTCGTTTCCTTAGTTAACTCCCTCAGAACTTTAAGCAATGGATTTTCACTTGCTTTAGCAACTAACCATTTGATGCATGCACTTTTATCTTTCTTTATAGTTTCCCCCTTTGGTCAACCAGAAAATTCTAAATTTAATTTCCCTGCCCTTCCTGCAACTAGATTCCTGATGAAATACCCACTTTAAATAGGCTTTACATTGTACAAGATGGAAAGGCAAGCAAAAATTATTATTTAAAAAAAAAAGAAATTAATGCTTTGTCAGATTACACTGATCAAAGAAGATTTTGCTTCCTGAAAACACTTTTGGGTATATTTTATGGATTTGATCAGCTGCTGATCATGAAAATCATCTTAAAATTTTCATATCACACACATTTTTGTGATTTCCAGTCATATTTTAAGTCTGCTTCAAGCCACAAAGTGAATCATGTCATTGAAAATTCATTTTCTGCATTTGCCTGCTGATCTTGGTACAGTCAGTGACAAAGAGGCTGAAAGGTTTCACCAGGACATTGTGACTGTGGCAACTGGAATCCATTTGATTCAATGCTGGCTGTCTATTTTGGACACTGACATGAGAGACATCAGATGAGGAGTACAAATGAAAATCAGCAGAAAAAAACATTTTTAAGGTTAATTGACTGAATGCAATGTGTCAACATCATGATGCAATTATACATGCAAATTCAATAAAAGTGTATTGAATTGTTCCTCCAACTTCCCACATGATACAGCAAATCTGAAATTATCTTTGCGTTCAGCCTGAAGTTATCTATCATAATCAGGAAGAAAACCCCTTGGAAAAAAAATCTTGTTCTCCGGTGTTATGAATGGAAAATATTAATGACATAAACTGCAGTTCCAAGACCAAGTCGAGTCTCCTTTTTTACATGGGCTTTTCCTTAGCAGTTGCCTGAGAAATTGGTTATCCCAGATGAATCAGCTTCACTGCTTTAGTTAAATGCTTTCAGGCTGTTGACAACCAACTGTGGAATCTGGATTTTGCTTACATCATAATTAGACTGAAAAAAAAACTAATAGGCAGTCTTCAAACAGTTTTTTTTGGTCAGGATGCAGTCATACGAATCAAACACTTATCAATCGGTCCCCAGACAGGACAAAAAATGACTAATCAAACTTTATTATTCCCTTTTAAGGACTGTATGCAACCCTTTAGAAAAAAAAATGACAAGAATTTTGAACTTTGCGTTGCTTTGCTATGTTGGCAGAGTTACAGGTTCCAATACTCCATGTTAACAAGACAACTGTTATCTGCCTTTAGCCTCCCATCATATCTAAATGAATACTAATGCATTAATTTTTAATGTTTGTTTTAAATAGAATCCATCTTTGAGTGTAAAGGATTTTGTCATTATATAACAAAAACTATTATATTTAGTGTTACTGCTCAGTGAAACTGATAGGATTTCCTTATATTGAACAGTACAGGAACAGACCCTTTGGCTCATAATTGAACACTATGAATAAATTAAAACTCTGCTTCTTTCACATAGATAAAAAAAATACATGGAATAGAGGGAATTGTACTATCTAGAAGCCTCAAAACACACTATCCTGGCAGCTCGTTCCAGGAACCTAGCTGTCTTCTAGGGGGAAAACACCTTCCTGCGTATTTCCTCTAAGTTACCCCCTGCCCTTAATTTTGCACCAAGTATGTGATATTTTTACCCTGGAAGAAAAAAAAATCTGACAGCCTACCCTGTCAACATCTCTTACAAGTCTTTCAAACCTTTATAAAGTCTCCCCTCAGCATGAGAAAAAAAAACAACCCAAGTTTGTCTGAACTCTACCCATCGCTCAGATAGGGTGATCAGAATTGCACACAGTTCTCTTAAGTGCAGATTAAGCAATGCTTTGTGTAGCTGCAACACAACTTCCTCACTCTTGCAACTGACCACCATGACCACTGAAGTTAAACACGCCATATGGCTTTGTTACTGCCTCTATCTACTTGGTGGCCTCTTTCAAGGGCTTATGAACCTGGATGCTCAGATCCCTCTGAACCTCAATGCTTTTTAGTGTCTTGTACAGCTGAATTCTTTCTCCTTTCATTGAACCTCCTAAAGTCTAATACCCCACACTTGTCTGGATTAAAAAGCCAATGGCCATTTCTCTGCCATATCCATAATTGATCTATTATCCTAGCTGTGATCTACATTATTCATGTCCTCTAATGTTTGTGTCATATGCAAAGTTACTGACCAATCCACTTTTCTATCCAAATTATTTTGAAAGCAAATGTTCCATTTGAGAACAACGTTGGATGAATTGAGTTACATTTAGAAAACAGAAGATTTAAAAGAGAAGGTATAAAGGCCAATTGATCAATGATAATATTGAAAAAGTTTCAAGGGTGTAAATTCTTCTTGTCAGAGTTTTGGGATTAACACCAAGCATTAAAGCAGTAATATACGACACTTACATTGGAGAAATCCCCATTTCATGTACCAGCCACTATTGTGCATTTTCATTTGTCCTGGAATCTTAAGCAATTCACCTTAAATTTCAATAGTTAAACTGATTTTCAATGAAGGGTTGAAACAATCAGTTTCAAAGTTCATGTGCAATCAAGCAATTTTTTCAGCTTATGACCACTATTTGAGAATTTAAACTCATTTGTTCTTCCTCTGGTACACTAATATGGAATCATCGTCAATTTCAACTTGTCATGCAGCTGGGGTGGTGGAGGTGGGGGGGGGTGGGGGGTGGTGGTGAGCTTGAAATTCCATGTCTGCACCGTGCTGTGCTCTCTGCAGTATCAGCTCCTCAATGTAGATTCAAACACTACCTGCTCAACCCCATTTCTGCTCACATTCCTCCCCTTTTTATTCAATTGTAATTCAAAATCAAATGGATATTTGATTCTAATCATCGGAAAGCAGTCTCAGCATTTCTCTGGTTTTGCACAGGTGATGTCTGAACGCGTCCAGTCTCTTGATTCAGCAATTATTCCCAGTGAAATTTAAAATTAAATTTTAAGGTAACTTGCACCAAGTTGCCCACTTTTAGATTTTCTATACAAAATTGCCACTTGAAATTCTGTTTACAGAATTGCTGGGAAGTTTCACAGATCTCTCAGAGCCCATCTGATGTGACAATTCAAGTTCAAGGTCACTATAGTCCCCAAGCATTTGTTTTCCTCATCCATTCCTTGAATAGCCTTGTTATCTCTTGCCTAACACAAGGCCAGAAATAGTCACACTGTGCATGGAATTACTACTGTTGGCCGGGGGTATCAAGGAAAAATGTATGAGGCATGCTCTTCTACCAAGGAGCAACCTGGTAAAAGTACTGGATTAGCAGCTTCCATTCATTTATCTATTTATTTATCTATCTATTTATTTTACACAAAACATCAGTTTCTCTGTATCCATGACTTCTTTGTCCTCATTCAGAATATCAATTAGGTGTATTCAATTCAGGTTCAAACACAGGGTTTTGTTGGGCTGCAGATTTGAAAAAAAAAATTCCTAGTAGTAAACTTACACAATTGGAAAGAGAGTTCAGAAGCCTGCAAAAACATAATGCTGGAGAAACTCAGCAGGCCGAACAGCATTCTTTATACAGCAAAGATAAAGACGCACAACCAAAATTTCATGCCCGAGCCCTTCATTAAGGTATGAGCAAAACTTAGATGCCTAAATCGTAATTTTATTCAAGCACCTGTCTACATTTTGTCATACCTTGATGAGGGGCTCAGGCCCAAAACATTGGTTATGTATCTTTATCTTTGCTATATAAAGTATTCTGTCTGACTTGCTGAGTTTCTCCAGCATTGAGTTATTACTTAAAATAATGGCGTCTGCAGACTTTTGTGTTTTACCCCAATGCCTGTGAGTACAACTTGAGAAGGCGGCACAAGAAAATAGGAAATTGGAGCAAGTCATCCAGCCCGTTCTGTCATTCAATGAGGGCAATTTAAATTAAAAGAAAAGCAGTTCTTGAAAACCCAATGCTTCAGACTCCAAAGACAATATTTCAGAATGTTCTGTAGTTCTTAATTCAAGTTCAATTTTGGTTTAGTCAATATTTTTGCAATGGGTAGATTGAAATGGAACATCAAAACCAAATAGTTTTCCAGTGAAAACTTTGTCTTATTTATTCAATAGGTACACTCTGCATGTGCAAAGCGCAGGAATTCATTCCTGTTTTACGCATACTTGCTTTATGAAAATTCGCTTTTACAAAGAAACCTGAGTTGGCTTTTACAAAAGGATTTGAAAGGGTTTTTGCTTTTATGAAAAATATCCTTCAATAGTAGTGATTGGGTCTTCGCTTTACGCCATTTTGGCTAATGTAAGGTTTCATAGGAACGCTCTAGTTTCATAAAGCGGGGTGTACCTTTATTTGTATTATGGTCCTCGGTTGGACTATTATTTAAAATGGTAAAAAATTGCAACATACCGTTGTGCAGATGGATCCGCAGGTGCTTGTGTACACATCACAAAAAGTAGTATGTAATCGGGAAGGCAAATTGAACGTTGCCCTTCATTGCTAGAATTTAAGCACAGGGAGGTTCTGCTGGAACTAGACAGGGTCCTGGTGAGGCCGCACCTGGAGTACTGCGTGCAAAGGATATATGGTTTTCTTGAAGCAGTGCAGAAGAGTTGATTTCAGAAATGAAGGGGTCATCTTATGAGAGGTTTGTAGAGCTCGTCGAAAGAACCAAAGACTTGTTGATCCAAACCAAGGCTTTTATTAGGAAAAGACCGGAGCTCTTCACAGGTGGCCGACCAGTCCGGAATGATCCGACCTGGCTAGGGACACAACCCTTTAAGGCCCAGACAATAGGTGTGGCTTAGCTCTCAGCCAATCACTGTAAGCACAGTCTAGATACAGTAACTATATACACATGTACATTGGTGATAGATCTGTACTATCACATTCACCCCTTCTTGGAGAATTGACCCTGGGAAAAAAAAAACAAAAACAAGGGAGAGAATGAAAGGAAGGAGTAGGTCAAGGACTGTAGCGGTCAGGGGGTCTGACCATCCGGCGTGACCGCCGTGGTGCCGGGATTGGGGTCGTTGGAGTGGTGTCGCCAGCCTTAAAAGGTTGTGTCCCTAGCCAGGTCGGATCATTCTGGACTGGTCGGCCACCTGTGAAGAGCTCCGGTCTTTTGCTAATAAAATTGTAGAGCTCGTCGAAAGAACCAAAGACTTGTTGGTCCAGACCAAGGCTTTTATTAGCAAAAGACAGGAGCTCTTCACAGGTGGCCGACCAGTCCGGAATGATCCGACCTGGCTAGGGACACAACCCTTTAAGGCCCAGACAGTAGGCGTGGCTTAGCTCTCAGCCAATCGCTGTAAGCACAGTCTAGATACAGTAACTATATACATTGGTGATAGATCTGCACTATCACAAGGTTGAGTAACCTGGAGCTATGCTGATTGAAGTTTAGAAATTGTGTAGGAGATAAAATGATGAAAGCGAGAGACAAGACAGAAGCAGGGAGCTAGTTTCCAGTGGCCACGTGAGGAGTAAAGTTAGGGTTAAGATTCTGGAGAGTAAAAATAAAATGGATGAAGAATTGTTTCTCCCAGAGATGAGTGGAAGCTGCCTTGACATTAAGGCACAGACACTAGCCGTAGCAAAAAAATGTATTATGTCAACCTATAAATTGGAAGATAATTTGAAAATACAGCAATGGTATATAGAAATGAATAAATGTATTCCATTAGAAAAAATAACATATAGTTTAAGAAATAATATTGAAATATTCGAACAAATATGGGAGCCTTACATGAAACACAATAGAGAAAACCTACCGGGGACAATCACTACCTAAGTTAACGGAAGGAAAAGGAAATGAAAAGAATGGACTCAGTGGAATTTCTGGAGTATTTTTATTGAATGACAACATTGTCTGATTGGTTTAATGTATCCTAGATTTTGTACCTTAAATGGACGGGAGGGGGGAGGTAGGGAGGGAGGGATGGGAGGAGGGGGGGGAGAAAATGGCACTGTATATGTGTGAAAAGGAAAAAGTGTGTATCATGGTTAATGTGATTTATGGTGTGAAAAATAAAAAAATTAAAAAAAAAAGGCACAGATAGATGGATTTCTGCACAGTGGAGGCATTATGGGTTATGGGGAACCAGCATGCAGGTGGAGCAGTGTCCGACCAGATCAGCCATGATCATATTGAGTGGCAGAGCAGGGATGATGGGCCAGATGGTCAATGCCAGTCCCTATTTATGTGCTTTCTAAATACATATCATGTATTCATGCAGTTTTTCCAAATTACACTGAACATCGAGTAAGCCAGCTTTTGCTATTTAGTTTACATTGAAACAAAATCTATATATGGGTGATTTGTATCGAGTTTTGCAGGTTCAATAAGATCAGCAAAATTGACATTGCGATTAAGTCTGTGATGCTTGCATAGAGATGTGTCAATTTCCCACAAGCAAATTGCTTTGGAGCATCCAAAAGCTGCCAGCAGGCACGTAGCAACTAAACTGCTCCTTCATCACCATTCAAAATTGCCTTTGTCAGACCTGCAGAGAATAGTTAATGAGGTGCCCATTAGAGGGAATCTTGCAAATTATTCAGCTCTGCTTTAGTCTTTATTTCCCATTTCTAATACTTTAAAAGAGGTATGAACACCATAAAGCCTCTATCATGACTCCATCAATATCCGGAGTGCAAAAGATCTTTTGACAAGCTAACATTAGCATTGAAATGAGTTTCCTGTTGAAAGTTCAGAGCTTAAGCTAAATTCCCTTTCAGTACAGTACCACTGGGATAAAGTCATCACTGTTATTTCTGTCCTATAGGAACTAAAGTAAATGCATGCTTTCCATTGCTCACGATCCAGAACCAATGCTGGAGTGTAAACAAGAAATCTACAGATGCCAGGGTATAGTGCAGTGCACAAAAGAGCTGGAGAAACTCAGCAAGTCATTCAGCATGAGGTAGTTGGTATTTCCACTCATTACTTGCTAGCCTATGCTCCTCCCCCCTCCTCCCTCCCCCACATCCTATTTGAGCAACTGCCTGGATGCAGGCCCAAAACATCGACTGCCATTTTGCTTTCTATGGATGCTGCAGGACCTATTGATTTTCTCCAGCTAATGCTGGAGTGGTTTTGTTTTCTTTAAGGTTAATTTAGACATGCTACCCAATAACAAAACAAAAACAATTGCATCTCTGAATGGTGAGAGTATTACTTTATATTGTTGACTTATTTTAGTTCTACGTAATATAATGCAACTTGCCTTTAAGGGAATGGTTTCCACCAGCCATTAAATCATAGCCCATTCAAAGCATTCAAATGCTCAACTTTTCATTCAAAATCTACTTTGCAATTATCACTCCTCATACATTACTGTGAAGCCATTTCAAGAACATGGACACAAAAATATTAGTATGTTAGTAATCCACAGGGAGTGGCACAACAGACATTAAGTTGTTGATTACAAACAAAAATATTTTAAATTTTTAATGAACACGGAACAAATTCTGCAAAATGAAATTGAGAAAGAAAATATTCTCTCACTTCACAGAGCTGACTGGAGCATTGTCCTGGAATTTGTCCTTCTCTTTCCAATGTGAGATTTTCCCTCATCCTGGTCTAACCCACAGGCTACTAGTGTGAGGCAAAATCCCACATTGGAGAATGAAGGACAAAGTCCAGACAGACATTCCAGTCAGAGTTGCAGCCTTTCATATGAAGCATTGAGCAAATAACCCATCTTTCCTATCAATAAATACAAAATATCCTAGGTTAAGTATTTCAAGGTGAGGAGATATGATCTCATCAATACATAATTAAGAAATGTTCCCATCTGAAGGAGTTTGTTCTAATCAAATTGGTAATTGTTTCTGAGACACCATTGTGCTTCAATGGTGGATGTTCATAAAATACTAGAGACACTCAAGCCATGAATATTGCAAAATAAAACAGTAAAAAAATCTTGACAACGTCACAAGCCAAGCCCAAGAACGCCTGGCTCTTCATGTTGAGATTATGCATTATTATTTACATTTTGCTCATATATCTTTAACTTTCTCTTTGGAATGCTGCTAATTTATAGTAAATGCATAACCTTGTTACTTTTCCATTAATCCTTAGAACAAGGAATTTGTTTTCCAAATCACTGAGAGAGGGACCATTGTGATTATAAAGAATAAGAGGCAAAAAAGTAAAATGAGTAATACAGCACCAAAATTGGTTCTTCAGCCCACCATGTCCATATTATTAAGTAACCAAGTGGGAAATCGAAGTCCTCAATCTGGGTACAAGTAATGGTCAATGAAAGTTAGAGGTTAGATACAGGGACTTGGGGGGTCAGAGACCAAATGGCTTTTCAGAGAAAAAAAACAAGGAAATGTTTAATGATATTTTGCTCTATCAAAGAGTGTAGATCTTGTTATTAATTTAATATCCAGCGGAAGGGAAGTCATTTGATTAAACCTATTAAAAAAAATCAACTCTCACAACAACCTGTATTTCTGCCATTATTATCTACAAGACAAGGACATGTTGGTCTTGGAAGGATAATTTTAGCAGGACAAAAGACAACTAGTTTCTTGGCACCTGCAATCATGCCAAGATTTTATTTTGCCAATCCACAGAACCAACTCTAACCTCACCTGCCTGTCCTCTTGATATTTTTTGGCTCTCTTCTTACAGAAAGAAGATTTGTGTTTAATTCTGATTTTTCTGGCCAACGACACATTTAGCTACTTCAGTCTCTTTGGAATTAAATGGCCTTAAACCTCCACGCCCCTTGCTGTGCCTCTAAAGCTGCACTTTGGATCAGTGAGGGGACAAGATGTCCCAGTTAATTCAACTAGCTTCCCAGCTGTAAAAGTTCAATTCCACTCCAAATTCTATCCATCGACATCATGGTGATGCCTACTGTCATGGGAAATAAGAGCCAACCTTGCAATGTTGTAGAGTCAGGCTCATTCCTGACGAAGGCCTTTGACCAAATGTCAACTATCTTTAGCTATCCATAGATGCAGTCTGAATTGCCGAGTTCCTCCAGCATTTTGTTTCCCCGGATTTCCAGTGTCTGCAGCCTCTCTTGTTTACTGACACTATTCTAACCATCTTTATATTCACCTCAGAAAGAAGTCAGTGTCTATTTAAAAAAAAAGACTCATGAGAATGTCGTCATCTCAGATCATTCAGATCTCGCAATTCAGAAGTGTCTACATTGACTCAATTAATATCTGGGGTGGGACCAAAACTCAAACTTGAACTCAGAAGAAGAAAATTATGAAATCAAACAAAGGAGAACTAAATACATTGAAATCCATTCTTCGTTGAATGAGAGACTATAATTATTGAGACTGAGGCTAGTTTTTTTTTGCCAAGTTACAAGAAGGAAACCTTTAAGATTATAGAAGAGATTTGACATTGTCCCTTTGAAGGGGAAAAAATCTGATCTAACAGGATCTTTTCCAGACTCACAGGGTGGGAAGTATCGAGAGATCTCTATTTAGCCATTTGAACTCCATTTATGAAATTTAATATTGATACACACATAAATATTAATCTTACAGCTTCTCTTGTTTGTTATCAGAGTTGGTATCTCATCATGTGGGAATTATCGTAGGAGATTCTGAAGGATATTTGAGGAGGCAAGGATTGTTTTGGGATACTCAGCATGGGTTTCTGTGGGAAAGTGTCTCAAACTTGATCAAGTTTTCTTTTGAAGTAGGGCAAGGTGGAAGTAAATTATCCTTCTGACATCCCCACTTAATAGGGTCATCCAGGTGGCCAGATACCATGGGAACTAGGGAGAGTTAGTCATTTGGATACAAAATAGCTTGGTGATACACCAGCCTTGCGGAGGGCTGTTTTTTTAAAAAAAATGGAGATCCATGAGCAGTGATGTGTTATAGGGATCAGTGCTGGATCCACTGTTTTTCATTGTCTATATGAATGATTTGGATGCGAACACGTGGCATGATTAAGAATTATGTGGATGATACCAAAATTGATGGTATGGTGGGCAGTGTCAAAAGGTCATCCAAAATTAAAATAGGATGTAGATCAACCGGGAAAGTTGATTCAGTCAGGGCATGGAGTTAAAGAGTTTTGACATCATATTACAACTGTACAAGACATTGGTGAGATCACACTTAGAGTATTGAGTGAAGTTCTGGTCAGTTATATATTGGCAGGGTGTTATTAGGCTGGAAAAATGTGCAGTAAAGATTCACATGAATGTCACTGGCATTGGAGAGTTTTCTCTTGCAAAGACTGGATAAGCCAAGGCTTTTTTGCCTTGGTCCATAGAAGTCTGCAGAGCGACTTTGCAGGCAAATAAAATAATGAAGGGGATAGAAAAGGTGAACAATCAATCAATCTTTTTCCTCAGGGCAGGAGAGTTTCAAATAAAAGGGTGAGAGAGGAAGGCAAAAGGAACTTAAAGGACCATACGCACACAGACGTTGTCCTGCAGAAAGTGCCATTTGGATAAATGGTGGAGGGGAGTGTGATTATAACATTATAAAGACCTTTACAAAGGTGCATGGTAGAAAAGGGTTGGATGGATATGATAAAGGGATAAGTTCAGGTTGACAACTGGCCAGCATGGATGAGCTGGGCTGAATAGGCCTGTTGCTGTACATCTTTTTGCCTGTGATTCAAAGTGCTGCTGGAACCAAGGATAGAAATTCATCATCTTTGAAGCTTATGAACTCCATTTCTGAAAACTTAATGTTCATACACACATTAATATTGTTCATGTAAGCAAACTGTTGCAGGTGCACAGTGCAAAGTAATACCGACTCGTTGCATCATAGCATGTTTGGTAATTCAAATGCCTAGGAATACAGAAGGTAGCAAACATAGACAAGTCCATCTCTTGCTCTGACCTCCCATCCTTTAAAAGACATCTATGCAAGGCAATGCTTCAAGAAGGCAACCAATATAAAGGATACCCATCACCCTGGTCACAACCTCTTCTCATTGTTACCTTCAATTAGAAGGTACTGAAGCCTTCAGGTTCAAGAACAGATTCTTTCCTTTGGCTATCAGACTCTTGAACCTCCCTTTACTGCACTAAGTGGAACATACTCAAACATACAAAAATGCCTGTCAGTATGATTGTAATGCCGCTTTTGCTCCCCCTTGGACTATGTTAACTGAATATTTATCATCTTTTACATTTTATATAATATATTCTATTGTATTATTTTTACCAAGTACTTCTTTGGCTGCAGCAAAAACAGAATTTTGGTGCATGTTTACATTATATATAAACAATAAAGTCATTATCATTCTACTCCTTGGTTTTCTGTTGTGTTAGTAACATTACAATAATCCATACATTAAAAAGGACCTGTTTCCCCGTCAGTTGCTGTCATGTTGCAAATAAAGAGAAAAAATTCAGATGTTTTCTATTCCTACCAAATTGCCATGAACCTAAAGAAACGTTTTGCTTGAAATAGTTATCACAGGAAACACTCTTGCCAAGGTTGACGTATCAAGCAGGAAACATTCCTTTAAGCTACTTAACCAGTTACCTAGTCTAATAATGTTGATGCATTTGAATGAGTCTTCCATTTACAGATGATTAAAACTTTTTGAAAAAGTAGCTTACAAAATTTAAATACAATCCATCCATTAACTGTCACATATGCACTACATCTCAAATAGGTCTTATTTGTGTGAAGGGAAGAACAATTCCATTATTGAGTCAGAGAATTGGTTATGACAATATACCAATTCAGATTTCTGTTAAATGAAACCAAAACTCATTTAGTAATCAATACAATATTCTGTGTTTATTATTAAAAGTTAATGCTTTTTATAAAAAACAGTTATTCCAATCCACTCAGGGTCTTGAAACCAAGACCCTGAATTTGCCAATTCGCCAGGTAAATGAGACCGACCTCTGGTTTAAAACACCTCCAGAGAGGAAACAGTCCTGCATCCACTTTTCCTACGGCCATAAGAATTTTGTATGAAAGGACAGCACATCTCATTCTTCGAAACTCCAGAGTATTGATCGACTTTGCCTAGTCTCTCCAGGAATTTATCTGTTGAGTTTTCATTGCACTTGCTCTATTGCAAGTAGATCCCTCATTGGGTATTTGAAATTTGCTGAGGAAATTATAGTACACTCCCATTAGGTTTGGGTGAGATAATTCACCAAACAGTAACTACATTTTAACATGCCAACAAAAACTTAATTCCAGGAACACATCAGAATGTTTGCAGTATATTTCACTTTAGCAGCAATTGTAAGTAGCTTAAAATTCTCATCAGTACAATTTATTTTCTTCAGCTCTAATAGATAAATCTGGATGCAAAAAAAATAATCACAGCTTGTGGATGAACGCTGAATCACTCAGCAAATTTCCCTTTGCAACTGAATGGGTGAAGATGTAAAGCTATTGTGGGTTACATGAATTAACGATGCGGACGTCGAAGGCATCAGCGTCATGACTAACAGCCAAATTGGGGCCGAACTAATTTGAAAAAAAAAATTGAAGAACAGTGGAACTAAATGGAGGCAAAATTAATTTTACATATTGTTTAAGCTCGATACCTTGCAAGGATTAACTGCAACTCACTTTTGGACCAGAATCTCCAGTTCTGTTTCACTTTCCACAGATGCTGTTCAACCTGCTGAAAATAACCAGCATTTTCTGTTTTTATTCTAGTTTCAAGTGATAATGTATTCCCTACTCATTCCCGCTCCCCATCATTACTCGGATGCAGCATCCTCTTCTGCTAAAGTTAGCAATGATGATAAAATAAAATAGAAGTTTCATTTCCAAAGGAATTAAAAGGCAGTTAGAGAGAGTCACACAGCGCAAAAACAGGTCCCTAAGTACACTGAGTACACACCAGTTATCAAGAATGCAAATACATTAACATAATTAATTCTAGTTTATTCACCCCACATTCTTCTCAACCACACCCCCCCTCCCAAGTTTTTGTCATTTGCCCTCCCATTTTGGGTAATTTACAACAACTACTTAAAAAGTACAAACTCACTACTTTGGCACATGGGAGGAGACTGGATCATTTTAAAGAAACCCAAGCAGTCGTGAGAACATGTAAACTCCACACAGACACCAGAGATCAGGAATGAACTTGGATTGTTTTAAAGCGAGAGGCAGCATTGCAACCAGCGACACCAATATTCTGCCCTATTAAAAAAAAGGGTCCAAATAGATTTCTTAATTTTAATTAAAATCTCCTGAAATAAATGTAATACTGTGAAACAAGTGTCTTGCAAGTTTTTTCTTTGGCTTGGCTTCGCGGACGAAGATTTATGGAGGGGTATGTCCACGTCTGCTGCAGGCTCGTTGGTGACTGACAAGTCTGATGCGGGACAGGCAGGCACGGTTGCAGCGGTTGCAAGGGAAAATTGGTTGGTTGGGGTTGGGTGTTGGGTTTTTCCTCCTTTGTCTTTTGTCAGTGAGGTGGGCAAGTATTGGGGAAAAAAAAGCACTATGTAGAGCCCATGACAATTTCCTCTGTACCCACCATATTCACTTGTCACTTCCCTGTTCAACAAACCCCTATCTTTCAAATCACCCTTCTCCATAAGCTGCTTTGAAGTGCAGAATTCTTTCCTAAGGAACAATCAATGCTTTTTCCTTTCTCCACCAGAAGGCACTGTCGTTCAATTCAAGAAAGATCAGTAATCACGAGCCCTTCTCTTGGCAGGTGAGAGCCCAAGCTGAAATGTTAATTTCAAAGCAATACAATTTTTTGCTGGAGTCTGAAAAATCATTGTGTGAGTAGTACAATAAAAGTAACCCAATGGTCTAGTTAGTTTACATGAATAAAAATCTATGGTAAATGTAGATCAATAAAAATAAGTAGTAAAACACAAAAATCTGTTGACACTGTGGCTGAAGTAAAAACACAAAGCTGGAGAAATTCAGCAGGTCAAGCGGTGTCTTTTAACAAAGGTAAAAATACATACCTTACCTTGATGAAGGGCTCAAGCCCGAAACGTCGGTAATATATTTTTGCTAAAAGACACTGCTTGACTTACTGAGTTTCTCCAGCTTTGAGTTTTTACAATAACAATAAGACACCTTTGCTCCAAATTAACAAGCTTCATGAGGATATAAAATATCACATTTTCTGCAGTTCTTGTTGAAAAAGAAAACAACTTACTGCAATAGAGTCAACTTCAAACAAGAAGATTGCATCACTTGATCTCACAGAAACCACCTACTTGTACTTCAATCCCAATTTTGATCAAGGGTCTGAAGGGTTCTCACGATAAATTATTTCACATCACAAGCTGAAAGTCAGGCAGTGATCCACCCGTCCAAAGATGTGGAGTGAATGGGGGAGGAATAGTGAGTTTTCAAAAGTTAGTAATTTGCTCTCTACCCTGAGGGGGGGAAAGATATCAGCAGAGAAGACAAATGTTTTACTACATTGGAAGGGATGTCAATTTTAGGAAACTAAACAACATTGATGAAAACCTGCTTTTGACTGTGGTGACTGCAAATTAAAACCCCCATCTACTACTTGCCAACAATGGCATTTAGCTCAAGTTCAGAAAAGCACTGGCTATTAATTTTTTTTTCCTCCCCAGAATCAGAATTTTTTGTTATGAACAGGTCATGAAATTCGTTGTTTTGTGGCAGCATTACATGGCAAAAATTTCTATAAATACATTTAAAAATAACTAAATTAGTGCAAAAGAAGAGAAAGAGAGGTAGTGTCTGTGGTTCATTGTCTTTTCAGAAATCTGACGGCCGAGGGGAAGAAGCTGATTTGTGTTGCTGAGTGTTCCTGTACCTCCATCCTGAAGGTAGCAGTGAGAAGAGAGTATGGCCTGGGTGGTGAGGCTCCTAGAGAATAGAGGCTGCTTTCTTGAGACACCACGTCTCGTAGTTGTCCTCACTGGAGTGAAGACTGGTGCCCAGGACGGCACTGGAAAGTTCAAACTCTCAGTACTTTTTTCCTGTCCTGTACATTGGCACCTCCGTACTAGACAGTGATGCAGCCAGTCAGAATGCTCTCCACGTTACAGCTGCAGAAGTTGGCAAGAGTCTTTCTTGACATAACAACTATCCTCAAACTACTCACAAAGTGTAGCTGTGGGCGAGCCTTGGTGATTGTGTCAACATCAGTGGCATAGTGGAAGTGGGGAAGGTGGTGAGTGGGGGGGGGGCCTTTTTCCCGCCCCGCCCGATTCAGACAATGCTGAAAAATGTATTTCCCCTGCAACTCCCCCCCCCCAGATACACCACTGGCTGCAATAAGCTCAGCTGATCTTTCCTCAGCAGTTCCTGATGAAGCACCAGGGCTTCTTCCGCACGTTGGGGTTGGAGCAGAAATTGTTTGGAAACCTCTCAACGGCACCCTACAGTAGGCACCTGAGGCCGGACTTGGTGAAGCTGAGAAGACGCCACAAGGTGGCTAGGCTGTGCAGGCAGCTGCTGGGCAGTTTGGAGGATTGGCAGTGCTAAAGCGCTAACTCCAGTGCTGGAGAGCAGAGCCGCATCAGTGACAAAGCTGCCTGTGGTCCTTATGGCGAGCTCGGTCTGCCCACATCCATTGTCAGAGTTCATGCTTAACAGTAGGGTGGCTCTCTGCGCGGTCAACCCCACATCCACTAATGAAAACGCCATGAGGTGCGTGCGTGTGTTGGCTGGGAGGGGATGGGTGTGTCGGGGGAGGGATAATACAGATGCGAGAGGGAAACTCAGCCTAACACCAGGGTGAGGGGATTAAAATAAAATGCTAGTGTCCTATGCATCCATTCTGGCTCTGGCAGCAGGAGGCAGGAGGAGGGATGAGAGGGGACTGAGCCCGAAACCAGGGACCGGTCTCGACCCAAAGATCTTCCTCCACAGATGCCCGAAGATGCTCTCTCCACCTCACTTGCAACAGCCTGCTGTCTGCTACAGATCCCAGCATCTACATTCTCTGCTGTCTTTCCTTGCAGGTGGAGTTGCATCCCCAGTCTTGAAGACCGGACAAAAGGGTGGGTGGGATACAGTGGTCAGGGCTGGTATAAAACACCGACATCTGCAGACAGTGATTGATGAAAATATGCTGGAGAAACTCAGCAGGTCCAACTACGTACTCTTTATAACAAATATAAAGATACATAATCAACATTTCAGGCTGAGCCCTTCTTCAAGGTATGAGCAAGGTGTGGCCTTGTTCATCCCTTCCTTCTGAGGCTAAAGAAAGCATAAGATTGCTTTGAAACATGTTCCAAATATTAATCCAGGAGCCATCCTGGATTACATTTGACACAGGCATTCTGTCAAAATTAATGTGTACTGAAAATGGGGAGAATGAAAAAAGGTTCCAAATTGCAAGTTACTAGTGTAGGAACATATCGTTGGAGAAGTGGATTTCAGCCTGGTGGGGAGGGGGGGAGGGAAATCATGGTTTTGTGGGTGCCATGATCTCTCTCACAGTTAACTCTCCCCACCTGGCCAGGAGCCACACAATAAGGGTAGGAGTACCGAGTGGAGCGGCAAGCAGAAACCATCCTGCCCTCCTTTATCAATGGGAAATTTTGCTCCCCACCCCCCGCCTGCACCCACACCAATGAAACTACCCAACCCCCATCCCCCTGCTCCAAAAAAGCATAAAAATCAGTGTGGCTCGCCATTCAACCAGTGAATCACCATCTGGCATGTGTTGTGGTGCCTTTTTAAAAAAACTAAAGTGCTCGCTCCCATAACATTAGAACCTGGCTATGCCCCTGATCGACATGGAGGTTCCAGGATAGATCTTCAGAGGTGTGGACACCCAGGATTTCTAAATCTAAATCCTTTCCACTTCTGACCCCTCAAAGAGGACTGGTTTGTGTTTTCCTGATTTCTCCCTCCTGAAGTCCACCATCATCTTAGTTTTGCTAACATTAAGTGCAGGTTGTGACTTATAATCACACTTAATGAGAATCAAACAAGTAGCTCTAAAATAGAAATTCTATAGAATCTGCACTTAAAACATTGTCCACTAGATGTGCTTGTGCTCAAGGTTTTGAAAATCATTCCAAGATGAACAATTTTTGAAAGGCCAGAAATTTAGTCAAGCCAGCTATTGTACTGAGTATTTAATGTACTGTGACTACATTCAAAGGCTCATTATCTCTACAACAGAGCATAGAAAGCTCATTACTGCCCCTGCCATTTTTTGTATGGAAGTAAAACACTAAATTTTCAGACATCCTGGTTGAAGTAAAAACACAATGCTGGATAAACTCAGAACGTCAAACAGTATACTTTATAGAGCAAAGATACATGATCAATGTTTCAGGCTTGACTCCTTCATCCAGGTGTGGTACTTTGATTCATACCTTGATAGGTAGCTTCAAGGGCTTCCATATCTTGATGAAGGGCTCAAGCCCAAAAACATTGGTTATGTATTCTTTGCTCTATCATATACTGTTTGAACTGCTGAGTTCCTCCAGTTTTTTTTATATTTTGTATGGAATTGTGCATTGACTGCACAGCAGTAATAAATCTTTCCAGACCTATAAAGTAAACAAACAAACAAAAAAAATCTTCAATTTAGCCAAACAGCATGCAATTCAAGGAATCACCACAGATTTTGCAGTAAATCTTCTGGGTATGCAAGTATCTACCTACTTTTCCTTTATGGGATTTCTTCAGGAACTTGGTTGTCAGTTATTCATATAATTTTGCAGAAAGGCACATCCATGTTGGCCCATTTGGATATCCTTTGTGGAAGCAAAAGGCTTTGGAATGTTTCCAGAACAGAGGAATAGCGGGACTTAATTGCAGATTAGTGGTTTATCAAAATGTAAATTTTTCAATTAAAAATAAAAGATTCAATAATGCTTTCCCCATTCCCCCCAAATTGTTTTGGATATTTCAGAACAGTAGAGCTGTTCTCAGGTCTTCTTGGCTGGCTACAAATCTATTTTAAAACAGTTGTATGTCACATAGATGTTCTGACACTTCCTTGCATGCAGTGGTAACACTAATGCCCTACTGATGTGCAGACTTTCCCTTCTGCACCCAGCATGCTGGATTTTGTGACTTTCTGCAAGCAGCAGAGGAAGTGGAGGAGACAACAGGCCTGGCCGCATACCAGTGCCTTAAAATCCAGGACCATTAGTTCTGTACCATTTTTGATAATTGTTCACAACACTAGCTTTTATCTTACTTTACTGTGATATTCAAGGTAGTTTCAATGTCAGGAGAAAACGAAGACGTGAATAATACTGTACACAAGGTGCAGAAGGACACCTTTCCCTGTGCGTGGAAAATTACAGAATAAACTATAAAATTGTTCAAAAAGGATTTCTCTACATTTTAATCAATTTCCTATTCCACATCCTAGGATAGTTAATTTTTAGACAACAGATCAAAAATTATTCATCAATTCTAATTGAGCATAGAGAAATGTCGACACAACAATAAGATTTCTCTTTTCATTTTACTTCTTAAGAAGTTATCTTCTCAAACAAGATTTCACTTTATCAGAACACAATGTGCCTATTAATACTTCATCAGCTTCCAATGCAGTAAACAGAGAATTCATTCAGGAGAACAAAATAATTAGGAGTATATATTCCAGCACTCATGATCACAATCGATCTCTGTCTTTTGTGCTACTTTCCTTCAGTATCTCTTCATGTCCAGTGCAAGCAGACCTACACAGAAGGATGTGGATGTTCTGAGTAGTCTGGTCATACCTGGCTGATTATTGGTGCAGGTTTCTACCTGACCAGCATTCTTCAATTCAAATTCCTCTCAAGCTATTATTTTATACATCTCTGACATCTTTCTTTCCTTTGCCCTCATTTCTTCCATGTATTCACACCTGCACACTGATCGCCTGTAATCTGGAAGCTTTCATCATTTGTCAAGATGCTACCAACTGAACCCATGACATCAGGATTCTCGTGGTTTCCGCACTCTGAGAGACATTTACTTGGTTGTCTCTTTCCCTCTCCCTTCTTAGTTTTCTTGGTTTTGATGAAAAGGCATATTCTTAATCAACTGACGATGGAAAATAAGGGTCTGGGCATCAGACATGGAAATTTAAATTATACAAATTGGTTTCAAATGTGGTCATTACATTAGGGCAAAATAGCATACAGAATACATGGAAGAGATTCAGTTGCTATTCAGCTGAGTAGATTGGTATTATTCACAAACCATAATTTCCAGCAGTGAGTCCCTTTACCCAAATCTGAAATTGGGCAAGATAGTGTATGATTAATCAAAAAGCAGATTAGCAGGGATACTGAATTGAACTATTACAAAATATGTAGGCATCCCAGCCCTTATCATCACCTCGGCAGAGCAACAGACCAAGGACCAACATTAACTAATCTGTTATGATTACCTTTCCTTATGAGAATCAGATGCTTCATCAGGGCAATTCTTCTAACGAATGCCTTACTTCAAAAAAACAGAGAACTGGATCAACAGGACAGTAAAAAAGAAAAGTCATGTGTTCTCAAGCAAAGGGATAGTACCCCAGTTTATAATGAACCAGTTATCCAGAAAGGTTCAGCAGTCTTGCCGATTTGTCTTGACATCAATTGCCCATTCTGCTGCCAAAAAAAATTAGGGTGGCCATTCCAACGTGTAAAATCTAAGACCATGTCCTCCTTTGGAATGGCCACCCCATAACATGATGTTTTAATTCTGACAATCAATCCATATAAAACATTTTAAAAGAAAATTGAGCTCCAAAATAAAGACTGCTCAAATCTTTAAAGTCCTCAATTACTTCTATTGTTTCTCAGTTGTCTGTTTAAAAGCAGTGACCAGAGAACGCGGCACTCACTTTTAAAAAAAATGTATGCACATACAGTATCGTAACAGGCCATTTCAACCCACGAGTCAGTGCCACCTAATTTACACTCCTAGTACTGGTTGACAAATCTAATTAAGGATAAAGGAATACAAAGATGGCATGTTATGAAGGCAGGCTACTTGGCCATACCCTACACGTGAGCAAGTTCCATTAGCAGTTTCACTTCCTATTACTATAGGCCATCAATCCCATTTCTTTTATCTGCCAGTTTAAACATATCTTTGAATGCAAACAGTTTAGGATTCAACCACAAATCCAGAAGTGAACTGCAGATTTTTAATTCTCTGAAGGGCGGCACATTTGGCGTCATGATTCGCGGAATCCTTTTTATAGCGTCAGTGATCAGAACTGGGGTTTGTTTCCTGTGCTGTCTGTAAGGAGTTTGTATGCTCTCCTCAGGGGCTCTGGTTTCCTCCCATTGTTCAAAACGTGCTGGAAGTGTAGATTAATTGGGTGTAAATTGGGCAGCATGGACTCATGGGCTGAAATGGCTGTTACCGTGCTGTGTGTCTAAATTTAAAGGCAGTTCCGATCGGTGTTCCAATTCTTTTGTAGACCCTGAGTGGATGTACAAGGTTCCAATGAGAACATGGGCCACCTCAGATTTTCTTCTCCATTTACTTTCTTTTACTCCCTTTCAATTAAAAAGCTCCTAGTACTGTAATTAAACTTGTTGAGAAAGATACCTTATAGTTTACAGAAGTGTGACTTAACATTACATTTCTGGATCCAATGTATATACTTCCATCTGGACCTTAATCCCAAAGGGATTAGTCTGGTAAAAATGGTTTTGAAGATCCTCTCACTTTTTCAGATTTCACACAACCTTGATCCTTTTCCAAGGGTCTACAAATAAGACTTCCTGGTAGATGGAATATTTTGGCCAATGTTTCAAGAAGTTATGACTTAGAGGGTGTCTTTTTTTTTGTCCCCTTGAGCTGACTCTTCCCACTTAACAAGTGCCCTGATTAAATTTGACTGATTGCAGGAGGCAACGTCTAGAAAAGCTGCCCAAATGCATCAATATTTCAGTTCCATAGCAGGACAGCACAAAAGCCCTTTATTTCTTCCCATTGAGGAATGAAACTTCCAATCAAAATTAGTGGCTGAATTGTGCAACTTCTTGGATTCCACTCAAATGGAAAATCACCTCCAAGGGAATGCTTTAGGATTTGAGCGATGACTGCATTTTGGAACCTAGAACTGTGCAACAGAGGAGCAGGTCCTTCAAACCTCCATCAAGCAGAATGCTCAATTACATCACATTTCTGACACTTGCTCATGAATCATATTCCTCTATTGCTGGTATGTTCACGTGTTAATCTAGAAACCGCAAACACTACTATCATATCTGCTTCAACCCCTACCCCTGGCAGAGACTATTATTGCCAACCATTTTACATTTATCTGTTAAGTACAGTTTACTAGAATTAAACAGTTTATTTACTGTACATCCTCTAATTTAGGGAAACTCTAGGCACTGCAAAAAAAAAAGTCAATTCAGAATAAATTGGGATCAAAAGTCAAAGTGGATAGCCTCACATTTACTGGCTTGGAATTCCATCACCAGTCTTAAATCCTTTTTTCCATATCAGAATTTCAATCAACTGATGCCCTAACTTTCCTACTAATTCTCAGCCTATATTGAAATAAATAATATGCATTATGGTCAGAACTAGTACAGAATTGAACAGAGACACCATCACATCCAATCAAAGTGAAAAATTGCCTACAACTCTGTTCTTATTCTGAAATGTTTTGCCCATCCTTTAATCTTCTTTAAATTATGTGAAAAATCAGAACCAGGAGCTCTGTGAAAAGCCTCTTCTCCTTATATTCCATCCATTACTTCAACACAAGGAGCTGAAGGAACAGACCAAGGGGGCTACAGAGGATGCCAAACTATGCAAAAGCAGAACGAGCTTTTATTAGAGGGATCTATCTTAATCTGTTTGACTGGGGTTACAAACTAAAAAACAAAATCTTTAAAATAAATGATAAAATCGTGTTATTGACATGGATGCAAACTTTGAAAAAAATTACCATTTGATATGTGTGATCGTACAGACCTATCACCAATGTATATAGTTACAGTATCTAGAGTATGTCATGACTGTGCTTACAGCAATTGGCTGAGAACTTAGCCACACCTACTGTCTGGACCTTAAAGGGTTGTGTCCCTAGCCAGGTCGGATCATTCCGGACTGGTCAGCCACCTGTGAAGAGCTCCTGTCTTTTGCTAATAAAAGCCTTGGTTTGGATCAACAAGTCTTTGATTCTTTCAACGAGCTCTACAATTTTATTAGCAAAAGACAGGAGCTCTTCACAGGTGGACGACCAGTCCGGAATGATCCGACCTGGCTAGGGACACAACCCTTTAAGGCCCAGACAGTAGGTGTGGCTAAGCTCTCAACCAATCGCTGTAAGCACAGTCTAGATATTGTAACTATATACACTATATACATTGGTGATAGGTCTGTACTATCACAAGATGCTAACCTTCACAGATCATATCACAAAACAACATGATCACATCAGAGAAGTACAAAATATCTTGTAGAAAGGCTTTTTATGTGTATTTATTTGTATAATTTTTGTATTCAAAATATTATTTTTGGACATAGTTATGATCTAATTGTTCAATTATTATAATGATAGAATTTTATGTCCTGGACAAAATATGTAAAAATGATGGTTATGCTTCTCATTTACAATTGATATGTGATATGTATAGGATTTGATTTATGTAATCATAAAACCTTGTGTAAAGGATTTTTGTTAACCCCCAATAAAAAACATTGTAAAAAAAAATATGCTCACCATTGCTTTAATATGCACCGTTTAGTCAAGAATTTGCTTTTTCTCCTCCCCCCCAAACATTTTTTAAGGATGTGCCTCATTCTTAAAAAAATTGTTCAAAAAAAAAAAAGCAAATGTTTGACCTAATTCAACATCGATACAAAACCAGGCAGGACAAAAATCTTGTTCACATCACAGTAAAAAGTCCACTTCCAGTGTTCAGGGGTGGCTTCCAGAAGCTGAAGCAGCCAACAGGCAAACTTCATTATTCCATTAACAAAAATGCAACATACAGGTCTCCCTGGTTTTGGTAAACATAGCAGTGCCTAATTTACTTGTCACAACTTCATGAATTCAGCAGACAGTATAACTTGATTCCAATTACATTTATTGTGACTCAAACACATTGTTGTCATGAAGGAGCTTGTCACATATTCAGTTCTTTTGAGTTCAACGACTGGGAATTTTCCTGTTAGCTGTATGAGCACCTTATTTTTGTGCGGGTTATTGTCTTGTATCCATTTCTTCAACAAATATAATACTGAGTTGGCATCACGACAAGTTTTAGCAGGGGTGGGGGGCATTAGGGTAACCATGGGGGCCACAATCTGACTTGCTTCTGCTGTCAGTTTCACCCAGCCCATCAGAATATAATGCATCATTTAAAAAAAAATCATTTTGGAGCATCCATTGGCTATGCTTTATTAACACTAGTATGCAAAGTGAGAGGGCCAGCTGGTATTCTGGACAAGGCCAAGGATTGTGAAGAATAGCTTTTGATTGCATTGCCAACAAATGGAGGAGGAGCAGCTGTCAGCCATAGGGCAGCCTTGAGCCTGCTCTGCCATTTAAAATCAATCCGATCATAATCTCAGCTCTCCATTCACTCTTAGACCTCGTAATATTTTAACTGCTGCCAGTTGCCAACTACCACCTCTCCCCACCTCTGGCTGAAACATTTGAAATCCCAGCTTCCACTGCCTTTTGAGATTTTTCTGAAGAGGAAACAGACTTCAGAAAATCACTTCATCTGTTGTAAATGGTGACTCTTATTTTTGAACATTGACTATGGACTGGAGACTCTCCCAAAGAGATGAAATGTCCTCTCTTTGTCAAAAACCTCAGATCTCACTGAATAATTGTAGTTTAAAAAAAAACCATTCAAGATAAAAGTTTGTTCTCCAGAGAGAACCACTAGAGCATTACACATTTCTGTGCAGCGCTGGAGGTCAGCTGTGGATACTTCAACTACTAGCTCCTCCCCAAACTAACCACAGAGTTCAGGGCATTCTGCATCATTCTGAGCCAAGGAGCTTGGCACGTTTGTCTGAACCGCAGCTACAGCAGGTGCCTGTCGTACAGTGGTTTTCTTTTGAAAAGGGCCATTGACCCTCAATTTAAAAGTAAGAATGTGCTTGCATTTTTATTTGGAAATTATAGAAACTAATTCAAAACACAAGTAATGCAGTTAGTAAATTTATTATCCTCAGCCAGGCAGGCAGGCCTAGGGCATTTTTCTTCCTGTATCCACCAGGGCCCCAAATTCCAGCACTCAGCCATTGAGAAGGAGGACCAGGCCATAGTGGACTTTTGTGGTACTGGAGGAACTACCTAGCCGACAGTTCACCCTGCAGTGGCTTTTATGTTCAATAACAAACAGTGTGGAAAAATTAAAATGACAAGATCTTGAGGTGTAAAATTGAACTATCCACCAAGAACAAAAAGATCATACCAGCCTGGGAAGCTCAACAAGCCCCTGTCCCAAGGGACATGCACCAGCGCACAGTTGGACTGCCTCCAAGCCCTCCACAGCAGCCTCTGCCACCCCAGGATCATTAGGCTCGACACTTCGTTAGAGCTCGCAACCTCCCTTACTCGGTTGAGGACATCGTGGAACCGACCTGGAGCTGCAAACCGTAAATCTCAATTCTTCTGACCCGAGAAAACTCACCTGATTAAAGCCACCTGCCCTTTTGAACTCCTGATTATGGACTTCAAGGGCCCGCTCCTCTCCACCAACCAGAACATGTACTTTCTCAATATTAATCAATGAATTCTCACGCTTCCTATTCACCATCCCCTGCCCAGACATGACCATGGCCACAGTCATAAAGTCACTCCACAACCTGTTCACTCTGTTCAGATACCCCTGGTATATCCATAGCAACCGGGGATCTTCATTTTTGAGTGAGGAGTTACCTGCTGACCAAGGGCATAGCCAGGAGCAGGAACATGAGCTAGAACCCCCGAGGGAACAGCCAGGTAGAAAGGGAAAACACCACCATTTGGAAGGCAATTCTCCTAGCCCTCAGATCAAAAGGCCTGCCAGTTTCCCAGTGGCAAGAGATCCTCTCCGAGGCGTTCCATGGTACCAGGTCCCTTCTCTGTACAGCTACATGAAAGGCGGTTTTCCTTTCCCTGGAAGTTGGCATCGGGAACCTCACTACCATCCTGGCTGATGACCCCTGAGCCTGTTCTGCTCTGGAGGCATACCAGGAGCCATAAGGCTGATTCCCTGGTTGAGGAGGTCCACCGCCTTCATGTAAACCCCCAGTTCGCTCATGTGGAGTACCAGGATGGGCGGCAAGACATTATTTCTGTCTGGGACCTGGCATATGCAGGGGACCCCTCGATCAACCAATCAGCATCCCCCCTCCCAACTGGTGACGTAACTGGCTACCCGGACCCAATAAATGCACCCGGCACCCCGCCCCAACCACAGACCGAACAACCCCATGGTCCTATCAGTTACCGGAGACCTGGCCTGTTGGGCAAAATACTGCCCAGGAGCCAGCAGCTGACACTGGGACAGTCATAGCAACAGACGAGACCATCAGACATTGATAGACATTGATTCATTTCACCCAGCCGAACTCGGTTTTAAAAGAAGGGGGTGAATGTGGTGTAGTTGTTAGCATTGTATGGATGAATGTCCTGTATGGGCTGGTGCATCCTTGTACCTGTGACTCCTCCCCTCAGAATCCCAATAAAGGTTGTTATGCTCAAACCCCTCCCTCAGTACCTGCTTTGGAACTGGGCAGCAACATGCGAGATGTGCTGATTATTTATAGTGATTAAAGACTATTATTCCTAGTCTAAAGTGGTTAATTGATAGTACATCACTTGGATTGGCCTTCAATGCTCCTGCAGCCACACAGCCTTCAGTCCAAACCATCTGCGACTTCAGCTCCAGTTCCAAACCTCTGACATCATCAGGAAGCCCTCAGCGCCATCGGTGTCCTCTCCCATCTCTTTGCCGATATCTAGTACCCCCTCCAAGCCAGTTTCCAGCAGATAGTAGACTGTGTGGGTTCCTCGCCTCTTGTCAAAAAAAACAGCATTCAGCTGCTAGGTCCTCTCCTTGGTTTCTCCTTCTCAAATGGAGGGTGGGGTTGGTGGGTGGGGGAAAGGAGTTCTCCTTGTCTTCTGGCACTTCCGTGGAGTCTCCAAGCCCTCGAGGCTGCTGCCAAGCATAGTCCCTGCGGTTGGAGGATTTTAAATAAACCATCGTCAGCTCCTTTAACAGGCTGTTTAGAGCTGCTTTTTTATAAAAAACGGAGCTGTCAGTGGTAGGACTGGGCTGTAGAACCCTGTGGAGAAGAACAGTGTCTCCTCTCCTTACTCTCCATGGATCTGCACCAACACTGATGTGGCAGCCGTCTGCCATTTTTTTCGGGAGATGGGACCTCCTTGTCCACTACTTGTGCCCTTAATAGCTAGTTGCAGCTTAGTTCATCTTCTGACTGCAGGATGGTGCACAGGGAAAACACAAGATGGAGCCTAGGTCCAGAAAAATAACGCCACATGATGGGCTTGCTCGACTTTTGCCAGCATCTGGATGCAACTATTAATTCAGAATGAAATGTTTGTTCCAATTGGCAAGTAAAATGATTTTGATTTACTCAATCCTCAGACTACAAGGATGGGAAAATAACCATCATTTATTTATGCTCAACAGCATTAGTGCAGCACCTCAAATATTTAGAATAACTAATTACCACAATTAATCTAATGACAAAGGTAAACAGAAAGGAAATGCATTTTAATCTATGTCATTATGAGCATTTAATTTTTCATTTCCATTTAATCTTTTTCCCCTCATTTTTAATGATCTTGCAATAAATGAATCCCCTGTTGCTCTTCATTCATTTATTGTGCCTGCTTTACGACATCAAGGCCACAGCTTCTGGCAGCATCCAATAGGATGCATACTTGGATATAGGGCAGTATGTCCACGCCTTCACTCAGGCATCAAACTCCATGACCAAATCATCCCTCCAACTTGCATGCATAGCCCAATGGATGTAAATGGCATCACTTGAAAAGGCCTGACCATGGCAAAAATGGCAATCACACCCTCTGCCAGCTTACCGGATTACAAGAATTATTAAAAAGCTTCCAAAGTTGCGGAAAGTCTCCAACATTGAAACCCTTGGAGCAGATAAGTAGCATTAAACCCAACAAAAACGTCTTTGATATCAGATCAGCAGATCATGCAACAGTACACAGACCAGGAACAGCCTCTTCAGCTCACTCTATCTTTGCTGACAAAGATACAAATCTAATCCATTTCCCTGCAGGTGGCCCCTATCCCTTTATTCACGGCCTGCTCATGAGTTAGTTCAAAAGCCTCTCGAATACAACCATCATATCTGCTTCTACCATCTCATCTGGCAGTGTTCCAGGCATCTACTCTTCTGCGCAAAACTTGCAGAGCACATCTCTTTTAAACTCTTCCCCCCCCCCCCCCTCCACCCCCCCACCACATTAAACTTATGCTGCCTGGTATTTGTCATTTCCATCCTGGGAAAAAGATAGAATTTCTCCCCTATCAATGGTGTTCATAATTTTATAATGCTTAGCAGTCTGCATCACAGCCTCCAAAATGTGAGAAAACGAGTTTGTCCAATTTCAGCTTTTCATGACTGTTGTCCAATCCTGGTACTCCTTCTGCAACCTCCCCAGAATCTTCACATCCTGCCTGTAAACACTTGACAATGAGGATTTTTCTTCCTGGGTATATTTTATTGATGGATCGCAAAAAGAAATACACCTTAAAATTTTCCTATCACTCATCTTTTTTTTATATAAAAGATAAAACCTATCTTTTTGATTTCCTGTCATAGTTTCTGTGTTCGCACTTCGACTTCTTCCCCGCTGATCTTGGTGCAGTCAGTGGACAAATATGATGAAAGGTTTCACCAGGACATTGTGACCATGGAAAAGCAGTATCAGAGCAACTGGAATCCTTCAATGCTGGCCGACTATTGTTGGACATTGACATGAGAAGCATCAGTTGAGAGTATAAAAGTCAGGGACAAAACATTTTTAGGTCATTTGAAGTGTCAGCATCATTATGCAATGAAACATGCTGAATTCAATAACAATTAATGTTTCTTTAGCTTCCTACATGATGCAGCAAATCCGAAATTATCTGTGTGTTCAGTTTGAAGTTGTCTATCAAAATCCCAATTTATTTCCATGAAGCAAATGTTTTGAAAAAAATTGTTCAGTGTAATGAGTTGACTAGGATATATCCATCATTTAGTAAACTTGAAAGCATTGCAGTAATCACTATTTTAAAAAAAAATCCAGCATGGACCTCAGCCACTTGCAACTGTTCTCCATCAAAATGTATTGTACACCTGAATATGTGCCTGGTCCAAACTCAAACAGGTTCAGCAGAAAAATTCCAGAGCACAAGTGTTGAGGAGTTTCAGGAAGGTAGCACACCCTCACAGGAGATTCCAGCTAAAGCGGGCAGGTGGTAAAACTCCAAAGATCATGACTTGTATACATATGTGGGCATCCCAGTTGCTTCTAGAAAAATTGATTTTGTTCCCATAGCAAGTTCAACATGTTCTGGCAGTACGAGAACTTGTTTGCCAAATACTGAGAATTTCTAATTTCCCTTGAACCAGAGGCATTAGACTGGGGAGTCTGGAATCACAACGGACCAGGCAAGGATGGAAGAATTTCATCACTAAATGATACCCATAAAATAGATGTTAATAGTAAATGACAAAAACCAACTTGATTTCCAATTTATATAATTTAAATTCTCCAGCAGCTATGGCAAGTTTCAAGCTAGGAATTAATGGTTGAGTAATTTGGCTGCTCCTTCTACAACAACATGCCCACATCCCACTTTCAAAGGCCATGATTTTAAGATGGAAGTAATCCCCAAGAAATCTTAGCTTACAGCTTCTCAGCTTTTAAAATGGATGTGGTCACCAGAATGGAACAGGGCCAATTTGTACGATTGTAACTTGCCAAAGAGAAAACAAGAAATTTCATACAATCCTGGAGGAGAGCTCTCTACTGCACTGTACAGCCAAAAACGAATGTGGTCAAAGACGTAATGATGGAAACAGCAACCAATTATACCTCATTGGTCCAAAATGATTAACAAAATTAATGATCTCCAAATAATACATTTTATTATTGATGAGAGATTTAAGCTTTGGTCGGGATCTAGGGGGATGACTCACTTACTGGAATTTTGGATGTACAGTACTTTTTACGCAGTTTGTGACCTTGGGTGGATTATTTGTCATAGTTAAATTTCTCCTTGAAGGATAGCATTTCAGACACCTCTCTGAATAAGTACATAGTTAGTCATTCCGCAGTCCATAGAAGAATGCTGGAATAATAATTTCAATTGGCAATACAAAAGTTAGCTCTAATTGGATTCTGTGAGACCATGATCAAGTTATAGAAAATACAAATGTGATTTTATAGTGTGGCATTTTCAAAGTCGTTACATTTTAATCCTAGAGTTTTGGCACATTTTCATGAATATTTTGATGAACTTGCTTCACTCATCTAAGGATTTGTATAATTCAATTTTTCAGTACAAGAGTGCATTTATCCCATCCTACAAATGCTATCTCATTGAAGTAGCTATTGAATTAGGCCAAATTCCCTGCCCTTTCTTCATAAGCATACACATTTTATCCCTTTCAAATATTTATTGAATGGCTGCAGATGAATTGGCTTTACACAGGAGTTCACAGTACCTCTTGCACAGTTTACCAGTAATTTAGATATACAGCATAGTAACAGGCCATTTCGGCCCACGTGTCCATGCTGCCAAATCTACACCCAATTGACTTACACCCCCCAGTACGTTTGAACAATGGGAGGAAACCGGAGCCCCCGGGGAAAACCCATGCAGATACAGGGAGAACATACAAACTCTTTACTCAGCGCAGGATTTGAACCCTGGTCCCGATCGCAGCTACTTTAAAAGGCATCGTGCTAACTACTACATTAACCATAAAAAAAAATTGGCTTAATTGGTTGAATACTTTAAAAACTGTGACCTCCTCTTGTTAATGATAACCCTATCAGTGGAAACTGGTTTCTTCCAATTTACTGTGTTAAATTTCAGAGGGCTTTTGACAATCTTCAAGCAGCATTTTCTGCAAGGAGAACAGCAACAAATCTCCAGCCCCTTTACACAACAAAAGTTACATCACAAATGAAGCACTGACCCTTTTCACTCATATTTGACTTGGACTTCTACCAGGACTTCTTTTGAAGGAAATTGTAATACAATGAACTAATTTTCCTGGCTATCTTTTTGAACAAGTTTACAAGGCCTTTGGTCATTATTCCAAGATAAATCTGATCAGCCACAAAGGAATATTAGAACAACACAATAAGCAGGAGGCAAATCCATGGATCCTTTTATTCTGTGACATACTTGGATTCCAGTGATCTATCTCTCTTTGGCCCAACTCCAATACTGAAAACTACACTCATTGTTAATGTTGGAGAAATACTCTAGCCTTTCAGAATGCTATTTCTCTACCAAGCTTGATTGATTAGAAAGATGTGGCTACCTCAATCAATTCTATAACAACATAAGGACACTTAAAAAACCAACTACAACTGCTTGTTTGACGACATGACATCCTACATGTAGATAACTCAATCATCTTGGCATAAGTACTAAACAACATTTAAATAACTGGTACTGTACAATGGCTGCACGTAACACTCAGTCCAGGAAACAAAAATCAAATGATGACTTCATTGTCATCCACAAACACCTTTGAAATTCTTACTTGTTGGAGCCAAATTGATATTTCATTATATTAAAAAAATAACTTTAATAGTATACATTAAATTACCACAAATATTGTAATATTTGCAATTACAATAGTGTAAGAGAAATGTGGCACAACATCTTTTTGTGGTGTTGGAGTGATGTGGCTAAGATAGCAAGGAGATGTTCAAGAGTCCAATAGCCATTGGAGAAAAAAAAACTGCTCTTGAACCTCGAGATGCAGGACTTCAGCTCAACAGGTGAATCATAAGGTCTCATTTTTTTTCTACTCAATAGCCCACCCAATGAAGGCAAGCATGCAAAATGCCACCTTGTCCACCTGTGTTGACACTTATAGAATAATCTACACATGTCGGGGACCTTTATAATGTTAGCTGCATTCTTGGAGGCAAATGTCTTCAGTGGAGGGAATTAAAAACACAATGCTGGAGAAACTCAGCAGACCAAGCACTGTGCTTTGTACAGCAAAGGTAAAATTACATAACCGACATTTCAGGCTTGAGCTCTTTATCGAGGTATAAAAAATGTCGGCAGGCCTCCGAGAAAAAGAAAAATAGGGGAGTGGGGGGGTGGGGTTGCAAAGGCTGGAGGTGATAGATGGAAAACAGAGGGAGGGGACAGCAGCAATCAAGGGGAGGAGGGATGGCTGGGTGAATAGAGGGGGAAGGAGAGGTAGGAGAACTGGAAAGAGAAGGGGGAAGAGAAGCAGAAGCCAGCCAACGTCTATGTTAATGCCATCTGGGTGGAAGGTGTTCAGACAGAAAAATCAGGTGTTGTTCCTCCAATTAGCAGGTCCTCTTGGTGGGACAGTACTCAAGGCCATGGACAGATATGTGAGTATGAAGGGCTCCAGCCTGAAATATTGGTGATGTATCTTCAATGTTGCTATGTAAAGGCACTGTTTGACCTATTGAGTTTCTCCAGCATTTGTGTGCTTTTTTACTTAATCACGGTGTCAACAGAATCCTGTGTTTTATCTGTGAGTATGGGAGTGTGAAGCAGAACTGAAATGGTTGGCTACTGGAAGAACTGTCACTGGTTCAGATGTCGTGAAGGTGTTCAGTGAAACGATCTCCCAATTTGCGCCTAGTATCTCCAGTGTAAAGGCGGCCACAAAGGGAGCATTGAATGCAGTAAATCAGTCCTGCAGATGCACAAATGAAGTGTTGTTTCACTTGAAAGGTCTGTTTGAGGCCCTGGAGAAATGTGCTGGGGGTGGGGTGATTAGTGGGGAGAGATGAGTGTATTAGGGAGTTACAGAGGGTGTGGCAGAGAGGGGAAGATACGTCTGATGATGTAAGTGCCGGAAATGGTGTGGATGTGGAATTGGAGGAACAATCCCTGATTTTCTGTCTGGGCACTCTCTCCATCCAGATGGCATTAACATCGAGTTTTTCTAGTTTCTGCTAACCTGCTCTCCTCTTCACTGTCCCCTTTTCCAGTTCCCCTCCATTCACCTTGCCATCCTCCTCCCCTTGATCACTGCTATCCCCTCCCTCCCTTCTCTATATTATCATCTCCAGCCTTTGGGACCACACCTCACCCCCACTTTTTTGTTCAGATGCCTGCCGACAGTTTACCATACCTTCCATTCCATTCCTAGCCCAGAATGGTGATTATGAATTTTTACCTTTGCTACATAAAGGAAACTGCTTGACCTGCTGCGTTTTTAGAGTTTTGTGGTTTTTTTTTTCTACTTCAACCGTAGTGACTGCAGATTTTTGTGTTTTACCTCAGTGGATGGAAGGTTGGAGCTGTAATGGACTTGGCTACATTTGCTGCCTTCTGCATTCCTGGGAACTCAAATGATCAAACTAGACCATGGCACAACCAGGCAGGAATCTTGTTGAGTGCATCTGCAAAAGTGATAGAATAGTCAATGATGTATCAAATCTCAGATTTCTTAGCCAATGAGAGGTGTTGGTGTGCATTCTTCATGGTTGTCTCAATGTGCTGGTTCCAAGAGAAGTTCTCTGATACAGGAACTCCCTAACATATGTCTGACCATCAGAATATTGAGCAACAGAGACAGAAAAGGGACACAAGGAGTTAAAATGCAGTAAAATATCTCAACATGGCAGCCACCAATGCCAGCTCTCGTGAGTTTGGCCACCATCCAACATTGGTGGCCACCATAGATAGGTCTGATTCCACCATAATTGTAGAAGTTTCATATTTAGTCTTTATTTAAAAAAAACGGACTTATGTGTGGATGGGCACAAGTCGTATAGGTCGTAAGTACTCGTAGATTATGTTAGAGTAAAAATTGGTCTCCAGTCATGAATGTATAGGGAATGCAGCCTTGAGGTGCCAGTGTTGATGGTCAGTGCCTCCACGCAAAGCACAA
Source organism: Narcine bancroftii (assembly GCF_036971445.1). Lineage (NCBI taxonomy): Eukaryota > Metazoa > Chordata > Chondrichthyes > Torpediniformes > Narcinidae > Narcine > Narcine bancroftii. The sequence goes on from NC_091477.1 coordinate 16,127,946, forward strand.
TTGAAGGCATCAAGAATAGGACCCACGGTGGATTAAAATGTTAGAAGGTGCTTGGTGCTGGAAAGCAAATTTGTAGCACAACAGTGTTATGACCTTCTCAGAGTATAGTCAACAACATATGAACTCAGTCATAGTTCCATTAACTGCTCATCTACAAGAGCAATGTCAGCTGGTGGAAAGGAAGTAGATTCCTATTGTGTACAAGAGTTCATAGGCCAGACACTTTGATCCAACTATTAGAAAAGAACAAATACCTTCCATCCTGGAGAAGCTTCCCTGTTAATTCTGCTATTTTGCCAGTTTCAAAATGTGATGGAAACTGGAGTTTTGAAGAATTGGATTTTTGCCAACAGTTTCAAAAACACTATTACATTCAAATGCAAAAGAGAAGCTTGCAAACTTTAAATATTGAAACCTAGATAACCATAACTATTCATTTTACCCTGGGAGTATTCACACTTTATTTTGGGTTATAAAAGTCAACTTTGTGTTTGCTAGAATCAATGAATACAGAGAGGCAACATGTAGTTTTAAGTTGCTCCTGGAGCGTTAAGGAATTTACATTCCTTTGAAGGGAAAGGATTGGGTCAGTGCCAACTACTCACTGTCTCCACTAACCTCTTTAAGATGACTGGTGCTCTAAATTATTCATTTCAAACTCTTCAGTTCTGAGAAATAATGCATCTCTTAGAAAAGTTGCTACCTTCATTGCCAGATGGCACAGAATCCTCAAACATGTGATCCCAGAAAATAGCAGGACACAAGTTTACACTTGCAATCCTTCCCAACTTTGAAGGGGCCAGTTTAAAATTCTTCCAAATCAATAAATAAAACAGAGACTTCTTTCTATTTTGCCATTTCTGCATTCCATAACCACCTAAGCATTTAATTGTTGTATGCTTGAGAAGTTTATCAATTGCAAGTGTGATAAGTGTCATTGCAAAAATATAAACATCAAAACTATGATTTTAGCTTGAGTGGCATATATTGCCAAATACCACAGGAAATATTACTTCACAATTTGTCCTTCTTGGAAGGTGTTACGGTTTGTCTCAAGTTGTAGAGTGTACACAATTGATTTATTATATGGTATACAAGGTTTTGCAGGACCATAATCCTTTCATGAACTGAAACAAATCTGTGCCAAGTTCTGTCTGGACTTGGTTTAAACCTTCTTGGAGAAGGTGCTTGCTTTCCTTACACATTTAGCCCAAGGACACGTCAAATACAAAATCTCGATAACACACAATAACTACAAGGAAGAGTTGATATCCAACAAACATCATCCTCAAAAGCCAATTAATGAGGTGAAAGACAAGCACAGATAGCATATTGGGTTGCTTTTTCCTTTGAGGTACACTTGTCAATATTTCAAGGTTTTCCTTATTAACATCTGCCCCTCAGTAATCACAGTCTTATTTTGTGATTTATTATTTTTGGAAACTTCGGTTTTGCCTTCTCGGCAATTTATTCATTATTTACTACAAGGTTTTCATGGACCTTAATTTTCCAGGAGATGTTCAGAACCAGGTTACGGAGTTGAAACCCCATTTCTCTCTTCACCAATATTGTCCAATTTTCAAAGTATTTCCAAGCTAACCGCTGGAGTACAATATAAAATGATAGCTGGAAAATCCCTTTACTTTATTCCCAGGGCTTAAAGTAGACATTTAAAGATAAATTGATAAAGAATTTTACACCACACATTAAACTGCTTCCTGAATGATCTCCACAACAGTGCTCTAGTCATACTGCACTTGCTTTGTACGAATGATCTTTCTTTTCAAAGTTCAAATTTATTGTCAGAGTGTATAGATGACATCACATACATTCCCAAGATTCGTTTTCCTGCAAGCCAAGCAAAATTTCTACTTCCCAGTAGTGCAACATGTACTCAAGGAAAAGATAGGTTAACAAAAAGAGAGAAGTACTGCATAAACAAATAACAAAATGTAAACAAACGGTGCAATACAAAAAAAAACATATTCACTGTATTGCACAATGTGTAGAAAGTCCTGAAATGAGACTTTGAGTTGGTTGTTTAGGAACCTGATGGTGGAGGGGTGGCAACTATTCCTGAGTCTGTGGCACCTATATCCCTTTCTTGATGGCAGCAGCGAGAACAGAGCATATCATGAGTTGTGTGGATCCTTGATAATTGCTGCTGTTCTCTGATGCCAGCAAGATTTTCTCACCGGTTGGGGAGATTTTTGCCTGAGATGTACCGGGCTGTGCCCACTATCTTTTGTAGGGCATTCGACTCAGAGGTATTGGTGCCCCTACACCAGGCTCTGATATAGCTGATTAGAACACTATTCCTGCACATATGTAGAAATTTTAAATTAAAAAAAAAATTAAGCATACAGCACGGTAACAGGCCATTTCATCCCGAGTCCATGCCGCCAAATTTGCACCCAATTAATCTGCACCTCCCGATATGCTTCGAACAGTTGGAGGAAATCACTGTCCCTGGGGAAATCCCATGCTGACTAGGGAGAATATACGAACCCCTTACAGGCAGTGCAGGATTTGAACCCTTGTCCCAATCAATGGTGCTGTAAAAGCGCTGTTCGAACCGCTATACCAAACATTTGCTAAGGTTTCCAAACCTCTGCAAACTTCTGATGAAGTAGAGGCACTGATGTGCTTTCATTAGTCCATGAAAGGTCTTCCAAGATAATTTCTCCCAGGAATTTAAATTTTCTCTGTCTCCACCTCTGATACCCCAAATGATCACAGGATTGTACACTTCTGGTTTTCCCTTCCCAGAGTCCACAATCAGTTCCTTGGTCTTGGTGACATTAAATGAAAGGTTGCTGTTAGCACACCATTCAGCCAAATTTTCAATCTCCCTTCTGTATGTTGACTCATCACCCATTTATTCCAACTCGAAATTCCATAAAATGTGCTCTTCACACAGTTGAATGTTAAGGATAACTAGTTAGTTTGGTCACAGAAGAACTTTTCTCACTGTTCCATTAGGACAAACCAACTACCTTAGAGTTCAGTATTCAATTAACCTTGTCTGATTCAGGATATTTTTGTTGTAATGAAATCCAAATTGAATCCAAGAAGTGTGTTTATTTCTTCAAGACCTACTTGAAAGGTTACCCCTCCTTCTGTGCTGTATACAGCTGCTTTCACAGGCTTGGATTCACAGGCCATTATTCTATTTTAATCTTCAGACAAACTTACACTGGAATATTTAGCTCAATAATTGAGGAAATACCATGTCAACTTTTTTTTTTTAAAAACCAGAGGCAAGGGTAAATTTTTCAAATGTCTGCTATTCATTCAGAAGCATTTTATCCAGTGAGCCAACAAAATCTCAAGGCCTTTTTTTGTGCATAGTCCAGCGAGTGGTCATACAGAGGTAAACGTGGAAATCTGCAGATTGTCTTGTGCAGTATACGAGAGGTCTGGAGAAAGTCAGGAGGTCAGGCAGCATCCACAGAAGGTAAAAGGCAGTCAGTGATTCAGGCCTGGGCCCTTCAGCAGAAAAATCAGGCAAGGTTTGGAATTTTAAAAAAGTGGGTGGGCAAGGGAAAAATTTAAGAAACAGGGAGAGAGAGAAAAAAACAGTAAAATGCTAGTCCCCCCCCCCCCACCCCCCCATGGAGCACTTTCTTATTACACCTCACCTTTTTTGTCTAAAAATGAACCAGTATCTTAATTTCAGGAAAACAATGTTTTTGAGAACCAGTACAAAATATTCTACCCCCTCCCAAAAAAAAACAACTTAGTTTAATAATATTGTCTTTAGCTTGTATTACAAAAAAAAATCATTTGGGAAACCAGATGATGAAATATTCTCCATGTACCTGGACGAGTGCAGTTCAACCCCCTTTATTACCATGCCCCTGTTAAATCGATGGGGCAGAGGAGGAGAGATATAGTACTTTCAAGTTCCTGGGAGACCATATTTCAGAAGACCCCTCATGGAGACAGCACACAAAGGCAACCTTGAGGAAGAGACACTAACACTTACATTTTCCAAGTCGGAGGCGTTTTTGTAGGTTGTGAAATACTCTATCAAACCTCAACAGTATGCTAACTGTTTGCATCAGAGCCCAGTTTGGCAATTAGAGTGAAACATGAAAGTCTGCAGATGCTGTGCTGGTGGTAAAACCACAAAGAAATGCTGGAGGAACTTGCGGGATCCATAGGAGGAGAAGATACATTACCAATGCAACATTGACCTCCATTTTCTGTTCAACCCCCCTCCTTCCCCTGTCATCTTTCTCTCAGCTCTCTCTTTTCTCTTCCCTCAGTCTCCTTTCACAGAGCCAAAAATCAATTGTCACTATTCTTATGTTGGTCTGGACTCCTCGCCCTGCCTTTTCTTCAGTCTTTATTCTAATGCCTTATTGTTTGCTTGACAAAGGGCTCAGGCCTGAAATGTCAGTAAGATTTCTACCTGCTATGGAAACTGCAAGACGGCTGTGTTCCTCCAGCATTTTTGTTCGGCAAATAGGAATGCAGAAGATAGCAAACCTATCCAGATTCATCATGGGCTCTGACCTTGCATCGTTGAAGACATCTGTGTGAAACGTTGCCGCAAGAAGGCAGACATCAGAAAAGGACCACTCATCACCACAGCCGCAACCTGTTCTCACTGCTATTTTCAGGTAGAAAGTACAGAAGCATGAAAACCAGGACCTCGAGGTTCAAGAACTCTTTCCACAGCTATCATGATCTTGAAACTTTCCTTGTTTCACTAATCATGGATTGCCCTGACATTGCAAAAGGACTCTTTGCACTTTTCTTCCTCTTGCACTATGGTAATTGAATATTTATTAATGAATCCTTTGTATTTATTATCCATTTTTAAGTTAATGAAAGCTACTGTGATTTTATTCCATGAAGTTCCTGTTTGGCTGCAGCAAGTAAGAATTTCAGTGCATATGTACATGATATCATCAAGAGCAGTATGTGCATAAAAACAATTGCTTACAAGTTCCTCTTCAAGTCACAAGCTATTTTCATTGCTGAAATCTTAGAGTACCCAAACAACAGCATCAACAGTACCTTCAAAAGGCGACATACAGCAATTCAAGGTGCCAAAAAAAAAATTACAAGGACATTAGATTTTACACTGAAAACCCTTCATATTTAAGTATCTCATGCCAAACCTAAAAGTAGAGGCATACGGGAAACTGAATGCTACAAAGCCCACCTTTCTACACAATACAAAGGAGATTTTGTTCCTTCAGAAGTTCAGGTCACCAGAGATAATAGAAATACACCCAAACTACCAAGTTATGCAGCACCTGCTAAATCAGCTGTGCACTTGACATGATAGCACGTTTTGCTCCACCAAATACTATTAAGAACTGTCCTTTAGTTGTCATGACTGGACCATTCATTGCCTCTCACTAGGTGGTCCCAGAAAAAAAGGGGTTCAATTTAAAGCCTTTACAATGGAATCAGAATTTGAATGAGACTGCTCCCCCCCAATAAAATGCCAGCAATTTAAAAACATAAAGATTATACATTTTTTTAGCTAAGTAAAGCTGAAATAACATGATTTTTTTCAATTCCTATGTAAGAGGGTCCAAGTTCCATTTATTGGGATTATAGATGATGTATTTGCAAACACCTTTCAAAATAAATTATGACCTGCAAGGATTGGCATTTTATTTTCATTCATTCTTTTGTCCCCATTATTCCAGAGAGCTTTGTTGATTTGAATAAATGTAACTGTCAGCATTTTGCAAGCCTGCTTTTAGAATGAAACAAAAATGTATGAGATTAAGAGAAGTCCCCTCAAACCTGCCCTGCCAATCACTGTAATCATCTATGCTGGTCTCCACTCCTCTTTAGTACTGGTTCCCATAGCCCTCAAATCTTCAATCACCATTTCCAGGGCCAGTGAACACTAGGAATCAACTTCCCTCAGAAAGAAAAGAAATCCATGTAACTTAATTTTAAGTGACTTACCCCATATCTTGTAATTATGTCCCCTTGATCTAGATTCTCCTGCAGAGTTGTTTTCAATAACTAAATTGCAAGCTAACAATCGAAACATTTTAATCCCATGGCAACCGTTTCAAATCTAATAGTAAAACAGGCTTAAAGTGTTTTCATGAATAAATTTTGTTCAAATAGTACCTTGATTGGAACTTTAGCTTTTGGAAAAATGCTACTCAGCAAGATTTTTTCTTGTAGAATTAGATTTATTGTGTAGCATTTCAAAAATACATTGAATTGGCCCAAGGATGCGCAAAAAACTCCCCACCTCTTGACTGTGAACCCAAATATTACAGGCAGTGAGACAAATCCAGGGTTGGACATAAAGCAGATGGGAAATTTTGTATCATAGCTTCAGAATTCAGAATCAAGTTTATTGTCATGACCATTGGTCACAACATTGTTGTTTTGCAGATGCAGTATTATGTATTATTTTTGGAAAAATTTGCTATAAATTACATTTCCTTAAATACACTATTTAAAAATGAATAATTAGAGCAGGAGGAAAAAAAAATGAGGTAGTGTCTTTGGTTCATTGTCCATTGAGAAATCTATTGGTAGAGGGGAAGAAGGTGTTTTTGACACATTAGGGGTTTGTCTTCAGGATCCTGTACCTCCCCCCCAATGGCAGCTTGTGAGAAGAGAACATTGATCTGGGTGGTGAGGGTCCTTGATGAAAGAAGTTGTTTTCCTGAGACACCACCTCTTATAGATGTCGTTAATGAAGTAAAAACTTGTGCCCATGATGGTGCTGGCCGAGTTTACAATCCTCTGTCGTCTTTTCTTGTCCTATGCATTGGTGATGCAACCGGTCAGAATGCTCTTCACAGAACAGCTGTAGAAATTTGCAAGTGTCTTTGGCGACACATCAAATCTCCTCAAACTCTTGATGAAATCTAGCCGTTGGTTAGATGACCTTCATCAACATGAAGGTCCCAGAGTATATCTCCACCTTCCATCTGAATTTCCCTGCATCAGCAAAACAGAAGGGGCAGCTGAATGGTGTGCAAACCAATCTTACACCTTGAAGGGGCATTATTGAAGCTTCTTCAAGGCTTTAACTCTCAATTATAATGAGATAATAGAAGCAAGTGAAATATAGGCCATGTTCAGTTGACTTAAAATATAACCAATGTAATTGGAGAAATAAGAAAACACAAGCAATCACTTTTTTCTTCACATTAACCCAATTCTAAATCTGTAATATCAGCACTTTGACGAGATTTGAATTATGTTTCAGATCTAGGAATGTCACTAACAGTTTCAGCAGATACTTGGATTAGTTTAAGAAAACTTTTATGAATTTTGGCATTCGGTCTGTGCCTTTAATTTAATACTTCATTTCAAGATGCCCAAGAGTGTTTGAAAAAAAATGGATGACACATCAAAGGAAAGATTGGAAACGATGAATAAAATCTTGGTCAAAACAATAGATCTTAAAGGTCTTCAGGAAGTGCAGATGATAGGAAATCTTATGTCCAAGCAGATGAAAGCCAATGAGGGGGCAAGTAAAATAAATGGACAGCTCAAGGATAGGATTTGGAAAGAGTATTAAGGAAAATACAATTTCAGTTAGTGAGGAAAAAGAGAAGAAAATTGCCTCCCTGTCAATCAGGTAGACAGAGAGTTAAATTTAATTTGTTTGTCAATCATGACTTTGTTTAATATCTAATTGAGTCCTTTTTTTTTTAAATAAATTGAGTGATCTGCTAGTGTTTTATAATAATGCTATCTACATCCCAAAGCATCTGGCAGCATTTACAATATGGTGAACTGATGTTTAAAAAAAAATGCTGGCATCTGCAGGATTCAAAGTGTCAACTTTGTACTCTTCAAAGTGGTACGTTTCCAATTATCCAAAATGCTTGGGACTGGACCCATCTCGGTTAAGTGGATTTTTCAGATATTCAGGCATTTTCTCTTAATCCGTTCAGTGGCATCAGGAGAATACTTAAATCGGGCGGTTGCCGATCCCCGACACTTCCCCACGCAATCACCAATCCTCCCGAGAGCCCGAGATTGCGCAAGGATAGTCATCCAGCAAAATTTCAGTGACCCCTGTAAGGATATTTAAGAGAGGGGGTGGCAATGGGCAAGGCAAGCAGCTCGGACGGGACAAGCGCGTCAATGACAACTTATAAATAAATAAATAAATAAATAAATAGTCAATCAGTGCTATCCTTTTCTCCAATGTGTAATCTGTGGACAAATATCTCTTTTGCAAAACTGATTCCCTGTAGCCCAGCTTGATTATGATGGGTATTTTCTTTTTCCAAAGTTTGACGTTGTATCTCACCTGAAAAAACTTGGATATTTCGAATTTCGGTTGAAAGGTTAATCGGAAAAGTATTGTATAGGGCAAGCATGTGCATCTTTCAGTTCATCCACTTGAACATCAGTTGTGGGACTGTTTGTTGGGATTTCTATTCTCTGTTCCCACTCCTCCACGTGATCAGAAGTTGAAGACAGACATTTTGAGGGGCAAGGTGAAAATTTGATTTCCACTCTTTGTATTTTATGCTCACCTTGGCTACCCCCTTCCAGCTGTGAGCATTGTGATATTGTATACAAGGATAAGATGGTGATGGGAGCCAGGGGTTGGTGGGAAGCAAGTCTCAAGTAGGGGATAGGGGAGAACAAGGTGTAGAGAGAGGGGATGGGCATCTGTGTGCAATTGTAACTCAGCACAACTTCACTTAAAAATTTCAAGCTTTCTTCATTAAAAAAAATTAGTTTAACATATCCTACATACAAAGTTTATTAATATAGCAAAAAGGCAAGTCATATCATATACATCTTACAAATTAATATGAATGTAATTCAAATCCATACATAATCATTGATTAAACATTATTTCTTAAAAAATAATTCTAGATAAAAACCAAACGAGTTACAATAGAGCAAACCTTGGTCATAACACAAAATAATATCTCCAATTTGATATGACAACCATAATTAAACCTATATGTAATTGATTAATATAAAAAAAAGGAATAGAAACAAACTAAAACTTTCTTAATGGCTTTTCACATGGACAATAAGAGAGCCTATTTAGTACCGCAAGAGGCAGCACAAAGTCTCTGCCACACCCAGTTGAAAATCCACTGGCACCTAGTAACAGTGGTCATTATTTGGTGCTAAGGTAACAGAATTTGGTGCATAATTAAAAATAAATGTAATGAAAAAAAAAATAGAACAAGCAAACATCCGCTTCCCACCATGGGTGGTTCCTTCTCAACTTCCAACAACATTTATGAAGTACACTAATTGCTCATTCCCAGAGGCACTTTTGTTACAGATGCAGTTTCCTTCTCCCTCCCTTGAGGAAATTAATTTTTAGCCATCTTCAAAACTATTGGCCCAGGACAAGATATAGCTTTTATCATTTTTCCACACACATACTTCTGTCAGCATGTCTGGAGTTCATTTAGGAAAATCATTAAAAAAAAATGGCTCTGACATCAAACCATCTGCAGATTCTTTTTAAAAAAAAACTTTGTACATAAGTATTAACCTTCAATTTCAGCAACATGGCTTGGAAGGTTTTTTTTTAATAAAAGGAAATATGTGCACAAAATGTCTTACATTCAAGTTCAACATTTGGGTGTGTGTACGCAATTACCTGGTCATCAGTCCCACTCAGTGCCTCCTGCAATGTGCAGCATAAGTTTGCCCATCACTTAGATATGGGATTTGTAGCATCAATCATCCATTGCATTCTTTCCCTCACATCCAATTCCATTTAACTGAATGAGAGAGTGATGTTGGGGTGGTGGGAAAGGAATAGAGAAACAGTTGATGTGACAAATACTCCTGTTTTCCAGAAGTGAATTTCTTGCCCTTTCTGACAAGCCACTTCCCCACACCCTTCCCATTCATTCCTCCTCCATTCCTGATTTAAAAAGAACACTATCAATATTTTTCCACCCTGCACCTCGAATGTATGATGAAGTCACGTTACAGCCAAACAGAACCTAGGTTAGGTCTCACTGTGTGTGATTCTGATTGTTATTACAAGGATATGGAGGCTTTGGAAAGGGTACAGAAGAGTTTCACTCTGATATTACCAGGATCAGAATTTATGATCATCAAGGAGAGGCTTGGGTTATTTTTCTCTGACTAAATAAGCCCAAGAGAGTCCTGATAGAAGGTAATAAAATTGAGAGGTTCATAGTATCACATACTAGAAGTCATGTATTGAAGGAGTATGGGAGAGGGGGGAAATTTTGGAAAGTCAAAAGGAGCTATGTGGGACGTTTTTTTTATAAAAAGAGTTGTAGGTGCACATAATGGGCTGCCAGGTTTAGTGCACAAAACATGCATGATGGTAGTATAGATTATATACACATGCACAGGGAATGGAAATGATTTGCTATTCTCAGCAGGCAGAGATGTAGTTTGATTTGGTAACATATTCAATTCAGATACTGTGGCTGAAGAGCCTGGTTCTGTGCAGTTCTCGGTTTTAATTGTTTGAGGATTTTTTTTGCATTCAAAGTTGTATTCCAGCAATACACAGTGACTCACAAACATGATTTTTTTTTAATGCAAAAAAAAGTCCTACAACTGGGCACAAGACAACCCTAAAAATAATAACAATCTTGCAAATAATAACACTGGGCAACAAATCTTTTTTCTAAAAGGTTTGCTTCCTGAAATAAAAAGGGGGATTATGATAGATAACTTTAAGGTGAACATAAAGATAATTTCAGATTTGCTGTATCATGTAGGAAATTGGAGGAACATTAAATTAACTTTTATTGAATTTAGCATTTAAAAAAAATGCATAATGATGCTGATACATTCCATTAGTTCAACTGACCTAAAATTGATTTGCCACTGATTTTCTTTTGTACTCAGCATCTGATGCCACTCATGACAGTGTTCAACAATAGTCGGCCAGCATTGATGGATTCCAGTTACTGTGATACTGCTTTTCATTGGTCTCAATGTCCTGGTGAAACCTTTCACCATGTTTGTCACTGACTGCACCAAGATCAACGGGGAAGGAAGTCCAAGTGTGAATGCAGAAAATGAAGTTTCCATGACCTGTTACACTTCATGGTTTTGGATGCTTGAAACACTTTGTCAATCAGCTGGATGTAGTTTAGTGCCCTGCGGTTGCCAAGAAATTCTCAACATCTTTAAATGCCTCCAAGCTGTTTTCTAAAGTCTCACTAGCAGTTGTTCAAACAGCCAGCAAATTCTTTTGTTAACTGCACTCACTATGTTACTGCCTGAAGAACATGTGCAGCAGCATTCATTCAATCTATATCAAAGTAATGTGCAGCATCTGTATATGCGAGCTGCTTTTATAGCCGGTCTGCCTCAATCCTGACTCAGCAAACCTAGGCCCAAGACAACATTTACACAGCACCTGCATCGAGTGCATGGTCAGGCCTGCTTGGACTGACCAAAACAGCTTGATTTGTGGGCAATTTACAAGTAGACATAATATGATAGGAAATCATAAAAATAAGTTATATCTAAAAAAGTACATGACTTTTTTTTAAAAAAAAGCAATTGTGATTTGCAGCCAAAAATCCACAACATACATGCAAAAAAGTGTTAAGTGAGCAAAATATTCATTGTCCAGTGTAATTCGTTGCATTTTGTATTATTACTACAGAGGTGATATTTGGCCCTTTGGGTTTGTCGGCTCCTATTTGATCAGTACCCTTGGCTACTTTTTCTCCCCATAACTCTGCAAGTTATTCTCAAATATCTATCCTATTCCACATGCAAGCACTGCATGACTTTTTTTTTCCCCCCAACCACCCGTACAGACATTCCCTGACGTCTCTTGTCTCAATTTTAACTGTGGCCCTTGATCTTGAACCATCCACCAATGGGAACAGTTTCTCCTATCCATCCCACAGTGTTTAGCTGTCAAATTATAAACTTGATAGTTATGCAAATATATTGCATTCACCAAGTTGTTTTCACATTTTTTGTTTAAAGAGGGAGAGGTATATCATGAGTAAAGATGAGACTATTAGAGCACCATGGACTGTTCACAACATTGCTGCACATTGAGAACCACAATGAACAGGCAGATATTTGATTCTCCCAAAGGAGGCCTCTTTAGACATTGGCAGGCATACAGGAAGCATATATTACATGTGCATTTATTAAACAATGTCCCACTGATGGTTGGCAATAGTCAGAGAATGTTGCATTGCTTCTTCATCTATTACTATTCTCCAAAACAGTTTTGTTTTTTGAGATTTGATCTTTAAAAGTGCACAATTGTTTGCTTGATGAAGATTTCCAGGTATGCTTAGTTCCATGAATTGCTTGCTTCAGAGAACTAGGCTTGTCCACAATGAACACGAGGCTTCAAATACCACATTCACTGCTCTGTACACTTTTCAATTTCAACTTTGTACGTGGCACAATGGATCTCAAGGAAGTTTTGAACTATAAATAACACAAACAAATCTTCATTTCAAATTTATGGCAATCATTGGGGAAGCGAATGCTGGTCAAACATTGGGTTTATAAAAGACTGCTGCAAATACAACATTAAGTTTGCAGGGATTAAGCCAAAGTCTCCAAATGTTAATTATATTCATGATATGATCTTCTATAACCTGGTTGGTGCTTATTCGAAGTAAGAGATGGAGACCAGCAGTAGAATGGGAACATTCTATAATTTGACAAGACTGCACAGGTTGCAAATAGCAAATGGCCTGCAAACTAGATTCCAATGGAAAGAAATATTAGTTATATATTTTTATTGATATTGTTCAGGTAATTGATACATTTAAAAAATAAATGTGTTGAGAATCCACAACTTTGAGTGTTTTCACCCAAGATGCTGACTCAAAGCATTCACTGACCATTTCTACCCATCAATATCACCTGACTCATTGAGTTCTTCCAGTTTCTCATTGTTTGCACCTTCCTTTCTTCTGCTGCTTGGTAAGGGACTGTTCTGATCCACCCACACAAAAAAGTATCAATTCCACAAGAAATCATTTCAACACTGGGCCTCACATTTCCAGACTGGAGATTGAACATTATTATTATTTCCTTGCAAGTCACCTGCTTGTGTGGATAACTTCTGATCTTGTTTGCAAAGCTCTCATATGCCTATTTATTTCTTCTCCTATTCTGTTCATGGAAGAAAATGGCTTGCTATATTAGAGTCCTCAAGGCAAATTCCCAAAGTCTCCATACAGAACTGCACAATGCAAATCAAATACACACGTTCTTTACTGCTTATTCAGCTGTGTCTATTGTTTGGCAGCCCTGAGGTGCACCATCTATATCCAGCTCAGCAGAGCTTAGAGGCTCTTAATCTTGTACCAATACTACTGACATGAAATTCAGAAGTGTGGGTACACACACAAGATCCATGGACAGCTGTGAGACAAATGTGACTCGAGGTGCATGTGGTAAGAGATTAAAGCCATAACAGACTACAAGAAAATCGCGTGGGTCAAAGACAATGATACCTCTCTTGCAGAGAGACTGAACATCTAACACATGGCTCAATGAGAAGAGCAGGCCAATGCCAAAGAAAGCTCTGTCACCCCGATGAACAGGCCCTGGGTAGAACCGCAGCCTAGGTGCGGAGAACCTTCTCTTTTTTTTTTTTCACACCATAAATCACAATAGCCATGATATACACTTTTTCTTTTCCACACATTTACAGTGACTTTTTCTCCCTCCCCCCTCCCTCCTCCCAAGCCACCCCCCCATCCCCCCCCCCATCCCCCCCCCTCTCATCCATTTTAGTTATACAATCTAGGTTGCATTAATTCAGTTAGTCAATGTTGTCATTCAACAAAAATACACCAGAAATTCTACTGAGTCCATTCTTTTCTTTTCTTCTCCTTCCATCAACTTAGGTAATGTTTGTTCCCGGTAGGTTTTCGCTATTGTATTTAATGTAAGGCTCCCATACTTGTTCGAATATTTCAATATTATTTCTTAAACTATATGTTATTTTTTCTAATGGAATACATTTATTCATTTCTATATACCATTGTTGTACTTTCAAATTATCTTCCAATTTCCAGGTTGACATAATACATTTTTTTGCTACGGCTAGGGCTATCTTAACAAATCTTTTTTGTGCATCCTCCAAGTCAATTCCAAATTCTTTATTTTTTATGTTACTTAGGAGAAAGATCTCTGGATTCTTTGGTATATTGTTTTCTGTTATTTTATTTAATATCTGATTGAGATCATCCCAAAATTTTTCTACTCTCTCACATGTCCAGATTGCATGAATTGTTGTTCCCCTTTCTTTTTTACATCGAAAACATCTATCAGATACTGTTGGGTCCCATTTATTTAACTTTTGCGGTGTAATGTATAGTCTGTGTAACCAATTATATTGTATCATACGCAGCCTCGTATTTATTGTATTTCTCATCGTTCCAGAGCATAACTTGCGGAGAACCTTCTCCAAGGCGAAGTTATTGGTATCTTATCACTGCTCTATTGAAAGTCTGCTGACTTATTGCATTCCATGTTGTTTGCTAGCTGTACAGATAAGAGGAATCTTCAGAGCGTTATCAATACAGCAATATTGGGTGCTCATGGTCTTTTTTGGTGGATTTATTTTGATCTTGCTGTATCAGGAAGGCAGCCGATATCCTCAAGGATTCTATTCACCTGGGCTATCATTTGATTGACATTTTGCCCTCAGGTAGATGATATAGGTCCATCAAAATCATAGATGAACAGACTCAAGTACAGTTTCTATCCCGAGCCATCCAAGAATTAAACTCCACTAATCAGTGTATTTTTGTATCATTTTAATACTACTATTTAAAAGAAAAATGCTCTTGTATGTTGTATTTGTGCGTACCACAGGCTGGGTTTTTAAATGTGTTCTATTTTCTTTCATAATGTCAATAAAGTACTTACTTACATCCATAATCTATCTCCCCTCATATTGTCAGTGCAGGGGATTCTGGGAAATTCATGATCACAAAAATGGGTCTAAAGGTCCTGTGGTCTCTTCAACAATTTAGAATCATGGCTGATCTGATCACAACATGAAATTTACTTCTATGCCTGATCTTGTGTCTATCAACTCCCTCAATCAAAATAACCAATGATTTAGCTGCTACAGCTTTCTAAGGTGGAGGTGCGAAGATTTACAACATTTCAAGTGATTTTTTTTCTCTTCTACCTTCAATAGGAGAATCCTCATTGTGAAATTATGCCTCAAAGTCCTCCATTGAGTGTAGGCTCCCTTCCATCAAATTCAATCACTTCATAAATCTGTTGAGTGAGCTTACACTGAACTGCCTCCAACACATCTCTTCTTGAATAGGCCAAAATACTGTGCAATGCTCCAAGGGTGTTCCAAATAGAAGATACCATTGACACAATTTTCTCACTTACATGCTCCATCTATTTTGCAGAATAAGCTACTTTCCCATTTGCCTTATTGTTACTTGCCATATCCATTTGAAAACTTTGTACTTATTGTGTTAGATGTGGTGATAAATAACTCAATGCAATAACATTTTAAAGTTTAATTAAAAAAAAATTTAAATTTTAAATAAAAATTTCGTAGTCCCTCCTTTTTGAGCAACATTTTACTTTATTGTTTTCTTCACATTTTTCTCCATGCAAAATCTTTGCTCACTTACTAAACCAATCCATATCCTTTCACAGATCCTGTACCCTCCTCACAACTTGACAGGTTACTTTGCAGCAGAAACAAACCACAGATGCTCCTCTACTTACAATGGGTTGTGTGATGACACACAAGTTGACAAAGAATACAGTATCTGGTTTTGATGGTGCTGTGTTGATTAATAACAAGAGTTAAGTTGTACGGGTACTCACCATTAACATACAAATCTGAAAGCACATTGGGCCTGAAGAATTTTTGAAGTATCGAACTAAAATTCATTGCTGGATGTTGAGGATGCTAAAACTATGGGGTCATCAATTTCACTCGCTTGCGTGATTGCTACATGGACTGCTCGCATGGTTGAGTGGGTGCTGCGGCTCATTGCCAATGCTCAGGATTACAAGAGAATATCAAACTGTATATCACATGCACAAGAACATATTGAAAGTCAAAATATGGATTCTGCCAAATGTGCTTTTGTACCATTCTAACTTCGAAAAATCTTGTCAACCCATCGTAAGTAGAGGAGTATCTGTAGGTGGCAATGCACGTTTTAAAAAAAAAATCATGAATATAGTCAATAATTCATGTCATAACATTCATTACTGTGTCACCCACTAGCTTTTTTTTGCCAACCTCATAGTGATCCATTAATCCTAACAAATCTGTTAGTTTGCCAGTTGCTTAGTTCTGCTTGGAAATGGATTATCCTCAATTCCACAAACTGTCAGTTTCAACAGTAACCTGTTGTGACATCAAATTGAATGCAATTCAAAACAAGTACAGTAAAACCCCTGGCATCTGGCATCTACATAGATGCAGATAAGTGAGTTTTCTGGTTGCTTGAGACTCATTCTAACCATTCTTAACTAATACACTGGCATTAATAATAAACAGCTTAAAAGACAAAAATACTATACTGTACTTGCACAGAACAAATTTCACTTTCATGAAGATAAACCAGAAAGCACTTTACTTTATTTACAGACACATTCTTTGAAAACATTTAATTGTCACTGCAAATTCAGGTCACACCTCCTCCAAGGTGCCACCCAAAGACTAACAATTCCTCAAGAGTTTTATTCTCCACTTTTCTCTCTCATGCTTTGATGTGTGTTGGGTTATACACTTTACTTTCATTTAATAGGCCAATTTTTAACCCTACCCACAATTTAAAGTGTAAATTAAATGTACAGCAGGTAACAGGCTTTCTGGCAATGAGCCCGTGACGCCCAATTACACCAAATTGACCTGCAATCTCAGTATGTTTTGAAAGGAGGGAGGAAACTGGTGCACTCGAAGAAAACCCATACAGACACTGGGAGAATATGCAAGCTCCTTCTAGGCAGCAGCTGATTTGAACCCCAGTCGCTAATGCTGCAATAGCATCGAACTAGCCGCCAAGCTAACCATGATGCCCTATTAAAGGAACTTATGCCTCTCCTTTCATTTGCCCAATGACTTATTTATGATACAAACATCCCACTTGTTTGTTGTATCCCAATAAGGATTTCTTCCACGACGTGAGCGTGTTTAAACAAAATAGGACAGCACGGTTATTCGTGTGGAGATTAGTTCAACACTATTACAATGCTACCAACCCTGGTTGGAATCCGGGACTCTCTATAAGGAGCTTGTACATTCTCCCGTGACCTGTGTGGCTTTCCTCTGGATGCTCTGGTTTCCTCCCACCCTTTCAACAAAAGTACTGGGTTTGTTGGTTATTTGGTGTATTTGGCCAGTGCAGGCTCCATCTCAAAAAGAAAACAAAATCTTTACACAGCATTCAAGACAGAAAGGGCAAGCCTGAGGGAAGACGCAAAACTATCTCAATAGGAAACAATGATGTCAAATTGATCATCAAGGCAGATTGGGCAATGCTGAACAATAGGTTGTCTGGAGCAATACAAAGTTGTCTTAAAGTTTACAAATGTATTTTTCACCAGCTATGGGAGTTAGGAAAAACTGAAGAACAATTCCTTTCCTGGTATTACAGCCTGAAGGCAACTTCTTCAGGCTCACTTGATACCCTGGTACAGATGGTGGCAGAGTAACACAGCATGGGGAATGGGATTGATGGGACTGTTCAAACACTTGGCGCAGACTCAATCAGCAAAATGGTTCTAAAATGCTGGAAGGAAATATGATACAATTTGTAATTCCATTGGGTTATTACAAGTAATATAGGTAGTAGGGCAGAGGCAAGTGAAATAAATAAATCAAGCCATGTGAAATAACTTAAGTGTTCCTTACACATTAGAACCTTGTTGTTTGATGACTAGGGACAGTGAGGGGAGGAGAGGGGCCAGAGCAATTAGGAAATCATCTAAAGTTGGAGCTGCATTCTTCTGAAGCAAAATCAGAAATATTTTTCCTTCCCACAAATGGATTTTGTTAGATTTTTTTAAACTAGAAAGCTATGGGAATTTGATCAAATATATCTGAAAATCGAGGAAGCTGGAATGTAAGGACATTAGGGCAATGAAGAACATTATTATGTCATTTGAGATTACTACAGGACCTTAACAAACAGCCAGCAGAGGAAAAATAGCAAATGGAGTTTAATTTGGACAAGTACAAAGTGTTGCATTTTGGAAAATTAAACCAGGGCAGGCCTTGCAAGGCAAATGATAGGATCCTGGGGAACAAGGCAGAACAGAGACCTCCAAATACAAATACACAATTCCCTGGCATTTACAGCTAGACAGGGTGGTGATGACGGTGTTTAGCATGCATCATTCAATGATCAGGCTATTGAGTACAGGAACTGAGACATTATGTTACAGCTGTACAAGACATTGGCAAGGCCTCATTTAAGAATAATTATGTGTAGCTCATGTCACCTTGCAAGGGAAGGATGTCATTAAAGGGTGCAAAAGAAGATTTCCAAGGATGTAACCAGGACTGGAGTTACAAGACTGGGATTTTGTTCCCTGAGGCTTAGAAGGCTGAGGGGAAAACCCTCCAGATGAATAGAAAATCCAGGAGGTCATAGATAAAGGTGCATAGTCAGTTCTTTTCCATAAAGTAAGAGTCAAAAGTTCAAGGGTCCAAGTTAAAGGTGATGGGTAGAAGACAGAAGGACCTTAGAGGCTGAAATGGATTCTGCTGTAGAAATTGGATTTTGATCGATGAGTAAATTACCTTGTTTGTTTCTTTGTTTTTTTTTCTTCTATTCTAGCTATTCAGCTAGTTTAGAGCGCGGTTCCTTTTTACACTCTACCTGGCACTACTTGAAGGTGAGACCCTTCTGGTATGACCTTTGTGACATCCTAACTAAGATCACAGATAGACCCAGAGTTTTATCTTCAGGGAAACTTTACAAGTATGGGTAGATCACTAAATGTTTTCCAAATTAAATTCACATAAATTGCCTTATGTGTGGCCAGGAAATGTATAGCAGTAACATAGAAATCTGACTCCCATCTTGTCATTCAGAATGATTCCACTTGAAAATGTCACATACATTCTTAGGAGGGGACATAACATCTTCCGATAGGGTTAATATAGCTACAGACTAGCCTTTTTTTTCCTCTGTTTAATTTGACTTGTATAGAGGAGAGGTGGGGTGGAGAGGGATGTTTCTTGACATTTTGTATGGTTGTTGACTGTTAAATATATTTAAAATGATAAATAAATGATCACAAAAAGGATTTGCATGGCAACATTTACCCCTACAGTCAGTGGTACTTATATGGGACAAGCTGCCAGAGGAAGTAGTAGAGAAATGATAATTAAGTCATTTTAAAGAGTAGGAAAGGTTTAAAGGGATAGGAGTCAGGCGTAGATGGATGGGAGCTCAAATGATTCTAGGACTGAAAACAAAAAAAAACTACTGGAAACAAGCAATAAGAGAAGGGATCAGCATCTCTAATAGAAATTATTAACTCTTCCTTTCCATGGATACTGCCTGACTTGAGCATTTTTATTTCAGATTTCTAGTGTCTAAAATTTATTGTTGATTAAGATTAGCCATTTTTTTTAAAGAAAATCCATTTTGCTGAAACAATGGATGGAGAGAAAACATCAAATTCTGCTTGCTTTCTCCTTTGCAGATGGAGCTTTTAAAAAATGTTTTTATTTCAGATTTCCACATTTTCTTTGATTTTATTACATTTGGCACATTCTAATACTGATTCCTCTTGTATTGCATGCTTTTCCAGATTTACTTGGCCTCTTTCGACACTTGAATTACAACAGACACCAAAACTTCTCAGTAATGGACTTCCATTTTTCAATGCTGTTTTGTTTCTTTTTAGCTTCTGTCTTTTATCTCTATATTCAAGCCCCAGGTTCTATCAGACTTGGGCCAGCTTGTCTCATCAGCCAAGATGCACCATGTGGCTACCATGATTCCAATAGATGACAATGCTATAGCATTGATCTTCAGTACACCTCAGACATTATCAGTCACACCCTCAACTCTATTGACCCTTTGCATTCACTCCCAGAGACACTGGACCCATTTCAATTCACCTAAAGAAGAAACACAGTGCTATAGCCTTTCCCCTTCATTCCATCCTGACCCACCTGGAGAATGACACCTCATACACCAGGCTGCTGTTCATCAACTCCAGCTTGGCATTTAAGAAGATCATTCCCCAGAAGCTGTCCTCACTGGGACTCCATACCCCTCTCTGTAACTAGATACTGGGCTTCCTAACAGAAAGACCATAGTCTATCTTGGTCTGTAGCAGAATGTTGAGCACCATCACTTTGAGCTCTGGTGCACCTAAGGCCTGTGTGCTCAGCCCCCACCTGTTCATACTACTGACCCATGACTGCATAGCTAGATCCAGCTCCAACATTGCCATCAGGTTTGCAGATGACACAACATACATGGCCTCATCAGTAACAATAACAAGTTGCACTACAGAGAAGTGGTTGCAAATATTGGTCGTTACTGTTACACCATTTCACAGAGTCTCAACATGAACAAAACAATGGAGATGCTCACGGACTTCAGAAGGAACAGGAATGACCACCCTCCACTACACATCATCAACTCGGTAGTGGAGAGAGTGAAGAGCACCAAGTTCCTTGGAGTTCACTTATCTAAGGATCTTTTGTGGACAAGCATCTCCTCATTTGTTAGGAGAGGCACACAGTAACTACATTTCCCAAGACTGAAGCAGACAAGGCTACCATTATATCACCCTTCTACATGGGGCTCTCTACTGAGAGTGCCCTGACCGGCTGCATCACAATACGGTACAGTTGCTGCAGAGAAATGGATCTGAAGTCAATCCACAGGACCACAAGAGTGGCAGAGAGAATTACTGGTGTCTCTTTCCATATAGGAGCACCAGAGCCAGCATCACCAGGCTGAGAACCAGGCAGTTAGAATGCTGAACGACCAAAAGAACCACTCACACTAACCATCCTGGACTATTTATGAAACTCTATGACTGTATACATATCAAAACTAATCCTGCATATGGTTTGCCTGTAGTGTGTTATGTCAGGTTTTTGAGTCTGTGTGTTTTGCACTGAGGACAGGAGAACATCGTTTCATCAGGTTGTACTTGTGCAATCAGATTACAATAAACTTGACTTGATTGTACTCCTGATCCAACCTCTGCATTGTCTGCTGATCCAGGCCAGTCTCAAGAGTGTAAAGTGGATTGAGTGGTCTACTAACAGCAGGCTAACCACAAACCAAAAAACACCATTGGCTCAGAATTACCACTATGAATGACAAGACAGAATGGCATTTGGGGAGTATCAGTATTGGAGCCACTCTTATTCATCATTCATACAAATTTTCACAATACAAGTTGGTAATTGTATTTCAAGTGTCCTGGGAATAAAGGCAAACAACATTCAAATTAAAGGGTTGTTTATAGTTTGTCAAGATGCTGTGGTAAGTTATATCATTGCATTTCTTAATAGGGTGGGGTTGTGAAATTCAGCAAATGATCCACAATTTCAGTTGCCTGTGAAATCAATCCTCTGTTATCCTTACTGTCACCTCATGAAAAAGGAATATAATTAATTGACAGTCTCAGATCTTAAGCCATAAAATGCAGAAAAATTGGGGAATGACTGATGTAGACAAGATACTTTGTTTGATTAGTAAGAAGGCACGTTAGATGTGATTTGATAGCTTAGAAGGCAAAACATTTTCAACAGCTATTTAAATTGATTCCAAGGAACAGAACTACAGGATAATCTGAAGCAACCGATTTTAAATGAGAGTAAACACTGGGAAAGGAATAAATGGACAAGTTTCTGCAAACAAACAAGAAATAAAACACTTGGAAGACAAACCAACATTATTAGTTCAAATGTCAATAAAGCAACTCTAATGGACCAGTGAAATGTTGAGAGGCAGATTACAAAATAACTTTATATTTGTCTGCTTTGAAGGACAACTTCACGCAAGTACAACATCACACTAGGGCCAATTTGAGATTAAAGTGAAAAGGTTAACTACAATTAAGATAAAACCTTTGAACATAAAAACTCAAAATACCCAAAATTTACACCAATTAAAGGCATGGATTAAAAACCCAATATTTAGAATATCAAACATTGTTGCTAACTAGTCTATAAATCCACAAACTCACCATAGTCATTGAAATAAATATCATCAGACTCCAATCTACCCACACTTCATTTAATTCAATTCAATTACCTGTTCAAGCTTCAGCAGGCAAAAATAATCAAGAAGTGAATCACAACAAAACACCATCTAACGAAGCATCCCCATTTACTATATTTTTTTGTGTTACAATGGGCAACACCTCTTTCTATACACCTGCCTTGAACTTAATTGCTGATTGAAGTAAAACTGGCTCCGAACAATCCCAATATTAAAGCTGTGTTAAAACATATGGATTCACTTTTGAAAATGTTAAAACATCAGAAGGCTTATCATAAATGGTTTTTTTCTGGCTCAGAACAAAAATGTTCTTTTGTTCAATGAATGAGTCATCTAATTGTAGTACCAATGATCAGCCAATTGGATAATCTTAACTGCACATTAAGGGCCTCTTGTTCCAAATAGAATCCTGATTGAGGCGTAACATTTCTTAGCAACCAATTATTTGCTACTAAGATTTAACTGTGTTGGGTGTCAGCTACAGAAAACATTGAGATTGACCAATTAGGACCATTTTTACATTATTATGATGTTCCTTTTAAAGATTCACATTCAAAATTGTCCACAAAGTGTAAATGAAGGTTAAAAAAAAATCTTCCTTGCATTTTGCATGTGAGCAAAGCTTTGAACTTTATTGTGTGGTTTCTGGTGGAAGGATTAATCAAAGGCAGTAATAAGGTTAGTTTCTTGCATTCTGGTAATGAAACTGTAAAATACAGCATATCTATGAGATTTATCTGCCTGTGTGATTCAGTTTGTGTGGTCCCAAATTTATCCTTTGTTTTCTTTAGAATGATCAAAAACTAGTGAAGTGAGCAAGGAATTGAAATGCAATAGAAATGATTAATCATTATTTTTGTTTCAAAGCTTCCAGATGTAGGTTCATTTTTATTTTGTATTCATTAGAACTGGCCCCTTGCCTGATGCATGTGTTGCCCCTTGCTGAATTTGTTGCATATCTACTCTAATTGCATTTGCCCACAGCAGGTCCTGTATCCTTCTGTGCCTTGCCTATTTAAGTGCCCGTCCAAATATCTGTTGTAAGTAGTGATTGTATCAGGCTTAAAAACACAGAAATGCTGGAGGATCTCACTTGAGATTGTTTTTAAGCCTGATACAATCACTACTTACAACAGATATTTGGACGGGCACTTAAATAGGCAAGGCACAGAAGGATACAGGACCTGCTGTGGGCAAATGCAATTAGAAACATTTCTGTGTTTCAACTACGATCACAGCATCTACAGATTTTCATCTTTCATTGTATCTGACTTTATTCACACCTTTGGCAGTGAATTTCATCTATCAACCACTCCCTGTGCAAAAAATGTTCCTTTCAAATACCCTTAATGTCCAATCCTTTTACCTTAATCCTATCTCCTTTTGTTTTTGATACCCCTTCCATGTGATGAAGATTCTCAATATCCACTCTGTTGATTCTCCTTATGATTTCATATAGGTCATCATTCCACTCAAGGGAAAACAAACCCATTGTACCCAATTCCTTCCCATTACTGAAGAGCCCCCATCCAGGCAACGATGGGGATCATCTCCTCTGGTCAGTGGCATTAAGGACAGTTTCTTCCCCGCTGCCATCAGATTCGTAAGTGATCAATGAACCAAAGACACTGCCTCACTTTGACTTTTTGGGCACCCTTTTTATTTATTTCCGTAAGATGGTTTATAAGAATGTTTGGACTGTGGTGCTACCGCAAAGCACAGCAACACATACATCAGGCTATTTTTCATAGACGACAGCTCAGCTTTCAATGCCATCATACCCTCAGTATCAGTCAACAAACTCCAAAACCTGGGCCTCTGTACCCCCTCTGCAACTGGATCATTGTCTTTCTCATTAGAAGACCACAGTTAGTACAAATCAGAAATCTCCTCACTGACAATCAATACAGGAGCACCTCAAGGATGCAGGCTTAATCCCTTGCTCTATTCACTGTAGAACCATCAATGTATAGCTAGGCATGATCCAAATGCCATCTACAAATTTGCTGATGACACTATAGATGTCGGCAGAATCACAAACAGTAATGAGGAAGTGTACAGGAGGGAGATGGATCAGCTGGTTGAGAGGTGTCACAACAACAACCTTGCATTCAACTAAGAAAATGATTGTAGATTTCAAGAAGGGGGAAAACAGTCCTCTTCGAAAGGTCACCAGTAGAAAGGGTTAAGAACCAAATTCCTGGGTGTCAACATCTCTGAAGATGTGTCCTGGGGCCTCCATGTCAATGCAATCATGAAGAAGGTTCACCAGCGCAATACTTCATGAGGAGTTTGATGAGATTTGGTATGGCATCAAAGACTTTTGCAAATATCAGGTGTATTGTGGAGAGCATTCTGATTGGTTGCATCACTGTCTGGAATGGAGGTGAGTGAGTGAGTTTGCAGAGACAATGGAATTACTTTGAAAAGAATTTCAAAAGCAGGTGAAAATGGAAAAGTCCATGCTCAAGTGCTAATAAAGATCTTTCAAGGATTGGATTTGGAGCCTTGGGAGGGGTCCTGGTTTTTACAAGTAGTGTGAGCGAGAGAGCGAGAGAGCGAGAGAGCGAGAGAGCGAGAGAGCGAGAGAGCGAGAGAGCGAGAGAGCGAGAGAGCGAGAGAGCGAGAGAGCGAGAGAGCGAGAGAGCGAGAGAGCGAGAGAGCGAGAGAGCGAGAGAGCGAGAGAGCGAGAGAGCGAGAGAGCGAGAGAGCGAGAGAGCGAGAGAGCGAGAGAGCGAGAGAGCGAGAGAGCGAGAGAGCGAGAGAGCGAGAGAGCGAGAGAGCGAGAGAGCGAGATCAGTTCTGCAATTGAGGCTGCAACATGGCAAGCGGGCAGGCTTGTTGAAAACCCCATTTTGAAGATGGGCTGTGAGTTCTGAGTTCAGCCTGTTGAAAATCTTGCAGTCCTTACAAGAGGAAATAGCTGGCTAGAGTGTTTCCCCTGTAATAAGGGAAACAAGAGGAACTCTGTGAGCCTGTATGCTAGAGCAATGAGACTAAAATTATAATTAAAAAAAACATTTTTGATCCTCCTGACTAGTAACATTTTCTCTAAATGAATAATAACTTCTGGAACAATATTTCTTTGGGATCTTTGAGTGTCATATGAAGCAATCCAAATTAATATATAGTTATGTTACTATGTATTCTATATTTAGATTTAGATTTTAGTCATTGGGATTAATTTAGGCAGGGGGGAGGGTTAGGGTTTTATTTAGTTTTTATTTATAGTAGTGTCTTTTAGTTTTCCCATCTTTTCTTTTTTATATATTATCAACATATATTTGTAAACATTTAATATTGTGTTTTGTTATTACTTGTTATAATTATCATATATATGTTGATTTAAATAAAATATTTAAAAAAATAACTCTGTGGTGACCTGGAAGAAGAAATTATCATTTAGAAAACCCATGATGGGGCAAGTTTCTTCGGCAAGACACTGAAGTGACTGATCGGAGGGAATCAGCTTGTGTGTGTTTCCAACGAGCAACAAATCTCTCTCTGAAACCAACAGGAACCTTCCTGAGAGGTAACCATTAACATTTCAGCACTCGAGCCTGGTGAAACTTCATAAATGTTAAATTCTGTGCGCAGTATAAGAATCGCCTGATACCAGTGAACTTGGAGAAGTGAGAAGTGAATGACTAGACTATGAAAGCAAAGAACTTTCCTGAACATATACACATTAGATACGCATGCGCTTAGAATTAGAAGGGGGTTAAGTTAAGAGCAATAAGTTAAAGTTTGATCCTGTTTTCATATTTAAAGAAAATTAAAAGCAACTTTTGTTTATGTAACCTTTTGTCTTGGTGAATTTCTATTGCTGCTGGGTTTTGGGGTCCTTGGGCTCATAACGATATGAATTCCCAAAGCACTGCCATAATAAAAGAATGGACATAATAAATTTAACGTCCTGTTCAAATTTGAAAAAAAGTTAGATATGCAATTAATGATTCAAATATTAGATTCCAAGTAATGTTCATGGACTATCACCGCAATCTCCAGGTTTAGTGTTAATACAGAATTTTGGCACTGTGTTGTTCCTCTTCAGAGTGAGCTACTTTGTTTCATCCATATTGATTTTCAACCTTGTTTAGGGCTAGTGGTTTTGAAACATTTAAATGTATTATCATTTAATTTATTTAAAAAAAATGTAATTTATATCAATTTTTGTGCCATGTTCATAACAATAAATTCTGATTCTATTTCTGAAAAGCATTCTTTGGTCTCATTGAATAATTGAGGAGGGCATGAAGTGGCAGAGAATGGATGCTGAACTGAAGACAAGGTTTTGCTGGTGAAATATGGCAATTTGTAGGGGTGTTGCTTTGCCAAATACTGTGATAGGTTCTCATTGAAACTGCCTACTCTCATTGCAAAATGGTGAATTGCTTGCCTGCAGCTTTAAAATACTGAGGCACAAAGGTTTGGCAAACTATCTCCCAGCTATGAAATACCTCTAATGAGCTGGACAGTCAGCTATGGTTGTGGAGAAGGAATGACTGGGCAACTGCAAAGAACAAGTACAACTCTGAAGAGAATCATTAATCTATCCTTTCTGAATGTTAGTGGATTGTTTAAGAGGTTAATTTTGTTTACTTTTTAAAAAAAAATTCAAAAGCAAACTTGTGTTTCATTACTCTTAATTTTGAATGTAATTGAACGAGTAGAAACTGAGAAACAGTTTCTGCGTGCTGAAGAAACTATTTTCCCTTGAGTTCCAATCAGAATTCCCCGAAGCATTTATTTCCAGAATCCTTACAGACAGATTATAACGACTCTCTATGGAATAAAAAAGTTCATACTCACAGCACCAGAAATTTATTGAGATTTATTTAGAATTTTCTCCCCCAGTTGTTGAGTCCATTGGAGACTGAGTTTAATGGATTTTTTGGATCAGGAGTGTAGGATAAGCCATCAGCTTATTGTATGTCAGAGTTGGTTCAATGATCTTAAACATCAACTAAGCTGCAACAGCCAAAGATAATTGTGATAGAGCATTATGTAAATTTGCACAATTGATTTGCTTCAGTGTCTCGTGAAAAACTCCACATAGCACTTTCAAACTATCATTACTCTCCCCTCAAACTAAGACCAAAAATATCAGAACAAACACTGAGCAGGGGATATTGTTTCTCACTACTATTACGCCCACCAACTCCTGCCTAAATGTGTTTAACCATGGGAGATTCCCAGCCATCTGGAAATGGTTGGAAATGACTTTTATCTATTTTAGAAGAGTCAACACACTTGAGTTTAAAACTGTACAGGAAGTTTTCCACAATTGCTTTCTAGAGCAGCATACTGAGAGAAATTGGGAGGAGAATTTTTTTTTGTTGAAAAGTCATCTTTACCAACTCTGCTAATGGACGATAGAACCATCTGTAAATATGAGAAGAGGAATTGTGACTTGCACCCCTGACCAAGTTTTGAAAAAAAACAAGAAGGGTGAAGAATTTCTGCAAATGTTTTCTATTTGTGTCTCACAACGGCCTTAGAAGAGGCATCAACGTGTTAGAAAACTGACTATCTTTCTCTACACTGGACTGAATTCGCCTCAGATTTTCAGCAAAAAATTTTTCTTTTAGATTTTTAGTTTTCTATATTTCCTTTGGTCCCCCTCCCCCACACCCCAACCCTCCATCTTATCAATGTGAGAAACACAAATTAAAACCACTGGCTGACCAAATGAGAAGGCTACATACTTCTCCTGTTATTGTTGGCAAACAATTTCTAAACAGAGCAGCTGTTCAATGACTGTGGGAATTTAAAGAAATGCAGAAACATTTACTGGAAGTTTATAATGTCATATATTTCTTTATCCAGGAAGTTAAATTTCACATTTACTAGTCAATTTAATGTGATAGTGGATGGAGAGTTGAGACCAGGCATTGCCTTCACGTGAGATGGAGTTACCTGAGTACTAAATGGTTGATCACTCTCTTAAATTCTGTCCATAGTGCAATAATGGCTTTGTGATTTCATATTGTTTATAAATCAAATATTACAACTATTAAGGAAATTGTGACATGGTGCAGAAGGATTTCTTTTTTGCAGAAGAAAACCATGTTGATGCTAACGTGATTGTTGCAGAATCAGAATTGCACTAAGTTGAAGTAAAAGCGTTACAATTTTGAATTAATAATGTTGACTAGAACCGAAAATGGCAAATACTAGATTGAGGGTGTGAAAAAAATATGACTGTAGGAATTGGAACATAGATCTATTTTATAAACATATAAAAACAAATGACTATTTTCTCTGCATCCATTGAGACGATGAATGATATTATCATTACCGGCCTGACCATTTATGGTATCACTTTACTGAATTAAAAACAACCTTGCACTCAATGTCACCTAAACTAAGGAGCTAATTGTTGACTTCAGGAAGGGAAAGCCAGAGGTACACAATCCAGTGATCATTGAGGGATCAGAGGTGGAGAGGGTGAGCAAATTTAAGTTTTTGGGAGTCACTATCTCGGAGGATCTTTCCTGGACCCAACCTACTAACGGCATTGTGAAGAAAACATGTCAGCGCCTCTAATTCTTCTGGAGTTTGTGGAGACTTGGTATGACATCAGAAGCCCTGGGAATTTTCTACAGATGTGTGGTGGAAGGTGTGCATCATGGACTGGTATAGGGTCGCCGATACCCTCTAATAGGTAATGGACACAGCCCAGGACATTACAGGCAAAACCCTACCCACCATCAAGAACATCTACAGAGAATGCTGATGTCAGAAATGAGCAGCAATCATCAAGGATCCACACCACCCAGCTCACAAATTTTTCTCGCTGCTACCATCAGGAAAGAGGTATAGGTGCCACAAGACTCGCATCACCAGGTTCAGGAACAGCTGCTCCCCCTCCACCATCAGACTCCTCAACAACAAACTCAATCAGGGACTCTTACTTTTGCACTTTATTGATTTTTGTACAGTTAGTTTGCTTACCATCGTTATCTGTTCATTGTTCTTTATTTGTTTACATGTGTATGTTGTGTACAGTTTTTTTTTGCACTACCAATAAATGCTAATTCTGCTTCACCCACAGAAAAAAAACATCTCAATATGTGATGTCATGCATGAATTCTGACAATAAATCTGAAATCTGAATCTGATATAGAGCGGAGTCAATCACCATTGTTTATAAATACAATTTATCTGCAACAGGAAAAGGAAAATCACTGTATTGAACAATGGACAAATTCATTTCAATACATCACATGGATGACCAGGACTGGAATGTGTTCCTATACAGTTCAATCCCCCTCACATAAATCGGAAGTGTTTGCGAAGAGCATCAGATGGTAATTTTTTGTCTTTTAGTGATACAAAGTGAAGATGGGAACAGGAAATGTGTGTGTGCAGGATTTAATGTCAATGTACATTTGTGCTTTAGCATTGTCCCCCTTGAACTGAACTCTCTGTTCATCACTAATATTAGGAGTATCACCCGCTCCTACATCTAAAAGAATAACATTTCAAATGACAGCAAAACTAATTTAATGAAACCTCCATGAAATGAGCAAAAGTCAGATAAGGAGTTAAAATGTAGATATATATGCGAAAAGGCACAGAAATATTAATTAATTGCCTGAAATTAATTGGTTTTTGAAAGGGAAATTCTGTTCAAAAAAATTTCTTAAAGTCATCTGATGAAGTAACTATTAGGATGTAGATGTAGAGCATGTGGATGACAAGAAGGTACCATGTTAATGTATATAATATAAGAGGGATGAAGATTATACACGAGAAGCAGTTAGCGCCATGCTATTACTGCGCCAGTGACCCGGATTCAAATCAGACACCGTCTGAAAGGAGATTTTGTGTTCTCTCCATGTCTGCGTGGGTTTCCTCCAGATGCTCTGGTTTCCTCCTACTCTTCAAAAACATACAGGGATTGAAGGTTAATTGGCGTATTTGGGCAGCACGGACTCATGGGCAGAAGGGCCTGTAACCTTGCTCTAAAGTCTAAATTTAAAAAAGAAAAAAAATAGTTAAAAAGAAAACAAAGATGAAGGTTAAACATATTGGTAAAATGTGCTAACTCAGTAGTGTACCTCAGGGATCAGTGATGGGTTATCAGATTTTTTCAATACATAATAATGATCTTGGTGAAGGGGAAAATGTCACAAAGAAAGCTTGGAAAACAATTTGTGAAGGAGACGCAAGGAGATATAGATGTGGTAAGCAAGTATGCAAAATGGCAGCAATTAAGTAGAATGAGCAGAAATATAAAAATTATCCACTTCAGTATGAAGACTAAAAATGTGTTCTATTAAAGTTCAAAGCTCAAATTTATTGACAGAGTACATACATGACATCACATACAACCCAGGATGTTTTATTTTCTGTGAGAGAGCCAGAATTACCATCTATTGGTAGTGCAAAAAAAACTATCCTCAAGAAGACACTTTACATTTCAACAAATAAAGAAATGTAAACAAACTGACTGTACAATACAGAAAGTGCAAAGGTAAGAGTCCTTAAATTAATCTCTGATTGAGTTTGTTGTTGAGGAGCCTGATGGTGGAGGGGTGGCAGCTGTTCTGAACCTGGTGGTGCGAGTCTTGTGGCACCGACACCTCTTTCCTGATGGCAGCAGTGAGAACAGAGTGTGTGCTGGGTGGGGTGGATCCTTCATGATTGCTCCTGCTTCTCTGTTGCTGTGAGAGAATTAATTGCTGGAGACACTCACTGCAGTATAAAGAGAGGCAATTTGGCCCATCAAGTCCAAGTCAGCTTCCAAAAGAGCAATCCCATCTGTGCTATTACCCTTCTAATTATTTTTTCCTTGACCCATTCCCATTCATGTGTTTACTCCAAGGTGTTTTAAATGGTGGAACAAAATCAGCTCTCTGTCAATTCTTTTGCCATTTTCAAGTTCAACTGTATTGTCATCTGATTGTACCTATACATAGATAACCTGACAAAGAGCAAATCTTTAGACAATAGTGAACACACACAGACACACAGTATACCCCACGTTCAAATGACATATATACATCATGATCCAAAATAAATATATAAAAATAATTTACAGGTTTCTCTGATTTTCAACAGTCTCACTGCCTATGGGAAGACACTGTTTCCCAACCCGGCTGTCCTGAATTTTATACTCCTTTATACTCTTTGAATTTAGTGTCTCAAAGAAACTGTGGGCTGCATTCTGATTCTGTGGGCCCTATTTAAACACTGCTCTGTGAGATATTGTTGCTAGCAGAAAGGGAGTTTTAATGACCTTCTGTCCTGACCTCCAATCTGATGCTTTGTGGCTATCAGACCAGACTACCATGCAGCCAGCCTGGACACTCTCTATTGTGGTCCTGTAAAACATTTTTAGGATGGTGGCTGGTAGGCTGGCTTCTTCAACCTCCTTAGGAACTGTGGGGGCTGCTGCGCCTTCCTGACTAATGGGTTCAGGAAAGGTCGTCATTTAAATGGACACCAAGGAACATTGTGCTCCCCATTCTCTCTGTTGGAGCTATTGATAATGTAATGGGGAGCTGTCCTTCATCCACCTGAAGTCCACAATCATCTCCTTTGTTTTGTCCATGTTAAGATTCAAGTTATTGCTCTTGCACCATTGTACAAGCCTTTCAACTTCCTCTAAGCTGACTCATAATTATTGCCAATGAGTCCAAAAACCATTGTGTTGTCTGCAAACGATAATCCTGTTGGAGTTGAACCTGGTAGTATAGTCATGAGCTAGCAGCATGAACAGTAGCAGATTGAGCATGCAGCCTTGAGGTGCGCCATTGCTCAATGTGATGGGGCATGATGTTTTGCTGCCAACCTGGACAGACTGTGGTCTTTCAATCAAGATGTTCAGGATCCAATTACAGGGAGGACAATTTATCCACCAGCCTCTAAGGCAATGGTTATCAACCAATGGGCCATGACATGTTTTCATGTGGGTCTTTAAAAATGTTAAATAAATTCTTTAGATTAGGTAAAGATGAGTTTCTTACAGAGGTGCCTTTGACTTGACAATATTGCTTGTCATTACCAGTAGTGGACCATGGCATGTTAGGCCAGAAGCCAGGTGGGCCTTAGATTGATAAAGATTGAGAACCACTGCTCTGAGGTATGATTGTGTTGAATGCTGAGATGAGGTCAATGAACAATAGTCTGGCATATGAGGCACGGTTCTCTAGATAAGTCACGATGGAGGGGAGGGTCAGGACTATTGTATCATCTGTGGATGGTTTGGCTGATAGACAAATTGGAATGGGTCCATTGTCATTAGCAGGTGCGCATTTATGTGCCCCATTACCCGTCTCTCAAAGCACTTTATGGGTGTACATAGGGGCAACACACAGGGCCCAATTAATCCACCAGCACATTTTAGGGATAGATGAAGTGAGAGCAGGCAGCGGAGATCAAACTAGTGTCAAGTCATCTAATTTCCACACACATGCACACAAAGTTATTACCAAACCTGGTTTACTGGAGCTGAGAGGTACTATTAAGAGCTGTTCTATTACTACCCAGATGATCAGAGACATTTGGTGTAGGATGCCATTGGTCCTCTGTGGTTAGGTTAGTAAGGGATTTCTTAAAGTGGTATGTGAGTGGAAAGAAAAAAGATTGAGAACCAGTTACTAGAACAACATGCACAGACAACAAGTGGTTCCAGCAAATAATTAAGATGAAAAATAGAATGTCACCCTAACTAGCAAGGGGATAGAGTATAAGAATAATGATGGCTTGGAGTAACTGTAGAGAACTTTGACAGCTGCACAGTGTTAGTAGGTTAATTGGGTTTAATTGAGCTGCAATTGGGGTAGAAGGACCTGCTATTGTGCTGTATCATTTTTTAAAAAAAAAAGACTGTATACAGTTTTTGCCTCATTATTTAAATAAGAAATATTGCTTTCAAATCAATGATTTGATTCCTGGATTGATCTAACAGTAAGAATTCAAAGGGGCTTGGCAAGGCTGATCCTTTGAGGATATCCAGAAGTAACTCAGAGTCAAAGTTTCACGATTAGTAGTTGCCCACTGAGGAATTTCTTCCATCAGCTGTGGAAGCTGACAATTTTGGGTCACAGGGAATCAGGACTTAAGAAGATGAGGCAGGAAAATTGGGGCCAAGATCAGATCAGTCACTAATGTGGCCAAGTGACCCCACCCCACCTTTTAATGTTCATACTCAATGCTTCATAAATGTTTCCCTGATGGAGATCACTGCCCACGACGGTCACACATCGTATAAATGGTGAGGGCTGCCATAAGCTTTCAATTCAAGTTGAGACTGATGAAACTTCTCTTTCATAGTTTGTGATGTCATATTGATTTGCTATTGTATCACAACTTTAAAGCACACAATACACTGTGTCTGATCCAGTATGAAACTGTCATGTCTAATTTAAACAGTCACTACTCACAGTGACTTTATTGGCAGATATGGTGTTTTTACTCAAATCCACAGTGTAGTGAGCTGGATCATTCAAGTTTATGTGGCTTTGTCATAATTTGAACAGATTTATTAGTTTTCATTGACCCCAAAGGCGGCTAATTTAAACTTCCTTGGAATTCAATTGTGGTTTGAAATAATAGGCACGTTTTTAATCCAAAGCATGTTCCAAACTCTGCATTGTGCGGTAATATCTGCCATATAATTGCAATGCTTCAGTACCATTTAAGTGCCAGACTTTTTTTTATTTATTTAACAGGGTACTGAAACTTTTGCTAGGACTTCTACTAGTTTCTACTTAGATAGAGGAGATTTTTTTTTCCTCATGTATACAAGCAAAGTTTTAACCAGCACTTACATTTAGTATTGCTGCAGAAAAATAAAAAGGACTGATATTATAATGACAGCCGATTAGAAGAGGTTTTGTACTTTGGGAGTGGAGCTACCATAATAGAAAAATATCTGCTGAAGTTCTCGGCCTGAGATGTGATCTCTGTTTCTTTTACCAGATATTCCCTAATCCATTGAGTGTTCTGGCATTTATTTTCTGTTTCAGATGTTTTACCTCTGATTTTTGATTTTCTGAAACATAGCGTCACCAGACACTTCTGCTTTCTCATTAGTTTTAATGTCATTCCCTGACCGTGTCTCATCTTCCCGCAATGGACTGCACTCGAAAACCTCGGACTTTTCTGTAGCTTCCTGCATGTTCTCAACCCTACTTTCAATCTCAATAGGGTGTCCTCCGATACACTGACTGACCGTTTGCATTTTTATCCATCTCCCAGAGCCGGTTGCCTTACCCCTTGCTCCAGAATTTTCCCATTATTATTCCTCTGCATTTCCACCTCCATCCTGATCTTGAACCCATTAGTTTTCTCCCTCTCTTTGACAGTTCTGCATCTGTATCCTTCCTTCACTTGAACTGCTGTGTAATAAAGTCATAGCACAGAAACATACTGTCTTCAGCCCATCTCGTCCGTAGTGTGCATATTTATTCTAATCCCACTTACCTATATATATTTTCCCTTCTGTGCCATGGTAATTGAAATGTTTGCCCACATGCTTCTTGCACTTTCCTTGACTTCCTCCTGAGGAAGTGCATTCCAGAATCTAATCACACTTTCTGTGATGGAAATTGCCCTCTAAGATCCCCTCTAAAGGTGAACCGCTCATCTTGTAACCATGTCCTCTTCTTTAAGATAACCCACAAATGAGAAAAAGATTCTTTCTATCTACCCTAGTCATAATTTGGTTACTTCTATCATCTCATTCGACTCCTCTGCTCCTGTGAAAATAAACCCTGCCTATCTAGTATCTCCTTAGAATCGAAATACTCCAATCCAGAAAAAGTTCTGATGAACCTCCTCTGTACCTACTATAATATAATCATATCCTTCCTAACAATGTGGTCACCAGAACTGCAACCAATAATTCAAGTCGGCATAATGGTTAGCGCAACGTTGTTACAGCAGCAGTGACCGGGACTGTGGTTCGAGACCAGCACTGCGCGTAAGGATTTCGTACGTTCTCTCCACGGGTTTCCTCAGGTGCTCCGGTTTCCTCCCACAAAAGAAAAAAAACCATACTGGGTGTTGTAGGCCAATTGGGTGTCATGGGCTGAAAGGGCCTTAGCTGCATGTCTAAATTTAAGTGTGACCTACATTTTCTAAAGACAAGACATAAAAGATTGCAGATGTTGGAATCTGGAGCAGAATATAAATTGCAGACTCAAGTTGAAATGTCAACCATCCCTTTGCCTCAACAGATGCTGTTTGACCCATTGAGTTCCTCTAGCAGTTTGATGTTTGGTCCAAAGTTATGTCAAGTTATTCTATTATTTTGATGGCATTATTTGATTGTTTCTGGTTATCTATGAAGGAAATAACTCCTGGCCTCCACATCTGCATAACAAAGACTGATAAATAACAAAGGGATTTTCTCATCTGTATCTCCATCCGTTCAACCTGTGGCAAAGATCCAAAGTGATGTGTGTCTCCACTCCATCAGGAAATCAGTGGATCTGGGTAAATATCTGCCAAACATAACATTTAATTCTAATCACCACTAAAAGAAACCCACATCAAATACCACTGTTAATAATTCTATCTCTTGTACCATGCAGATATACTTTCAAATCCAAAACTCAGGAAATCTGTGAGAGTGGGGAAGGATGTGCAGCATTGCGAAGAACTAAGGACATCTGCCCAATTTCAAAGATACAAAGGTTGTTTTCACACTTTATGCCATTATATGAACATCATAATTAGACTACAGGCAGGAACTCATGTTATACACAGAAACTAATGTATTAGTTGCCAACATTCTGCTCACCTTTGGATGACTATTGTTTATATATGTCAATAGTCTGTTCCTTTCATTAAATATAGCTCAGAAGCGACACACATTCTAAATTATACATGGTATTATTCCTATTTTGTGTTTGAACCCATGATCTAAGCTTACAATTTAGTGTTTCAAAAGGAATGCAACATTTGTGGAATTCCCTTCCTTTGTGTGAGACATTGGACTTGATTGTTCAATCCTTAATAGTTTGGGCAGTGACATTCACAATCCAATGATGAGCCTGCCTAACTCTCAATGGAATTCAAGAGAACAATATAATGGCACATTCCACACTACTCCCCATTGACTCCTGAATAGGGGAAGTCAATGTGACCAGCCATCCCTCCAGAATTCACAACCCTCTCTTTTTTTTCTTTTACACACACAGATGATGTCATTTCCTAAGCAATTGACATGAATATTCTTGGCAACCTTTCTGGCTGCATTATTTTTCTGGATTGGGAATGGCATGTCTTCTTCCCAAACTTCAACCAAATTAGGGACACATTAAGACATAGAGTCATAGCACAGTAAGAGACACATCTGCCCAATTTGTCCATGATGACCCAGTGAGTTTCATTTGCCTGAGTTGGTTTCCAGTGTAATCATCTGGGAGATGAGTGAAAATGTAAGTTTTAAAGTAGTAATGAAAATAATAGACCAGAGAACATTCTATGGTATGTTTTGATAATTCGGTAAAGCTAAAGCTGATTTGGAAGAAGAACAACAACTCCATATGTGGCAAAGACAGTGAAAGACTATTCACTTTTGGGTAAGGTACATGACCCTGATTAATGAATCCCAAGAAAATTCTAAGTAACACTATTTATCTGGAGAAGTCAGTTTGAATGTTCTATAAAACTGGAGGTTTATCTGTATAAATATGGAATGTGTGAGCCATGCGTCAGACTCCCTTGGGGCGAGATTAGCTGCAGGTGGCAGTGCTTCTTGTTGTAACAGAGTTCTCATGCTTTGCAAAGTTAATTTAAATAAGTTTGCAGCTCAATCTGTTTATTTATCAAGGTACCTCAGGAACACTTTAACACTGGAGCATTTAAAAATATTATTAATATTTAAAAATGATATCGGGGTCAGCATATCAGTTCATTTAATTGCTTTCACCAAATGCTTTGCCTTGATGGCTGGTATTTTGAGCAAACAATTTAATGGACAATGTTCATCAGATTAAGCCACTCCATTATTTGACTTGAAACTGAGGCAAGTAATTGGCAGTCCACAGGTCAGATTTCTGACTCATGAAACCACAGCTGGCCTTCATTCCCTGACAGACATAAAGTAACAGCACTATATGTAGAATAATAGTTAACTTTGTGTTTTGGCCAATACAACTTCTCTAACCAGATGGCCAAAAATAGATTATATTTGATTTCAATATACAAACATGCTGGAGAAACTCAGAAGGTCACACAGCATCCATAGGATGTGAAGGGAAACTCATGTTTTGGGCCTTGTTTAACTGTTTTAAATTTAATTTTAATTTAATTTAGACATACAGCACAGTAACAGGCCCTTTTGGCCCATGAGCCCATGCTGCCCAATTATATCCAATTCACCTACAACCCCCGGTACATTTTTGAACGGTGGGAGGAAACCAGACCACCCAGAGTAAACCCATATAGACATGGGAGAATGTACAAACTCCTTACAGACAGTACGAGATTGAACACTGGTCCTGATTGCTGGCACTGTAACAGCTTTGAGTTCACTGATACGCTAACTGTGCCACCCTAAATTTGATTTAATTCATTAATTTGTTTGTAGGATCTTTCATTTTTTAATTCATTCCCAGGATGTAAGTGTTCTCACTGGAGAGGCTTATATTTATTGCCTATCTCTAATAGCCCTTTCTCGCAGCAGTCTCTGTGAGAAAACATTGGGATACTTTGCAGTTAAGTAAGGAATTCCAGGATTATAATCCAGCAACAAAGGAGGATTGGTGATATACTTCCAATTCAGGATGTGCTAGAACTTGAAGGGAAAACTGCAGATAGTGTAACTTCCAAATACCTGGTGATAGAAGCCCAAGTCTTGGGAGTTTCTATCAAAGAGCACAAGTTCCTGTATACAAATTGGCTGCTATGTTTATCTATTGAAGGTAGGAAGCATCTTATGTAGAAGGTAAACCACAATATTAACTAGCACAACCGCATGGTCTGATTTAACATTATAAAATCATGGAGTCAGAGAGTCATAAAGCATGGAAGCAGGCCATTTGGTCCATCATATCGTTAAAGGTTTATGAGATTATCTTCCCCTATCTCAATTCAGGCGGTACATTCCAAGCGCTAACTGTGAAAAAACTGTGTGAAAAAGTTCCCATCAGAATCTCTCTGAACTCCCTGGCTCTCAATTTAAAACTATGCCCTCCACCATGGAAAAAAAAATGTTATTATATGTCCTTCCATTCCCTCTCAATTTTATATCCCCATCTGCAGGGAAAACAAACCCAGATGATCAGATTTCTCCTTATAACTGAAATGCTCCAAAATAGGCAACATCTCGGTGAATCTCCTCTGCACCCTTTCCAGCACAATTATATCCTTCCTAAAGTGTGGACACCAGAAATAAACACAAGGCTTAAGTAATATTTTATGTAGTTGTGACACAAAGTCCCAGCTCTTGTGATCTGTGCACTTCCAATGAAGGCCAGCATCTTTTATGCCTTCTTCATCACCTTATCCACCTGTACTGCTATTTTCATCAGGGTATGGACTTCTACCAAAAGCCATCTGTTTCTGCTATAAATCGAACACAAGATTTTACAAATTATTCGTTAGTTGTGCACAAATCTTAAAATCTTAAATGTTCTCAAGAATTTAAAAATAAAAATCACCTTTAATCAAAATCAAACTAAATATGACCTTGCCTTGTGCTCTGAAAAATCATTGATACATTTCACTGGCTCAGTAAGTTGCACACTCAAGTATCTTTGCGAAATGGAGAAGCCATGAATATATATTTGGACCGATGGAATCTTCAGAACCATGCCCGATCAACCAATCCTGTACTTCCATTAAGTATTATTATATGGCAAATCCTGAGCATATTGTAACAACTTGATGGAAGGAAAATCTCCCTAATAATGCAGAGGAACTGAAATTGTGAGTAAATTAACCCAGTGAATTGTGTTTTCACTGGAAACTCATTGAAATAGTCTCACTCCTAATGAAAAAGATGTTGTGTTCAATGCCTTACAGAGACTGTGAAATGCATTTTGTAATAGTAAAGGTTGGTCGCTTGGCAAGGGTATGTGTGTGTGGGGGGGGGGGGGGGAAGGGGGGGACGTGAGCACATCTATGTGTGCATGAGAGAGGAAGAGAGGGGTAGGTTTGAACTCCAAACCTCAAAATCAAATAAAATCCAGGAATGCGCAACAAAAATTGATAAACAAAACTAATTAATACTTATCTGCTTTTCAGAAGAGCCCGAGATGAAGGAAGAAATGAATAAAAGTGGAGGTGCTGGTTTGGATATTTAAAATCAGTCTTGTGTAGAAATAGGAAAGAGCACATGGCAATGAATGAGTATCCTTAAGCTTCTCATGATGGCTTCAGATCTGTTGATGCCACGGTTGAACATATGGGCTCAGGCATGCTATTTGAAGGTTGACTGAACATCATGAGCCTTTAATATATGACTTGCATATGACCCAATGGATATTCCTCCCTCACATTTAACAACATTGTATTGAAAGGAAATCTAATTTGCAGCTTATACTCCAAGAGAATTTCCAGCTATGTGCCAATACTGATATATTGCATTATAATCATTCCTAAGTTAACATGTTCTTGGAATTTGTTCACTTATTAAGGTATTAGTTATAGAAAGTGAGTTGAACTTTGGAAGTATTACAGCTTCATCATATGATCAACATTACTGTTATGGATTGAACGTCATGCTTCCAGAGGAATATATCAGTAAAAACAGAATGAGATGCACTGACCTGAAAGTCTTTTTTCTCTTGTGTTTTTCCAGATTATATCCCAAGCTTTGTTGGTGGAATCCTTAATATGTTCACTGAAGGAGCGTCTTAACGGAGATTTGGAATGGTAAGCCATTCCCTACTTGTCACTCTGCTGTATCCCACACTATTCACATACATACAAATGCTCTCTCTCTCTCCTCCCCCCTCTTATACACACACACACACACACACACATACAGAAAGTGCTTCTATTCATTTAAAGATCTGTATGATAGAGAAGAGAGAGTGAGAGAGCCAGAGAGACAGACAGAGAAAAAGAGGGAGAGAGAAATTCCACCAAAGACACCAGATACAGAATCTGCAGTCTGCAAGTAAAAAGAACCAGTTTGTAACAAACAGACTGGGTCAAACCATTTCCTGATGTGGAGAGAAGTTGTTAGTAATCTGCTGACACCCTTCTCCAGAAACCTCCCCTCCAATGCTTTGGGGTCAGGCCAGGCTGGAAAGGAAACAGCAGTCCATTGGGGTGCCCCCCTCCCCTCCCCTCCTCTCCCAGCTAAACACAGCCGTGCATCACAGCTGCCACACACTGTACACTTGAATGAGAGTCAGACATTCAAAAAGAAATGTTACAAGACAAACATTTGGACAAGCAGGGTTTTAAAGTCTTAAAACTGTGTGAAACATTTTTTTTCATAAAGTAATCCATTGATATGGAACTGGAGTTCTGCTTTTGCCACAGCTGATCCATTTCAGTGTTTTTTTTAAAGTTTGATGATGAATTCATAGTTACCATAATTTCTGGAGTAGAAGTAATACATTTTGATAATATGCCATTTGAGGAAAAACAGCATTTAATCCATCTTTCACATTATGAGATGATTTTCAGCTTAAAGTACTTTTTTTAAACTTCAAGTTGTAGCTATTTAGTTTTGGAAATATTTAAAAAATATTTATATTGGTAAATTGGATCCAAAAGAGACACGAGGGACTGTTGATGCTGCAATTCAGACAAACTCTAAACTGTGGAAGTAATGGGATGTCCAAGGCTTTGCGTCGAGACCCTGGATCAGGGCCTGAACACTCCTTTGCTTCTACAGATGCTGATGAGCCCATATTGGTTCCAAAATTTGTTTAGTAATAGGAGTCAAAGGGAGATGGAAGAGGGTTGTTTTTGTGATTGACTGTTCCAGGGTGATTGACACTGCTTTTAAGAGATGAAAATAACTTTGATGTCAGAAGCATGATCATTCAGTTTGAAGATGATATGAAGATTATTCATAGAGTAGAGGATGATATTAGTGGTATGAATATGCTAGTGAAATATGCTGAGCAATGGCACATGGAGTTTAATACAGATAAATGTGAGGAGATACTAATGAGGTCATGATATTTTATAATAAATAGGGAGTTTGAACAACCTTGGTGTATGAGTCCAAAGATCCTTGAAAGTGGCAGTGCAGATAACATGTTTAGGAAAGCATATGGAATGACTGGTCTTCAGTATTTAAGACATTGAATGTAAGAGTGCTCCAAATTGATAAGATTTCAGTCAGACCTAGATAGAGAACTATGTAGTGTTCTGGTCACTGCACTACAGTACTGATAAGATAGCACTTGGGTTTCAAGGAGATTCTCTGGGATGTTCTCAGGTTTGAGAGTTTCAGTTATAAAGAGAGACAGGCTAAGCTAAGCCTGGATCAGAGGAAACTGAGAGAGAACGTGACTGGTATATAAAATTACGAAGGATGTAGATAGGTAGGTGCAGGAAATGTTTCCCTTTATTGGAGGGAGACATCAACTTACAGTAAGAGATTTAGCGGGAAACTGAGGGGTCCTTTTTCACCCACAAAGTGAAGAATATCTGGAATACTCTGATGGAAGCAGAGTTGATGACAGTATTTAAGAAATGTCCAGATGAGTTATTGAATTGTCACTGCAGAAGTCTGTGGGTCAAGTGCTGGAAGATGCGATTAATATTGCATGGACATTGTGAACTGAAGGGCCTGCTGCCATGATATTTGACTCTAAATGATAACCCACACACCTTTAAATGAAAGAAAATCACACACCAATATGACTTCTTTCATCTATAAGAACTTTAGAAATCAGCAAAATATTTTTGATGTAACCATTGGTGCAATATAGTAAAACTGCCTGTTAGCCTCTGCACAGAACGCTCCCATAAAAGTTGTTATGACGATAATTGGATAATCATCCTGACCAAAAACCTGGGCAGGCCATAACTTCCTGACATAATTTCATGT
The DNA here is from genome assembly GCF_036971445.1 of Narcine bancroftii. Lineage (NCBI taxonomy): Eukaryota > Metazoa > Chordata > Chondrichthyes > Torpediniformes > Narcinidae > Narcine > Narcine bancroftii. Next base: position 16,170,108 of record NC_091477.1, read on the forward strand.
CTCAGGAATAAGGAGTGTAGTTCACGTTTGTTTTTTAACAATGACCCAACAACAAGGTTCCTCAAGAAAGACCTTTGGCCTGCTCAATGTAGCTGGTAAAGCAGAACTGAATGCACACTTTTTGTCTTCATCCCATTTAAAAAAACTTCCCAAAATATTTTGATTAAAGGGAACTATCATGGAAACAGAAACAATCTGAATTTCCTCCTTAAAACCACAATGATGTAGACAATCCACGCAATAGTATGAAAGATGCGAGAAGACAAAACAAATCCTAGCCTGTTTTGAGGTTAATAAAGAATTTTATGAGTGAACACATGTCCAAATGCCTCAGCTAAATGGAATGGACGAGATGTTCTTCTTTCCCCAGAGCAAGTATTCCATGCCCTGAGAGTCATATATTGTGATAATGCTTTCTTCCAGTTATACCCCCCCCCCAACCAATGAAAACAATCATGCAAGTAATCCTCCACTGAAGAGAATCATAAAATTGTTATAGAATCATTGATTCATTCAGTGGGAAAACAGCCCCTCCTGGCGATTGTTTCTCTGCTCTCCATCAAGTAGCTATTGATACAAATTTAATTTTCCATTTCTCATCTAATAGCCTTATATGCACAGGTGTTTCAAATGCTCATCCAAGTCTTCATTAATGTGAACTTGCCTGCTTTCACCCGCCTACCCAACTTATTGCAGGTGCATTCCAATTTTGATTATTCTCTGGGTGAAAACATTATTCCTCGAAATTTCATATTCCTTACCTTAAACCTATATCCTCTGGTTGTGAACACTTCTGTTTCTCAGTTCTCACATTGCACATGCCCCTCATTACTCTGTACATCTCCCCTTCAGGCTCCTCCACTTCCCTTTATAACTGAAACTTTCCATCCCAGGTAAAATCTTGGTAAATATCCCCTGCATGCTCTCCAGTGCAATGACATAATTAAAACAGCATGGTGACCAGAATGTAGGTTTATATAATTATTCCAGGTTATATTCTATACCCCAGCTAATGACACCAAATATCCTATCTGCCTTCAAAAATCTCTGAATGCTGCCATGCAAGGAGTGGAGGAGGTTACATTACACCAAGGTCCATCTGTTCCTCAGTACATCCAAAGACCTGATCATTCATTGCATATATATCCTGATCTGTTCTCCCAGAATGCATCACATTAGAACCAAGTCCCATTTGCCACTTCTTTGTCTATTTTATCAATCTATCAATAGTATTCTGTTGTCAAAGATGATCCTTGTCTCTAGTCACAACATCATCAATCTTGCTACTCTTACTAATAATACTCTAATGAAGGAGATGATCGTGAACTTCAGGAGATCAAGAATGACCACCCCCCACTACATATCAACAGCTCCGTACTGGAGAGAGTAGAGAGCACCAAGTATCTTGGACTTCACTTAATTAGTGATTTGTCGTGTACACACATCTCCTCACTTGTCAGGAAAGCGCAACAGTGACTGGACTTCCTGAGAAGACTGAAATGGGCAAGGCTACCCATCACCATTCTACAGGAACTCTATCAAGTGATATGGTTGCTGCAGAGGAATGGATTGGAGGTCAAACCATAGGACTATGAATGAGAGAGAGAACCATTGGAGTCTCCCTCCTCCCCGTCAGCATTATCTACAGGGATCAATGTCTGAGGAGGACATGAAAGATTATTGTGGACCCCCTGCACACAGCATCGGTCAGGTGCTCCTGTCAGGAACGAGATACAGGAGTATCAGACCCAGCAGCACCAGGCTGAAAAATAGCTTCTTCCCACAGGCGTTTGGACTGCTGAACGACCAAAGGAATTGTTTTCACTAACCATCTGCATTAATTGAGCTCAGATAGGAGAAAAGATGAATGGTAAGAAGGATGAACAGAAAAATTACAAGGCAAACCATTCAATCTGGCTGCAAACTTCTTCAGGGTGAAATTTACACAGGGAAGTCTTGTTCCTCAGAGAACATCTCTAGCCTACTGTTAATTAGATAGAAGTCACAAATTAATTACTGACACAAATATCACAGGATGCAATGGTAGAACAGCTCTTCATCTTCCACTGAGGAATAATGCAGCTTTTTTGACTCAATTCTGAATTCAACTATTCTTGATAATTTGCTTTCCTATTTATGTTTGTTTTGGTGTAAGGATAGCCTTCAGTAAAATTCATTCCGTTTTTTTCTGTCTCGATGCTCTCTGTCCGACTGAATATGTTCAACACTCTCTTTTAATTCAAATTATCAGCATTTGTGTTAAGACGATAGGACCATAGACATAAGAGCAGAATTGGGATCTTCAGCCCATTGGGATCTTCAGCCGCCATTCAAATTACAGCTAATGAATTCTTCCTTCCATCTTATTCTCCTGTCTTTTCTCCATAACGTTTGACACCCTTACTAATCAAGAAATCATCACCCTCTGGTTTAAATATGCTCTCATCACCAACATGTATAACCCAAAGCCATCAAACATTCCTCATATATTAACCCTTTCATCCCCAGGATAATTCTCATAAACCTCCACTGGACCCTCTCCAATGCCAGCACATCCTTCCTTAGATATGATGCTCACAATTGGTCACAATACACCAATGTGGTCTAACCAATATCTTGAAAAGCCTCCGCATTACATCTTTGCCTTTATACTCTAATCGAGTGGTTCTGAACCTTTTATTTTCCACTCACATACCACATTAAGTAATCCCTTATGAACCACAGAGCACCTTTGGCATAGGATGACCTTGGTGAAGGGCTCAAAGCCAAAATATTGGTTATGTATCTTTATCTATGCTATATAAAGGACTCTGACCTGCTGGGTTTCTCCAATATTGTGTTTTTACTTCAACCACGGTGTCTACAGACTTTTGTATTTCAATCCTATCCAGGTCCCCATGCAGACTCCCCACTTCCTCAACATTGCATGCCCCTCCACCTATCTTCATATCAACTGCACACTTGGCCACACAGCCATCAATTCTGTCAACAAAATTATTTACATATAACATGAAAAGTAATGATTCAACACTGACCAATATTGCATTAGTCACTGTCAGTCAGCTAGAAAAGGCCCCCTTTATTCCTACTCTTTGCCTTGTACTAATCAGCCAATCTTCTATTCATGCTTGTACCTCTCCTGTAATCCCATGGACTCCTATCTTGTTTATCAGCCTCATGTGCAGCAGCTTTTCAAAGGCCTTTTGAAAGTCCAAGTGAACCCCATCGTTGACTCTCCTTTGTGCGTTTCACTCATTACTTCCTCCATGAACTCCAACAGATTTGTCAGCAAGCTCTCCCTAGAAGGAACCATGCTGACTTTGGCCTATCTCATCTTGTGCTTTCATGTTCTCTGAAACCTCATCCTTAATAATTCAAGATTTGAGTTCCTTTATTGTCATGTAATGGTAAGGAACATGTAATATTACACAAAACTGCCTTCTGCCTGCCGTGAGGCAGACAAAGCATTGCCATTCGTATTGCCTGGTGTTCCTTACAGTAAGAGAGCGAGAAGCAAAGGAGAGTTGCTTCAGAATGACTGAGTGTCTGTGGCTTCATCTCCAGCACTCCCGTAGCCTCTGCAACTGGCAGAGACCCTTGTTTGATCCAATGGCAATCCAAGCCACAGATCCAAACCTTTGATAAATCAGGAATCCTTCAGCACACAATAGTCTTCGAGAGCCCTTCTTTCCTTCAGCACCTGGTCGAATCCTGGTGCTGATATCCGGTTTCCATGAACCAATCTCCAGCAGCCCACTATCTGTGCAGGTTCCCCGACCATAAGTTGCTGGCAACCTGTGTGGGACCTTCAGCTGTTGGTTTGCTGTCGTGGTAGTCTCCTCCTCTTCAATGGGGGGGGGGGGGTGTTCTTTCTGGTGCCCTGTGCTACTGCTGCCTGCAGTCTGCAACCCCTTGTGGCCACTGTCGAGCACAGGCACTGCCATCTCGTGCTCAAACCTCAGCAGTTATGGGATTGAACTTACAAACAACATCAGCTCCTTTAACAAGGCATCTAAAGCCTGTACAGAAACGTCACTATTAGGTCCAGGTGGTTGAACCCTTCGGAGCAGTGCTGTGTCTCTGCTCTCCCAGGTCTGCACAAGCAGAAGCAGCTCCAGCAGTGCCACCATTTTGTAATAAACTTGCCAACCACAGAAATTAGGCCAACAGGCCTATAATTTCCTGTCTTTTGTCTTTCTCCCTTCTTAAAGAATGGAGAGATTATCCAGTCCTCTGGAGCCATTTTTGACTCCAGCACAATCTCTACAGCTACTTCTTTCAGAACCCTAGGGTATAGTCCATCCGGTCCAAGAGACCTATTTCCCAGGCACCTTCTTTTAAGTAATGGTGACTACACTCACTTTTGCTCCCTGACTCTCTCGTATTTCTGGCATGTCATTGATGTCTTTCGCATTGATGTTTTAGTTCATCCACTTGTTCTCTGATCTCCATTACCACTTCTCCAGCATCATTTTCCAGCAGTCTAATGTCCACTTCTGCCTCTCTTTTACACTTTACATACCTGATAAAACTTTTGGTTGTTCTTTTTTATGTTATTTTTTTGTTGTTGTTTGCTGTTGGTTTTTAAAATATCCCCAATCCTTCCTACTAAATTTTGCAATATTCTCTGCTTTTATGTTGTCATTGACTTCCCTCCATTCAGAGCCAGCTCTTCAGCGCTTGACGTCCTGTTTTGCGGAAACTGCCAAAATGTTTGGCCTGGAAGTCAGCCTGAAGAAAACTGAGGTCCTCCATCAGCCAGCCCCCCACCATGACTACCAGCCTCCCCACATCTCCATCGGGCACACAAAACTCAAAACGGTCAACCAGTTTACCTATCTCGGCTGCACCATTTCATCGGATGCAAGGATCGACAACGAGATAGACAACAGACTCGCCAAGGCAAATAGCGCCTTTGGAAGACTACACAAAAGAGTCTGGAAAAACAACCAACTGAAAAACCTCACAACTGTTATTGTATACAGAGCCGTTGTCATGTTCGGCTCCGAATCATGGGTCCTTTACCGGCATCACCTACGGCTCCTAGAACGCTTCCACCAGCGTTGTCTCCTCTCCATCCTCAACATTCATTGGAGTGACTTCATCTCCAACATGGAAGTTCTCGAGATGGCAGAGGCCGACAGCATCGAATCCACGCTGCTGAAGATCAAACTGCGCTGGGTAGGTCACGTCTCCAGAATGGAGGACCATCGCCTTCCCAAGATCGTGTTATATGGCGAGCTCTCCACTGGCCACCGAGACAGAGGTGCACCAAAGAAGAGGTACAAGGACTGCCTAAAGAAAGTTCTTGGTGCCTGCCACATTGACCACCGCCAGTGGGCTGATATCGCCTCAAACCGTGCATCTTGGCGCCTCACAGTTCGGCGGGCAGCAACCTCCTTTGAAGAAGACCGCAGAGCCCACCTCACTGTCAAAAGACAAAGGAGGAAAAACCCAACCCCAACCCACCAATTTTCCCTTGCGACCGCTGCAACTGTGTCTGCCTGTCCCGCGTCGGACGTGTCAGCCACAAACGAGCCTGCAGCTGACGTGGACATTACCCCTCCATAAATCTTCGTCCGTGAAGCCAAGCCAAAGAAGAAAGACTTCCCTCCTCAGCCACAAATGCCTCATCTTCCCTTTAGAATCCTTTTTTGAAATGAACAATCCTGCATCCTTTGAAACATTCCCAGAAACTCCTGCCATTGCTCTTCTACTGTCTTCCCCGCTAAGGTCGCTTTCCTATCAATGTTGGCCTGCTCCTCTCTCTTTACTCCGGATACCTTTACTCAACTGTAATATTGACACATCAGATTTTAACTTCTCATTCTGAAACCGCAGAGTGAATTCTTATCATACGATGATCACTATCTCTCCCTGTCAAATCTGGTTCATTGCCCAGCACCAAATTGAGAATTCCCTCTTCCCTGTTGTAATTTGCACCATTTGTCGTGGCTGCTATTCAAGGTCTGCATCCAACTCCCATCAGGGTCTTTTTTTTACCCTTGCAGTTTCTCAACTCTACACAGGATTCTTTATCCTTTGATTCTTTATCACTTCTCACTAAAGATTTGATTTCAATTTTAAAAAGAGAGCCACCCACTCCCTCTGCTCACCCACTTGATGTGCATTAGACAGTTCTCGCATATATTTTACTTTTGTTTTCCACTTTAACTACCCTCATTCATCTCCCTCTTTTTTGTTCATTTCCACATGAATCAGCTATGATTAAGTCAAAAGCACCAAAATCAATTGTCTTGTCAGAATCTCCTTACTTTCTTCTCTATTATGTGACCATTTCAGGTCAGGCCTCCGCCTGGAGGCTGACTATAAGAGCGGATTGAAAACTTAAAACTTACCTTTCAGAGAGCAACCCTAAAAGGCTGCTCTAGCATCATATTCATATAAGCGGTGCCTCGTAGCGCCCTCTGGATCCGATAGAGGTGGGGCGACTGGTGCCGTGGCACCACCCATCATAAATACACGGCAAGGCAATGGCTGTCTTCCCTACCCAGAATCCCCCATGCAGCTCAAACAACTCTGTGTTTCCAATAACAGTTCCAGCTGCATGGGGATTATGGGTAGGGAAGAAGGCTATTGCTCTGCTGCGTTTTGAGCCACAGAGAACGGCCTCAAAGGCTGAAGTGTCCCAGTGAGGCTGTCACAGCCCGCACCAGCCGCCCCCTGATGGCTCCCGCCTGCCCCCACTGATCCGGCGGCTCCCGCCAACTCCTGCTGCCCCGACGGCTCCCACCTGCTGCCCCTGCCTTGAGGGGGGCATGGAGGGAGAGGGGTGAGTGGGGAGATCGGTTATAGGCTGACGGCGTCATCAGCCCTTCCCTAACCAGCCGCTTGCAGCAGCTGTACATGCAGGCGGCGGATTATCCTTCCTGAGAAAGGTTGGAATTGGTGCCTGTGAGCCGGCCGCAGCTAATCCAGAGAGGTAAGTTTTTAGGCTTAAGTGCGAAGAACTTCCGCCTTTACAGACAGGCGTTTTGCTTGCTTGAAAGGGCCTTTACACATTCCTTTTATTCTCCCCGTCTCTACAACTCACTTTCTCACTCTTCCACTTATGTTGAAGATTCATTGACAGACATGTTTCTCTGCCCACAAATGTTGGGAGTGAAATAAGGGGTGGAATGGGGCAAGTGCTGAAAGAAAGAAGGTGATAATACTCTTCATCTGATAGAAGTTCTGCTCCTGCTCTTGGAAGAACTACTTGTCATGGGCTGATGAACAATTGCTGGCGGCAGGACAACCTGATTCAAATTCCCAAGATTTCTCCAAAAGAACATCACCATTGCAGATGATATTAGGTCATCCTATGAGTAACCCAAAATGTAGCTTATTGATTTTCCAGAGTAGATGTTATCACATTTCATTAGCAAAATGCTGAGGAAAAGAGTTAAGTGATTGAGTGATTTTTTTTTTAATAGATATACAGCATGGTAATAGGCCATTTTGGCTCATGAGTTGTGACGGCCAATTTTCACCCAATGAATCTACACCCTCGGTATGCTTTGAACAGTGGGAGGAAATCGGAGCCCCCTGCAAAAACCCATGCAGACACAGAGAGAATGTGTAAACTCCTTACAGGCAGGGCAGGATTCAAACCCAGATCCTGACCGCTGGTGGTGCAAAGGCATTGCGCAAACCTCTACGCGACGCCAACTGTGTCTTCAAACTCATCTCTTTGTGGGAAAGCTGTTTATCGGCTGCTGTGCAATAATGTTCCACATTATTACATTCCATACCTGCACAATAAAGATCATACCTGCACAATAAAGATCATACCTGCACAATAAAGATCCATGCATTCTCTTAAGTTAAGTGAAAAAGTAAAGTGTAATACAGACCAATTTAAAAAAAAAAATCCTTTCTGAAACCGCAGGGCAATGAAAACAGGACTTGGACATTACACATTGTTGCTGATTTCCATAACAGGATATTGTGTGGTGCTTTTCAAATCAGACACAAACAGGGTAGATTTACACTTGAGGAACTGCAAATCTATGTTCACCACTTGAATGGTAACGTATTCAACAAACCCAACTATTTTTCTTTCTTTAAAGTAAATTCCAGACACTACATTTGATGTTAATGATTTAAAACATCTGAATGAATGGATTCTTATTGATGTAGAGCTCTTCAACATTACTGAGCAAATTCTTAAGATATTCAACGAGCTCTTAAAGCAAATAAAATGTTATGCTCTCATGATGACTCAACATGCGGCCATTTTTGTGTATAGCAAGAGCTCACGAACAATAACGCCCATTGAAAGGCTTTCATGGTGTATCCCATTAGATATTGAAGTACATATGAGGCCTGTCAGTATCCCACTTAGAAAAGAATATTTATGAATTTCTTGTGGAATTTCATATTTTTGAAAGTGAATTGCGGGAGGAATGTTGGCCGGGGTAAATCTCTGTTCTTCCTCAAGAGCAGTCAAAGGGACTTGATAATTATCAGATTAATTACACCAAAACTATGTATGATGGATTCTGGCCTTTCTCAGAAAGAAACTGAAAAATGCAAATTCCAACCAATCATAAAGAAATGTAATTGAGGGAAGAGGCAGAAGTGTTTAAGTAGTTTCATCAGCCGAAGGGACTGTTTGGTACTCAAAGAGAGATCTCACACACATTATAGTCACTTGGTTCAAAACCACATCCTTTTTGTATGAAAGCACTGTACAAGGGTGTTATTCCTATAAAACCAAAATGGAGTGGAGGCTGAAAAGTGAGATTAAAAGGAAAGCATTGGAAATATTTTGCAGATTAGACAGCGTCCATGGAGAGGGAAACAGTTAGTGGGCTAGAATGTGCTGTTTGGTGTTGCTACAGAGAACTTCTGACTATTTATGGCATGCACAGCAGTGCCTTTCAGACTTCCGCATCAATCCACCATTGTAATGTGCCCTATTCTTGTTACTGAGTCCAGGTGTGTCCTGAATGTTGATGAGTCATTCAACGGACATGATCGGGCCTGACTGCAATCCAGCCTAATACTTCATATTAATAGCCACCAGAAAGGCTGTTCTGATGAATGATAAGAAAACATAGCTCTGTTTCTTGGCCCACTGTCAGAGTCTGCTCTGTTGAGTATCTCTAAGATAGTCTATTTTTATTTAATATGTTCTAACTCGACAGCTATTAAAGGCAGTAGAAAATCAACTTTAAAATTAAACGTCCCTGCTTTTTGCACATACCTTGATGAAGAGCTCATACCTGAAATGCTGGTTATGTATCTTTACCTTATCTTTAACTTGCTGAGTTTCTCCAGCATTTTTGTGTAAACTATTCTCCCTGTTTTTTTTTGTATTATATCTTGTGCAAGTTCTTAACTAAAGATTCAAAAACATGCACTCAGTTTTGCTGCCTTTCTTTTGAAACAACTGTTTAAAATACAATGAGATTCTTTATCAGTCCATTGAGGGGATGGATAGAGGGCAACACCATTTCACAGTTGGGACACATAAATCAGCCATTTTGGAATCTGACCATTAACAACAAAATTTGAGATCCAGTTAATTTTGTGGCTCTGTTTCCCTTCCTATGCCCATTGTTCATTTAACACACAGGGCTCCTTGAAGAAATGGCAGAGTGCCAATTAGTATTCTGAAAACAACAAAATAGTTGCAAAAAGAAAGACCTGCCTGCTTTCTTTCAATGTGACAACTGAATATCTCTTCAAAGATTGTAGTAAGGCGCATAGAATAAAGAAAATGTCTGAACACATGCCTGGTTATCATTTTATAAACAGATTTACAGTCAGCGAGGCTATTAAGTTTTTTTTTTAACCTTGGTCCACACCCTGGCAGGTAGCTCATAGATTTCCTTTGAAAAAAAGAATTGAATTCAATAAAACAATGAAAATGGGTCAGAACTCTTCCATTATTTGTTATAATCTTGTGATTTTAAATAAAGAGCATGAAACATCTAATTTTTGTTACAACTCAAAGAAAACAGTTCTCCTCTTTCTACCCTCTTGATGTCTCATTATGTCATATGTTGTCACCATGCCAGAGGATTAACTGACATAACAGATCACTATCAAAGTTACTTTTCAGACAGCTATGAGGGGATTTCAACAGTAACACTGGTTGACCGACCTATAAATCTTTCAATAACTTCAACAACTAAAAACAGATCATCTGGTCATTATCAAATTGCTGGTTGCGGGACTGAAATGTGAAAAATGTCCACGACTTTTCTTATGTTGCTATATTCTAAATGTACTTCATGGGTTGTCAAGTGTTGTAAACTCTTTGGAGATTGTGAAAGAATCTATGAAACTTTAAATTAATACTTTACTTTTGCTTCAACAGACAAATAATTGCAAGAGGAACTCAACAGGTCAGGTTGCATCAATGGTCAGTCAAAATTCATTTTTTAAGGTATTTACAAATTAGACATTTTGTTCCATCTCAGATTTCTGATTTTCCTGTAATCCCTTAGGCAAACGTTCTTGATACATTTTCTGAACTACCACCTCCTCATAAAGGCTTAATATCTATTATCTATGACAAAGTGTTAATTTAAGAAAAGCCCCATTAGTTAAACATCAAGAACTCCAGGGAGTAGGAGGTGAACCTTTCACTATCCCAATAAGGTTTGGGATTCTATTTTTTTAAAATTTGATCAACATTGCTTCCTTTTGTGCATGGCATTTTTTGCAGCAATTTAAAGTGGATCACAGAGCACATATGTCTAAAGTCAAACTGTCCCATTTTTATTCAGATAAAAATCCTTTGTGTGACAAATGTAAAACAGGCTTATATGTTCTGGACCTGGCTTAGCTTAGAAATATTTTGGAAGGATGTTTTCTCACACACTATCGGTAATTTTAAATTTAATATTGGAAACTTGTCCTTTAATTGCTCTTTTTGGAATATCTCAAGAGGATGAGGTATTACTGACTTCCACTCAGAGCTGTATTTGATATTTTCTTTGTTGATAGCCAGATGTGCAATTTTAATCAAAGGGAACTGTAATACCCCACCTACACACGCACAGTGTCTAAACAATATTACGTCTTGCTTAAATTTAGAAAAAAATTAGATATGCTATCAAGGATTCAAATATTAAATTCCAAAAGACATGAGGCTCATTTATGGACTATGATAAATGATAAGGCTGGGATTGGTTATTGAAAGAGAAAGAACAGCCATAATTTAATAAATGGTGGTGCTGGCTTGATGGGCCAATTGGCCTATTGTTCATTCATACATGTCAATCTTCAATCTTGCTTAGAGGAAGGGGGTTTGAAATTTTTAAACTTTTTTTCTTTTCCTTTTTTTTGTGGTTATGCTTTATTTTTATTATTAAGAATGTGCCCTGGATTCCTTAATTATGAAGGGTTGTTTCTAAAACATAACATGCCAAAGTCTCCCTTTATTACAAATGTTCATTTAAAAAAAATAACCTTTCAGCTCTCTTTCCTCAAAGTAAATATGATTCCATCTCTTTTTTTTTATTATTATTTCTCCCCATCCCCTTCCCTTCCCCCAAAAAGGAAAAAAGAAAACATCTAAACTATAAATTAATCACTATCCATATTTTCCTAATATAATTTTGTATCTTCTAATTATTAATGTGAGGAGTTGGTGATGCGGATGGACTGTTGTTAACAAATTCCATATACGGTTCCCAAATCTTACAAAATTTCCCAATCTGATTCCTTAAAGTATTTTATTTTTTCTAATGGTGTACAATTTTGTATTTCAGTGTTCTATCTATTCATCATTAGAACATTTTCTGTTTTCCACATTACTGCCACACATTATTTTTGCTACACTCCAAAATTGTACTTGACATTTATCTAACTTCAGTTTTATATCTGCTTCATATATATTGCCAAGTAAAAATATTCTCATGTCTTTTTTTGTATTTTTATCATCATAATTTGTCCTAATAATATGCTCAAATATTTCCAAAGTTTTTCCACTTCAACACAGGACCAAACTGAATGTAGAAATGTCCCTACTAAAACATATATTGGAATAATTTGAGTTAAGTCCACTTAATTTATGTGGAGCATAGTATAATTGATGTAAAAAATTATACTGTACCATGTGATATCTAATATTAATTGTATTTGTTACACTCTCTTGGCACAACCCTTGTCCAAAGTTCTTCTTGAATTTGCATATTTAACTCTTTTCCCCATGTTTATTTCCTCCCCCCCCCCCATAGTATCTTGTAATTTTATTTACGATTTAGTAATACAATCTGATTCTATCTCGAGGTCAAGTGGTCGATCCATGGTTCTGGGTTAGAAATGGGAAATCTTTCCGGTTTAACCTATCATGACGATATTGTGGCCTAATTTCCTGTTCCTTCTTTTATTTCAAAATTGGCAAGTGGCATAACTTCCTGTCAAACATTTGACTGACATTGTTGAGCTCTGATATTGTACTACATATTGCAGCTCAGCTTTTAGCATTATTAATAGTAATCTTCCTGCTTTATTTTCATTGCTTTCTCTCAGTAAGTAACTAATGAGTGCTGAGGGAAAGGTCTTTTATGCTATTAGGGAAATTAACAATGGGACAATTTAATTGTTTATAAACTCCTTTGCCACTTGCTGCTGCTCTCTAACAATGTCAGGGTGAGAATTTGTCCCAGATCTCTAACTATCCATAAGATAATAATAGAATAGGTCTATAAATATTTTCAAATTACTATCTGTAAGGTTTATCTGGTTATCTGCTGTCCAGTGAAGCACTAAACCATTCAGTGATAAAAACAACAATTTGCATTTACATTGTGGTTTCGATCCAGAATGCAACATAAGCCATTTCACAAAGGAGAATGGCAACGCTGAAAAAAAAATGACTAAAGTAACAGCCAGAAAATAAATTGGTGGATGTTTGAAGGTGAGAATGACCTTCAAGTATGAGGCTGGTAAGGGGCATGTGACAGGGTGTAGAGTTCAGAAGTTAGTGATAGAACATGAAACATTACCACAGAGGTAGAGCCATTCAGTCCACAATATCCATGCTGACTAGCATGTTGGTCCAAAGAAATCCCATCTGCCTGCCCATGGTCTATGATGCCTCCATTCCCTGCTTCTTCATGTGCATCTCCTAAATGTTGCCTTTATATCTTCTTCCACTATTTCCTCTGGCAGAGCATTTCAGGAACCAGCACTCTTACGTGTAAAAGAACTTGCCTCGTACATCTTTAAAGATTCCCCTTCTCATCTTAAATATATGGCTGCCAGCAATGGACATTTCCATCCTGGGAAAAAAGACTCTGATTATCTATGCCACTTATAATCTTATATACTTCTATCTCTGATAGTCCAGAGAAAATAATCTAAGTTTGGCTGACCTCTCCTTATACCTAATACTCTGTAATGCAGGCAAAGTCCTGGTAAACCTCTTCTGTATCCTCTCCGATTCCTCCATATTCCTTCTTGTTATGTGGGAATGTGAGTGGCACAAACTATTCCAAATGTGGCTTAACCAAGGTTTTCTTCAGTTGCATCATGACTTCCTGACTTTTAAATTCAATAATCTCACCAATGAAAACCGTGATATAAAGGTTTCCAGAATGATTATGTAAGCTTGGAGCAGGTTGTTTTGAAATTGAGAGAAAATATTTTGGGAACATATCTTGATCCTGCAATGTGCCAGAACTCAATGGAAAATTGGAGCATTGTGCTTACTTCTGCATTCCTACCAATATCCTATTCACTCTGACTAGGTAGTGTTCTTCAGGTAAGTAGGCCAAGTGTCTCCTGCAAAGAGTTGGGCATCTTAAAAGCCCATGCCATTTAGCAGTTAATTTTGTGACACAAAAATGTCATAAGCTCATCCAGCCATGTGGTAAATGCATAAATCCATGATACATTGGTGACTCCAATGAGTGGTTGAACCAACAATGTTACTGTTTTGGACCCTGTTTGCAATACTAGTGTCATCAATTTTGGCTTTTTGTAACTAGAAAGTTATTCAAATATGCCATTAACTCATTTAGTATACTTTCCAAATGTATCCTCATAGTAAAGGGTCTTCTGTATCATTTTGATGGAATTTGATTATCCAGTGAGGCCACAGTCAGTGGGGGCCAGTGGGTGGTTTAATGAGGGACAAAATATGGGCACAGACCTTTGAATGACATTTTGCAGCTCAGAAAAAATGGCATGGAGGACCGAGAGAATTAAGTTTTCCATAATTAAGAGCCTGATGGCATTATACGGCAAAGTTAGAGGTGAACAATGCTACTCGGTGTCATTTGTGATGGGTATGAATATGGACTGTGAAGCATACACTGTTTCGAGCAAGTCTGTTCAGTTAATTCTGAGTGAGCACTTAGATATTAGGTTGATATCAATAATAAGCATTTAGAAATCAAATGGACAAGTCTTCCCTCATTTCTGACAAAGGCAGTCATAAGGATGAAGGAGACTAGAAAGGTAGAAGACAATCAGTAGATAGTGTTAACAGACTTTGCAGTCTCAAGGATCATCTTATAGATGAAACTTAAGTAAATGTTAGTAGTTGGATGGAATCAATTGATAATGGAGTCAAGTGTGCTGCACTTCTGACACCTTAAAACCTTTTCATCATTTACAAGGCAAGAGAGCACTTTCCACTTGCCTGAATGGTGGAGCTACAACACACAAGAAGCTCGTCACCATCTGGGACAAAGTGGCTGCTCCATCCTATTTATAACTGTCCATCCTGGCCACAGCGTGTATCATTTCCCTTATGTACTGCAGCAACTCACTAAAGTTTCTTCAAAAGTACAGTCCAAATTCATGATCCTCTACAATTTAGAAAAACAAGGAAAACCATCACCTTTTGGAAAATCTGTCACTGCTCCCTTCACCCTTCCCAGAATAGAGATCTGCAAAGATATATCACCGGAGCCCATCTTGACCCAGAGCAAGCTAGAGTACGAATGACTTTACTGCAACCTAATTTCATTTTTCTACAGATCTGTCTTCTCCCTGTCTCTCTCTCTCTCGGCTCATCCTTGGGCAACAGTTTGTATGGAACATGGTGGCTGCAAGAAACTGATTTAAAAAAAAGACAGAAAAACAATAAAGTCGTTAAAGTTTGATAGTAAAAGGAATTTACAGCTTTTGGAGGTTGTGACCGTAAGGAACCTCGTCTGAGATTTTGTTTAAAATGATGGATCCTCCCTTCTGCAGCTCAAAGAAAAATATCATTCACCTGGCCATTTAGGGAAATGCCGAGGCTCTGCAGCAATCTCTTTATCCTAGGCCAAAGTCTGTGCTGGAGGTTGTCAGACTGACAATTTAATTCAGATCTGAATTTTTATTTTGTCATTGAACGAATGTGCAATCTGAAATTTGGGTGTCAGGGCAGGGGAGTGGATGGATTTGTTCTGAAGCCATTCCTTCAGACAAGTTCTTTCGAGTTATATTACTTTCATGAGCTCATCCCACTGCTGGGAGATAGGTCTTGCTTGACCAGACTGCTTTAATAAATCACTGGGTGGTGCAATAGCTCATACACTGTGATTATACCTTGACATGTGAGCAAAAGTGTAGTGAGAAATGATATATGAAGATTTGTGCCCATTGAATATGGCTTGCTTTTTATTTTGAAGCCACTTGGGCTGATTGCTTAGTTGTTTTCCATAAAGGTGGATGCTAACATCTGCAACTACATTTTAATAGGATCAAGAAGTCTGAAAATAAATTTGGGCGAACGGTGAATGGTTTATAATACTCAGTGGAAAATCCTACCAACTTGGTTTGTTATTGGACTGTTTCTTTCTTGCACATCCTAAAGTTCTGGCTCCAAATTTGTGAGGGTGGTAGAGGAACAGAAAACATAAGGGTTCAAAGGAGGGAAGGAGAATGAAAATTATATCAACATTTATATTGACATGTGTGAAGATACTTATAAGTAAAAACACAATGTTGGAGAAACTCGGCAGGTCAAGCAGTGTCTTTTATATAGCAAATGTAAAAATACATAACTGATGTTTTAGGCTTGAGCCCTTCATCAAGGTATGGGAAAATGTTGGTAGGTGTCTGAACAAAAGAGTAGGGGGAGGGAGGTGTATTTGCAAAAGCAGGAGGTGACAGGTGGAGAAGGGAGGGAGGTGACAGCAACGATCTGCAGTCAAATGGCATTAACATTGATTTTTCCGGTTTCTGCTAACCTGCGTTCCTCTTCACCGTCCCTCCTTTCCCTCTCTATCACCCAGGCATCCCTCCTCCCCTTGATCACTGCTGTCCCCTTCCTCCCTTCTCCACCTATCACCTCCTGCCTTTGCGACCTCCCCTCCCTCCCTTACTCTTTTGTTAGGACACCTACCAACACATTTCCATACCTTGATGAAGGGTTCAAGCCTGAAACGTCAGTGATGTATTTTTACCTTTGCTACATAAAGGACACTGTTTGACCTGCTGAGTTTCTCCAGCATTTTGTGTTTTTACTTCAACCATGGTGTTTACAGATTTTCATGTTTCACTAAAGATGCTTATAAATTTGTTTGCATTACAGACATCAAAATATGTTTAGAAGCAGAGAATGTTGGGAATATTTATAGGTCAGGTTGCAAATGTGGTGTAAGAACAGAGCTAATATATCAGATTCATGAATTTTATGTTGCTCAGACCTTGGAGACGTTAGAGATTGATTGTTCTGCATCAACTGCTGAGTATGTCCAGCATTTACTAATTTGATATTCTGAGAGCATTTGCAAGCTTTGTTTTGCTTTTCAAGAATTGCATTCCTCTTTTGATTTCTGTCTCCTGTGATGAAGTTGAGTGATAATTCCACAGATGAAAATAGTTGCTTCTGCAATCCATCGTTCCTTTCATGCATAGATTATTACAATGCACATGGATATTCTAAAATAGTCAAGAAGGTTTGATTTGGATTCAAAAGTACATTCCACGTGGTTAGTATATTGTAGTTAATTAATAGTTAACGGAATGTTTCACGGTTGGACTTTGTATGAGAAATTCCCTATCGCTGATTCAAAAATGACTCACTATGCGCTGTTTGGCCAAATAAATTTCAGTTCTGTGCACACTGAGAGGAAGACAAACAGTTTGATGTGTAGCCTCAGAGCCTCTACACTGAGCTACACATAAATTTGCACATAATGTCTGTTATGTTACTCTATGCTAAATACAGACTTTTTGGAAGTCTAACTATATTTGAGGGCAATCATCTTGAAAACAGAAATGGTAGCCGAATTGCATGGTGCTAAATCAAACACTTTAATTTCAAAAGAAGTCAATGAATGCAACAGAAGAGAGGCTGGGATTCCAGCATAATTCCTCTACATAATTACATTCTGGACTAGGAAATTGCAAGAAAAAGGATAATCTCTCTCATTCACAAAATCACAAATATATCACAGAATTATTGAATGCACTCATTAGGTAAGAGAGCATCTATGGGTGGAAATAATCAGTCATCTTAATTGATCTCTACCGGGGCACGTGGTTCCATATTTAACCTCAGAGTCACGACTCTGGCCAAGGAGATTGAAAATGAATCTTTTCCACATTTCTGGTCCTGCAACCTGACAGAAAGCAATCATGTGAAAGAAACCTTGTGATTGATTGAGTAATATAACAGATTTGTGTGCAACTTGATGTGCATAAGCCTGCTGAATTTCTTCAGCGCTTTTGTATATTGACCTATTCTGATCATGGCAGTAGTAACACAATCAATCCTGGACACATCTTCCCATTTCCTTACCTCTTTCCTGATGGACCAAACCTGCTAACCCCAGCCATGGACTTACCCTATTACTTTGTGTGCTCGACAGAGGCGGAGGGTACACGGGAAAGGTGATTTATCCTGGAAGACCTGTTCAGTAGAGCACAAATCTTGAGCCTCATAATATTGAATTTTCCAGTAATAAGCCCCCAGACAAAAGGTTCATTGACCCCTGTGCACAAACATTTTAATCTGGCTAAACAGGCAGCATGCAATTTTTTTTTGGCATGAGCTCCTTCAGCTAATTGGAAAGGAGATGAGATTTGAAAGAACTATTCAAAAGTCTGAGGGATTTTACTCAAACTTTAATAAGATATTGGATTTTTTTCATAGAAGGAATGTTTTAACAGAAGTAGATGCTTTGAAAAAAATTATGCCCACCTTTTGCTGGTTGTTCCATTGACAATTGTTAGCAATCTTCTCTTTGCTCCCGAATCACCTCCAACCTTCACACTTATGCCTGGAGATAGGGAAGTCAAAGACAAGCTGGAGGTTAGATCTTAGCATCAGAGGTGGTAAAGCTAGGGTCAGTGGTAGGAGTGAGGAAGGTCATAGACACAATTAGATTAAAAGGTTGGTGTCAGACTTACAAGCAATGGTGAGGCTGTGGGCAGTTCCTGAAGATAGCTGCAGCAAGTGGGAGTGGTGGGAGCTAACACCAAAAAAAACAAAGGCTAAATTGCCTGGAAGACAATGGACATATTTACTTCTGACCTCCTATGTGGACTTGATACTTATTCCAGTGGTAAGACACAGATAAACTGAGTATCGGGATGGATACACTCAAATAGGGTCACTAACGCACCAGTATTCTGGGATGAAAAACAAAAGTTGTCAGATGCTGTGATTGTAGTCAAAACACAGAAATGCAGGAGGAACTCAGCTGGTCTCACAGCGTACAGAGGAGGTAAAGATATATTAATGATGTCTCAGGTCTGAGCCCTTCTTCAAGGCATGAGTGAAAACAGTAAAGCATCTGAATTAAAAGCTGGAGAAAGAAAGAGGGAAGAATAGGAAGGAGAGGAGTACAGAACAATGGCCAAAAGGTGTAAATAAGATAAAAGGAAAGGTGAAAATTGATTTTGACTGTGAAAGGAGACAGAGGGAAAGGGAGGAGAGAGAGAGAAAAAAATGAGAGGAAAGGAGACAGGGGGAAAAATATTGGGGGGGGGGTGTGGGGGTGGTGTTACAAAAGAACCCGGAGAAGTCAATATTGATGACATCCGGTTGGAGGGTGCCCAGATAGAAAATTAGATGTGTTCCTTCAATTTGCAGGTGGTCTCAGTCTGGCAGTGCATGAGACCATGGACAGACATGTTAGC
Organism: Narcine bancroftii; assembly: GCF_036971445.1. NCBI lineage: Eukaryota > Metazoa > Chordata > Chondrichthyes > Torpediniformes > Narcinidae > Narcine > Narcine bancroftii. The sequence goes on from NC_091477.1 coordinate 16,189,155, forward strand.
AAGGGAATGGGGTGGGGAATTGAAATTTGTGGCTACTGAGAGATCCACGCTATTGCATGGGAACTTAGTTATGGAGGATTTGCTCATCAGCCATTCATATCTCAGTCAGGTTACTTTAAATGGGAGGACAACATGGCTGGTGGGTTTAATCAACTTAGAATGGAAGTAGACAATTATTTGGAAGAGAAAGTTGAAAAAATTAATGGTAAATCTTGATAAGTGGGAATAAAAGAACAAAATTTCAAAAGCAGCCCACTTTGATTAAAAACAAAAAAAAAGAACACTGAAAAGCATGGACAGCTTCTACAGAGAAAATGGATTGAGGGTCTTCTTTCATTAACAACATTTACAATATTTTTTTTTCTGCAGAAAGATAAATGATCAAAAATGTTAATTTTGTTATATTCTATCTCTGAATGAAGCTGTATTCAAAATTCTTTGCTTAAGATATGAATGCCAGCTGATTGGTGAATTGGCCCTAGTTGTACAACATTAACTTTTAATGTTGCACATAAATAATGGTTATTTGGGCCATTGGTGGGAGGGACCTGACTGGAGAAAACTGAAGGTTACAACAATGATCCTCCACTCAAAATTAAATAATCCTTGCACATTTTCTTAGATTACATATGTTGCATGGACAACAGGATTCCCTGAAGGTCAAGGCAAGATTGTTTATCCTTAACTCACCGTAAAAATAATTTTCAAGCATAAAACATCAAAAAATAAATAACACCACACCATCTTGTTGTCCGTAACCTCATTAATTGTTTTCACAAGTTAATCAGATGAAACCAGTCTTTTCAGGCAAACAGTGAAGTTTCTCAAAAGCAGATGCTTTAGACAAGATGAGATTCCCTGAGATATATCACATTGAAATGACATCTGGCTTTCATTACTGATTTTATGGGAAGTGATTTAATCTCTAAATCATCTAGGGAGAAGAAGCCTTATGAAGCCTGCACAGCTAACATCCACAGTTATGCAGGGCTGTTCGATGTTCATTACTGTGTTGCAATCCTGTGCAACATCTTAAGGTCACTTCTCTATGAGCAGAACTTCAAAGTTATTCCAAATTTGAATTCATTCCTCATTCATTAGGGAACAGAAACAATTCTGGCAGTGAAACAAAATTAGTCAGAATAGCCCAAGATCTTAGAGGTATGAATCTAATTCCTGAATGTTTTCTACATTTCTTTTTGAGGTGGATCAATTTAATTTCTCTTGAATTTCTGTGCCTCAAGTTAATTTGATTTTACAAGCTTCTCCACTTGTATGTCAGTGACTTAAGTGATAGAATGAATTGCTTTGTGACCAGTTTTGCAGATAATACAAAGGTAGATGGAGGAGCAGGTCGTATTGAAGAAACTGGGATGCTGCAGATGGACTTTGACAGATTAAAGGAATGGGAAGGTATGGTCATGAATTTTGGTAGAAGAAATAAATGGGCTGACTATTTTTTAAATGGGGAGAGATTTGAAAATTCCTAAATGCAAGGGACCTGGGACTCATTGTGCAGGATAGCCTGAAGGTAAAGGTACAGTTGAGTCAGTGGTGAAGAAAGCAAATGCAATGCTGGCATTCATTTCACGAGGAATAGACATGAGACAGGAATGTTAAGGCTTTGGAGCATTGTGAGCAGTTTTGGGCTCTTCATTTAAGAGAGGCTGGGTTGATGTCAGAGAGGGTTCAGAGGAGGTTCACAAGGATGATTCAAGGAATTAAAACGTTATCATGAGAGGAATGTTTGTCAGCTCTTGGCCTATACTCATTGGAATTTAGGAGAAAGAGGGTGGATCTCACTGAAATATTGTGAACGTTGAAAGACATGAACAGAGTAGATGTAGGAAGGTTGTTTCCCATGGTGGGAGGATCTAGGACAAGAGTGCTCAGCTTCAGGATTGAAGGGCATCCGCTTAGAGCAGAAATGAGGAGGAATTTCTTTAGCCAGACGGTGGTGAATCTGTGGAATTTGATGCCACAGGCAGTTGTGGAGGTTGGGTCATTGGTGTATTTAAGGCAGAGATTGATAGGTTCTTGATTAGACAGAATCTACAAAGGCTAGGGGGAGAAGGCCGGACAGTGGGGTGGAATGGAAAAATGGATCACCTTGTGATTGAATAGAGGGGTGGGGCAGACTAGATAGGCTGAATTAGCCTATTCCTGCTCCTTCGTTTTATGATCTTGTCAAGAGACACTTTTGACAGCTGTTAGGAAAGCAATTTAAAAAGTTCCCACCTCTCCCTCACCCTGTTCCTTTGATCAAGCCTCTGATCCTCTCCCTTAATATCTCCTTGTATAACTTGGTGCCAGAAGTTATTTCATAATAGGGCATCTTGGATTATTTTTGTATGTTAAAGGCACAATAAAAATACAAATTGTTGCTACATAACGTTTGACATATTGTTATCTTTTTCTCCTAATTTAAAGTCTAGTCTATGATTCACTGTTTTATATTTCTCTGACTGCTTAAACCCTTTAATTAGACCCTTTAAGCCAGCAGTATTTCTCATAATGTTAATAGCAATTGAAAAGAGTAAATTAAATAACTTCCAGTTGCAGTATATTCAAATTACTTGTGATTTCAGAAAAAAAATCTTTTATCTAATTACAATTGAAGAATTGCTTCTGATGAGCTGACAAATTAACTTATTTTTGACTGTTTGAAAGATAGGGAGTCTTTAAATAACATTGATCTTCTCTGCAAGACAGAGATTCAACAAGTGTCGGAAACTGCTGTCTTTCCATTCTGATATACCTGGAAGTTGGATGTTGTCCCTCAGTGAAGATTCAGTGATGAGTAGGTCTCAGGCAACATAATCAGTGGCGATTCTCAGCCTGTGGAGTGGCAAAGGTGCACAATCTTTCAGAAAATTTAACTTCAGTTGCTGCATTAAAGTACACTGTTCGACCAGCTGAGTGTCTTCAGAGTTGTGTTTTTACTTCAACCATGATGTCTTCGGATGCTTGTGTTTTACATTTAACTTCAGTTTACTGCTTTTAGTACTTTGTAGATAGTTTAGCTCACTTGAATCAGTTTTACCTTTTAAGTAAAATTTAGTTAATTATGATGGATATGTTAAAAGAAATCATCAAAAAATTCAGTCTTTGACTTGAAATGAAGCTCTGGTAAAGCTTTACATTCCATGTGAGGTTTGCTGGGGTGAAATGGGCAAGAGCCACAGGGTGATGTTAACTGATACCTGGTTGTTATTGACACTTCACAAATGCCCAAGTCCATACATGTATCACTACACGTTCACGATTGGTGAGTTGATATTGGTGATAAAATTGGATGTCAAGGTAGGTGGTAAGAATCTCTCTTGGGGATGGCATTTTTGACCCGTGAATATAATTTTCAACCTATTCAGTCCATACCTGAATTTTGTACAAATCTTGATGCATGTTGTAAGCATAGACTGATTCATTTGCTGAAGCACTTTGAATGGAATTATGCAATCATCAGAAAACATCCCCATTTGATCAAAGGAAATCTCTTGATGAAGCAGATGAAGATGACCAATCCAAGGCGAATGTCCTAACGGACTACTGCTGGGCTGATCTGTGACTGTGATGATAGATTTTGGGCAGGCATTATCCTCTTCCTTTGTGTAAGGCAAGGTACTACTCATTGGATTGTTTGCCCACTGATGCCCAGAAACGTTGGCTATATTTGAGTCCTTTGGTCACCTCATTACAGGATGTGGAAACGATGGAGAGGGTGCAGAGGGGATTTACCAGGATGTTGCCTAGATTGGAAAATATGGCTTATGAGGCAAGGTTAGCAGTGCTAGGACTTTTCTCTTTGGAGCAAAGGATGAGAGGTGACTTAATAGAGTATTAACAGGCATAGATAAGGTAGACTGTCTGCTACTCCTGCCCTGTGAAAAAAGGTGCCAACACCAGAGGGAATCTGTACAAAGTGATGGAAAGAGACTTTAAGAGAGATCTCAAGGTAAGTTTTTTTCTTTACCCAGAGAGTTTTGGCTGCCTGGAATGAATTGCCAGGAGTGGTAGTGGAGCCCGGGACAATAAAGACTCTTAGACAGGTGCATGAATGAAAGCAAAATAGAGGGTTATGAATTAGGGACGGTTTAAGTTTTAAAAAATTTGGTAATCATATAAGGGTCAGCACAACATCGTGGGCTGAAGAGCACTGTGCTGCAATGTTCTATGTTCTATATGCTACCTTAGGGCGGCATGGTTAACCTAGTAGTTAGCGCAATCGGGACCGGACCAGGGTTCAAATTCTACAATGTCTATAAGAAGCTTGTATGTTCTCCTCGTGTCTGCGTGGGTTTTCTCTGGAGGCTCTGGTTTTCTCGCACCATTCAAAATGTACTGGGAGGTGTAGGTTAATGGGGTGGCATGGACTTGTGGACCAAAACGGCCTGTTACTGTGCTGTTTGTCTAAATTAAAAAGAAAATTAATGTAGGCATTCAATCTCATCTCTAGAATTTAAAATGACATTTGGACTAAATGTATGAAGCTAGGTGATCCTGCAGAAACCCAAACTGAGCATCATTGAACATGTTATAAGAGAATAAATGCCACTTGATGACATTGTCAATGACACCTTTTTCATTTTGGCAATGATTGATCCTGGACTGTTTAGCCAGTAATTTGCTGAACTGGAATCATGCTTATTGCAAACATGTCAGTTTTCCACATTGCTCAATGTCGTACAAAATTGGAACAGCTTTGCTCGAGGTAAAATTCATTCAGACGTGCAGGTCTTCAGCACTACAGCTGTGATTTGTTTGGTCCCATCAATTTTGCTGTATCCAATTCTCTCAACTGTTCTTGATATCACCTAAAGTCAAAATAAATGAAAAATATCCTTCAGCATTTCCATTTATGCTTTGAAGGGGCTCTTTGCAAGGCCGGTGAAAGTTTGATGTCAGGCTCTGAAGTGGGCCAGAAATATTGCCATACTTGCCACTGCAGGAAATGACAGTAGTGTAGATCAAAGGGAAGGAAGGTATAATAAGTGCTGGAGCAGACCCAACTGTTTCACTTAGATCTGATCCCACGGTGAGGGGGTAGAATTTGGTGCAATTTCCACTTGGTGAAATTTAGGCCAAATGTGCTTGGAAGATTGCAGAAATCATCAGATTCCAACCTAGCCATTTCCTGGAGTTGCTCTTGATACTGAAAAGTTTATAATAAGCATGAATCCACTCCAGGATCAATCATTGCCAAAGTGATGGAAAGTGTCACTGACAATGTCATCAAGTGGAATTTATTCTCTAATAACATGCTCGTTGATGCTCATATTTCGGATTACTCGGCTTCAGACCTCTTCATACGTAGAGATGAGATTTAATGCCCAGTTATTAAGGCTGAAGATCAACCTGTGCTGGGTAGGTCATGTTTTCAGAATGGAGGACCATCACCTTCCCAAGATCGTGTTCTATGGCGAGCTCTCCACTGGCCACCAAGACAGAGGTGCACCAAAGAAGAGGTACAAGGACTGCCTAAAGAAATCTCTTGGTGCCTGCCACATTGACCACTGCCAGTGGGCTGATCTCGCCTCAAACCGTGCATCTTGGCGCCTCACAGTTCAGCGGGCAGCAACCTCCTTTGAAGAAGACCGCAGAGCCCACCACAATGACAAAAGACAAAGGAGGAAAAACCCAACACCCAACCCCAACCAACTTTCCCCTGCAACCGCTGCAACCGTGTCTGCCTGTCCCGCATCGGACTTGTCAGCCACAAACAAGCCTGCAGCTGACGTGGACTTTACCCCTCCTTAAATCTTCGTCCGCGAAGCCAAGCCAAAGGATTAAGGCAGCATGTAGAGTGCCCTCCATAATGTTTGGGACAAACTCACTCCCCACTCCCCCCCCAACCTTTATTTGTCCCTGTGCTCCATAGTTTTAAATTTGTAATCAAAGAATTCACATGTGATTAAAGTGCAAAAAAAATGATGTTATTAAACTAAACAGCTGCCAATGAACAGCTGGAGTGAATAATTATGAGAATGTCCTGGAAAACCAGGATTAGAGTGATAAAGGGTAGTTCATTTCTGAAGATATTATGAGAACGCAAAACAGAATTATATCTCAAGGAGAACTCTCTATTGCAGTTACACCTTGAGGGAGCAAGACATGGTTAATTTTCTCTAGTTGAAAGTTAAACTACCAACCTTTCCTCTCCTTCATTGCACTCATCAGGGAGCCTCAAAACTTCAGAAAGAGTTGGCACAGGGAAGTTAATCTTAGATTAATAATACAAGTGTTGACTGACAAACATCCAAGGTCAGCATCGCTGTTGGTTTGTGCTGGGGTACTGGGATTGGTGTTCTGTGCAGAACTCCATGGTTACTCACACCACTCACCGCACCTTACCTCAGATGCCGACAGATCTCCTTGCACATCAGAAAGAGTCAAGTGGCCTCAGTGAGACCGCAAGTCAAGTCAAGCTTATTGTCATCTGATTGTACAATTGCAACCCGACGAAACAGGGTTCTCAGGTCTTCAGAGCAAAAATATGGAGACACACAACCAGACATAACACACACGCACTGACAAATAATACATATGCAGGACAAGCATTTTACCTATAAAAATAAAATAAATAAATATTGTTTTGTACAAATGAGAGTCTCAGATGGTTAGTGAGATCTGTTCCTTTGGTTGTTCAGCATTCTCACTGTCCGTGGGAAGAAGCTGTTCCTCAGCCTGGTGGTGCTAGCTCTGATCCTCCTTCCCCACTGCCCCATTGGGAGCAGCTGAAAGATTCTGTGTGCAGGGTGTGCGAGACCTGTTTAATGCTAGAGAGTTTATCAAAGCATAAAGTGGCTATTGCCACACAGACTGGGATGTGCGGTGAAAATCAAATAGCAAAGGTGCTAGAAGCAAAACACAAAAGTCTGCAGACACCATGGTTTAAGTAAAAACTCAGCAGGTTAAACAATGTACATAACCAACATTTCTGGCTGGACCCCTTCATCAGCCCACAACGGCTGGCCCCTGCCACAATGGCCCCTGCCGGCCGCCCCTGCCACAATGGCCCCTGCCGGCCGCGCCTGCCACAATGGCCCCTGCCGGCCGCGCCTGCCACAATGGCCCCTGCCGGCCGCGTCTGCCACAATGGCCCCTGCCGGCCGCGCCTGCCACAATGGCCCCTGCCGGCCGCGCCTGCCACAATGGCCCCTGCCGGCCGCGCCTGCCACAATGGCCCCTGCCGGCCGCGCCTGCCACAATGGCCCCTGCCGGCCGCGCCTGCCACAATGGCCCCTGCCGGCCGCGCCTGCCCTGAGGGGATCATGGAGGGAGAGGAGTGAATGGGGAGATGGGTCAGGGATCGATGGCATCATCAGCCCACCCCTAACCAGCCGGCCGTACGTTCACGTGAGGCAGCAGAGTGCAGCACTCTGCCAATTATCCTTCCTCAAGAGGGTTTGGATTTGGCGCCTTGGATTTGGCTCATTGCAGGAAGCAAGTCTCCAATGTAGAGGGGGAGAAAGAACCTCAGCCTTTACAGTTGGGTTCTTTCTTTGCATGAAAGGGCCTAATGTTTCAGGTCAACGTCTCATTGTTTGCTCCTGTTCTTACCACTGCCCGGTATATTAATCTGTTACCTTCAACTGTCTTGCTGCAATTAAAATAAATTCTGATCATCTGATACCTTCATTTAGACAAATATTCCTAAGCCCAAAAAGCATTAATTAAAGATGCGATTGCAGATTGCTTTCACTCATTTTTTTTGGTACCGATAGTAACTTCAGGGACCAGAGCTCAGTGGAACACTCAGTATTCAGATAATGGAGACTTGGTGTTAATTATCCCCTGAAGGAAGATGCAAACATCATGTTCGATTCTTGAGGCAGAAAAATCCACAAATGTAGTCTATTTTACAAGCTTGTTTTGAGATTTATTTACTGATATTCTTTTAAAAAATGTAATAAAAGTTCCTCTATTTTTTTTTATGTACTGCTGCCTTTTTCATTGTCTTACAGAGGAACAAAAGATGGCACCATGGTGCATGGTACAGTTGGCAATCCAGCCAACAAGTATTGAAATACAATACACAAAATTGCTGGAGAAACTCAAGGCCATTTCATGCCTGGAGGCCGGCTTCAAGAACTTAAAACTTACCTTGCAGACAGCAGCCCTAAAAGGCTGGTCCAGTGTCCCATTCATATCGAGAGGCGCGCCTTGTAGCACCCTCCGGAGCTGATGAAGGAGGGGCGGCTAATGCTCTAGCGTCAACTGTCATAAAAATGTAGCAGAGCAATGGCTGTCTTCCCTACCCATAATCCACCACCCAGCTGGAACCGCTCTGTGGTTCCCAGAACAGTTTTAGCTGCATGGGGGATTATGAGTAGGGAAGACGGCGATTGCTCTGCTGTGTTTTGAGCCACAGAGAGCGGCCCAGTGTGGCTGTCTCCATCGCACCAGCCACCCCCTGATGACTCCCACTGCCCTGTCGGCCCCCAATAATAACTCCCGCTGCCCCACCAGCCCCTGCTGATGGCTTCCACTGCCCTGACCCGTCCCTCTGCCCCGCTGGTCCCCACTGGCCCCCGCTGCCCTGTCAGCTCCTGCTGCCCCAACAGCGCCAGCTGATGGCTCTTGCTTCCCTGCTGGTGCCCGCCCGCCGCCCCTGCCTTGGAGGGAGAGGGGTGAGTGTGAAGATGGGTCGCAGGCTGATGACATTATCAGCCCACCCATAACTAGCCACTTGCAGCGGCTGTACATTCAGGTCAGGCGGCGGAGTGCAGTGCTCCGCCGATTATCCTTCCCCGAGAAGGGTTGGAATCAGCACCTTGGAGCCAGCCATGGCGCATTCAGGAAAATACGTCTTTGGCCATAAAGGTGAAGGACCTCTGCCTTTACAGGCTGGTGTTTTCCCTGCTTGAAAGTGCCTTCAGCAGATCATGCAACACCCTGACTGATCCAAAATGTTGATTGCCTTTTACTTCCTATGGAGGCTGTGTGACCTGCTGTGTTTCTCCAGCATTTTTCTGTATTGCACTACTCTCCGGCATCTGCAGATTTTCTAGTTTAACAAGTCCCTCCTAGGACATGTCCATTTTCAGGGCAAAGTGCGTAAATAAAGACCACTGTTGGTTAATAACATGTGTCCAGCCTTGATTCTCTCTGAACTCGTCGAACCTATTCTGCACATAACAGATTCCAAATGAAATAATTGACAATTATCCATTTATAAGGAAGTAAATCTATGCCTTCTGCGAATGAGCTATCAAAAGCAGAAATCTTAGCCTTACCTGCAGATTCAAAATCTTCTCTATTTGTTCTTCTATAAGGTATCCAGTGTCAGAGCCAAGTCTTGTGGAGACAGCCTAGCATTTACACCAAGGACTCATCTCAGATTAGACCTGTTGCTGGCCTGAGTGGCAATTGGAGGACTGCAAATTAAGAGGCGAAAAGGAAGTAAGGCTTTTTGGTTTCAAAGTTATTTTAGTTTATTTTAATGTTTTTAACGATTTACAATAGTTACATGATCTTTAAAAAAAAAGTTTCATCATATGTTTAAAAGCTTCACAGCATTTAAATGTTAGAGGCAATTAGTAAATATAAACGGATGGTCACGAACATACAGCAGCTCGCGCTGAGGATAGGACCTTGCCATCTGTCAAAGATTTTCAAGTTGTATGGGCAAGGGTTTCTCACTATATTCTCAGAGGACATGACACCATTCAATACTGAGTCCAATGTTGCTTGGCCAAAGCACTCCTCTCATTCACACCTGGTGAGTTTGGGTGAGGTACTGGCCTGGACGTTATCTGCACTGGAGCTTAAGCTACAATTTATGACTGAAAAGCAAGTATAAATATACAAGTTTACTTGCTACTAATGGAAATTTAAATATTGTTATATGCTTTGCAAACAAATCAACGAGAAAAATTAACTTCATTTGTAATTGTGTAACATTCATTCCCCACCTTTGATTAAATTCCATGAAATTGGCATGCAATGTATAATTTCTCAAATCCCCATTTTCAGAAATAAATTGGTTCAAATTACAGGCTATTTATGAAGCTTACTCTTGAACATTATTTATTCTCAGTATAAAACAAGTTTAATTTTATGATGTAGATACAATTGCCTTGGCTCAAGAGTTGATCAGAACAAAGGAAGCAAGCAGTGTATATTCCAGTGAAAACCTAAACTAGTCAAAGTCCTGGAGCTTTAATATCAATGACTCAAAACATGCTAGGTTACCTGCAGCAGTTTTTATACAACTATGTGATAAAAGGATGACCTTTTCTTTTGCCTGTGGTAAATATTGCTTGGCACAGTAGCAGAACACAATTTTACAGAGAATCAGCAGGGGAGAAGCTGTACATCAGGCATTTTATGGCTGGCTGCCTTTGCTTAGGGTAGTCAAGCAACTTGACTCAGAAGGTCCTGATCCACTGGAGTTGTAGATCAGTTGGGTATAATTAGACACCATGGGCCTGTGGGTCAAAAGAGACTATTACCATGCTGTATATCTAAATCGAAAACTAAAATAAATAAATAGATAGAAAATGTTAAGGCTGTGACTGTGGAATGCAAACGGCTGCCTTTAAAAACTGATTGCCCCATTTGTAAGACTGATGTATAATTGTGCCATACTTGATGTTTAATTGAAACTTACTTCCTTCAATTAAGCATATTCTGTTGATAGCTCTATCTCTGTATCTTTGGTGATAGAAGCAGCAACACAGAAGAGCCTACAGATACCACAGAGATACAAGAAAAACACAAAAAATCATAGATTTTGGAATCTTGTGCAACCAACGAACAGCTGGAGGGACTCAATGGGCCAAACATCATCCATGATAGAAGTGGTCGGCCAGTGTTTCGATCGGGACACTTTATCGAGACTAAAGTAAAATGGGGGTGATTTTACATGTATGAAGAAGCCAGTGAGTGGCCAAGAAGATATTGGACAGAAGGTATGTGAGGTGGAGTGACAGGAAGAAGGGGTAGGCAGGGTTGGGGTCTAAGTTAAAGAGAAAAATAAGTACAGGAAAAGGTAAAGAAGAAATGGAAATTGTGGAATAGAAGGAGGATGGGCTTACCTAAAAATAGAAAAAAAATGGCTGTCCAGGCGGAATATATGATGATGTGTTGTTCCCTGAGTTTACGTTTGGCCTCATCTTGATAATGTATGAGACTGAGGACAGACGTACCTGTGGAGGAATGGTTGGGGGAGTGGAAGAAATTGGCTATAGGCAGTTAAAGCTTTGGCTAACAAAAAGAATGTAGCCATTGAATAAAGGGAATGAACTGAATCACTGCCTAACAGAGGACATGGGTTAAGGTTGAAAGGGGAAAGTTTAGGGGAAATTTTGTCACACAGAGAGCAGTGGGAGAGTGGAACGAGCTGCAAGCTGAAGTGGTGAATGCGGGGTCAATTCTAACATTTACAAAAATTTTGGATAGGTACATGGACTGGGTTCAGGTCTGTGGGACTAGGCAAAATAATAGTTTGGCATAGACTAGAAGCGCCTGTTTTCCATGCTATATTATATGGTTCTGATTCTATTTCGATCCATGAATCTGCCTCACCTACAGAGTTCCTCCAGTAGATTATTGTTTACCTACAAGATATTTTCGTGCATTCAGAAATAATGCAGGAGAGTGAGCACAAGAGTGATGAGGGAATAGGATTTAATATGATTGAATAGATTAGAAGAGTTTAGGGTGAGCTCAAATTTATATAGAATGAAAAATGCAGTAGCTACTAATAGACAGTTGGATTCATCAAATCTTGGGGGTAATAAGTAAACATGAATGGGGACTATAGCAGCAAAAGGAGTGCAGCCGGATAGACAAGGAAAGATAGAAATGCATTTGGTAGAAGCTGCAGAAGGTAGTGAATACAGCTCAGACCATCACATAAACCTCCCTCCCCTTCATCCATTGCCTTGGCAACACAGAAAAGGGCCCAACCCACTCTGGAAACACTCTTACACTCTTTGGGGTAGACAGTAGGCCTGAAGACAGTTTCTTCCCCACTGCCATCAGGCCACTGAATTAACATCATAACACTGCTCTCACCCTTGCTTTATACCAACTGATCTTGTTAATTGTAACCCTATGCTCGGTAACTGTGCTTTTGCCCTGTTACTTGTATGGCTGTTTGCATGTTAGAGTTCATTTACTAGACAATTTGTGAAAGAACCCTTTACACTCTACAATAGAGACAATAAACATGAACTTAAACTTGAAGCAAAGAATAGGAAGAGACTTCTTGTGATCCTAACAGAAAATGGTAGAAAAATTATTTTTAATTTCCCTTTTTGTTAAATGTTTCTCACAGGTCCAACAACCTCAAACCATTTCAGAGCCATTGTGTATTTCCCAGGGGTTCTCTTAAGCTGCCTCATTAAGTTACAGTTTCTGGTGAACCACAATTTACTGTGGCATACATCTCCAAAGGAGACATTTATTGTTCCTTTACTTGTGGTTTGGAATTGTAATGTCATTTGGCACAAGCTACCATATAGCAAAAATATACATTCTTTTCCACCTTGATATAGATTAAACAGTGTAAGTTATATATACAGTAAAACCTCTGGTATCCAGCACCTATGGGGATTGGTAGATGCTGGATAAGTGTATTTTCAGATTGCTTTTATTTTGGAATATTTTATTCAAGTTTTAAGAAAATTTGGAATATAGGACTCAAATTAATATAATAACAATAATACATTGAATTAGAAAAAAACATTCATAAGGTCAGAAAAAATTTAAAAAGGAGAGTCCCTCTTCTCCCAACAACCCCTCCCCAGATTCGAAAGGGGACAGCTAGCAGAGAATAGAGGAAGATTAAGAAAAAGAAAATAGAAAATAAAAAGCAACTGGAGCAAGGTTTGACATCTCAGCATCACATCATTTAAAAATATTAAATTTCTAATAAGGAGTATACTAATTGACAGATATTAAAATAAATTATACAATCTGGGCATTTAAGTAATCTAAATGAGGTTGCTAAATTTTGATGAACATACTATATCTATTCCTAAGGCTATAACTAATCTTCTTAAAGGGGAATACAACTTTGCATTTCCATGTTCCAACCATCAATGTGAAGTAGGGAATAGGATTTCGATGTTACCGCTCTACATTTCCTGGCTATTGACAACACAATTTTAATAAATTTAGATTTACTTCTGGAGAATTAAGTTTTAAAACTGCCAAATTCCCCAGAAGAAACAATTCCGGGTCTAGAGGGAAGTTCACCCCCACAATTTTTGTCAACAATTTTCTTAATTTTGTATATAACCAGGTGGAAGGCAAAAAGGTACCAATATCTATATTACACTTAAAACACCTATCAGAACATTTTAGTTTATTTTTATGTATCTTTTGAGGTGTGAAATATAATTAGTGCAGAAAATTATAATGAATCAGTTTATAATTAGAATTAATTAAGGTACACATATGATCTATACATAGATCTGACCAGCATTGTGGATTGATTACAATGCCCAAATCCATTTTCTGATTGCTTGAGACTTGCTCTTAAATGCCTTATTAATACATCTGCTTTGAATAAACAGTTTAAAAGACAAAATACTATACTTTATTTACACTGAACAATCTTCACTTGCATGAATATATAAACCTTAAAGCATTTTACATTATTTTCAGTCATGTTCTTTGAAAACATTTAACCGTCACTGCAGGTTCCTCCCCCTCCTTTTAGCCACCCCAAAGATGAACAATAACATTATAGATAATTAACCCCCTCCCCCAGGTTTACAGATAAAGCCTCTGACTGGGTTGGCTCTTACTGAGCAGGGTTAAGGAGACACCTTATCCTGGTTCATCCTGGTTGATGCCATTGCAGCCTCACACAACTTTATTTAAACAGCTGCTATAAGCAAAGCACGACCAAGGCACCCTGCTGACTGAATATATTTTCCCATCTTCACCAAAGTTTTATGTTCATTTACTTTTACAATTTTAAATGTACATATGTTTTACCTACTATTTATTCTTATTTATTTCAATTTTTACAATTTATTTTCCTCGATTTTTTTTGCTGGTTGTTTGAATTTCGGATACCATGGGTTTTACTGTATTAAGTTTTAATAGCTTTAATATGGAGGAAATTATAATGGGTATCTGGTTAACAATGTATCAGATACCAGTCCTCCGTTTCTTTTGTCCAAGCATCTTTTTTGCTACATGTTTCCATTTACTGCATGAAAATTCTGAGCATCTGTCCTGGAGCCTTCATTCAGTATGCCATGGAAGACTCCAGAAAACTTATACAGGTGTACTATGAAGAGCATTCTGGCTGGTTGCATAACTACCTGATAAGGAGGTGCCAATATTCAAGAAAAGAAAAAAACTCCAGACGGTGTTAACTTAGCGTGCAACATCACAAGCACCAAACTTCACTCCATCGAGAAACAAGAGGCAGTGTCTTAAGAAAGCAGCCTCTAACCTCAAGGACCCCCACCACTCAGACCATGCCCTCTTCACTCTGCTACCATCGGGAAAAAGGTATTGCAGCCTAAAGACGAGCACACAGCGGCACAAGGACAATTTCTTGAATGATCGATGAACCAAAGACACTGCCATACTTTGATTTTCATGCAATCGTTTTATTGTTGTATGGTGGTTTCTATGAATGTTTGAACTGATGTTGCTGCAACACAAAAAAAAATTGTTTCTTGTTCATGAAAAAACATTTCCAATTCTGATTTAGGAAATTCTCCTCTGAATCCTGGTTTATTTGTTTGTTAAACTATTTAGCATTGGCTGAGACTCAAAACAGAGAACCTTCGATAGGTGCAGAAACAAGGTACTCCAGCTGTGCTAAGAAATAGACCTTCTCAGCCGGCATCAGAATATAAGACGTTTTAATTTTTTGCATGCAGTGAAAAACAAAGCAAAGGGAGTCCATTTCAAACATGGCTCATTGAACCATCTGCTAGCAAACCCGACCAGCACACCTCCACCAGTGTAATGCAAACATTCTCTGATTAAGCCTGACACTAATGAGAGTTAGTAAATGCTATTTATGTTCAGTGAGCAGCTTGGTTGTGGATGAGGAATGCAGGAGGTTTGTGCTGAGAAAGGAAATAGAAGGCTTTTTGCACAGCTTGGAATCAAAGGACTTAGTAAGGTGTTTGAAGTTAATGTTTGTACAAGGTCATTTTAGTTTGCTGCAAAGTCAATCCTGGAAGTAAGTGAAAGGGTACTGTAGATAGAAACAGGGTTGTGACAAGGAATTATTAAAAACACAGAAATGTTGGAGAAACTCAGATAGTCTTGCAGTATCCATGGCTCAAGGTATGAGCAAAAGGCAGGCATGCACCTGAGTGAAAGGGCTGTGCAAGAAGGGAACAAACACCTTGAAGAAGGGCTCAGGCCCGAAGCATCGGTTACATATCTTTGTCACCCATGGACATTGTGTGACCTGCTGAGTTTCTGTGCTTTTACTACAATCACAGCATCTGCAGGGATAAGGAAACACCTAAGAAAGACACCCCAATGGTGAATGGCATCAACCTGCTCTTCATCCTGGTTGACGCCATTGCAGCTTCACACAACTTTATTTAAACAGCTGCTATGAGAAAAGCACGACCAAGGCACCCTGCTGACTGAATATATTTGTGTTTCACTATGGCAAGGAACTTTCATGTGTGTGCATTAGTTCAGCACAGAACATGGATTGAATTCACATTGTGTTCTCATTACCTGAATTCAACAACCACCCAGAGCCAAATACTCTCTTATATATTTTTTTTACATAGAACTTGTATGATTTTTCCATTCTGAAATGTCTCCTTACCTTCTGGGAGTTCACACAAGAATGACCAAAACACCAAATATCCATATCACACTGTGATTTTACACAGAATATCTGAAGTGCGGTATTTAAGGAGATTGGTCATCCTATTTATTAGCCCGTTGTTCATGGATCGCCTGCAGTTCAGGTGTTCCAGGAAATTTACTAGGGGTTCAGGAGGTAAAATATTGGAACGGGAATGGAAATGTGTTCTGGGAAAATGGCAATAATTTCCTGGAACACAGCGGCTGTGTAAAAAACATAAATGCAGGAGCCAATTATTTTTTAGCAACTAGTATCAGCTCAAGCCAGTCAACAATGATTAAAGAGGCAAGGAGATCTTAAAGGGAAGGGACATTGTACTGCAGTCATTGGGGATTTTGGTCCACGGGTGCTAGCAGTGTGCTGGAAGGCAATAATTGTACACAGATAAGGCAGGGTACTTAAATGTTATCAGTTAAAAGCACACAGAAATGCTGGAAGAACTCAGCTGGTCTTGCAGCATCTATAGGAGGTAAAGATATATAACTGATGTTTCGAGCCTGACCCCTTCCTCAAGGAATGAGCGTAAAAATATAGGCATCTAAATTAAAGGTTGGGGAAAGAAAGTGGGAGAATGAGAGGGGGTGGAGTCCAGACCAACAGACAAAAGGTGTTAATTGGATATGATCAGAGGAAAGGTGAGAATTGATTTTGACTCTGTGGAAATAGACAAAGGCAAAACAGTAGAAAGAGAGAGAGAGAGACAGAGGGAGGGAGGGAGATCTAGAGGAAAGGAGACAGGAGGAAGAAGATTGGCGGAGTGAATAACAGAAACTGGACTAGTCAATGTTAATCCCATCCAATTGGAGGGTGCCCAGATGGAAGGTAAAGTGTTGTTCCTCCAATTTGCAGGTGATTTCAATATAGCAGTACCTGAGATTATAAACATAAATGTCAGCAAGTGAATGGGATGGGGATTTGAAATGAGTGGCCACTGAGAGATCCAAGCTATTGCAGTGGACAGAGCCGAGGTGCTTAACGAAGCGATCTCCCTGTCTGTGCCCAGAATCTCCAATGTAGAGGGAGATCAAAATGATCACTGGATGCAGTAGACAAATCCCTGCAGATTCACAACTGAACTGTTCTTTCACTTGGGAAAGACTGTTTGGGTCCTCCATTGGTGGTGAGGGTGAAAGTGTGGGCTCAAGTGGAGCACCTCCTGTGGCTTCACTCAAATGTTATGATGTAACTTTTTGGTTAGGTTCACCAGAAAGAGTGAGATATTTCATTTGAACGGGCATCCAGAAACATGTGGTTTGTTAAACTGTAACAATAACTGCAAGAATAATTGTGATTTTAAAGTTGGCGAGTTACTATCACTTTAAGGACAATGCCATACATTAATCATTGCAAGGTGGTGTTGTTGTACTTGCATAATAACCACACACATTTTTATACTCCTGCTGTGAACGTGTTATTTTCAATCAAAAATGCGAGCAGAGAAAGAAAGTGCACTGTGGTAAATAAAGAGGCAAATGTTGGAAAAGGTCTCAACTTGGATGAACACCAACGACATGGATGCAATGCCAGAAAGATATAAATGACATCCCAGTTATCAGTAGGCTAATAAAATATTAGCAAATTCCATCTCTTATCAAATGCATCACTCAGCTCCCACAAGGGCTCTGTACAGCAAATCCCCATTGGTTAGAGTTTGGAAGTCAAGGTAACTTTGGTAAACAGTGCCTCTTCTTCAAGTCATCAAACAATACTTTACTCCTTGAAATCAATTGCCTAACAATTGGCATTTATTCAAATATTTCTGATGAAAAACTGTTAACATGATGCATTCTGTGATTTTTCACTCCAGAGTGATGTCCTGACCCACTGAGCATTTCCAGTGTTTCAAATTATAGAATTCTAGAAGTTATAGTATTATGTAAGTAGTAGGCATTAATACACACCAGTTTTGAACTACAAAACCATTTCTTCAAAATATTGTTCATAATTCAACTTCCACTTATACTTTCAGGATAATTATTAGATATGGGACTTTCTGATTCTGCACCATTATAGTTCAAAGTTCAAATTTATTGTCAGAGTACATCACATGCAACCCTGAGATTCTTTTCCTGCGGGCCAGGCAGAATTTCTATTTATTGGTAGTTGTATAACCACACAGGTCAAGAAACTAAACGAATGCTCATGTTAAATCAATCCTCATTGAAATCCTTATGATGAGATCAGAGAAGGGATGAGGTGGCATTCATTAAAGACATAACCCTGTCATCCAATACACAGCTCAGGTCATGTCTGTTTTGTCACTTAATATTCTGGCTGCTCAATACATCTGGGAAGCCATCCCTTGATGTTGTAATAAAAGTTGTATATTTTGGGTGTCTGCTGCTTTGTGCTCAGAGTCCCTTGGATCAGTGACCAGTGTTTAAAGAAATTCTGCCAGTTGTGATGTTCTCCCATTGCAAATGTGGAATTATGCCAGGTTACCTCTCTGCACACAAATGTTAAAGTAGTCATTGAAACTATACTTAATAGTTTATTGTTGGGTTTGTGTTTAAAAAAAAAGTATAAACATTACAGTACTTTAGATTGTCAGGAGAGAGGAAAAATACATTCTCCTGAAGATCTGTTGCAAGGAATAAAGACATTTTCGATCTACTAACTTTAGTCTCCAGTTACTGTGATAGCAGAGGCCCTGATGGTTATGAGTGATTTAAACCTTCAAGAAGGTTTACTCTGGCCAATCTATTATTTCAAAACTAAGAATTTTTTTTACTAAACTTCACAATTCCAGCACTTACAAACTTTCTTCATGTAAATCACATGCCAAAAAAGATGAGGTTTCATTATAGATCCTTGAGGAACATTTCCTGTCACTGTAATACACTTGGTAGCTTCCTTATATCTCAAATCTCCATCTCTTACCATCTAACTAAGTATTCATGGTTATTTCCAATTTTCCAACTTTGGGATTTACATGACTTGGATATGCTCCCAAACACCAGCTCATAATTGAGGCCCACTTCTTCCTGTCAATCAGTGTTGCCATGGTGAATCTTAGACATTTGCATGAAAATGTGTTTTCACTGTCTGAATATTGTCACAATATTTCTTGGCATAGATAGATGGACAAATACACCATTTGTCAATTCTGGTGGAATATCAGACCAATATAAAATTGTGCAGCCAAACAACAAAAGTGAGGAAAAATTCTTGGAATAAAGACAAAGGATTCCAGCCAAAGTACACATTCTTCATCATTTAAATGCAGAATAATTCTGCCAAATTTTAACCTCATTATTTTGCAACTTTTTACTGACTTATTAAAGTTAGCATTTAATACATGCAGCAAAGTTCTCTCTCCTCTGTTTTCCTTCAATGTGCCTGACATCTCCCACAGTATAAATGCAACTTTGTTCTCAACATACCAATCTATTTTCTTTCCCAGTCAGCAATAACCAGCCTGACTATACAACAAAAGCAGATCATTCTCTATTTCTGAAAATGATGTACATAGGTTTTTAGCGATTGTTTCTTTGAAGGAAATTTTAATTTGGTGTAAGTGTGATGATATGATATTACAAATTCTGGAAGTGTATGCAATAATATTTTGATTAGACTTATCAAGGATACTTATATAAACATTAATGCATTGTTTTAAAAAAGAGTATTAAATTCAGCAATTAACCATTTATCATAAAATAAGGCCTGGAGGTACCAGAGTGACATATGTTTTTCTACAGAGTGGCCATTTGTGCAATATCTTGTGCTGGGCTTGGTTAGTTGAAAAACATTTGAATTCAATGCACTGTGATTTCCATGGTTTTAAGGACTCTTAAATGATTAGTTTTCCTCAAAATATTCCCGTTCAACGGACAATTTCTTGAAGTTCACATGACTAGTGATAAAATGATGTTACTGGTGTCTTTCTAACTTTATAAATTGGACAGGGACCAAACCTGGGACTTCTATTGATCCATTTTATTTTGCTGTCCTTCCTGCTATTACGTGCCCAAACTACACATAGAAAGCCACCTGGAGATCCCTACAATTGGATGCAGGGGATCCCCTACACTGCCCCTGGATGAGGATGTCCAAATTTATGTCCAGAATACATTTCCAAACATTTTGGGTAAAAGACCCATCTGAAGTCTACTGTTGGTTACATGATCATGAATCAAAAGTTGATTGATCTTTGACAGGCAGTATTAAAATTGTTTATAATTATTGGTTACCAATTGTAGCCTCTTCCACAAATTTGGACACAAATACACCTATGCATTTAGTGCCATTAACATAATAGGAATGTCTTCCTCATCATTTGCTTTACTTTAGCATTTACATTAATGCCATATTTGCAAGTTATATTATACACTATTATACTATAACTAGGGGACATAGCCTCAAGATCCAGGGTAGTACATTTGGGATGGAGATGAGGAGGGACTACTTTTACCAGAAGGTGGTGAACCTACGGAATTCACTGCCCATTGAAGCAGTGGAGGTGACCTCAATAAATATATTTAAGACAAGGTTGGATAGGTTTTTACATAGTAGGGGAATTAAGGGATATGGGGAAAAGGCAAGTAGGTGGAGATGAGCCGATCATCAGATCAGCCATGAACTCATTGAATGGCAGAGTAGGCTCGACAGGCCGGATGGCCGACTCCTGCTCCTATTTGTTATGTTCCTTCACTCCCCCCTATCAAAAATACATTGTAAGATATTATTCTGTTCCACAGTACAAATGACCAAACGTGAAACAAAGAACTCAGCTTCCAGAAATAGTTTGTGAATAATAGCGAATACCAAGCAGAAGTCAGATTCAGCATGTTTTCTGTCTGTCTGGATGGGTTTATTAAAAGGAACTGAAAGTTATTCTTCCTCTTTTCCAAGTGGTCAATTAGATGGAAACAGAAACAAACTAAGCCCTCGAAGCCTTCCCCCCATGCTACAAAATCAGAACTGATTATCTTTTACAATCCCATATCCCTTCACTCTGCCTTTATGTTTCATTTCTAGAAATTTATTTATTTCTTTGTGGTGGGTCACCACTGTGGTGGGTGGTGAAGCAACAAAGAACACAAGAGACATTATCAGCTGACTGGTTTAATGGCATTCTTTCAGTCATTTTAAATATTCCAGATTTGTGCGCTCCCCGTGTCATGTGACTTCTAGAAATGATGTGGCTCCCAGAAACCTTAGTGTCATTAGTCCCTAGGAGACTCTTGGGAACTCCTGGGCCCGCAGTAACTCTGAAACTCCGGTGAGGTAAGTAGTGGTGTGGTTCACCACATAACCTCCCCCCCCCACCCCAGAATCAGAGTGAGGAGTTGACACTCAAATCCTGTTATATTGAGTAGCATTGGTTGGTGGGCGCCCCTCTGCCACCTGTACTGGCTGATCTAGGTCCACATGCCAATCTACCAAAACTTGCCTGCTGCCAATGTCTATAGCAAACGCAGAGCCGTCATTCCATAGCACCTTGAAAGGTCCTTCATATTCCCGTTGCAATGGCATCCTGTGTGCATCCCTGCGCAGGAATACATAAAGGCAGTCCCTGAGTTCAGGTGGAATGTATGAAGTTGTAGACACCAGTGTATGCACCTTCTCCCTTAAGCGTGAGTACTGTAGTGGGAGATTCCTGCTGCCCACGTGCTGCCAGAATAAAATTTCCTGGGACCATGAGGGGAGGCTCTGTAGACTAATTCTGTAGAGGATGTAGCCAGATCCTTCTTCGGCGCAATATGGATACCTAAATCTACCCAAAGCAGTTCATCTGTCCAATCTAGTCCATCAAGATGTGCCATGAGAGCCTTTTTCATGTGACGGTGAAAACGTTCCACTAAAACATTGGACTGGCAATGATAGGCCATCAACCGATTCAGCTGCATGCCCAGAAACTGCAATTGTGGACCATAATCTGGACGCAAACTGAGCTCCTCTGACAGAGGAGATAAGCATGGGCTCCCTCACAAGCTGAGTGGTGTCTGAGAGCGGGACAACTTCTGGCCATCTTGTGAACCTGTCTACTACCATGAAGAGGTGAGAAGCACCCTTGGATGGGTGTAACGGACTGACGATATCCACAGGATGTGATCAAACCTGCGCTGTGTGGGTGCAAAAATCTGGTAGTGGGGGTTTGGTGTGGTGCCTGAACCTTTGAGGTCTGGCACTGGATGCATGTCCTTGCCCAAGTGCTGACTTGTTTACACAGGCCGTACCATATGAATTTACCCGCCACAAGCCTTGTTGTCGACCTAATCGAAGGGTGAACCAAACTGTGTATGGTGTCAAACACCCGATGTCACTATGCAGTAGGTACAATTGGCCTTGATTGCCCAGTGGATATGTCACAAAGTAGGGAGGCCTTTTCTGGACCAAAGTACATCTCCTTCGTTTTCAGTCCCAAGATGGGAGTGTGATACATGGCCATCTCCTCATCTTCCTGCTGAACTGCTGCCAAAGCTGTGTAGTCTATTTCGGGAGCAAGCAAATGGATGGAAGCGATAGCAGTGTGGGATAGCATGCAGGTGACTAGGTTGCTCTTCCCCCTGATGTGCTTTATCATAGTGGTAAACTTTGAAATGTAGGAGAGTTGTCATTGCTGACATGCCGACCACGGATCTGACATCTTGGTGAAGGTGAAAATTAATGGCTTGTGATCCATGCAGACTGTGAACTCTCCACCCACCAATAAATAGCGAAAATGCCATATGACCAAGTAGAGGGCAAGGAACTCCCTGTCAAAGGCACTGTACTTCTGCTCTGGTGGTCTCAAATGATGACTAATGTAAGCCAGGTGTTTCTAGGTGCCGTTGATAAGCTGCTTCAGGACCTTGCCTACCGCAGTGCCTGATGCCTCCATTGTCAGAGCTGTTGGAACGTCAACCCGCGGGTGCACAAGCATAATGGCTCTCACTAGCGCTCCTTTGCCATTCTAGAATGCGGCCGCGGCAAAATCATCCCATTTCAGTTCCTTGGGATGCCTGGACAAGAGTTTGAAAAGCAGCTGCATAACTTTGGCTGCAGCTGACACGAAACGATGGTAAAAGTTCATCATGCCAACAAACTTTTGCAGACCCTCGATGATGGAGGGTCTTCGAAATTTGCAGATGGCCTCAACCTCGGAAGGCAGTGGAACCGTTCCGTGCTGATCCATGTGGTGGCCAAGGAAATCGATTGATTTGAGGCCAAACTGGCATTTGGCCAGGTTGATCGCTAACCCGTGGTCATCTAGCCGCTGATGTAGATGATGGAGATGGGCCCGGTGCTGCTGCCATGAGTGGCTGGTTATAAGGATTTTGTCCAAATAAACAAATACAAAATCAAGACTCCCCGGGTCACTGTGTCCATTAGGTGTTGAAATGTCTGGGCCCTTTGTAAGCCAAAGTGCATAAGGAGGAATTTAAATAGCCCAAAAAGGGTAATTAAGGCACTCTTAGGAATGTCATCTGGGTGAACTGTGATCTAATGGTGAATTTTGGAGAAAATCCTAGCGCCATGAACGATTGCAGTGAAATCCTGTATGCGAGGAAGTGGGTAGTGATCTGCCATAGGATGTCATTCAGGTGCCAATAGTTCCCACAAGGTCTCCACCCTCCAGAAACCATAGGTACCATATGCACCTGTGATGCCCAAGGGCAGTCAGAGTGGCGAACAATCCCCATGTCTTCCATGTATCAGAATTCGTTTTTAGCTGACTGCAGTTTATCCCAGAGGCAACCTGCACATTCGTCCATGCAGGGGACGTCCATGAGTAGAACATGGTGCAGTACTTCACGTTTCGGTTGACCATCGTAAACTGTGGTGTAATAATGCTGGGGAATTGCACTAGGATTCTGGCGCATTCATTGTTCAAGAGTGTCACCGAGTTGAGTTGAGGTGTGGGCACACTACAGGGTGCAGGGCGAGGGACTTGCAAGTCTTTGAATTAACTAGGCGGCGACCTTTGAGATCTACTAGAAGAAAGTGTGCTCGCAAAAAAAAAATCAGCTCCCAGGAGCAGCTGTTATACATCAGCAATGGTAAAGGACCAGCTGAACTGTGACGAGCTGAAATTGAGTGGAATTCTTCATGACCTCGTACATTCTGATGCTGCTGTTGTTGGCAGCCATGAAGGCAGGGCCTCTCTTTGCTGGACGTGTATCTGGGCCAGAGGGGGGGGAAGCACACTAACCTCTGCCCTAGTGTCGACCAAGAACCAACGGTCTGAGTGTCAATCCCATAGGAAAAGGAGTATGTCCTTGTGGCCAGCTGTCGTGGCCACTCTTGACGGCCGGCCTTGGGTTTTCCCAAATGTGTACCGGGGGACAGCAGTGACAGGCTGCAACTCCCCATCCCCATCTCTGATGCTAATAGCACCATTGCTCTCTGTCTGTGCAGTGTCCAGCCATCCAGAGTGGGCAGGGTTCATGTTCTTTGTCGAGGCACCACTACGCACTCAACCAAAAGTCCTCCATGATGTTTAACAAGCCACAAAATATCAACACGGGCTGCTAGATAACGGGGGTTGCTAAAGTCATTGTCTGCAAGCAGAAAACAGATTTATTCTGGCATTTGCTTGAGAAAAAGCTGCTCGAAAAGCAGACAGGGCCTGTGCCCCTCCATGAGCACCAGTATCTCTTTCATTAGTTCGCAAAGAGTGCGATTACCCAGCCCATTCACATTGAGAAGTCATGCTGCCCTGTTGAATTGGGAAAGGCCAAAACACATGAGTAGGCTTTGATAACTTCATATCTGTCGTTGGCTGGAGGCAGGCATAAGAAATCGACAATACGCCCCATAGTGTCTTGGTCCATTGATGCAAGAACATAGAGGTATTTCACTGTGCCAGCAGTAATCTGGTGCAGAAGGAACTGGGCCTTGGCCTGCTCAAACCAGACCTGTGGCTGCGAGGTCCAAAATACTGGAAGTTTGAGCGCAACGGCATTCTGCGCATCCATAGTGAGGTCTAAAATGTCATTTGGACTGTTGGGGTCACCATTGTAGCAGGTCACCATTGTAGCAGCTGGCGAAGCCACAAAGAAACCAAGAGACTCGATGAGCTGACTAGTTTAATGGCATTCTTACATTCCTTTCAAATATACGAGATTCGTGCGCTCCCCGCATCATGCAACTCCAAGAAATGATACGGATCCCAGAAGGCTTAGCGTCATTAGTCCCTAGGAAACTCCCGGGAACTCCCAGACCCGCAGAGACCCACGACTCCAAAGCTCCGGTCAGGTAAGGAGTGGCGTGGTCCACCACATCCTTCTTAAAAATAATCAGTGATGATTTGTTACAGCCCTGCCTGGTAACAAATTCTAGCTGTTCAAGAGCCTTTAAGTGAATACATCTCTCCCCATCTCAGTTCAAAATATCTTGCCCAGTACTCTGCGGCAACGCAGACAGTGGAAACATCCTCCCCACATTCAGTCTCTCCACCCTGCCAGAATTTTGTATGTCTCATTTAGATCCCCTCTTCAAAGCTCTGGTGAATGCAAACCTAGTTGGTTTATTCAGCTGTCCCATCATTCTAATTTAGACATTCATCTGATTCCAACATTTCACATAGACAAAAGCAGCAAATGTATTACAGTATTTCCAAATTTTTTGGATGAAATAGTAAGTTATGGAGGGGGGGGTGGGTGGAATGGGGTTAACTAGTCTATAAAGGCATAAAGACTGATCAAGTGAATGTGAGAAAAAAAAGTGGCCTGTGGAATATAAAAGAAGAAAATGTGAGGTTATCCACTTTAGTGGGAAGAATATAAATACAGTAAAAGTCCAAAAATCCAGATGCCACTCGAGAATCTGGACCTCGAAAATTCTCACCTGAAATCCGGACCACCTGAGAATCCGGACTTCTCATAACTCTCGGCTTTTGTGCGAGTGCGTGCGAACATGCGTAAGTGGCATTGATTCACGGAGGCAACAGCTGACCACACGGAAGTTGTGGAAAGGTAGGATTTTATTTTGTACAAAATGTACCTGTTTATTCTCCTTAAATATGAATGTTAAAAATACTGCCCAAGAATCTGGAAAACCTGAAAATCTGGACTGACCCAATCCCCAAGCAGTCTGGATTTTAGGAGTTTTACTGTACCTTAAAATAGTGGAAGAATAATAAAAGTCATTATTCAGCGTGATCTTATTGAAAGGTATAAGATATTAATGATAGATGCTGAGAAGATATTTCTTCTTGTTGGGAATCAAGATTAGGGAGATCGTTTCAAAATGAGCTTCCCATTTAAGCCAAAGGTAAAGAAGATTTTCACTAGCTGGAAGATTGTGAATCTTTGGAATTATCTACCCCAGAAAGTGATGGACATTAAGTCATTTTGTACATATGAATAGGTGGAGATAAACAGACATTTGGAATTTTAATTAAAAAAAATTAGACATGCAACACAGTAACAGACCCTTCCAGCCATCAAGCTTGTGCTGGCTGAATACCTAAATTAACCTACAACCCTCATACGTTTTGAAAGGAGGGAGGATCACAAATCAGACATGGGGAGAACATACAAACTCCTTACAGATTGCACCAAATTTGATCCTGGGTCACTGGCACTGTGTAATAGTGTTGCACTAAACACTGTTCTACGGTTGTAGAAAGAAATGTTTGACCATAAGACGTAACAACAGAATTAAGCCCATCAAGTCTGCTCCACCATTTATATCATGGCTGATGAATGTCCCACTCATTTAAGGACTCTTACTTCACACATTAATTATTACTAATCATTTTTTTTTCTGTATTGCACAGTCAGTTTGTTTACCTGTCTTTGCTTGTTTACATTTTTCTCATTTGTATAAGTATCTTTCCTTGAGTACAGTTTTTATTGCACTACCGATAAGTGGTAATTCTGCCTGGCCCACAAGAAAAAAGAATCTCAGGGTTAGATGTGATGTCATTTATGTCCTCTGACAATAAATCTGAATTCTGAACTTTTTCTTACAGCCTCATTCTTTACCTACTCCCCAGAACTTTTGATGGCCTTACAAACCAAGAAGATAGTGTATAATTTTAATAAAAAAGATAACTGGAAATAGATTTATCATGATGGGAGAAAACAAGATTTACAGTATTTAACAGATTGTATAAATGTGAATCAAACAAAGGAAATCTTGGATAGTCAAACTATAGACACTTTTATCATTAACTTAGTTCTTATTTAACTCATGCCATTGCAGTCGGCTGAATAAGATGGGAAAATACAAAAGAAGCAAAAGCAAAGGAAGGCACTACTCCAGCAATTAACTTTCATACATGGTTGGTGTAGCGCGTCGAATTTTGACTGATTGTTGACTCAAACCAAGGCTTTTATTAACAAAAGACTGGAGCGTAGTACATCGAGGTCGACCAGTCCAGACTGACCTGGGTCTGGTTTGGAGCAGTCCTTTATGACCTGGCCAGTAGGTGTGGCTATGGCTCTCAGCCAATCATTATCACTATATGCAAATATATACAAATATATACAGTGGTGATAGGATCCCACGCTATCACAGTTGGCGTCCCTTACAGCACCATTGATGGGGACTGGGTTTTGAAACCTGCGCTGTCTGTAGGAGTTTGTATGTCCTCCCCGTGTCTGTTTCCCTGGGGACTCTGGTTTCCTTCCACTGTTCAAAACGTTCCGGGATTGTAGGTTAATTGGGTGCACTAACTCGTGGGCCAAAATGGCCTGTTACCATCGTATAGGTCTAAATTTAAGAACTATACTCCACCAAAATAAATCCTTGAGTAATTTTCATTTTTTTGAAAAAGGCATATCTAAGGAAAAAATATATTGCTGGTTTATTCTAATAAAATTGCCATTTGAATTGCCAGTTGAGATTTTCAGGAAGAAATTCCCAGAAATATGGCTTTGGAATTTTACATTTTTTCTTCATTTTCTCTTTTTTGGCATCATTAGGCCACACACCAGGTTCTATTTGAGAAGGCTTTACCAAATAGCTCCCAGGCCCTTACTAATTCATTGAGAAGGCATGCAAGACATTGGCCAAGACATTGTACTTCATCACTTTCAGGCTGATTTCTGAATTTAATCTGCGAAAATGCTTAGTCTTTACCTGCCTCCTTCATATTTTCCCTTTCCAGATGGCATGCTGTGATCCCATCATCTGGAAACAGTCAGATAAGTCCAAAAATTTAAATAAGAATCCTCTTGTTGAGATAATGGAAGTAGTTCAAATTTCAGTGGCTGGTTAAATAGTTATTTTGAATTTGTTCAGAGCAGGTTTCATTAACCTCTTTCTCCAATTTCGTTTTGGAAGGACACTATGTTCTCAAACAATGAAAAAGATTGTGAGGAACAGCTGAAGAATACTTTTGTAATGTGAGATGCCTTCTTGAAAAGCTATTTTCAAAGTAAGGCATTGGAACATTAATTAACAGAATTTGTCATTTACATAAAACATATAGTGGCAATTCTATATTTATAAATATCATTCTAAATTTAACTTTTTTAATGTAATTTGTTTTTTAAAGAAATGCAGCACACTAATATGAGAGCATGTCACCCAATTCCACCTACTTGACATTTTTGAAGGGCTGGAGGAAATCGGAGCACCTGGCGGAAACCCATGCAGGCAGAGGGAGAACATGCAAACTCCTTACAGACAGCACCAGATTTGAACCCGAGACACTGACACCGCCACGCTAACCGTGCCACCAATTGCAGGGTATAAAATGAAATGTTTGTTTTAAGTGCAAAGAAATGTAAACAACCAGACAGAGCCATCAGGATTTATATGAACTTCCCACCATTTTCAGTATGAATAATGTCATATTTCATTTTCTATGCCTTTCAGTTACTTCTGCCAAAATCTCACAACTGGAAATTAGACCTAAGCATAGATGGTGAACAAATTGCATAAAACAGCTGTTTTGTGCATGTTAGCTCATATTAATACTTATTACAGTGTACCAAGATAACTAGCAACTATCAGAAATTGGCTTGGTACTTTCATGTGCAATTCACCTGAGCACGGCTAACACTTTTCCAGTCAGTCTGTCAGTCAGTCAGTGAGTAGCATTGTTAGTCAGACAGCACATATTTCTTCCAGTGCCATCTTAAGTTGAAACTTCTGGGTAAATGTACAACCTTTGTTATTAATTCACAAATAAACAGGGAACAAATTTCACAGGGTGCAGGGATAAGATGTCAATTAAAAGGACTACACTGTCAAATTGAGGTTCTGCATATAGGGCATTTTTATTGCTGACTAAAATCACTTTTCATGAAGTTTATGTTCAACCCTTTGGACATGATATACAATTTGCTCGGTGCTGTCAATGCTGGGTGACATTGTATCAATTTTCAGAAATATCCACAGATTTTTTAACTGTTGCTACCAACTTACTTTTCCAATGGACCTCATCACTTCAAGGGACCTCCCTGCCTCCAACTGTAACCTTATAGTTCCCCAAACCCATACTGCCCACTTTGATCTCCTACTCAGAGTTCACAAACGGAATTGCTGTGGCAGACCCATTGTTTCTGCCTGCTCCCGCCCCACCAAATTTATCTCCTCATAACTTCGCATCATCTCGATCCCCCTCATTCAGACCATTCCCACATACATCCACTCACACTCATTCTATTACACTATTCAGTCTGACTTTAACATATTTATGTAGTGTGAGATAGAACTGATGCTAAAAATTCTATTGTACTAATGTCTACCTTTCATTTATTGAATTTGTCATACTGTCCTTACATAAATCAGACCAGTTTTCCTCATCAATGCTTACATTTAAATCTGGTTCCCATCTCTGTCTAGACTTATGAAGCCCCCCTGTTTAGGGGCTCCCATTTAAAGTAAGAAATAGGTTGCCAAAGTGAATGTCTTTGTGTTTCCCTTTCGAATCAGAGCTTCCACACCACTACACTTTGTAAAAACCATTGTTGGCCCCAATTTTTCCCTGAAGATTGTGTTGTTAAGGATTCTATAATTGTTTTTTAATTATTCATAGCAATCCTTAATTTATCTGATCCTTTTATGAGACAAAGTCTTTAAAATTTTGTTATCCATTGTAAATGGGATAAGCCTGTCTTAAATCTAAGGTGTTTTAGGAGATAGACCCCCTTTTGTTCCAATCTCATAATTTATTTTATACCAAATATTAATTATATGTTTTAACAAGGGGGCTTCTTTCTCACCAGATATCAATTTTGCTTCCAATTTATACATAAAATTTTCTGCTATTCTCTCTCCTTCTTTTTCTAGTTCTATTTTTAATTATGCAACATATCAACAGGTTTAAACCTAACAGCATGAATATTGATTATTCCCCTCCCCATCTGATTTTTTTCAAGTTTATTTATCATCCGATTGTACAACTCAATGAAATAGGTTCTCAGGTGGAGCATACTGTAGACACACATACATATGCACAGTACAAATATTATACAAATATTAAAATAAATAAGTATTATTGTTAAGTAAATAGTTGAGTCAGGGGAGGTTTGTATGTGCAGTTCTTCAGTCATTCAGCAGTCTCACTGCCTGTGGGAAGAAGCTGGTTTCTCAGCCTGGTGGTGGTGATACTCCTGTATCTCTTTCCCAACAGGAGCAGCTGAAAGATGCTGTGTGCAGGGTGCAAGGGGTCCTCAACAATTTTGCGAGCCCTCTTTAGACAATGATCCCAGTAGATCACGTTGATTAGGAGAGAAGAGTGGGGGTAGGGAGACCCCTCTGATCCTTGCTGCTGCTCTTATGACCTGGAGATTGACCTCTGATCTGATGCTCTCCAACAGCTGTACCACACTGTGATGCAGGCTTCACTGTTCCAATCTCTTCTTTACCTCCTGTATTTATTTTTTTGCTCTAACTTTCCTTTCACCATCTTGCCTTCTCAATGGTTTCTCCCTCCACTTGTCCCTCCACTGTCTCTCCTCCTCCAACACCTTCTATCCTATATCACATCTGGGCCTCTCCCCCAGCTTTTTTTCCCCTCTTTATACATGTCATTTTATCAATCTTGGCCTTGATAGAGGGTTCATACTCGAAACATTATCTATACCTTGAAGAAGATCTCAGATCCTAAATGATGGTAATGGACGCTGCGAGGCTGGCTGATTTGCTCCAGTATTTCTTTTTTTTTTCACTACAATCTGAGAATCTGCAAACTTTTTTGCTTTCATTACCCTCAAAACATTGACCATTTATACCCATGGATGTTGTCTGATGAGCATTCTTTGTTTACTTTTCCCAGCTGTTTCTATTCCTTCCCAGCATCACAAATTTACAATTTTCAATATACAATACTGTTGGACCCTTATCCAAGTTGCCTAACCTAGATCCTTTAGCACAGTGATTCACAACCTTTTTCTTTCCACTCACATACCACTTTAAATAAGCCTTATGCCATTGGTGCTCTGTGTGGGAAGAGAAGGTTGAGAACCATTGTTCTAGATCCAATTGTTACTGAAATATTTTGCTTGAGAAAAATTGTCATCGGCCCATTTCCTTTGGAGTTATGAAACCGTGCACAAAACGAGTCAATTAGGTACGATTAAAACAGTGGTTTTCAAACTTTTTTTTCTACTCACATACCACCTTAAGCAATCCCTTACTGATCACAGAGCATCTATGGCAAAGGGAATACTTAAAGTGGCATGTGACTGGAAAGAAAAAAGCTGAGAACCACTGTTTTAGCATCTGATTCCATTCCCTGCTTTCTTTGATTGGGACACACCAATGCAGGGTGTGACTTATTCAATTCTGTCCATGACTTTACATTGCTTTGTGCATCATGCAAATTGTTACAGCCTTAGCACTGGCCTGTTAGGCTCTGTAATAGGCTTCTTTTATTTTCCTGCAACTTCCCTTTCCATAGGATGATTAAACAATGAGATCAACAACAGGAAGAATCCTTGTTCCTCTTTCCTATTCCTTCTAAACTTATGGGTTAATCTTCTGTGCAACTTTTCAAGATAATTTCTTAAATCTAAACACATTCCTTGCTTTCCCTTTCATGCGTACTAATAAATCATATCCTAGAAATCCACAACATTTGTCAAACATGACCTTTCACCTATGATACTTTGGCAACTCCCTCTTTTTAGTTTATATTTTGCTTGGTTTCATTAATCATGCCTTAAATAGTTAACCCAATATTTGCCTTCCTCATGGAGTTACAGTTCCCAAAATTATGATGATGCTTTTATATAAACGGACCTGCTCCCACCCACCAATAGTTTGGCCTGAGAATTCCCAAGGAAACAAAGCATGGTGTAATTACTGACATCAATCACTTCCTTTGACATTGTTTGGACTGTGTGTTCTTCTTCCTCTTACTTTACCTGTAGTTCCTTATTCTACATTTTATTAAAAGTAAAAACACAAAACTGTTGGAGGAACTCAGCTGATCTTGCAGCATTGAAGGGCTGGTGGAGACTGACTCTTGCGAAGCAGTGATTGGAGCTGGGATTTGAGAAGGTGCTGAGGGCAAGAAGGGCTCCTGAAAGGCCTCGGGTGTTGAAGGCTTGCTGATCGTGTTGGAGGTTTGGATCTGGAGCTCAGGTTGCCGATGAATCGAGCAGGAGTCCATGTGGTTGCAGAGAATGTGAGAGCACTGGAGGCAAATCCACAGACATCAGTGTCTCTGAAGAGACTCTCTTTTGCTTCTTATTCTCTTTTACTGTAAGGGGCACTGAGCCTTAAAGCAGACAGAAGGCAATTTTGTATAATATTACATTTTCTGTACTCATAAAAGAATCTTGTGACCACAGGAAATGCTACACTTGCGCACACACCTCGTCCCTCACCACCATTTGGAGTCCCAAACCGTCCTTCCAAGTGAAGCAATACTTCACTTGTGAATCTGCAGGGGTCATCTACTGCATCTGGAATGTTGCCATTGTGGCCTCTTCGACATTGGAGAGACTGGATGCAGATTTGGAGATCACTTCATTGAACACCTTTACTCTATCCACAAAATGGCAGGGATCTCCCTGTGGCAACCTATTTCAATTCCCTGCCCCATTCACATGCCAACATGTCTGCCCATGGTCTCATGCACTGCCAGGCTGAGACCACCTGCAAATTGGAAGAACAACACTCCATATTCCTTCTGGGCACCCTCCAACAGATGGCATTAACGTCAACTTCCAGTGTCCGCTTGCCCCCATGGCCATCTCTCCCCTTCTCCTTTCCTCTATCTCTGCCTCTTTTTCTTTCCCTGTTTACTTTCCTCCAGCTCTGCAATCACAGAACCACCCCCTCCCCAATTAATTCTCACCTTTCCTCACCTGCCTTCCTATCCAAGTCCCGTTATCACCTTTTACCTGTTGGCTCCTCTCCCTGCTCTTCGCTTTCCCCTCAGTGCTTTTATTCAGGCACGTGCATGCTTTCTTGCTCAGACCTTGAAGAAGGACTCAGGCCCAAAACATTGGTTTTCTATCTTCACCTCCTATTGCCGCTGTGGGACCTGCGGAGTTCCTCCATCATTTTTTTTTGCTTTTAGTACAATCACAGCATTTGCAGTCTTTCATGCTTTCACCTAATTTTATTAAACTGTAGTTTATGACTAAATCAAAGCATCATATTTTGTGAAGTATTTCTGATGACAGAATTATAAATATTTTTCCTGCACTTTTCTGCAACGGAGCCATATTGAACTGAAAATGACTCATAAGATACATACTTCCCTTGTCACAATTTCCTGAACTCATCTTAGCCATCTGTTAGAGAATTGTTTTCATCAGTGCATGCACATAAACACAGATTTCCTGAAGCCAGGCACTTGGGGTAATTTTGTATATTTAAGAACATCCAAAGGAGGATGGAATGAGTGAAAAATAAACTCCACACTATGTGTCCACCACATCTATATCTTGGGATCCCTTAGGTTGTGTGTACCATTATCATTATTCATTAAGGAGATGGAAATAACTTTGATCTGAGTCATACTGAGTCACTGCGAACACTTCCTTTATATAGGATTTGTTGATTTGGCAAGACTTCTTTGGAAACTTCACATGCATGAAGAGCAATATTCATATTGACATTTTTTAGATATCAAAAAGTCCATATTTTGTGGTGACATAGAATGAGGCCATTTTGGGTTATTTATTGAAAATAGTTCATTGGGTCAGCAAGATGTTGACAAGTCAATAGATAAAATATGCAGTTAGGACAGAATTTTGATGATACGATTTCTAATTTCAGGAAGCCATGAAATTCCAGCATTAATTTATTCTGCAAGAATTGTCAGGAAAATTCCCATGCAAGAAAGCAGTGATTTTAGAAATCAAAAAATCATGATTGTTGATTTCACTAAAACAAACTGAGATTAATCAACTGCCTTGGAAGTGTTCCAGAAAGCACATATCTTTTAAACAGTAAGACTACTGTATGGATTATTTTAAAGATAATGAGCTTGTGAATTGCACCACATAATTAACAACCACAGCCAGGTCTGTGCTCTTCTGCACATACTTCAGATTAAATTCCATGTGAGATATCAACTGGATAACAGGTTACCAGTCATGAGCTTGGTGCCTACAATTCAGTCAAGTGGTTTAGATGATGTCAGTTACATTCTTGTGGGCTGACATGTTGAGATGAACAGGGGACTTAAAAAAAAAATCCTTTTGCACTGTTGTCATACTGTAGAAAACAAGCCTGAAGGTAAATGCTAATTAATCCAAATCTGGGCCCAAATGTGTAATTATTTCCAATTTTCTCTTTTAGAAAATGTCCTTTAAACAATTTTTGCAGTAGTGGCATCTCAATGCTAACTTAATGGGTAATGGTGATGGCTCAAGGGGTAGAAGACTTACTTATTTGTTTATTTAGGATGTGTCTATCATTGGAAAAGTGAGCACATTGACCTCTCTAGTTGTTTGAACCACCAATGTTGTACTCCGCAATGTTGTTGAACATGGAGTTCCATGATTCAGACTCAACCCAATAGTGATATTTCGTGTCAAGAATGTGTGTGATTTAGGATTGTGTGGGTGGTGGTCGACCATACATCTGCTGCTTTTGTCTTCCATTGTGGTGGGGGTAGTGTTCTAGATACTGAGGTGACTCACTGCCCGAGCTTTTGGAACATGAAGAATTGCTGACGATGCTGAAAGGGCATGTGCTGAGAGTAGTCAATGCGGAGGAAATCAAGCATCTGCTTTGACCTGCAGATTGTTTAATTTCTTGATACAAGAAAGCATGCAACAAATCCACATGCAACCAACACGTCCCTTGAAAACAGTTGAATGTCTTCCAGGTGCCCAGAGGTGAATTGTTCACTAAAGAATTCCTATTCTGTGACTTGCTCTTATAACCAGAGTATTTAGATGGTTGGACAAATTGTGTCTCTGATCAATCATCAGTGCCAGGAAATTGACCGTGGACGACTTGGCAATGGTATAATAGTAAACATGGAAAATAACTCATTAATGATTAGGGGGAATTGAAAATAATAAAAAAATAAATCAGGTTTCATTTATTTCTGTTTAAAGTGGCATGCAACTTTCTGGGGTCTAAGGTTCTACCTATAATACAGAGCACTCATTATTATTTTAAGGTGTTGTTATTGATCATCATACCTTGGCAAGGTGTGGGGGTGTTTCTGTTTTCCACAGCAAGGATGTTGCAGCAGGTTTGTACATGGAGCAGTGGGATCTGAATGAAGTTATTGGATTCATTTTCAGAATGACTCAGAATTCAAAGCCAAATCCCTGAACAAAAGAATCTTCCAAAATTAATACATTCAACATCCAATTCAGTGAATTATGGAAATATCTGACAGCTCTCATATTTCGGGTTTCCCGGTTATCAGCCTTATGCTTCACAAAACCTATGATGGCAATTCCATATAACTGGATAATTCTACCCTCCTTGCTTCCAGGATGGATGCAATATGGATTGATGCATGGGGATGAGGTGAATTTCTTCATCCATTAAAGCAAATGCAACCATAAAATATGCATTAAAATGGAGTTGTTAATGGAACATATGATTCTTTTGTTGATGTTTTGAAATGATTCTGCACGAGCATTTCACTAGCTGTTAATGCACAAAACTTCCCTTGCTCTTTTCTTTAACCTTGCAAATTCCAATAAAATAAACATGCCTTTCAATCCAAATTACATGCATACATCACTTTTATCTGTCTCCTTCAGGCTGCCCACTCTGATTGTTTTTCGACGCCAGATTTTTTTCAACAGGGACTCTTTTCTGAGCTGTTTCATGGAAGGAAATTATCAGTTGATAGAAAAAATAGATTAAAGGATATGCTCAAATATTTTCTGAAAAAGTGCAATATCCCCAGTGAGTCCCAGGAATCACCATTCAAGGCATTTGGGCTGGTTTGGAGAACCTTGAGGCAATGTATCAACAAGTGGGATATGGAGTGCATGATCTGCACCATTGTGGAGCCCATGCAAGAAGTGACCTATCTTGGAGATACAACATATCCTCACTCATCAGGATGGCACAACAGCAACTGCCCTTCCTGAGAAGACTGAAGGGGTAGGGCAAGGCTACAGGCCACTATTCTGTCAACTTTCTACAGGAGCTCCATCAAGAGCGTCCTGGCCGGCTGCATCACAATGTGGTACTGTTGATGTATAGCCTCAAATTGGAGGTCAATCAACAGGACGATAAGAGTGGCAGAGAGGATCACTGGAGTTACCTTTTCATGTCCTCCCTCCCCCAATTGACATAATTTATCAGGATTGTTGCCTAAAGAGGGATCACAAAATCAGAGGACCCCTGTCATCCCACATATAGCAATTTCCTGTTACTTCTGTCAGGAAAGAGAGGCAGGACTATCAGTGCTAAAACCACCAGACTGAAAAACAACTTCTTTCCATGGGCAGTGGGACAGCTGAATTGCTTATACAAAGCCTCCATGACTCTAATATTTACTTAACAATAATATTTATTTTAATATTTCTCAATATTCACTGTGCTTATGTATATTTGTCTCTATGTGTGCTATGTCTGTTTGTGTGTTTGCAGTGTTTTGTACCTAGGCTTGGAGAATGGTGTTTCATCAGATTGTACTTGCATAATCAGATGATAAACTTGAATTTGAACTAGAACTAGAACAAACTTCTCACCTAACTGCCTCAGCAGCTACGCCCTGCCTCAGCTGTGTAACCGTATGTGCTCCCTACATTGGCCTTATTAACACCTTATAACACAAAAAAAAAGTCAGGGTAGGAAAGAAATGATCCTCAACCCAGAAAGAATATCTTAGGAGAAGAACATTCAAACTTCCTTCACAGCAGATCCAGCATACATTGGTACAGGTACCTATAATATTCACTCAGCAATGGCAGTCCAGTCAGTTGCAATTCCATCAATTACATCAATCATCAGCAAATAACAAATGCCAAATTCCATCTTGGCTTTTGATGTAAGATATTTTGAGCAAAGGATGTTTTTCTACAATTAGTCAGAAAATTGTTTGACCACATTTGGAATATTGCATGTAGTTTTGATCTCCTTCCCAAAGAAAAGATAAACTAGTTATAGACAGATTGGAGTGATGGCTTCTTAGATGGATCCCTGGACTTACAGGAATGTAGTGGGTAGACAGGGTTGTTACATTCACTAGAACTTAGAAGGATATGAAGGGATCTTATCAAACTGCATTGTTCTGACAGAATGGGTGTGGAGAGGATTTTTCCCCTGGCTGAGATGAGGATTGTGAGTTCTATGATGAAAGGACACTCTCTCGGGATAGTTAAGAAAGAAATTCTTTCACGCAAAATTAGTGAACCTGTGAATTCTCCATTACACAAGACAGCAAAAGTGAAGGTGCTGAATATAGTAAGATAGAGTTAGTTGGTTTCTGGACACAATCAGCTTTAAAAAAAACAAAGGGAGAGGTTAAAAATAAATGATTGGTCACAAAGTCACAGAGTTACAACACAGAAATGTGAATCTGCAGGTGTCACCTACTGCATCCTGTGCTATGGTGGTGTTCTCCTCTAGATCAGAGAGACTGAGGCTGGGAGTTTTCTTCGTTGAGCATCTTGGCTCTGGCTGCCACAAAAGTGGGGATCTCCCAACTGCCACCCATTTCATTTTCCCGCCGCATGCCCTTGCGGCATATCTGCCCATGGATTCATGCACTGCCAGACTGAAACCATATGGAAATTGGAGGAACAACACCTCATGTTCCATTTGGGCACCCTCCAACTGAAAGGCATTAACATCAATTTCTCTGGCTTCTGTTAACCCCCATCACCCCCCCCTCAACCAACCAACTCTCCCTATATCTCTTTTTCTTTCTCCCTCTCTCTCTCTCTTCCCTTGTTGCTTTGTCTGTTTTTCCACAGCTCTTCCTTCCTCAATCAAGTCTTGCCTTTCCTCTCTCGTCCTGACCATTTCCAATTAATACCTTTTGTCTGTTGGTCTGTACTCCTCCCCCGACCTTTCTTTTGATTCAGATACATGCCTGCTTTTTAATTATACCTTGAAGAAGGGCTCAGGACTGAAAAGTCAGTTATATATCCTTACTCCCTATGGATGCTGCTGGACCTAGTGAGCTCCTGCAGTATTTCTGTGTTTTTGACTACAATCACAGCATCTACAGACTTTTGTGTTTCACAGCTCAGAAACAGCCAGTCTGGCTCTGTGATGTTACACTTTGCAGGGAGACAGATGTTATCAGTGACGATCATATTGAATGATGGAGCAAACTTAAAAGGCTGAATGGCCCTCTCCTCTCATAGCTCGACTTCTAGGTTTCCACCTCCTCCTGGGAACCATCGCTACAGTGTGTATCAATTAACTGATATATTATAGTAACAAGTCAAGGTCTCTTTAATATCTATCATTAGAAGATCTAAAGCAGAAGGCGCAAGAGAACAATGTCATGATAATGAATATGTATGAGATGAGCCGGAAGTCACGTGGTATGAGAGAGAGATAAGAGCACAAGCAGGAGAACAAAGGAAACTGGAGAATAAAGATACTGAGAAGTTTACCTGATAAAACTTGTGTTCGATGTTTTATTAACTTCACATTTTGGGCCACAAATGTGACAAACAAGACACCTCAGGATTTCCCTCCAGGCCACACACTATCCTGTTCTTGGTCTACCGTCTGGAAGTCCT
Organism: Narcine bancroftii; assembly: GCF_036971445.1. Taxonomy (NCBI): domain Eukaryota; kingdom Metazoa; phylum Chordata; class Chondrichthyes; order Torpediniformes; family Narcinidae; genus Narcine; species Narcine bancroftii. Next base: position 16,227,990 of record NC_091477.1, read on the forward strand.
TATCGTCTTCACTACAGAAGTGACTTTATCACAGAATTTGCAGCAGATCAAGAAAATGTCTCACCACAACCTTCACAAAATCAAATTCAAGATGAATACATTTTAGTTCTTGTGGTTACCATCATACTCAATGGATTAGTTAAGAAAATAATTGACCCACTATGTCAGAAGACATTTTGCATCAAGACAGTTTACGTTTGGAGCTTTCAACAACAGAATCTAAATTGTTTTTAATGAGCTTTTCATTTCAACCTAGTGGCAAAAATGTAGGGGAACACTAAGAATGCAAAAGACTAGACAGGATTAATTTTCAAGAGGAAATACATGAAGAGTTAGAGACAGGAAAAAACATTTTTGGTTGCTTTTGTAACACAAGCAACTTTTGGTTGACTGCATGTTTTAAGTAAACATTTTTAAATATTGTCATTTTTTTTGCTCTTTCCCTGTGCTGAAGACCACACTGTCTTCCCAATGGGGTCCACAGCACATACAAGGTGGGCCATAGATTAAACTCAATAAAAGTTTTTTTGATTGTGTAGTCAGTATAGGTAAGAGATAAATACAAAAGAAATTAACCAAACATGACTGCTTCACAAGGAAGGGGTTTCCATAAACTTTGAGCAGAGTCCTCCCACACCCTAAAAAAGGTTGAGAATGGCTGATCTTCCTATACCTTTAAAAAAAAATCATTATTTTAGTTCAGAGTAGGTATCAGGGACCAATCTCCTTTCCTCCTATCAGTCCTTGGAATAAGATTCCTGGGAGATTTTAACGATTGACTCATTTAAAAGCTGAACTTTGACACCAGTGCAAATCCAGTATCATAAACTGATAAGGAGGAGTCATAACTTGTCAAATGAGTAGGGATGGAAATGGTACTGAGGGGGCATCCAGAGGATGGGATGAAGAAAACAGGTGGCAGTGAGCGCTTCTAAAAATGTACCCTGATGAGGGAATTAGGAATTGAGGAGGGTTGAAAAAGTCCTCAAGCTGACAAGGAGATAGCCCAGACTGAAAGGGATAAATCTCTGTTTTTTCTTTTGCCCTTCCTAATCTAAATAGACCACCATATTTCTTCTTAGCTTATTAATTCTGGTTTTGATAGCAAATTCTTGGAGATCAATCAGGCAATAGCAAAGTCCAAGGTTAAATTTTGAGCGGATCTGATGATATAATTGAGGGGTTACATTGTGAGTTAAGTTGTGGTGAAGCATGGAAGTCTGCAGACACTGTGATGGTCTGTCTGCTTTTTGCTTATACCTTGAAGAAAGGCTCAGGCCCAAAGCAGCAGTAATATATCTTTACCTCCATTAGATGGTGTGAGACCAGCTGAGTTCTTCCAGCATTTACTGTGTGTTTTTATTTAAATTGCGGGCCTTGTCCACTGGATAGGGCTATGTATCTAGGAACAAGTTAAAACAATGCAGGGAGGAAAGGCCATGATGACCGGCACACATTGTTAACTTAATACAAATTTCCATTGCATCTTAACCTCAGTCCACCTCATCGGCACGGGTTAAATCTTTTATGTTTTTTTTTCATTTTTTAATCTTTATTAAAATCACATCACTTTACATGCTTGTTTTAATGAACCTATTCCGTTTTCTTCCCTTCTCTCCTGTATATTTGATTTGCCTCGACTTATTTCTCAGTTGGTTACCAAATAAACAGAAGCAGCTGGAGAAATTTCACTTCTCTTTTTTACATTAACTATTGCAACTAATCTTCTATTTGAACAATTTACCTCTCAATTTTCTTGATGTCCAAAAGTATTCCAATCTAAGCCTCAATTATATTCAAAGACTGAACAAACACAGGTCTCTAGGTATAGAATTCCAAAATGTTTACAACCTTCTGAGTAAAGAACACGACAAGCCATTTGGCATTAATGTCCCAGCAAATTCCTGGTGAATGATGCTCTGGGTCTACAGCTTCAACATTGCTTGTTGATATTATAATCTAAACACCTACAGATCAGAGCATATTGATTAAAATAATTGAACACTGGAAGAAAATTAAACATTCTTCAAACAAATAATATTGTAATTAATCTATGTCTGTTGTTACAAGTAACAAATGAAATTCTCCAAATTCTTTATCCATTGATGCAAAGATAGAAATGTGAGATAGTTAACTGGGTTCATGTTGGCTATCTCCCAGTAAAATAGAAATATGAAACAAAAATGCTTGGCCAAGCAACCAAGTTACTGATTTCATTCATGGTTTTTTTCAGGTAGTTAGTGATCTGTGCTGTGCAATTGCAAGAGTTAGTTGTGACCCCAGATCACTCAGTAGCTTAGATTCAGAAGTAATCACCTCTGATTACAGGTCGGGGTACTTTAACAGATGGGTCAGTCACAAACACATATGTACCTTGTATCTCCTTGAAACTAGGCTTCTCTTCATTAAAATAAAATCAGTTTTATTTGTAAGACTGCACTACATGATACAGTATTACCATTATACAGTATTTTCACTGCTGCGTGCAGATTTAACTACAAAAAAGTATCATTTGTGAAATAGTCCTCTTGTGCAATGAGATTGTCTGATGGTCCAGAAAGAATGAAGCTCGAGTAAGGTGATGCATGAAAGGGGTGATATCCCACCCAACTCTCCCTGTCATCATGTGCTCTAGACCTGCCACTGTGTAACCTGAAGCCTCAACTTGGTATGAAAATGTGTCCTATGAGTCACATAAGACCTAATCTATTAAGTGAGCACAGCTCACTGCATTCCGTCTCTGTTGGTGGCTCATTTGAAGGACACTTTATTTTTGAGGAATTGGAGTACTCTTTTAAACTCTGCAAGATCAATTGGCCTCACCACCAAAATGCCAGATCTCCACATGGTTCCTCAACCCATTGTGGATCTCGCCTTCCTTTCAGGACTGCTGGCTGGGTCGTCCTATTATACAGTTACCCAATGTTAGTGAACTGACACAGGGTATTTTGCACATACTGATGTCTGGCCATCTGCCCCTGAAATTACTGCTCAACATCAACCAGGCCTAAGAAGTTTAATGCAGCAAAATCAATCCTATGGAAGAAAGGCTATAAATTTATGTTAAGATATCCAACGGTGCTTAAAATAGTTATCCCGGGGCAGCAAAACAGACTGTTCTCGGATCCGGAGAAAGCACGAGAATTTGCAGAACGCCTGCAAGACAGAAAGAGAGATGAAGAGATGTAACAAGAACAAAGAATGACGACGAACTACATATAAAGTAAAAAATAATGTATAAGTGAGAACTAAGGGAGGGAAGAAAAGGGAAGTAAGGGAGAAGGGGGGAAAAAGAAGAGGGGTTAAAAAAATTAATAATAAATAAATAAAACAAAAAGAGAAAGAGAAGAAATGAGGGGGAGTTTTGTTGTAATGTGAAGATAAAAGTCTTTTCTGGAGGGGGTTGGGTGGGAGAGAATAACAGTCACTGCGAAATAAGTTGATGCTTGCGAACGGGTTCACAGTCCGAATGGAGAGGGTAGTTGTGGTTGCCCAGCAAAGGACAAGGGGCAACTCAGAGAGGGGGAGGGGGGACACATGGGGTTAAGGGAATTTTAGATGAGGGAATGGTTGAAGTATTTTATGTTTTAGAAGTGTTGTCATGCAGTGCATTCAAAAAAAGAAAACTGAGAAATGGAAATGGGGAAAAAGGGAAAAGGTGGTGATGAGGAAGCAAAAATGAGATGTAAACAAAGTATGAAATGGCCATGTTGAACTATATGACTATAAATATTAATGGAATACATAACCAAATCAAAAGGAAGAGGTCATTAAATTTATTGAAAAAAGAAAAAAATGATATAGCATTCATGCAGAAAACACATCTAACTGAAGTGGAGCACAAGAAATGAAGGAGAGGCTGGGTAGGGCATGTAACGGCAGCATCATATAACTCAAAAGGCAGAGGTATAGCTATGTTAATCAATAAAAATGTGCCAATCAAAATAGAGGAGGAAATAATAGATCCAGCAGGGAGGTATGTAATGATAAAATGTCAGATATGATTCAAAATTCTGGAATTTGGTCATATATGCACCTAATGAAGAGGATCAACAAGTTTATGGAAGGTATCTTTTTGAAGATTGTAGATACACAGGTGAATATATTGATAGGAGGATTGGATTCAAAGATGGATAAAACTGGGCAAAAGACTAGCAGAAAGTAGCCAAATTTATGGTTAAATCAATGCAGGAAATGCAACTTCTGGATATATGGAGGAGACAACACCCAAAGGAGAAGGAATACTCAAATTATTCGAGTAGACATAAGACATTCTCAAGGATTGACCTGTTCCTGTTGTCAGCCCATATCCAAGGGAGAGTTAGAAAAACGGAATATAAAGCTAGATTGTTATTGGATCACTCACCCTTGTTATTAGCAATAGAACTGGAGGACATCCCACCAAGAAAGTATAAATGGAGATTAAACTCCGTGCTACTTAAAAGACAGGATTTTAGAGAATTCATTGATCGCCAAATTAAAATGTACTTTGAAATAGATACGGAATCAGTGAAAGATAAATTTATATTATGGGATGCAATGAAAGCCTTCATCAGAGGGCAGATAATAAGTTATGTAACTAAGATGAAGAAAGACTACAATTGGAAAATAGAACAGCTGGAAAGGGAAATAATAAGTATAGAAAAAAACCTAGCAACAAGGGAAGATACAACAAAAAGAGAATTGGCGGACAAAAAAATATACGAAACACTACAAACGTATAAGGTGGAGAAGAACATAATGAAGACAAAGCAGAAGCATTATGAGCTAGGAGAAAAAAACGCACAAAATATTAGCTTGGCAGCTTAAAACAGAACAAGCTAAAACAGTATTGGCATCAAGGAAAAAGGACAAACAAATTACATATAACCCAACAGAGATCAATGAAACCATCAAGGAGTTCTACGAGCAATTATACCGAACTGAGAACGAAGGGAAAGAAGACAAAATAGATGAGTTTCTAGCTAAAATTGAACTACCGAACTTGCAAGAAGAGGAGCAAAACAAACTGATAAAAACATTTGAAATAGAGGAAATACAGGATATATTAAAAAAGCTACCAAACAATAAAACACATGGAGAGGATGGACTCACAATAGAATTCTATAAAACATTTAAAGACTTATTAATTCCTCCTCTCCTGGAAGTAAAGAACCAGATTGAAGAAACACAAAATGCCAGATTCATGTAAAACAGCAATAATTACAGTAATACCAAAGATGGGGAAAGATTCACCAACACCAGCATCAGATAGACCAATATCTCTACTTAACTCAGATTATAAGATACTAGCAAAACTATTAGCAAACAGATTGGTCGACTGTGTACCAAAAAATAGTAAAACTAGATCAAACTGGATTTATTCAAAAAAGATGAACAACGGACATTATCTGTAAGTTCATTAACTTAATCTATGCAGTACAAGGAAATAAGATGCCAACAGTGGCAGTTGCTTTATATGCAGAGAAAGCCTTTGACAGGGTAGAATGAAATTATTTATTCAAAGTACTACAGAGGTTCAACCTACTAGAGAAATATATTAATTGGATTAAAGCATTATATAAGGGAATATTGGCAAAGGTGACAGTAAATGGATATATATCAAACCAATTTAAATTAAGGAGGTCAACTAGGCAGGGATATCCACTATCTCCATCACTGTTTGCTTTAGCTATAGAACCCTTTGCAGAACTGATAAGAACAGAAAATAAAATAAAAGGGATAAAAATGAAAGAGAAGGAATATAAAATCAGTCTATTTGCATACTTAACAGAACCAGAATTATAAACAAAAGAATTACATGAGAAATTGAAGGAATATGGAGAAATATCGGGGTACAAGATCAACGCAAATAAAAGTGAAGCATTGCCAAAGAATAATGCGGATTTCACAAAGTTTAAGAAAGAATCACCATTTAAATGGCAAACACAAGCAATCCAATACCTAGGTATTAGACTAGATAATAATTTAGGCCATCTATAAAAAGTAAATTATCAGCCATTAATGAAGAAATTACAAGATGACTTAGAACATCGGAAAGATTTACCACTAACACTGATAGGAAGGGTAAATTGCATTAAAATGAATATCTTCCCAAGGATACAATACCTATTTCAATCGTTACCAATTCCCTTAACAGAGAAATTCTTCAATGAGCTAAAGAAAATAATAAGGAAATTCTTAAGAAAAGAGGGGAAACCGAGGATAGCGCTAGATAAATTAACAGAATGGTACAAACAAGGGGGCTTATAGCTACCAAACTTTATGAATTATTAAGGAGCAGCACAATTAAGACATCTATCAAATTTTTATCAAACAAGGGAAAAACCAGATTGGACCAGGTTAGAGCTAGATAAAATAGGGGAGAAGGTACAAGAACATATACTTTATAAGTGTGATGAAAAACTGGTGCAACATGGAAGTTCACCAGTACTGCTCCATCTGCTCAACATTTGGAAGAAAATTCACATAGAAAGGAAAAAAACAAATTATCAACTTCCAAAATTATTATTGACGTAAAATCAACTAATCCCTTTCACAATAGATAACCTTTCCTTTAGAGAATGGGAGAGAAAAGGGATCAAAAGAATAGAAAATTGTTTTTTGGGAAATAATTTATTATCTTTTGAACAAATGAAGTACAAATATGATATAACTCATGGTACAATGTTTGCATACTACCAACTGAAAACCTACTTAAAGGACAAATTGGGAAGCAGGCTGAGGTTACCAGAAGGAAGCGGCTTTGAATATGTGATTACAGACACAATGATAATTAAAAGATTTATAACAAACATGTACATCAAGCTGCAAGAGAAGGAAAATTATGAAATAAGCTGTAAACCCAAACAAAAGTGGGAACAAGATCTAAATGTAAAGATAAAAAATGAAAAATGGGAAAAGCTATGCTCCGGAACTATGAGAAATACAATAAACACTATGTTACACATGATACAATATAATTGGTTACACAGGCTATATATCACGACCCAAAAGTTAAATAAATGGGACCCAACAGTATCAGATAGATGTTTTCACTGTAAGAAGGAAATGAGAACAACAGTACATGCAATTTGGGCATGTGAGAAAGTGGAAAAGTTTTGGGAAGATCTAAATCAGGTATTAAATAAAATCACAAAAAGCAACATACCAAAAAATCCAGAGATCTTTCTTCTAAGTAATATAAGAAGTAAAGAATTAGGCCTCGAATTGGATGAAGCACAAAAAAGATTTATTATGATAGCCTTAGCTGTAGCAAAAAAATGTATAATGTCAAACTGGAAATCAGAAGAGAGCCTGAGAGTACAGCAATGGTACATAGAAATGGATAAATGTATTCCATTGGAAAAAAAAACATAATTTAAAAAATAAAGTCACAGTATTCAAATAAATTTGGGAACCGTAGATGGGACACAACAGAGAGGGCCTACCGCAGACCTCCACCCCTTAAAATGATAGAATGAGAAGATGAAATGAACTGATTCAGTGTGCAAGATGACACAATTTTCTTGTTTATTTTTATTGTGTGATGACATTGTTTAATGGGTTTATTGTATATGTTGAGCGTTTAGTGGGTAGGGAGGGAGTGGGAAGGAGGGAGGGAAGGGAGGGGGTAGAAAATGACAAGGTTTATATTCATCATGTGAAAAATTTAAAAAATTTAAAAAAAATCAACCAGGCCTTCCCTGGAGACCTCTGGGCAAATTTGGGTTACTACTGCCAGCTGCTCATTTGTATTCCATCCGTGAAGAGAATCTATTTCGAAGTTGCTGTGGTTGAAAAGATCTTAAGATTATACAAGGCATAAAAAATCAGATGTATATAAAAAGCTCTGTAGGTTTCACATTCAGGGATGCATGAAGATTAGATAATGGCAAGCTGTAATCATGAATTTCAGGAAGTTGGCTGAGGAATAGAATAATCCAGAGGAAATGATGATCATATCAGCAGCTTTGATCATTTTACGACAGTGTAAACAACTTGACATTTTTGTGCTTGTTAAAATCAACTAAATATTCATTTTTGACCAAATCTAAATTATAACCTGCCTGTATTTTCTTGTCCACACTTGAGAGAGAGAATAATATCTATCATCAGAATGCCTTAAGTTAGAACTTACATCATCTTCAGGCTACATTGTGGAGATATTCTGTAAGGAATGCTCAAAAGGTAGAGTCTCTGCCAATTCACTTCATGCTTTAAATTGAGGTTTCACACTTCCCTTCATCAAACTGTAAATGTTACTTTTGGACGAATCAAAATTTTCCTCACCAAGTATAATTATTTTGTCGTGGGCCGAGTGACTGCGAAACACAGTGGGCCAAACCACCACCTTTATAGTTGACTGAACAACCACGCAGCGCCACAGGCTGAATCGCCTCTCACATAGCTGGCCGAAAGGCCGTGCAGCACTGTGGGCCAAATCACAGTGGACTAGGGAGTTAGGAAATCACCTACAAGATGGCTTGGGGCTCCCATCGTCTTCGACTTCGGGTGCATCACAGGCACATGATAACATCATTTCCGGTTTCAAGTATCCAGGCCAGAAGTGATACAAAAGAGGAGGCAAGTTTGAGTAAATAGTCTTTGCTGACTAACCACTGTGTCTTGTGGATTGATTTAGTAGCTCTACTGGAGTAGTCGCTACAATTTTATAAATATATGAAAATGAAAATTGTCCTAAACAAATGCAATACATGCTCAGTCTTTTATTTTCCCAGGGTAGATTTGCAGGCAAGAAAGAAAGACATTAGATTTAAACATTTTAAGGTAATTCTGCAAAATCAGTAAGTTCTTGAAAAATAGATACAAGACACTTTGTAATGTAACTGAAATAGAAGAATATAAATGGATATTATGGAAATGAGTTATCAGAAAAAATAATAGGAAGAAGTTTAAGTTTTCAAGTTTAGGTTTATTCATCACAAAATGTCTGGTATAGTGAAAAGAGTACTTCTGTGAACAGACTAACAGGTTATCTCCAGCATTACACACCATTGTGAATAGAGCACGATTTACAGAGTAAAAGATTACAATGAAAATGAAGATCAATTAGCATCAAATATGTGTGATATAATAGCACTGTTATGGGGTTCATCGGAGCCTGATGACTGCAGGGAAGAAACTGTCTTTAAGCTGGTTCGTGTGTACTTTTGCACTCTTAAGTCTTCTAAGAGACAGACAAAAGAGTTTCTCTGGAGATGGTGTCCCTTTCAGTCTGTTGGCCATCTTTCCTAGGCAACAGGAGATACAGATGGAGTCCATGGATGGGAAGGAAGTTTTCTTTATGTTTTGAGCTACATTCACTATTTTCTGTAGCGTCTCCCTATCTCAAGCAGAGTACTTCCCATACCACACTGTGATGTTCCAAGTGGTATGCTTTTGATGGTGAACGTTTTGATGTTGTTGAAGGACAGCAGGGCATACCGAACTTCCTTAGTCTCTGAAGAAACAAGAAGCACTGGTGTGCTTCCTTGATTGTTGCACGATGTGCTCATCGCTGACCATTGGAAATATTTATTCCTATGAACGAAGCCATCTACACTTTCATTTTCAGCACTGATAATGAGGACAGGGGTGTGGACTTTGCTCCCTCTCCTGAGATTGTATGTTTACAACTGGCAACCTAACATGTGTGGTAAAAATTACTTTTCAGTGATGTTGGGTTAAGACCCTATGCATTTGGATGTTATTTGGAATTAATTGACAATTGCAACAAGGGAAGCATGGCTATAATATAAAGGGAAGAATTACTTTGGATATTAAGAAATACTTGCCTCTCAGAGTTATTAATGTCTGTATTACTTTCTCTACAGTATTTCAAAAATGATCTGAGTGTTAAAAACATTTGCCTTTACAAATGTCAGGTGGTGGAGACAAGAAATATTCATTATTATTGTGTCAAAAATAGAACTTTGTGCCCATATCATTCATGAGCAATATGTCCATCTAAGTCAAGGTGCATCTTGACATGAAGGAAGTTGGCTTGGCACAATTTAACCTTTTTCCTTGATGTTTTCTGGACATTGGATATCATTCTGTGTGCAACAGCTATTTCCATGTTCACTAACACATTGGGAGTCAAAATTGTGACCCATGGCACGAGTTTATATATTACAGTCAAATTGATCTCAAACGTGGCAACATTAGCAAAGGAATTTTAATGAAAGGTTGTCCATTTGGAGATTAATGATTTGCTTACTTCCTCAGCCCAGTTCAGTTTTCAGTGTTCCATTTTTAACCACAGAACCATTGACAACAATCCCGGATCTCCATATCATTCACCTCAGTACATATTGCTGTGAACATTAGCTCTTGATGGGCCCATAGCTCACAAAGGCTTGAGGAAACTGCCACTTTGATTGGGATCCAGGCACAGGGAAGCATCATGCTCCCCCTTCTCAATCCACAACACTTTTTCTCTTATCGTTCCAGCAGCATTTTATGCTATTTGACTGAGACCCCTTGACAAGTTGGCTTGCTTCAGATTAAAATTTCAGTTATTGTCACATCACGCCTGATAAAGTGAGAAGGGTTCTTTTGCAAACAGTCTAGCAAGCTAGCTCCAATGTGCATATAGCTATACAAAGTAGAAGAGCATGAGGACAATTAATTAGTACATAGGGCAGATGAAAGCTCTGTTGTGAAGGTTTTTTCCAGGAGTCTGATGGCTGCAGGGAAGAAAATATCTGTGGTGCATGGTTTCACATTCTTGTACCTTTGCCACAATGGCTGGAGGGAGAAAAAAGTGTGTTTTGGGTGTGATGGATTTTTCAGTATGTTGGTTGTTGGAGGTGTAGATGGAGTTAATGGAGGGGAGGAAATTTCACAGCAATCAGTGTTTCATTGACAAGGCAACTGAAAGTCAAGTCATCTTCTCTTCCACAAACATGGCTTCCCCTTCACCTCCATCACCTCAGCCCTCACCTACATCTCTTCCATTTCCTGCTGACCTGCCTTGGCCCCCTTTTCCCCCAGACACCACAAACATAGAATCTCCCTCATCCTTATCTACCATACAACCAACTCTTCATCCAAAATATTATGCTACGGAATTTCTGGCATTTACAACAGGTTCCCACCACCGGACTCTTCCTTCTGTAGGGACTGCTCCCTCTGTGATTGCCTCATGCACTCATCTCTCTGCCCCAATTCTCCTCCCCCCTACCTTTCCCTGTAGCCGCAGGAAGTGCCACTCTTGTATCCTTACTGCCTCCCTAACCTCAGTCCGTGGCTCAAAACAGGCCTGTCAAGACAAGCAACACTTCACTTGTATATCTACAGGAATGATTTACTGCATCTGGTGCTCCCCTTGTGGCTTTCTCTACATCAGAGAGACTGGGTGCTAATTTGGAAATCGCTTCACTGAGCACCTTTGCACCAGTATCAGAGACCTAGCAGTAGTCAACCATTTTAGCTGTGTCACACTCCAATACTTACATGTCTGTCGATGGTGCCTGTGATGTCGCTGGCTGAGTTAACAACTCTCTAGAGATTTTTTTCCTCCTATCCTGTTCATTGGTATCTCCATACTAGGCAGATTGTTGTGGAAATTTTGGAGAGTGTTTGGTGACATACCAAATCTCCTCAAACTCCTCACAATGTTTTTCCACTGGCAAGCCTTCTTCATGATTGCATCGACATGGAGGCCGCAATCAGATCCTCAGAGAAGTTGATACCCAGGAATCAGTAGGAGGCAGTATCAGAGGATTTTTAAGAGAGTACAAGAAACTAAGTCACACCAAAGGAGAGCAGAAACCTGGTAGGATAGATGAGAACCCATCATGATTTCTGAACAATAGGCTGTGCATTATCTGAGTTTTACTCTATCATGGAGTTTTAGAAATCTTACCTCCACTTTCAAGCAAGCTGAATGCTCTAGGTCCTGGATGCCATTAGCTCTGACAAAATGCAGCATTCCAAGTACTCAGACTTAACAAGGTGAAGCCTATCATGTAAATTGAATTGAATTGTTCATTGCCAAATACAGTGAGAAAATTTGTTTTTAGCATTATCCGGTCAATCTATATATAGAACTGAGGGAATAAAAACAAAGGTGCATGGAAAAATCACATAGAGGTTAAAGGGAAAAGTATAGATAAAGTGTGTGGCAACATCTTTGTTGAATGAAAGGTCAATTCAAGAGTCTGATAACAGTAGGATAAAAAGTTGTCCTTGAATCTGGAGATGTGCGTCTTCTGCTTGACAGGTGAAGGGAGTAGAGAGTGATGGGTGAAATGCTCCCTTTTATGTGCTGCATGCTTTCCCAAGACAGCAAAAGGTGGAGACTGAATCGATAGAGGGGAGGTTGGTTTGTGTGATGGCCTGAGCTCCATTCACAACTGCTATTTCTTCCGGTCTTGGGGAGAGCAGTTCTCCCACCAAGATGTGATGCATCTAGACAGGATAGTTTGTATGGTGCATCTATAGACATTGGTAAGGGGCACATGGTTAATTTGCTGGATATACGTAAAGCAATGATTTTCACTAGGAGATGACAATCAATTCAATTCAGTTTAGTAGGTTTCCTGTCAGGATGCAAATGCAAGTAAACTCTGACCTAATACAAGTACTTCAAATGGAGGTTAAAGGAAAAATTGAGTATATTTGAACCCATTGTAAATTTGTAACCAACACTTTTTATTGAAATACAATTGAGTAATTGTACTCTCATTGTCAGAAATTCTGTTTTTTATATTATCTCTGAAGTAAGCTGTCTGAAATATAAATGGCAGACTGACTGGGGCCATGAAGTCCTGTGTATTGTATGACTACTAGTGGAACCAATGTTTCTTTAGTTTGTAATGAACTGATAAATACTTTATTCTGAAGCTCATTACCTTATCAGGTTCCAGATGACAAAGTTTCAATGCAAGAAATTGCAGTAGAAGAAAGAATACATTCCAAATTGAAAGCTGGGGATATCTTTATTCTCTGACTGTTTTTCATTTGTGAGTATTGCTCATAACCATGTGTTTCAGTGATGAATTTCAAAAACATGCTTCCTTTTCATTTACTTTGAGTGTTAAGATAAAAACAAGAGCTTTATTCCCCAGAGTTCTTACAAACTCCAAATGTTTAATTTCATTTGGTTGTTTTTAGTGATAAACTGACTTACTCTGCAATTTGTTACTTCTGGTTTCCCTCTGCTCCCTCAGTCATCACCTCCTGACAGCAACCATTCTTGTCAGAGCAGAAAGGCCTTCAGAGGGCTTTAATATTCTGGTCTAGTCCATGACTTTCATTGCATTCTTGACATGATTTATTATATCATTTATGGGTTTTTTTCTGCAACGGACAATAAACAAAATGGAGAAGTTCATGTCAGGCATTTGGGTAAACTTAGATGGAAGATCAGGTTTATTCCCGAGACAAATTTCACCACCAAAATTATTTAAAGATTAGATGATCTTTTGAATTAGTGGAGAAGCTTTAATTCATCATATAGTTTCACCAATTTGGCTAGTTAGCTGCCTGTCCATATCTGGACCATAAATTTATTGATTTCTCTCCTTCACTTTAGCCCTAAATGCAATATAATCCCAACATTATCAAATGATTTGCATTTTACCAAACAATCTTGAGATTTTATGAAGTAAAATTGTCAATATCTCTCCACTAAATTCAAAATTGCTTGCATCCACAAAAAAACCTCAATTGACACTGATTGAATTAATTTTCTTAAAACCTTCACAAACATCTGAGAAATTTTCCAACTCATCGATCAAGTCAACTTTCCATCAATTTTTACACAGCCCCTAAAATTTGTCTCAGTCAGGAATCACATATTCATTGACAATTAAAACGGGATGATGTTTTCTTTGCAAAAGTGTTTGGCAGAGTGTTTCTTTTTGATTGCATTGATATAACATGATAAGATAATAGAATCTAACCCCATCATTATTGTGCATCATGTATGTGCTGGCTTTCGATTAAACTGACGAGAGGTCCTCACCATCTTTATCTTGCAAACAAAACAAACTATTTAAATTGTTTCAGTAATGGTGATCATAACCAAATACTTAATAGAAAACTATTAAACTTTTGAGTTAAAAGAGAAATTCATTTCTAATATTTTGCTGCATTAAGTAATAATAGATACAGTTTAATTGATCATCTGAGATTACAATTCATGATTCACTGCACCTTGTATCTCAGAGGTAAATAAATAATTTGCTCCCCAAATTCAAGCTATTTATAATTCAAAAACTGGAAATGATTCTTGAAGGTAACCACTGATCAACATTTGCCAATAACAGAATGTTGAAATCCAATTCTCTGCATCTTAGATCTCAAATACTTTCAGAATGCATGCACAAAGTTAAACATCTGATCCAGCCAACCAAATCTGTCCTTTAATTAACTCACAGTGTAATTTTTTTTAGACATACAGCACAGTAACAGGTTTTTTCGGTTCACAAGCCCATGCCACTCAATTACATTTTGAACAGTGGGTGGAAACCAGTGGACCCAGGGAAAACCCACACTACACAGGGGAAGCGTACAAACTCCTTACAGACAGTGTGGGATTCGAACCCAACTCCCGATCTCTGCCACTGTAACAGCATTGCGCTAACCACTATGTTAAAACCATGCTACCCTTCATATTACCAGTAGTGAGAGGATATTCCAAGTAGTGAGGTTAAAAGTTGAAAGAGGATGAAATTCAGCTGTTGATGAAGCCCTACAATACTTATTAAGCCAGGTGGATTTCTTGTTAATCAATGGTCAGTTAATATAATTGTAAAGTGTAAGGTGTCCTCAGAGAACAGAGAACCATCTCCTGGAGAGTTATAAAATACCGAATTAGGAAAAATGTGGATAATTTTATATTGTATTGAAAATCACTGTGACACTTCTTTCTAAAGGTGAATATATGGTGCTAGTACCTAATTAGTTAACCGGCAGCAAGTTGGTAAAATGGAGATAAACACAGTAAACTGTGAGGGCGGTTTTTATCCTTGAGAACTTCTTGATGGCAGCTTCCTACAGAGTCTTAACAATTCTGTAGTGGAGAGAGTTCCTTGGGGTTCACTTGACTAGTGACCTATCGTGGACACACAACATCTCCTCGCTTGTCAGGAATGCGCAACAGCCACTGCACTTCCTAAGAAGACTGAAGTGGTCAAGGCTACCAGCACCTTTATCTCATCATTCGAGAGCATCCTGGCTGGCTGCATCACAGTGTGGTACGGAAATGGATCAGAGGTCAATCATAATGAGTGGTAGAGGAGATCAATGGAGACTCCCTCATTACACACGCGTGCCCCCCTCCCACCCATCGATCTGATCTACTGGTATTGTTTCCTGAAAATGGCGAGCAAAATCCTTGAGGGCCCTTTCCACTCTGCAAACAGCATCTTTCAGCAACTTCCCTTGGGAAAGTGATATAGCTGTATCAGAGCCAGCCCCACCAGGCTGAGGAACAGCACCTTCCTACAGGCAGTGAGAATGGTGAATGACCAAAGGAACTGCTCACACTAGCAGTATTTATTTATTTGTATAGATGAATACTTGTTCTGCATATGCATTGTTTGTCTGTAGCTCCTTTCACACTGCCAATCCTCCAAAAAGGCAAGTAAATGACCCGGGTTGCAGTACCTGGTAAGCTTTTCACATGGGACCATAAATCACCTGGTAAATGTGTAATTCACGAATCTAAGAGAGGGGGGCCCAACTTCTAGCTGTAATGTCACCAGTGATGTGCTATGTATTTGCAGGGCAGTGAAACCATAGCAGGAATAAAGCACATACGTGCTCAATGTATAAACGACCATGGGAAAATCTACCATAGTGGGCTGTTTGACTGTTCAAACTTAGGACAAACCCACAGACCAGACGAGCCTGTCATTATTCTCTAAGCAGTCGAGTTTAACAACTATTTATATAGTTTTACATTGATTTGTATTATAAATAATCGAGATGATTTAAAGCACAGGAACATGCTGACAGCTCCACTGACTGCACACTGACAGCCCTACTGGCTGACAGAGCTGTCACCGTCCGGCCAGTGGAGCTATCAGTGTGGTACCATGTTTTAAATCGTCTCAAGATTACTTATAATACTAGAGACTGATGTATGCACGCAGGCATTAACGTCACTAATGGTATCAGGTTGACCATTCCCACTGCCATGGAGTCAATGCCGATTTAACTCGCTGGGCTCTGATACAACCCCCTATCAGAGTCCAGTTGAATTTTACCCACCCTGCCTGTTGCCCAGACAGAATATGAGATGTTGTTCCTTTATTTAACATTAGCCTCATTCTGGAGAAGGCCAAGATGAACAGGTCAGTGTGGGAATGGGAAAGGGAGATGTAACAACATCCCATTGAGCCTTTTAAAAAATTTACTGCTGGCATTTTAGGAGATAAAACAAACTCTTCAATGTAGAAAATGATTGCATGTTTTTCACTAATATTTATTGTGACATGTCACAAATGATTCACTTGCCTTCTACAACACCAGAAAGGATAATCAGGAAATGTTACAATTGCAGCAGGTTTTGGTAAAGAAAATAAATTATATTTCATTGGGTGCAAATGATAACAACTTTGACATGGATATCAAATGAGATCTGCTCCTCAAATATGCTAAATGTCAAACAAATATCCAAAAACCATAAAGGGTCTATCAATGGGAATTCATCAGAAAGAGGAAAACAATTGCAGTTAAAAAATTATTAAACTTCAATATAGGTTTAAAGAAAAATACAGTAAAATCCCTGTTATTCGTAATTCAAGCAATTGGCAAAAAAAAAATTGCATATAATGAATAGGTAAAAAATACAAAGTTTAAAATTGGCACCCCCTTGCAGTTAATTTGCCAATCACGCAAAACGCGACCTCATGCATCGACCTTAGGTCTGCATACCATCAACATCCCATTCGCCCTGAGGACCACCAAAACACCGCCTTCGAGGCGGACGGCTGACTGTACCATTTCTTTAGAGTCCCTTTTGGGGTCACAAATGGGGTGTCACTCTTTCAAATAGATATGGATCAGATGGTGGAAGTACACGGGTTGCAGGCCACTTTCCCATCCCTCAACAACGTTACTATCTGTGGCCATGACCAGGAGGACCATGACAGGAACCTCCAAAAATTCCTCCACATTGGAAAGCGCCTCAACCTGACGTATAACACAGGAAAGTGCATCTTCAGCACACGCTGTCTGGCTATACTCGACTGCATTGTGAAGAATGGAGTCATCAGCCCCGACCCTAACCGCATGCACCCACTGTGAGAACTCCTTATCCCCCACTGCCTCAAGGCCCTGAAAAGGTGCCTGGGGTTTTTCTCTTATTATGCCCAGTGGGTCCGTAGCTATGCGGAGAAGGCCCATCCCCTCATCAGGGCCACCACTTTCCCACTTTTGGCAGAAGCTCATGAGGCATTCGACAGGATCAAAGTTGACATTGCAAAGGCCATGATGCACGCAGTGAACTAATCCATCTTGTTCCAGGTGGAGAGCAATGCATTGGACTTTGCCCTGGTCACCAAATTTAACCAGGCAGATGGGCCTGTGGTGTTTTTTTTACCATACACCCTCCAGGGCCCCAAAATCCAACACCCCTCCAATGAGAAAGAGGCCCAGGCTATAATTGAAGTGGTGTGGCACTGGGGGCATTATCTCGCTGGTAAGCATTTTACCCTGCTGACTGACCAACGGCAGTTGTCTTCATGTTCAACAATCAAAAATGATAAAATCCTGAGGTAGAGAACGAGCTCTCCACCTACAACTATGACATACTCTACCAGCCTAGAAAGTTCAACAAGGCTCCTGATGTCCTATCTCGAGTGAAATGCGCCAGTAACAGACAGACCGGATATAGGCACGGAACAATGGCGTCTGCTACCCTGGGATCACCCTGATTTTCATTTCATCAAGGCCCAAAATCTCCACTATTCCATTGAAGATGTCAGGGTGCTGACCAAAAATTGTCAAGTATGCTCGGAGTGCAAACCCCACTTCTACCAGCCCGACAAGTCACACCTGATCAAGGCCACTCGGCCCTTTGAATGACTGAGTATGGACTTCAAAGGACCCCTATCCTCCATGAATCGCTACATACACTTCAACATCATCAATGAGTACTTGCAGTTTCCATTCGCCATCTCCTGCCCAGACCTGATCGCAGCTACCATCATAAAGGCTCTGAACAACCTATTCACCATTTTTGGATACCCCTGCTACATGCTCAGAGATAGGGTTTCATTCTTCATGAGTGACAAGCTGCATCACTATTTGTTGTCCAGGGGCATTGCTTCTAGCTGAACCACCAGCTATAACCCCAAATGGAATGGCCAGGTGGAACGAGAGAAGGGCATGGTCTGAAAGGTAGTATTACTGGCCTTAAAGTCCAAGGACCTCCCCAACCCTCATTGGCAAGAAGTCCTCCCAGAGAACCTCCATGCTATCTGGTCCCTCCTATGTACAGCCACCAATGAGACACCTCACGAGAGACACTTTACATTCCCCAGGAGATCAGCATCAGGAACTAACTTACCCACCTGGCTGATGTTCCCTGGGCCTGCCCTACTTTGCAAGTACACGAGAACCCATAAGTCTGACCCCCTGGTTGAAAGGGTCGAGCTGTTCCATGCTAACTCTCAGTACGCCTACGTGGCATTCCCGGTTGGACGTGAGGACACAGTATTCATCCAGGACCTGGCACATGCGGGAGCATCTGGACCCCCCTCCAACCAGGGCCCCAGATCCCTGCCCCTACCACCTCGGTCAACCTGCCGCCTGACACGCCCACAACCGTGATGCAACCAAGCCCCCCGGCTGAGCCAACCAAGATGGAGCAGCCACAACTGACAGAAACCACTGCAGACCCCCAGACAGAGGCACACTGATCACAATGCCAAAGGAGGCTGCTGGACAGACTGAACCTATCAGGGCGCCTGACCCACACCCCCCACCCCCCACCCCAGGACTTCTTTTAAAAAGAGGGGGTGAATGTGGTGAAACCACTGTAAATAAATGACCTTGTATGTTTGACCCGGCTCGTGACTCCTCCCATTTATCCTCCATAAAGGTTGCCATG
The DNA here is from genome assembly GCF_036971445.1 of Narcine bancroftii. Lineage (NCBI taxonomy): Eukaryota > Metazoa > Chordata > Chondrichthyes > Torpediniformes > Narcinidae > Narcine > Narcine bancroftii. Next base: position 16,247,041 of record NC_091477.1, read on the forward strand.
CCACAACCCTGTCCCCAGGTTGAGCTTGGGTCAGTGGGAGCCAGCAACACAAGGGATGCTGTCCATATCTTGCTAATAAAAACCTTCAGTTCCTGTTGCTTCAGTATTTTGGTGAATTGATCGTGCATCATGCTATTTTCCAGCATTGTATGAGTTTTGTTCCAATCCAATTTATGTAGTAAGCAGATGAAGCAGAATTTTTGTCTAATTTTGTTCATAATTGCAGTGAAATGCAGGCCATTCTGCCATAACTTGTAACTGAGACATAGTTACCTGACTGCTATTATAAAGACTGGGTCCTTCACTTTTCTTGTCCATCCATTTTAACTTTGCAGACAGATGATGAAGGATTGACCTACATATTAAACATTTATCCTTTGTCCTGAAACTTATTTGTACTGGCCAGTGTTTCAACACTTAGGCCAAAAATCACAAAAGATAAATCACTGCCTCCATCCAGTTGTCATTAGAATCCATATAAGCAAATGTACCCACACAAATATATGGACACATTCATCAGTGGTGATGCATGCGTTTACAAGTTAATCATCTCAGAAAAAAAAACATTATTTATGTTGGAGTGAGCTTTGGTTTTATATTCTTGAGTCATGCCAACTTGGAACTTAAACTGATGTTGCTTTCAAGATAACAAACCTACTAGATATCATAGTAAACACTGCACTTATCCAAAGTCAAGTGAAGGTAACTGTAAAAACCTATGTAGACACATTTTCTCTGAGGAAAGTGTCAATATAACATAAGGCTATCACCCAGGCTGCTTCAGTGATTGTTACGAACGATTGTTTCACTTTCTTTTGATACATATTTTGTGTCTTTCCCCAATAGCTCTGAGTTTAACCCAGTTTCTGAACATGACCCAGTCCTCATCGAGGGGTCAGAAGTGGAGAACTTCAAATTCCTGGGTATCCACATCTCCGAGGATCTGTCCTGGAGCCTCCACATTGATCCAATCACCAAGAAAGTGTGCCAGTGGCTGTACTTTGAGAGGTGCCTGAGGAGATTTGGTATGTCCCTGAAAACTCTCAAACTTCTACAGGTGTAACATTCTGGCTGGTTGCATCACTGCCTGGTATGGAGGTGCCAACTCTCAGGACAAGAATAAAGTCCAGAGAGTTATCAACTTGGCCTGCAACATCACAGGCACGTGGCTTCACTCCATCGAGGACATCTACATGAGGTTGTGTCTTATAAAGCAAACCTCTATCCTCAAAGGTTCCCACCACTCAGGCCATGCCCTCTTCACTCTGTTTCCATCAGGAAAATAGAACAGGAGCCTAAAGATGAGCACTCAGTGGCATAAGGACAGCTTCTTCCCCACTGCCATCAGATTCCTGAATAACCAATGAACCAAAGACAGTGTCTTACTTTTCGTACACTATTATTTTCACTTTTTTTAATAGTAATGTCATAAGATGGTTAAAATATGAATGTTTGCTCAAGGATGCTGCCTCAAAACACCAAATTTCATGAATTGTTCATGACAATAAGTTCTGATTGTGAACATACTTTTGCACTGTTATTTCAAAGCCACTTCTCAAATGAATGAAAACTTTAAAGTAGATTACCATTCTACTTGTGTAAGTCTACTTTACATGAAGAGAATGCAAAGATGTACTAATGTGTAAATAGATCAGAACACCAATGTAAATGATCCCAGAATTCCTGAAAGCAATGATAATATCAGATCCAAAATATATAGAGTAAATGATGTAACCTTGCAACACCATATGGTGCTTTCCCCAAAATATATATGGTTTTGAAATAGGTTCCCATTGGATTTAGTCACTAATCAATTACTGAAGAATTTGCCTCTGAAACTTCATTTCTAAAGTCAAATCTTTAGAAACAATAGAAAATTAAAATACAGAAAACAGGCCATTCGGCCCTTTTGATCTGTGCTGAAACATAATTCCTCTTGTCCCACTGATCTGCACTGATTCCATAACTCTAGACCAATCCCATCCTGTATCTATCCAATTTATTCATAAAGCTTAAGAATGAGCCCACATTTGCCAGGTCAGATGGCATCTCATTCCAAACTCCCACCACTCTCTGAGTGGTTCCCCCTAGTGTTCCCTGTAAACATTTCACCTTTCACCCTAAAGCTATGTCATCTCATATTTTTCGCTCCCAATTTAAAAGGAAAGAGCCTAATCACATTTACTCTGTCTATTCCCCTCATAATTTTGTAAACCTCTGTCAAATTTCCCCTCATTCTTCTATGCTTTAAGAAATAAAGCCCCATCCTGTTTAATCTTTCCCTGAAACTCAACTCCTGAAGACCCAGCAACATCCTAGTAAATTTTCTCTGCACTCTTTCAATCTTACAGATATCCTTCCTATAGTTTGGTGACCAGAACTGCACACAATACTCCAAATATGGTCTCAGCAATGTCTTTTACAACCTCACTATAACATCCCAAATCCTGTACACAGTACTTCAATTTGTGAAGGCCATGATGCCAAAAGCTTTCTTTACAATCCTGTCTACATGTGTCACCACTTTCAGGGAATTATGTATCAGTTTTCCCAGATTCCTTTGTTCCTCCACACTTCTCAGTGCCCTACCATTAACTATGTATGGCCTACCTTGGTTTGTCCTTTCAAAATGCAACACCTGCATCAAATTCCATCTGGCATTTTCTGGACCATTTTCCAGTTGGTCCGGATCCATCTGCAAGCTTTGAAAGCCTTCCTCGCGGTCCACAATACCTTCAATCTTAGTGTCATCAGCAAACTTGCTGATCAAATTTCCCACATTATCATCCAGATCATAGATATAGACAACAAACAACAATGATCCCAACTCCTAACACAGAGGCACACAACTAATCACAGGCCTCCAATCTGAGAAGTAATCATCCACTATCACTTTCTGTCTTCCCCCACTCAACCAATTTCAAATCTATTTTACCACCTCTCCATGGATACCTAGTGTCTGAACCTTCTGACCTAACCTCCCATGTGGGACCTTGTCAAGGACTTCACTAAAGTCCATACAGACAACATCCACAACCTTTCCTTCATCTGCTTTCTTGGTCACCTCCTCAAAAAACTCTTAAGGTTCGTTAAACACAACCTACCACACATAAAGCCATGCTGACCATCTTTAATCAGCCCTTGGCTGTCCAAATACTTGTATATCCTAGCTCTCAGAACACCTTCCAATAATTTACCCATTACTGATGTCAGGTGCACTGGCCTGTAATTTCCTGGTTTACTTTTGGAGCTCTTTTTAAAACAATGGAACACAAGCTACCCTCCAATCTTTCGGTATCTCACCCATGGTTAAGGACATTTTAAATATTTCTGCTCGGACCCCTGTAATTTTTACACTAGGACTGAAGGAATATCATGTCAGGCCCAGGGGATTCATCTTCCTTTATTCACTGTAAGGCAGCAAGCACTTTTAATCTCTATGTAAACCAGGCCACTACTGTTTGTTTCCCTTCCTTCCTTATACACTATGCCAGTTTCTTGAGTAAATACTGAAGCAAAAAAGCTGTTTAAGATTTCCCCCCCCCATCTTGTTAGACTCCACACATAGATGACTATTCTGATCTTCCATGGGACCAATTTTGTCCCTTACTATTATTTTACTCTTAACATACTTGTAGAAACCTTTTGGGTTCATGGTCACATTATCTGTCAAAGCAAACTCATTTTCTTTTTGCCTTCCTGATTTCCTTTTTAAATATTCTCTAACATTTTCAATATTCCTCTAGTACCTCATTTGCTCCTTGATGCTTATACCTGCTATACACCCTCTCTACCAGATTACTTCTATCCCTTGAAAACCAAGGTTCCCTATGCTGTTAACTTTGCTTTTAATCCTTCCAGGAACATGCAAACTCTGCACTCTCAAGATTTCATCTTTGAAGGCCTTCCACATACTGAACACATCCTTGGCAGATCCTTTCTCATTTCCACAAAATTGGCCTTTCTCCAATTTAGAATCTCAACAAGACCTATCCTTATCCCTAATTAACTTGAAACTAATGACATTATGGTCACTAGACCCAAAATGTTTGCCTATACATACCTGTCACCTGACCTGTCTGGTTTCTTAATAGGAGATCAAGTATTGCATCTTCTCTTGTTGGTACCGCTATATATTGATTTAAAAAACTTTCCTCAACATTTGAAAAACTCCAAGCCATCCAGCCTATTACACTAAGGAGTCCCAGACAATATGTGGGAAGTTAAAATCTCCATCACAACTTTCTGTTTCTTACGTCAGTCTGCTATCTCTCTACAGATTTCCTTCTCTAATTTTCTCTGACTCTTGGGTGGTCTATAATACAACCCTAACAGTGTGGTCACACCTTTCCCTTTCCTCTGCTCCACCTATATAGCCTCTGTAGATGAGCCCTCTGGGCTCTCCTGTCTAGGCTCAGCTGTGATATTTTCCTTGACTAGCAATGCCACTCCTTCCCCTTTCATCCCCCCTCTATCTCTATCTGCCCCTCCTGCAACTAAATCTCACTAATGACAATCATGTCATACTCCTATATGCCAATCCATGCTCTAAGCCCATTTGCCTTTCTGACAATACTCCTTGCATTGAAATAAATATGCCTATGAACATTTATATCATGTACAAACCCTTGATTTGTGTCTATATATGAGCCCTCACATGACCTTTACCTTAGGAAGGTATATCCAAAAATATTATCCACAAATGTTGCAATAGAATTGGCTCTGCTGATTAACATCCTTTGGATAGCCAGACATATGTAGATTATAAAGTAGCCATGATAAATCTTGCAAAGGATATAGCAGTTGTATGAAAGGAAGGAATAGCAAAGCAGATGAACAAGAAATATACAGTAATATACACAGTGAATAGTGAATAGAAACAGTAGCACAATCCACTGAGGTGCTAAAAATAAAATAAGTGCAAACAAGCTGAACATCAAATATTGACTCATGCTCAAATTACAGGTCTTTGACTGCAAGCCAAAATCCACCCCATTTCAGGTCTCTTATTTCACACATAACCTTTAATTATATTATAATTTAAAGTACAAATATCAACAATTAAAAATGGAGATAAGCAAATAAAAGTCAATGATTTATCATTCTTTTCAATACAAAAGAATTTCCCTTGACGAGTCACAAAATTATGGAGTCAGAAACAGGCTTGTCAGATCACAATGTCTATCAAGTACTAATCTTTACTGATCCACTTATCCTGGTGCATTGTTTACTATGCCTTGGCAATTCCAGTGCTTTTCCAGGTGGTTTACAAAAGTTGTTTGAGGACCTGCCTCCACCAACTTCTCAGGTATTGTGTTCAAGATTAGAACCTCCCTATGGGTGAAGAACATTTTCCTCAAAACTCATCTTACTTCTCACCTTTAACCCATGTCCTCGGGTTTTGAACATTGCTGCCATGGAGAGAAGTTTTTTGACAACTTCATCTCTGCCTTTAATTGTTTTGTTTACCTCCCTGAGGTGGCTCCCATCCTGTTCTGCTCAAAGGAATACAAACCTAACCTGTTTAGTCCCTCCCCATAGCTAAAACATTGCAACCCAGGTAATACCCTGATGCATCTTCTCTGCACTTTATCCAAGCACAATCATATGTTTCCTATATTGTAACTAGGAGAATTGCACACAATATTCCTGATGTGGTCTAACCAATGTTGCACCAAGACCTCCCTTTGCTTCAGCCCTTGAGGAAGAGCTCAGGCCCAAAATGTCAGTAATATATCTTTACCTCTTATGGACGTTGTAAGACTGGTTAAGTTCCTCCAGCATTTCTGTGTTTTGACTACAATAACAGCATCTGCAGACTTGTGTGTTTCACTCTCTTTGCTTCTACTCTCTGCCAGTATTTTCCAGCTGGTGGTCCAGGGACCACTGTTACTCCATGGGTTTATAATGGTTGATCGGTAGCCATGTGATGAAGACATTCATTACTAATATAGTAAAGAAGACCTATTTTAAACAACAAACAATCTGCTTGAGGAACAGAATCTGTGGAAGAAATAAAGTATGGTCAATATTTTGAGTCGTAATTCTTCCATCACTGATGTTGCTTGACCCACTGAGTTCCACGAGCAGATTATTTGTTGCTCCAGATTTCAGCACTTGCAATCTCTTATATGTCTCAAGTGAGATGTAAAACAATCAGAAAAAAAATTCAAAAACAGAACAAACTTTTTGAATGGTGGTTTGGTGAGGGATTTGGGCTCGCCAGCCCCTGACCCTCTCTCTATTGATGGTCCGTGGTATGGGAAATAAAGGAATACTTAAAGGTAGCCTGTGGATGAAAATTGTTGAGAACCACTGCTACATGCCATGACTAATAAAGGCAACCTTCTTCATGACCCTTTCAACCTCTGCTACCACCTTCAGGGATCATTGGGCTACGACAACAAAAACCCCTTTGTTCCTCAATACTCACTTTTTCAATTCTCATTTGTTAATATCATGCATTATGGACAGCATAGTGAAGTTCCACCTTAAACTAACACTGAATGCACCACACAGCATTGATTGTCTGTTCCATGTTTTAAGCTGTTTGCTAAGGCAGCACAGGATTGAGACCACAACTGAGAATTGATGTGGCACATCGACCAGTGCACATGTCTCTCCTTATATTGCACAAAGTCAGATACTTTGCATGCATTATAAATAGAGTGAAATCAAGTCTTGATTAGATTCACTTAATAATTTCCATCTGCAAGTTTCTAACACTATAATTGATTGTTTAGCTTAAAAAGGCACTTCATTCTTCTCCAAGGAAGGCTTACCACTTTTCATGTGATCAGCTAACCTTGTGCCATTTCTAAGTGACATTGTATTCATTTCTTGCCAATATGATTCAATACTGCAATGATCTAAAACTTAACTGTTGTAAGATAATAAGGATTCACATCCACACCCGATCACCTCTGAGATTTTGAATTTCTCATTTCAATTAAAAAAGCTTTCTGTTATTACATCGAATCTATCTGAGTGTGAATCATATCCAGTGATTCAAGAAGACCTTAGAACATACCAAAAATATACCATCAGTAATAAAAGTACTGATATTATTGAGGTTTTATACCACTTCAAAAAGAATGTCTGGTAAAATAAAAATTGCATTGTAATTTGATTGCTGACAAAAGTTAGGAAAGGAAGACAATTAAATTAAAAAAAAAAATAAATAAATAAATCGGTGCCAAAATGTGTCTAAAACTGAAATAATTTTGCTTTTGAGCTGATAGGTCATTTTGATACCACGAAGTCCAGAATTGCTTCTGTATTCAGGAACATATTTTACCCCCTGAGTTTCAACAAATATCTTGCATATGACAGAACATAAAATCTGCTATGGCTCAGCAAAATTTATGCTCAGATTTCAAATTTATTGTCAGAGTATAAACATTACATTATATACAACCATAAGATTCTTTTATCTCTGGGCAATACAGAATTACCACTTATTGGTAGTGAAAAAGAACTCTACACAGCTACATGTAAACAAATAAAGAGCTGTAAGCAAATAATAAATGTACACAAACTGACTGTGCAATAAAGAGAGAATAAAAAAAACAAAGTGCACAAGAGTCCTTAATGAGTCCCTGATTGAGTTTGCTGTTGAGGAGCCTGATGGTGGAGGGGTAGCAGCGGTTCCTGAACATGGTGGTGTGAGTCTTAAGTCCTGATGTCAGTAGCGAGAACCAAGTAAGTGCTCGATAGTGTGGATCTTTGATTATTGCTGCTGCTCTCCAATTGCACCATCCCCTGTAAATATTCTTGATAGTGAGGAGGGTTTTCCCTGGGATGTCCTGGGCTGTGTCCACTACTTTTGGAGGGTTTTATGCTTCGGGGTATTGGTGTCCCCATACCAGACAATGATGTAGCCAGTCAGCACACTTTCCTACACTCACCTGTAAAAATTTCTCTGTGTTTCTGGTGTCACACCAAACCTCTGCAAACTCCTGAGGAAGTAGGGGCACTGATGTGCTTTCTTCATGATGCCATTAGTTTGCTGGGTCCAAAAAAGTTCCTCCAAGATGGTGACACCCAAGAACTTAAATTTGCTTGCCCTCTCCACCTCTGATCCCCCCAATGATCACCGAATGTATACCTCCGGCTTTCACTTACTGAAGTCAACAATCAGCTCCTTAGTTTTGGTGACATTGAGTGGAAGGTTGTTGTTGGTGCACCATTCAGCCAGGTTTTCAACTTTACTCCTATATGCTGACCTCTCTTTATACAACCCACTACCTTGGTATCATCGGCATATTTGTAGATCGTGTTATTGCTGTACCGAGCCGTAGGTGTAAAGTGAGTAAAGCAGGGGGCTAAAAACACAGCCCTGTGGTACTCCAATACTGATGGCAATTATGGAGATGTTCTTATCAATCCTCACTGCTTGTGGTCTGGAAGTGAGGAAATCCATGATCCAATCACACAGTGATTAGGCCCAGGACTTGGAATTTGCTGATCAGTTTTGAGGGGATGATGGTGCTGAATGCCGAACTATAGTCGATAAAAAGCATCCTGATGAATACATCTTTGCTGTATAAGTGTTCCAAGGCTTTGTGTAGAGCTAGTAAGATGGCATCCACCTGTTGCTACGATAGTCAAACTGGAATGTATCCATGGCGCTGCTCAGACAGAAGCTGATATGCTTCAAAATGCTTAATCTCTGTTGATGTAAGTGCTACTGGTCGATAGTCATTAAGGCAGGTTACTACAACCATGAAACCATTTCTTTATTTGCGTATCAGAAATAATATTTATTTATTTGTATAATGAAACAATACTTATGTATTTGCATAGATCAATACTTGTCCTGCATATGTATTATTTGTCTGTATGTGATTATGTCTGGCTGTGTATCTGCGTGTTTTGCACAAGGACCAGAGAACATAGTTTCATCGGGTTGAAATGTACAATCAAATGACAATAAACTTGATTTGACTCTACTTGAAAATTGCACAAGCATAATTCAAAAATAAACTAGAGTGGAAACTTACATTTTTTTGTTTTATTTGAAACTTGAGAAAAAAAAATCATTTTGCAACATTTACCAACATTTTTGATTCTCAATTATTTTTCATTGTTTGTACTTTTCTGCATCGTCTAGATTTCTGATGCAGGATGTTGGGATGCCTTATAGCTCTCATACCTCACTAGTACTCATTAAAAATTGTTGAGAAATATTGAAAATAGTGGTGGGTGCCTGAAATGCTTTGCTGGGGGTGGCGGTGGAGGATGGTCCAATAGGGACATTCAAAATATTCTTCTGTAGGCATATGGATGTAAGCAAGGTAGAGGGTTATGAGTGTTAGGTGGGGAAAAAATTAGATCGTTGTGGAGTAGGTTTACAGGTCAGCATAACATAGTGGGCTGAAGGGTCTGTACTGCACTGTTATGTTCTACGTTCTATTTATTGCAGCTTAACTTGTACATCAATTATGCAATTACGCTTTAAAAATGTGGTAGCATTGGAATACTGTATGTGATTGTATACAGTATTCCATCATCTACAAAGTGAATGTCAGATTATTGAGGTTTTCAGTAAGCTTTGGTAAAATTGAAGTTCCTGGAAATGTTAAACCATGTGATTCACAATGACAGGACTTATTGCCATTAATATATAAGGGAATACATTTCCCTGGGAATGTTTGTATTTTTGCTGGGATTTTTTTTTTTGTTTCCTCCTGACCCAATTCTGGAACCTGATTGTAAAGAGTTCAGGGCCATTTGGATTCCATCACCATTAAAGTAAACAAACCTCTGTGGACAATCATGGAAATGACATCAACCAGATGATTCACTCATTGTCGGATGAAAAGTCAGTATTTGTTCGTAAACTGGACAGCCAGATGGGCAATTTCAGTTCCCTCCATAAATGTCATGAAAATCACTTTGGGAAAATGAAAACATGATCGTTCTCAGGCAGACAGTGAAAGGTCATCAAAGATGATCGTGCAAAATATTATATAGAGAGCGGCCGTGGTTTACATTGCGAATAGATAATTTACTTCAATTCCTCTTCTACAAGACCACCCAGTGGTAGATTGTTGAAAATCTGCCGTTTCCTTGAATATTCTAGTTTACTAATTTAATGAGATTTAAAGAGCATTTAAAATGGCATGATATATCTTAACATGAAAATAAAAAGCTGAATTTCATTTCTTCTTTCTTTTTCAATATTTTTATTAACATTGATATCTAACAGAAAATTACAGTACATATGTTAAATTTCAAAAATATATTACACTTAAATCATATAATTTTATCCAAGGTACTCAACATTTTAATCAAACAGGTTATATTGTATTGATATTTTTATATAAAAATTAATATAAATCCACAACCAAGAATAGAATCCTTATCAGTGATTAATAACCTCATTAGTCAACATTTCTACCTTTGTAACAAACCAAAGATTATAAAAGTATTTCAAAAAAGTCCCACAGTGTTTGAAAATTTACATTCAAATGGGAAATTGAGCATCAAATCTTCTCTAAGCTTAAATGTGACAGGACGTCATGTAGCCATTGAGCATGAGTAGACGGGGTAACATCCTCCCATCTGAGCAACACTGCCTGACTAACTACAAGAGAAATAAAAACTAATACATGCAGCTCAGATGTTGTTAAAGTTATCTCACTCCCTCCAACAATACCAAATAAAGCAGTTAAGGGATTTGTTTAAAATTAACTTTAAAAAGTGCAGAGAAAGTTTGAAATACTTCAATCCAATATTTCTCAAGACTCTGGCATGTCCAAAACAGAATCAGAATTTATTGTCATGAACAAGTCATAAAATTTGATGATTTGTGGCAGTGTCATAGAGCAAATATTCATATTATAACCATCTTACAACATTACTATAATAAAAAAAATAGTGCACAAGAAGTAAGGTAGTCTTTTTGATTAATTGATTATTCAGGGATCTGATGGCAGTGGGGAAGAAGCTGTCTTTGTGGTCATCTTTAGGCTCCTATACCTTTTCCTCGATGGTAGAAGAATGAGGAGAGTGTGGCCAAAGTGGTGGGGGGCCTTGAGGATGGAAGCTGCTATTTTTTTTTATATAAAAGATGTCCTTGATGAAGTGAAATCTGGTGCCTTTGATGTCTCAGGCCAAGTTAACAACCTTCTTGTCTTGAGAGTTGGCACCTCTGATGCATCATTAATTACTCAAAAGACTATTGTAGAGAAACCAATAAGTTTTATTCACTTAAGAACATCCATACTGTTAAGTTGTCCTGCACTGAGATGCAAGGGGCTTTATACAGGAGCCTATGGGGAGGGGTCACAGGTACAACCGCCCAATAGGAATGCCTGACCAGATAATTATACATAACAATGGCTTACCACAGCCTCCACACCAGACAGTGATACAACCTGTCAGAATGCTCTCCCTGTTATACCTGTAGAAGTTCACAAGAGTCTTCGGTGACATACTAAATTTCCTCAGACACCTCACAAAGTATAGCCGCTAGCAAGCCACCTTTGTGATTACATCCACATGGAGGCTCCAGGACAGATCCTCTGAGATGCTGACACCAAGGAATTTTAAAGTTCTTGACCTTCTCCACTACGGACCCCTCGATGAGCACTGGGTCGTGTTCCCCTGACTTGCTCCTGAAGTCCACAATCATCTCCTTGGTTTTGCTGATGTTGAGCAAAAAGTCATCATCATTTCAACATTCAACAACCAGATCATTCTTCCTCCTATACGTTTCCTCAATTAAGTTTGTGATTCTGCTGACAACTGTGGTTTCATTGGCAAACTTGTAGATAGGATTAAAGTTGTGCCTTGCCACACAGTCATGGCTGTGTAATGAGTAGAGGAGTGGGCTAAGCATGCATATGAATTAATGAAGCTTCTCCATTGTTGGAGAGAGTGGCAGGCACATAAAGAAGAGGTATTAACCAATTTGAAAAAATACATTCCAAGTTTTATCAGGAATTAAATGCTGCAGGTCCTGCTCCCAGGCTTTTAAAATTTTATCTGCTAGATCCCCTCTTATTCCCAACATATCATAAATGTTAGATATTAAACCATTATAGAAAGTTGTAAATTCAAAATTACATTAATTGAGTTCAGTTTAATTCATTTTTAAAGGGAATTTTTCTTCAGTCCTGCTGAGGGCACATGCCTGCAAACACAGCCCTGAAGTCAAACAATCTAGTGTCTGCCAAAACAAAAAAAAGTAGCACAAGACGAGTTCCCCATGATCGACTCAGACTTGAGCAGAACATAAATCATCTATCAACTATACACATTATATGTGTATATTTCTATACATTAACTTGCCAGACTGTGATATCTAATCCCCACTATATGATATGAAGTTAATCTTTTTGTGAAAACTTGCCTTATCAATCATTTGGTAAGATTAGATGCATAACACAAAACTGCTTAAAGAGCAGGATTGAAAGGGAAAATATTGACCTCTTTATGCTTTTAATAGCAATGCCTTGAGAAACCTTAGTGATAAATTAGATGGTCTTCACTCAAGAGGTTCTCACCCGTGATGTTAAGTTGTATTTTGCTGCTTTCCAAAAGGAAGGCTATTTGGTATAAAAGGAGCTGAAATGAAAAACTGATCTCCAGTGATTCTTTATATTCCACCACTACACCACCTAACAGAGAACAATCGTTTTATTACAAAATAGTAAACAGGAAGACATAAGAGGAAGTGTGCAACTTCAAAGTCAAATCAGCTTTTAGAATGCCTACATCAAGTAAGAGTGCAGCAAATTTATTATTTTTGGAATGTATTTAGAGATAAGAAGGTCCGATTGAAATAAATTAATCGGATTGTAATTATTAATATGCATATTTTCATCTAACTGTGAAATAAAACAGCCTGATAATTTAAACCCATATTTTCCCCAGCTGTGACAAGCTTACTTTCAAGGAGATTGACATATAGGCAAAAATATCAATGTCTTATTCTGGTCAAAACAATATTCTATTAAATCCTTAAGGGTAGTCTAAAGCTGGGACTTTCAGGTCCATAGCTGTTGGTATTGTTTTTCCAAACTGTTTTTGGTTTCTTCCAGCAAAATTTATCCATCATTCACCAATAGTGGTAAAGTAGACAGTTAAAGAAGGATATTGAAAATTACAAGAGGATCCAGATGAACTACGGAAGTGCACCAATGGCAAGGTGTTGCATTTTGGTAAGTCACACTGGGTCAGGACTTGCACAGTAAATGGTAAAGCCATGGAGAGTGTTGTAGAACTGAGGTGTTGTCGACTTTGGGGTACAAGTACTTAGTTCTTCAAAAGTGACAAATCAGGTAGATTGAGTTGTGAAGAAGGCATGCCTACCTTCATGGATGCAGGAGTTTGGACATCATATTCCATCTTTAAAAGGTGTTGGGGAGACCATACTTGGAGCAGTTCCAGATTCCCATCTGTAGTAAGGATGTAATTACAAAAACAGCTTGTTTTTCTCTGCCATCATATTTCTGAATGGACAATGGATGTAACCTCACTTTTTCTCTTTTTGCACAAATTATTACTTAAAAAAAAACAACAGAACCCCTGGTATACAACACCTATGGGGATTGGTAGATTTTGGATAAGTGAATTTTCCAGTTACTTGAGATTGTGTGTTGCATGGATTGGTGAACTAATGGCAACGTGCACCAATTTTAAACTGCCTTTATTTTAACCTATTTATTTTCCTCAATCTTTTTGCTGGTTACTTAAGGCTGTTGGTTGCTTAAATTATGAATAACATGGTTTAGTTTTCACCATTGCATTTCAAATTGTAATTTATAATAATTTTTGCATCTTGTTCTGAACAATACTGCTACTGTAAAACAGCTATATATATATATTCACGGCAATAAACCTGATTCTTATTAAGCTGGAAAGAGAGCAGAAAATAATCAGAAGGATGTGGCTGGGCCTAGAGGGCTTGAGTTAAAAGGAAAGGCTCTATTAACTGCTATCAGTGCAGTTGGGTCTTCAGCACCGTGGATTTGATGTTTTCCCTGGAACATAGGAAACGACCTGATAGAGGTATATAAAATAACGTGGGGAATAGATAGGTGAATAATCATGTCTTTTGTTTCCCAGGGCAGAGAAGTAAAAAATGAAAGGGTGTCGTTTTAAGATGAGAGGGGAAGGATTAGAAGGAACTTGAAGAGCAACTTTTTCCAGACAGAGGGCGATGGGTATGTGGAACGAGATGCCAGAAGAAGCAGTCAAGACCAGCACAATTAAGACATTTAAATAGGAACATAGTTAGGAAAGACTTAGAGGGGTATGGATCAAATACAGGCAAGTGAGTCCAACTCAGGTAGATAAATTGGTTGACATGGAATAAGAGATGGTTTGCATGACATACAACTCCATGACACGATGACTAATTTTGATGAAGTCACTGTGATATACAACTATGTGAAAGAGCACTAGAATGTGCAAAAGTGCATGAGAAATGGGCACAAAGATAATATGCAATAATGTTTAATCTAGGTTGTATGCAATATAGTGGATTCAATTTAGAAACTTCTTTTATTTTCAATGCAGAGATTATGAGTTTATTGTTGTTGCACAAGTACAGATATGTTCTTTTTCTTCTTCTTTGGCTTGGCTTCACGGATGAAGATTTATGGAGGGGTATGTCCACGTCTGCTGCAGGCTCGTTGGTGACTGACAAGTCCGATGCGGGACAGGCAGGCACGGTTGCAAGGGAAAATTGGTGGGTTGGGGTTGGATGTTGGGTTTTTCCTCCTTTGTCTTTTGTCAGTGAGGTGGGCTCTGCAGTCTTCTTCAAAGGAGGTTACAGCCTGCCGAACTGTGAGGCGCCAAGATGCACGGTTGGAGGCGATATCAACCCACTGGCGGTGGTCAATGTGGCAGGCACCAAGAGATTTCTTTAAGCAGTCCTTGTACCTCTTCTTTGGTGCACCTCTGTCTTGGTGGCCAGTGGAGAGCTCGCCATAGAACACGATCTTGGGAAGGCGATGGTCCTCCATTCTGGAGACGTGACCCACCCAGCGCAGTTGGGTCTTCAGCAGCGTGGATTCGATGCTTGCGGTCTCTGCCAGCTTGAGTACTTCGATGTTGGTGATGAAGTCATTCCAATGAAGCGCTGATGGAAGCGTTCTAGGAGCCATAGGTGATGCTGGTAGAGGACCCATGATTCGGAACCAAACAGGAGCGTGGGTATGACAATGCCTCTGTACACGCTGATCTTTGTGTGTTTCTTCAGGTGATTGTTTTTCTAGATATGTACAGATGTGTTAAAACTCCCACTTGCTGCAGCCCAGAAAGTACACAAGTTATACCAACAGTACCAGCATAAATCAACGTACTATAACATGGCAAGGCAGAAAAAAGGTAATAAATCTAAAATGATAGCTAAATATATATTCACAGTTGCAGGGAAATAGTGATATTTCAATTGTGCAGACAGATCTTTTGGTGGTCCTGGAGTAGTTCATGGTTAGGATCAGGGTCATATGTGGAAGATCAAGAGCCGGATAGCTGTTGGGGAAAAAAAACAATCTTTTCTTGAACCTAGAGATGTTGGCATTCAGGCTACTGTATCTTCAGAGTGAAGGTAATAGCAGTGTTGGGAATCCTTTGTGATTTAGGCTACCTTATTAAGGCAGCATCTCACAGAAATGTCTTCAATGGAGGCACCTGTGATAGACTTGTCCACTTCTGCATTCCTGGGCACTGTAAGGTAAAACATCATGAGATGGGAATGTGTAAGGAGTTACCCTGTACAGGGCTGTAACAAGATGTGAATGCATCCTTGTACTTACAAGATAAGAGAGACATTGATGGATTGAGAGGCAGGAAGCTAGCAGGGAAAGGATAGCAACAGTTTTAGTCATTGGACAAGTAATGATATGATGATGTTCTAAGCACGTATCCAAGGGTATAAAAAAATCACCATTTTGCTGATAACGGCAGAATGCATTCTCCGACTAACATGGTTAGTTGCAAGTGTTACAATCCGGTAATAAAGAACAAAGAACCCTGATTTCGACTCAGCCTGGTGTTTGTCTCACTCATTCATGAACAAAGCAGACCTAACAGCACTCTTGTTTATAAATCAGTCTGTGACGCAACCAGTTTGTACACTTTCACAGTACAACTTTAGAAATTTGATAAGAGTATTCAATCACATGCCAAGCTTTGTTGTGCCTTCTTCATAGTTGCCTCAATGTGCTGGCTCCAGGGATGTCCTCTGATGTGTGGAATTCTCTGAACTTAAAAGATACTAACCCTCTCCACCACTGTCCAGTCAATGAAGACAGGTGTGCGGCCCCTCAGCCTCCCTTTCCTTAAGTCCACAATAAGCTCCTTGGACTTGCTGATGTTGAAATATAATTTAATTTAACATATAGAATGGTATAAGCCATTTTGACCCATAAGCCAATGCTGCTCAATTAAACCTAATTGACCTACAATCCCCAGAACAGTGTGAGGAAACCAGAACACCCAGAGAAAACCCAGGCAGACATGGGGAGAACGTACAAACTCCTTACAGACAGCGTGTGATTCAAACCCCAGTCCCGATTGCTGGCGTGCTAACAGTGTTGCCGTAACCACTATGCCAACTGTGCCACAAGATTTGCTGTACTGGCACCACCCAACAGGATTCTCAATCTCCATCCTATATTTTGACTCATCATTACCTGCCAAAAACAGTGGTATCATCAGTGAATTTATAGTTTGCGTTGGAGCCTAACTTGTCTACACAATAGTGTGTGTCGAGAGAAGAGAGCAGAGAATTGTTTTGCATTGTGATCTGGACAGTAGCGGTCAATGTCAGAAGGGAGATTAGGATTGTGGGATAGTTAGTAAATAAGGATTTGAGATTATGTTTTACAGTATTACACTTGATCTAGTTCGTCATGTATAATCCCAGACAGAGAGTAGTGTGGTTGCTCTTCCATTTCTCATCTCTTTACTCATTTCCTCTTCTCATCTTCATTTCCATAACCTCTGTCCATTCACTGACATATTAAAAGGAAAAGTCCATTTATGGAACTCATAAACTGATTAAAGAAGGAACCTTAAAGTATGGCGAGCATCCTTGAGCTCTTATTAATCTATACCCCAACACAAATCTCCACAACTTCCCGCAGACTTTTGTGACTTTAAACAAAAATCTTAGCAGTTCTTTAAACATAACACTCCATCCCCTGTCACAATTTGCCAGTTATCTATGCGAAATACATCATTGATATAAGCATGTAAAATGTAAAAACATGGCTGTGAATATTTGATTGAAATGCTCAGGCACAAGGAAAAATGAGTCTCAACTGCTAAAAAAAAACAGTAGTGACCTTTTAAAATAATAATCTTTTTTGAAAATAATTCCTCAGATCTGCAGAGTTATTTCTCCAAGGAAAGGATTAAGAGAATTCAGAAACTCTTCCTGAGAGTTTACATTAATGTTTGCGCATGAGGTATTTGTGAGTGGAATCTTTAAGCAAAGAAAATATTTTATTTGAAAATTGCAATAAAAACACACATTTCTGGCTTTCAACTAAAAACTAATGAGCAATAGTTGAAATTTAATTTGTAAATACTGCAATGTTAGATTAGATTTACATTCATTTCTACCAACCTGAAATGCCCACTTACTGAGAATAAAAAGAATTACAAGGATTGACAATACGTTCCTATTTTGTTGATTTTCCTTCCTATTTTTATGTCTATTCTCAAAACAAAAAAAAATATCAGTAGTGAGAAATAGAAATCTTTCTCTCTCTGTCATGTCAAGCCATGGCATCAAGTAATCCCAAATCAGGGGGGGGGCGGGGGGGAAAGAGAGAGAGACACACACATTTAGTAAAACTACTTTGGCTCCGCTCTATTGTAAACAATTCTCATGTTTCTATCTTTGAAACCAGTCATATAAGTGGTCACTCCAAACCACTGCCAATGCTTTGTGCTCAGCCTGGAGTAGTTTTCTACTACAGATTCTCTCCGACCAGGCAGAGGGCTAAGAGTATGTAACTGTGATAGTACAGACCTATCACCAATGTATATAGTTATAGTATTGTATATTTATGACTGTGCTTACAGCGATTGGCTGAGAGCTTAGCCACGCCTACTGTCTGGGCCTTAAAGGGTTGTGTCCCTAGCCAGGTCGGATCATTCCGGACTAGTCAGCCACCTGTGATGAGCTCCTGTCTTTTGCTAATAAAAGCCTTGGTTTGGATCAACAAGTCTTTGATTCTTTCGACAAGCACTACAGTAACATCAGAATGTTTACAATTGAATATACTGGACAACAATCCCCCCCCCCACCCACCCCCCAACCCCCACAAAAGGTTTGCTTCCTCAAAAAAAATTATGTTAGACAATTCTAAGTTGAACACAAAGATAATTTCAGATTTGCTATATCATGAAGGAAGGTGGAGAAACATTAAATGAATTCAGCATGTTTAATCGCATAATAATACTGAGACATTGTGTTAATTAAACCATACTCAGCATGTAATGTCAGTGTCCAACAATAGTCGGCCAGTATTGTTGGATTCTAGATGCCCTGATACCACTGTGTTCATCACTGACTGCACCAAGATCAGCGGGGAAGATGTCCAAGGGCAAATGCAGAAAATGAATTTGCAATGACCTGCTGCACTTCATGGTGTTATTATGCTTAATGCATGTTACAAATATCAGGGATTCACAAAAATAGGTTATACCGAGAAAAAGGTACATAATATGAAAATGTTTTTTTAAGGTGATTTTCATGATCAGAAGACCAAAATCCAGAAAATATACCCAAAGGTGTTCAATAAACAAATTCTTTGTTGTCCAGTGTTAAATGAGGAGCTGGAATAGTAATTACCTCATCAATAGTTGTACATAAACAGTCTTTGATGTTGTTACATGTTCTAAGGGAACATCTCCCACATTTTGGAATAAGAGGACTTATCAGGGACATGGAAATGCTAAAATTATGACAATGTTCAAGAAAGGAGACAAATCTAGTTACAGGATCACTTGTTTTCTGCCTCCATCAGTAGCTTGCAAGGGTGACAAGAACTCTAGAAAATAAGAATAGGGATAGGCCAACCAAGTTCCTCAAGCCAGTTCTATTGTTCAGTATAATCATGGCTGATCTATGCTGCCCTCAACTGCTTTTCTGTCTTTAGTACTGGTTTGGAGTTATTCCTCCTAAACCAACTCCCAATGGTGAAAGAGCTGCTCCCGGAATTACAGTTTTGATTCCTTTTTTATGTCAACACAGCAGATATGATCTCCACCATATGACAACTACAAGAAAAATGTAGGAATAGACTCCATTCTTTCTTGACCTTAAAAAACACATTTGAAGCAACCTAAGGTGGACAGTGAGAATTTTTGTCAAATTCGGTGCCACTAGAAATTCACCTCCATTCTAAATCTGCTAATTTAAACTGAGATTCGAATGTGGTCCCAATCACACACATAATAGATCAAACACATCCATGCCAGTGATTTAACCCTCCTCTTAATCTAAATTAAAATATTGTATGGTGTAACCTTGTGGGATTCAAATCAGACACGGTCTTTAAGGAATTTGAATGTTTTCCCCATAACTGTGTGGTTTACTCCAGGTGCTCTGGTTTCATCCTACATTCCAAAGACATAAGGATAATGAGGTTAATTACATGGGTGTAATTGGGTACTGCAGGCTTGTGGGTGAAAAGGACACCTGTTAACATGCTACATTTCTAAATCTATAAATCTCACCTCTAACAAACTTGGCACTGGATTGGAGCTAATCTACAGAAAAAAAATGGGAAAAATGGATCACTCTGATTTCAGTCATGAGCTGTAGTACATTGAAGGCTGAAGCCTGAGAGATTGTCTCCTTGCAATACACAAACATGATCCTGGAACTCCACAGATCACACAGCATCCATAGGAAGCAAATGTAACAAACGTTTCAGGCCTGTGCCTTTGTGTGCGAGAATGTACATATGCAAATTGACATATTTCAGCCTATCCTCACTGCACAGCACTCAACACCCACCCCCAGCAATAAAGATCTACCATGAGATCATGGAAATCCTCATCCAATTCGCTAAGCAAGCCCAGACCCAAGTCATTACCAGCAATGATCTCTGCTCTCTTCTTTGCTTCAGAGTCAAGGACCAAGTATTATAGACACTCCAAAGCATTAGATAGTTCCACCATTGTTGTTTCAGCAAAATCTTCCAATAATCTTTTTGCCAAGGCAACAGCACTTGTATCAGGCCTGCTTTCTGCCTTCCTGTTACAAAATTGCTTTCTGTGCCCTTGCTCATCTCTACTTTTACTTCAAATGCCTGTTGAAGTTTAACATATCTAAAACCAGCTAATTTGTCTCAGGGGTAAAAATTGGATCCCTTGCAGTGCTGATGTAAAGGGCTTAGGCCTGTCTCTTCTCACCCTTGACAGTGAGATGCCAGGTTGTCCTAGCCAGTGTTCTAACATGTATTCTCTTGCAAGCCATGATTACAAGATTTTTAAAAAAAGCATGATAATATTTAATTAAATCAGTCTCCAACAATAGTCGGCCAGTATTGTTGGATTCTAGTTGCCCTGATACCACTGTGTTCATCACTGACTGCACCAAGATCAGCGAGGAAGACGTCCAAGGGCAAATGCAGAAAATGAATTTACAATGACATGCTGCACTTCATGGTGAAAAAGTAAATACTATTATCTTAAAAATTTCCAAATACTTTGAGACAAAAAAAACTGCAATTCCTAGTGGATTTCTTTTAAAAAAGAGCAAATAAAAACAAGAGGAATCAGATTTAATGTTAACAATTAGGCCTACATTGTAGTGTTTGACATCTTTCAATATCATCTGTTTATGATCTGTAAATTCTTCTAATTCATGATATTTCTAGATGTAGGAGTTATCTTTTGAAGTTTGCATAGGTTTTTATTCCATAAGTTGTTTATTCATACTTTGATGCATTGCTACCAATTAATAATTTTCTTCTCACAGTTATGTACTACATTCCTTTTTCAAAACTCATTCTACACATGTTACTCCTGTACTACTCTGCACTATTTCCCCCAAATCCTCACTATTCATATGACCAGTGCATGCATTTGCATGGAGGAATGCAACCAGGCCTAATACAAGATGTGAGACTTTAATAAGGTTCTGGATTTTAGGTGCACATTCCAGGAATTGAACCTAATCAAAGCTGATCTTTTGGAGAAGCACTGAAATTTAATTGAGATGGTTTCAGGAGGGGGAAATATCCCACAGCAGCATTTGAAGAAGGCCTAAGCTACAACTAACATGGCAGAATAACTAGACATTTATTCATCCTATTGCTGTTTCTGGAATTTTATAATACATACATTCTGATAATGACTTCAAAAGCTTTGTGACAATATTTTCTTTCTTATATTTTCTAATTTAAAGTGGAATGCACTTTCAAAAGGCAGCACTATGGAAGATTTCACTTTGAATAGTGTTACGAGCCCAAATGGGCCCAAAGCCCAGCAGTTATAGATATTCACCAAGACAAAAGTTGCTTTTAATCATCTTTAAATGTGAAAACAGAATCACACTTTAACTTACCACTATTAACTAAACTAACAACCCCCTTCTCACTCTAAGTGCACATATATGCAATGTGTGTGTAAGTTCAGAAAAGTTCTTTGTTTCACAGTCCAATCTCACTTCTCATTCCTCCAAGTTTACTAGTTGCAGACAATTCTTATACTATGCACAGAATTTAACATTTATGAAGTTCACCAGGCTTTGGTGCTTGAAAGGTAAATTGTTACCGCTCAGGAAAGTTCTTGTCAATTTTCAGAGAGAGATTTGTTCTTCGTTGGACACCCACAACTGATTTCGTTTCATCAGTCACTTCAGTTTCTTGCCAAAGAAACTTGCCCCATCAGGGTTTTCCAGATGATAACCTCTTTCAGGTCACCACAGAGTTCTTTTTTGTTTCTCTTATTTCAAGTGAAACATTAGGCAGCCAGTCTCTCCTCTTGTATGAACCACAAGGGCTTTGACCAAGCTGAACTAAGCATCCACAATCAGTCTTCCAAATTGGTTTTTCACCAAGCTTGCGTGCTTGTCCTGTTCCAATTCCAGCTGTTGCCGCTCTAAAACTGCAGAAATGATCCCCCCTCTCTCTCTCTCACACAGAGAAAAGCCTGTTTTACTCCCCTTCTGCTTGCAAAAAGCCACATGACCCTCTTAGAACTGCAAACAACACTCACAGACAGCCTGCGACTCCAAATCTATTCCTCAGAGTTCCTTCATCTGTTGCTTTTCAAAACAATAATCCATTAGTGAAGTCTTTTGGACACTCCCCAAAGTTTTTGAAAAGGCCCCCAGGAGCCACCCTGTCCAGCTTGAGCAATATTTTAAATGAAATCAGTTTTGGTGTTTGTATGTGACTTACACCAAAAAACCTGCCCCAATTTATCTCCGAATAACATATTTATAATTTGTCAAATAGTATAAAAGTTAACGACAATCAATTCAATGCAGATTAGAGGTTAAATCTGTGATGGGTTTAGTCCATTTGGCTCAATGACTCATCATTCAAATTGATTGAACCCTAGGGAGAATATATATTCTGTTTTTTTGCACAGTCTGGTAAAGGAACTGAACTGGTCATCACCATGTTCCATCACTAGGCAGAGGTAGGGAGATACAAATGGCATAAAAGGTGTAACTAGATGGCAACCGACTCCATGACCTTATTGCTGAGTCAATGCACGAGATATTTATAGTATAATATGCGGACATAAACTCAGCACAAGTTCAAATATTCATTAAGCAAAGTAGGATGACTAATTTGATATATGTGAGTGTCAGAAACACCAGGAATTTATAGATTCAGGATAGAACTCCTCAGGGACTCATTTAATGAAAAGAGAAACTTTAGTTATTTTAGGAAATGGGTGAGCAAAAAACTATGGGAAATGCACGTAAATTAAAAAAATAGATTTCAGATTCAAACATGCTAATTAGATTAGATCTTAATACTACACAAGCTTGTAAAATTGATAGAAAAGTAGCAACTTATTATTGATAATTTTATTTACATTGAAAATGATGAGAGTGATGTGAATCGGATTGTCTGCTCACTATCACCCATTTTCCACTGTGAAACAAAGTCAAGGTCTTCATGAAAATCCCAACTGCATTATTATCTTTTCAAAACAAGGATAACTGAATAAGAACTGGACTCCTAAGTCCTTAAACAATGTTAGTGAACACAACAGCAAGCGGGTATTTTTATGAAATTACAGAATCAAACAGTTGTCTTTTAATACTATTTTCCTAGAGGTTGCTCTTACTTTATCAAGCTGTCCTTATTATGGAAATTCCACATGCAAATGAAGCCCGTGCAGAGTGATCAATACTAGATCATACAGCCTGGGGCTACATAGATTTCAACTGAAAACATCACTTGTTGACAAGGAAAACAATTTTAACATTTGCAATGAATTATTAAAAATCCATAATCCTGATTAACACTAGGTTGCTCTGATACCATCAGCAACTATTTGTGTGTCGACCTTGTTCCTCCCGGCAAATAGAACTTTGAGTCCTTTACAGTGTAGGGTTGTGCAATGAGCAAGGGAGAACTTCACAGCTCGTACATTGCACACATCACACTTCAGTTAGCCTAAGTCTTTAACTGTAATGCCAGCCCTTAACATCTTAACATTCCTTAATATCGGTGACCACTGCTATCATAGTGAGATGGAAGGGATCAATTGAGTTCACATTAGCATCAATGCCAAAGGTTAGCACAGTGTATGGAGGTTGAAGGTGTAATTGGACGGCATGGTCTCGTGGGCTGGAAGGGCCTGTAACCATGCTGTAGGTCTAAAAACTAACTTTGTGTAATGTCCTACCCAATCACTGACAGGTTTATCACATATCATTTGTCTTGGTTGGTAACTTAAGTTCCCCAACAACTTAAGTTTTCCTTGTTTACTGTCAAAAGAATGACTTCTTCAACTTTTTATTTTAAATGGAAAACTTTGAATAAAATAACGGTTGAATTTCTTTATTTAGTTCTGGACAAGAAGACAAAAAAAATCTGAAATTATGAAATAAGACCAGATAGAATACAAGATATTTTACTTATATACAGTATGCTACTCAAATGATAAAATTACTGATCAAAAAAAAAAAATCACAACCAATACTGGGGAAGACAGCTGTTCTAATGGGAGCAGGACCAGCAACATCAAAGTGAACCAACTGAATAATGCTGCATCTAAAGTGTAAAGTAAATCATTGTTGGGGAGAAGTGGGGGAAAGAAGGAGGCAAGGTGGGGGAAAGAAGGAGGCAAGGTGGGGGAAAGAAGGAGGCAAGGTGGGGGAAAGAAGGAGGCAAGGTGGGGGAAAGAAGGAGGCAAGGTGGGGGAAAGAAGGAGGCAAGGTGGGGGAAAGAAGGAGGCAAGGTGGGGGAAAGAAGGAGGCAAGGTGGGGGAAAGAAGGAGGCAAGGTGGGGGAAAGAAGGAGGCAAGGTGGGGGAAAGAAGGAGGCAAGGTGGGGGAAAGAAGGAGGCAAGGTGGGGGAAAGAAGGAGGCAAGGTGGGGGAAAGAAGGAGGCAAGGTGGGGGAAAGAAGGAGGCAAGGTGGGGGAAAGAAGGAGGCAAGGTGGGGGAAAGAAGGAGGCAAGGTGGGGGAAAGAAGGAGGCAAGGTGGGGGAAAGAAGGAGGCAAGGTGGGGGAAAGAAGGAGGCAAGGTGGGGGAAAGAAGGAGGCAAGGTGGGGGAAAGAAGGAGGCAAGGTGGGGAAAGAAGGAGGCAAGGTGGGGGAAAGAAGGAGGCAAGGTGGGGGAAAGAAGGAGGCAAGGTGGGGGAAAGAAGGAGGCAAGGTGGGGGAAAGAAGGAGGCAAGGTGGGGGAAAGAAGGAGGCAAGGTGGGGGAAAGAAGGAGGCAAGGTGGGGGAAAGAAGGAGGCAAGGTGGGGGAAAGAAGGAGGCAAGGTGGGGGAAAGAAGGAGGCAAGGTGGGGGAAAGAAGGAGGCAAGGTGGGGGAAAGAAGGAGGCAAGGTGGGGGAAAGAAGGAGGCAAGGTGGGGGAAAGAAGGAGGCAAGGTGGGGGAAAGAAGGAGGCAAGGTGGGGGAAAGAAGGAGGCAAGGTGGGGGAAAGAAGGAGGCAAGGTGGGGGAAAGAAGGAGGCAAGGTGGGGGAAAGAAGGAGGCAAGGTGGGGGAAAGAAGGAGGCAAGGTGGGGGAAAGAAGGAGGCAAGGTGGGGGAAAGAAGGAGGCAAGGTGGGGGAAAGAAGGAGGCAAGGTGGGGGAAAGAAGGAGGCAAGGTGGGGGAAAGAAGGAGGCAAGGTGGGGGAAAGAAGGAGGCAAGGTGGGGGAAAGAAGGAGGCAAGGTGGGGGAAAGAAGGAGGCAAGGTGGGGGAAAGAAGGAGGCAAGGTGGGGGAAAGAAGGAGGCAAGGTGGGGGAAAGAAGGAGGCAAGGTGGGGGAAAGAAGGAGGCAAGGTGGGGGAAAGAAGGAGGCAAGGTGGGGGAAAGAAGGAGGCAAGGTGGGGGAAAGAAGGAGGCAAGGTGGGGGAAAGAAGGAGGCAAGGTGGGGGAAAGAAGGAGGCAAGGTGGGGGAAAGAAGGAGGCAAGGTGGGGGAAAGAAGGAGGCAAGGTGGGGGAAAGAAGGAGGCAAGGTGGGGGAAAGAAGGAGGCAAGGTGGGGGAAAGAAGGAGGCAAGGTGGGGGAAAGAAGGAGGCAAGGTGGGGGAAAGAAGGAGGCAAGGTGGGGGAAAGAAGGAGGCAAGGTGGGGGAAAGAAGGAGGCAAGGTGGGGGAAAGAAGGAGGCAAGGTGGGGGAAAGAAGGAGGCAAGGTGGGGGAAAGAAGGAGGCAAGGTGGGGGAAAGAAGGAGGCAAGGTGGGGGAAAGAAGGAGGCAAGGTGGGGGAAAGAAGGAGGCAAGGTGGGGGAAAGAAGGAGGCAAGGTGGGGGAAAGAAGGAGGCAAGGTGGGGGAAAGAAGGAGGCAAGGTGGGGGAAAGAAGGAGGCAAGGTGGGGGAAAGAAGGAGGCAAGGTGGGGGAAAGAAGGAGGCAAGGTGGGGGAAAGAAGGAGGCAAGGTGGGGAAAGAAGGAGGCAAGGTGGGGGAAAGAAGGAGGCAAGGTGGGGGAAAGAAGGAGGCAAGGTGGGGGAAAGAAGGAGGCAAGGTGGGGGAAAGAAGGAGGCAAGGTGGGGGAAAGAAGGAGGCAAGGTGGGGGAAAGAAGGAGGCAAGGTGGGGGAAAGAAGGAGGCAAGGTGGGGGAAAGAAGGAGGCAAGGTGGGGGAAAGAAGGAGGCAAGGTGGGGGAAAGAAGGAGGCAAGGTGGGGGAAAGAAGGAGGCAAGGTGGGGGAAAGAAGGAGGCAAGGTGGGGGAAAGAAGGAGGCAAGGTGGGGGAAAGAAGGAGGCAAGGTGGGGGAAAGAAGGAGGCAAGGTGGGGGAAAGAAGGAGGCAAGGTGGGGGAAAGAAGGAGGCAAGGTGGGGGAAAGAAGGAGGCAAGGTGGGGGAAAGAAGGAGGCAAGGTGGGGGAAAGAAGGAGGCAAGGTGGGGGAAAGAAGGAGGCAAGGTGGGGGAAAGAAGGAGGCAAGGTGGGGGAAAGAAGGAGGCAAGGTGGGGGAAAGAAGGAGGCAAGGTGGGGGAAAGAAGGAGGCAAGGTGGGGGAAAGAAGGAGGCAAGGTGGGGGAAAGAAGGAGGCAAGGTGGGGGAAAGAAGGAGGCAAGGTGGGGGAAAGAAGGAGGCAAGGTGGGGGAAAGAAGGAGGCAAGGTGGGGGAAAGAAGGAGGCAAGGTGGGGGAAAGAAGGAGGCAAGGTGGGGGAAAGAAGGAGGCAAGGTGGGGGAAAGAAGGAGGCAAGGTGGGGGAAAGAAGGAGGCAAGGTGGGGGAAAGAAGGAGGCAAGGTGGGGGAAAGAAGGAGGCAAGGTGGGGGAAAGAAGGAGGCAAGGTGGGGGAAAGAAGGAGGCAAGGTGGGGGAAAGAAGGAGGCAAGGTGGGGGAAAGAAGGAGGCAAGGTGGGGGAAAGAAGGAGGCAAGGTGGGGGAAAGAAGGAGGCAAGGTGGGGAAAGAAGGAGGCAAGGTGGGGGAAAGAAGGAGGCAAGGTGGGGGAAAGAAGGAGGCAAGGTGGGGGAAAGAAGGAGGCAAGGTGGGGGAAAGAAGGAGGCAAGGTGGGGGAAAGAAGGAGGCAAGGTGGGGGAAAGAAGGAGGCAAGGTGGGGGAAAGAAGGAGGCAAGGTGGGGGAAAGAAGGAGGCAAGGTGGGGGAAAGAAGGAGGCAAGGTGGGGGAAAGAAGGAGGCAAGGTGGGGGAAAGAAGAAGGCAAGGTGGGGGAAAGAAGAAGGCAAGGTGGGGGAAAGAAGAAGGCAAGGTGGGGGAAAGAAGAAGGCAAGGTGGGGAAAGAAGAAGGCAAGGTGGGGGAAAGAAGAAGGCAAGGTGGGGGAAAGAAGAAGGCAAGGTGGGGGAAAGAAGAAGGCAAGGTGGGGGAAAGAAGAAGGCAAGGTGGGGGAAAGAAGAAGGCAAGGTGGGGGAAAGAAGAAGGCAAGGTGGGGGAAAGAAGAAGGCAAGGTGGGGAAAGAAGAAGGCAAGGTGGGGAAAGAAGAAGGCAAGGTGGGAAAGAAGAAGGCAAGGTGGGGAAAGAAGAAGGCAAGGTGGGGAAAGAAGAAGGCAAGGTGGGGAAAGCGATTATAGAGGTAAGAACAAAGTCACAAAGTAGGCAATGACAATCCTGCCGATCAGAAAGTGACTGAGCAAATAAAAAAGAAAATGCCCTCACTTCGAGTCTCAGCAGAAAGAAAGAAAAAGTAAAAGACAAATTAAATGCCCTTTATCTGAATGCAAGCAGAATACATAACAAGAGGGATAAAATAATGGCATAATGACAATGTATGGCACGGCTAGCGTAGAAGTTAGCGCAACGAATCCGGCGCTGTCTGTAAGGAGTTTGTACATTCTCCCGGTTTCTGTGTAGATTTCCTCTTGGTGATCTGGTTTCCTCCCTCCCTTCAATATCTACAGTGAGTTATAGGTTAATAGGGGTTTCTGGGCAGTACAGGCTTGTGACCCCCCCCTCCCTCCCCCCCCCCCACCACCACTTGGTGCAGAAAGTCTAAATTTAAAAAAAAATAAATTGAAGTAAATGGGCACTTTACAGATATGATTGTAAGGGAATGAAATATTCTGGGCTTTTTTAAACTTTCAAAAGATATCTGTAACATGGAGAAGGAAAATAGGCAGCCGACAACATAAATAATTGAATTTAAAATAAGGCAGTGAAGGTAAATGATCATAACCCAGAATAACAAGGGATAGACTTTTCTTTTTTAATATTTATATTGAGTTTAATAAGTAAACTATAATAACAAAAATAATGATAATGTATCCAGCAAAGTAGATAAACTATTACTTACGGCTACAAATAAGAGGTGGAGCCTATTTGGTTGGAGCTGAAAGGCAGCAAGGGGCAGAAAACATCGATGAGAGTGGCCTATTGGTTTCCTAACAGAGTGCATAGTATAAATTCGTAAATTAGAAACACTTTATGAAAGGGAAATGGTCCTTTATAAATCGGGTGTTGGAATTGTAATGGACAGATAAGACAAAAGTGAACCATTTGGACAGCCCAAAGGCTTTCAATCAGGTTTAATGTGAGAAGTTATCAAACAAAATGGGGATGCATACGAATGAGGTTAATATACTAGTGTGGTCTGAGGGTTGGTCACAAACAGAAAAAAAGATGGGAATAAATGAATCTTTTTTTCAGGTTGTGAGGCTGTGATGTATTGTTTACCACTGGAATTAACACCATGGGCTTGATTTTTGAAAATCTACATCAACGATTTCATGAGGAGAATGACATGTAATGTACCCAGTATGCTGATATTACAGTCAGATGGATATATGGATAGTGAGG
This sequence comes from Narcine bancroftii, assembly GCF_036971445.1. Taxonomy (NCBI): domain Eukaryota; kingdom Metazoa; phylum Chordata; class Chondrichthyes; order Torpediniformes; family Narcinidae; genus Narcine; species Narcine bancroftii. Next base: position 16,275,892 of record NC_091477.1, read on the forward strand.
TGGAGATAAAAATGGCTTCGTGTGTTTCTAGATAGGCTAAGTGGATGAGCAAGGACAAGCCAGTGGAATATAATGTGAAGTTGGCCATTTGACACAAAAGTTAGAAAAGTCAACAAGTTTTTTTTTAAATTGTACAAAACTGAAAAGTATTTGTTTTGCAGAGAAAACTGAGTGTACTTATCCAAAAGAAAACTGGAAGTTACTGAAAGGTATGGTAAGCAATTTGGAAGACAAATAATATGTTGACCTTTACTACAAGAGAATGAGTAGAAGAGAAAAGTAATTACACTGTAATAATATCAGGATTTTGTGAGACACCATCTGGAATACGATGCACAGGAATGATATAATTGTAGTTGAAGGCAACAAAGATTCGCCAGAGGTTTTGCCATGATGGAAGATTAAGCAGGGTGGACCTATCCTCTCCAAAGATTAAAGAGAGAAGTGATATCATGCAAAGTTGTAACAGGGGTTGGCTGAGTACATGTAGGATTTAGGCTAAAATCAAAGTCATTCTCAACTAGTTAGGATTGAGAGGGGAAAAAAAAATCCACCCAGAGCAGCATTTCTCAACCTGTGGTCCACCACCCCCCGCTTCGCTCCCGCTCCATCTTCCACAATCCCCAGTCCACCCACCCCCCCCCCCCCCCACCCCCAAAGCTCCTGTTCAATGCTAAACCCTGTGTGGATGGTTCCGATTCCTGCAGCAACCCTTTGAATATTTGCAGGTAAGACTTTAATTTTTTTGAGGGGGTTGTTGTAAGTAGTTACCCTAGGGTGCAAAATAGTCTGGCACCGACCCTGGGTGATGCAGAAGAGGCAAATCTCATCGATATAATTAAAAATGTGCAAAACAACGTTGTAAGTTTAATTACAAAAATGTCCCACCAACACAAAACAGGGATTTCATCAATGGTCTGGGAAGAAGCTAAGGCTCATCAACTGCTCCAAGCCCCCACTAGTGGATCATAGTGATCTGAGGTAAAGGAATACATAAGGTTGATTGTGAGTGAAAATATGTTAAGAACCATGGATCTGGAAAATTGTGAATGTTTCAAATTCTCTTCCCATGAGTGTTTATGGAGAATCAAGTTTGAGACAGAGATTAATAGAATTAGGGTTATTACATAGGAAAATAGGATTAGCACAGGTAAACAACCTGAAATAAAATATTAGAGATGTCCGTGAATTACAGAAGAGGTATGAGAGCTTAATCTTCATATTACAAATGTTATGTTGTGATGCCTTCCAAGATTTGCAATTTTTATTTCAGAATCTCAGTATTCACCTTTTATAAGTGTCTGGAATATTAGCATCAGTTTGTGAAATGTATTCAGTTCATTTATCTATAAATGAGTACTGAAAATCTGCTTGTAGGAAACTTTTCTGTTCCTCATTCAAAGCAATCCTGGGACCTTCTGATAGGTGATTTTTAAAAAAAATTAACCAACATGAAGAAGTAGATGGAAGGGTCAGTAAGTTTGCAGGTAATACCAAGGTTGGAAATGTTGTGTATAAGTGCAGAAATTTATTGTAGGTTACAACAGGAGAGGGACAGGATGTAGAGTCCAGCAGAAAAGTGACAAATGGGCTTCAATCAAGGTAAGCGTGAAGCAATGCATTTTGAAAGGTCAAACTTGAAGGCAGGGTATGTGGTTAATGGAAGAACAGAGGGACCTTGGGTTCCAAATCTATAGATCTCTCAACCATGTAGGTTGATAGGGTAGTTAAGAAGGTTTATGGTATGCTAGTCGGGGGATTGAGTTTGAGATGTGAAGTAATGTAGAAAACACTGGTTAGACCACACTTGGAAAGTTGTATTCAGTCAGGTTTCCTCGTCACAGGAAGGATGTGAAAGTTACAGACAGGGTGCAGAAAAGATTTATGAGGATGATGCCTAGATTGAAGAACCTGTCTTATGAGGCAAGGTTAGCAGAGCTAGGGCTTTTCTCTTTGGAGCAAAGAAGGATGAAGGTGACTTAATAGAGGTTTACAAGATCATGAGAGGTATAGATAGGATGGACAGCAAGAACTTTTTTTCCTGCAGCGAGGTAAACAACCTGAAGTAAAATCAGGTAGAGAGTAGCAAACACCGGAGGACATCTGCACAAGTCAAGGGGAAGAAAGCAAAGGTAATTTTTTTTTATTTTTTTTTTTAAATAGAGTGGGCTCTTGGAATGCATTTTTGGGATGGTGGTGAAGGCTGGTGCAATAGGGACATTTGAAAGACTCTTGGACAGGCACACAGATGCAAGAAAAATCAAGGGTCATGGGTGTAAGGTAGAGTAGATTTAGTATTTTGAGTCAGTTTCTATTGTGGGCTGAAGAGCGTGAACTGTGCGGTGCTGAAATGTTCTTCGAATATCATTGCAGGAGGTACAACATTGGTTTGACACCCCTTCCTTTCAAAGAACCTAAACAGCCCTTCCAGGTAAGGCAAGGATTCATGCGCACCTTGTCTACTGCATTCTGTACTCCTGAAGTGACTTACTGTACATCAGCGAGAACAAGTGCTGAATAAATAATTATGGAGCGATGACCATCCTGTACTCTCAATGGGTTGAAGGGCCTGTACTAATCTGTGCTGGAATTTTTATATACTATTTTCTGATTTCTCATCTTTCACTTAGATAATCTACAACTGAAAAGGTATGAAGATTAAGTTTTCCAATTTTATGTCACCTTTAACTCCTGTCTTACTGACTCCCTCTCCTTCGGATTCACTTCCTCTCTCCCTTTATTGCCTCCTTTCACATACCACTCCCACCCATTTTCATCCCTCTTGATTTTTATCTGCCCTTCATCCCTCACTTTCTGTACCTTTCAATTTCCAACATTTGGAACCTTTGGTATTCTCTCTTTAGACATCTGAATGACGATAAGCTATGACACAAAGGCAACAATCTCTGGAATAACTTCAACCATCCCTCCCCCAATTTGACTCCACCTGCCCCCTCCTTCTTTTGCCCACTTCTACCAATCACCTGCATTTCTGACTTTCATCTTTACCACGCCCCATTACCCTCCTGGCTACACCTGTCTATCATCCTTCTCAGCTCATCAGTTCACTTTTCACATATTGATCCCCATCTCACGGTCTCCTCATTATATTGGCCAATTTCCACTTTCATGTCTTGACTTGAAGCATGAACAATTCCTTCCAGTTTGACCCACAAACTGCTTCAATTGCCCCCATAATCATCAATGACTTTCCATTTTTCTAGGGCAATTGAGTACGCAATCCAACTAGAGATTTACACAACTTTAACAATAGAACCTGAAGTTTAACCTGAATTGATTTCGCAATACAGTTCCTCATGCTGTGCTTGCTATATTGCTGTCTGCAAACACTGACCCAACAGATCAACATTGAATCTGATATCATTATTGGATCTCTTCCAAAGTTGTGATTCCACATAATTTTTCATTCTAACATGCAAGACTTTGAATGATCCAACACAGATGATAGTGGCATAACTGGAATTAATTTTGTATGATACATTGTTCTATCATTCATGCATGAAACAGAAAGTAAAATAATTGAGAATAGCAAGCAAATACTTTCATTGCTTGGCTGTCACTTTGGGGAAAATCAGACTTTAATCATGATTCTCAGAATGATAATCCTTTCAGATGATTTTTACCTTATACTTTTCTGTAACTAGCAATGGGGCACAGCAGCTTTGCACAGGATGTTTTGAAAGTCTATATTCTTGCCTTCCAACCAAACAGTTGGTTTCTTTCTGGCTTCTTTCCTACCATTTGACCAATGCGGTTTTGTTAAGCTCTGTTCTCCACTGTAACGATCTTAATGGTTCTGACAGAGTTTGTAAGACATCAGGTAGCCAACAAGATGCTAATGAATCAGATAGCCATCATCTATGGACGCAGTACCTACTGCAGCAGGGAACACAGACTGCTGCAAACCATGGAGCAGATAACGAGAGATGTGTGGGAGGCTGACAGAAGCACTGCTGGAGAAAGCAGAAGCATGGAAAATGGCTGGCATTAGGGTTCGACTGAGAGTTAACCACTTCAGAGCTGCACTCCTGATAATCTTACTTTCAAATGTAAGATCACTGGAGAAGAAAATGGATAGATTACCTGAGGCTGCACCTGAAACCAGAGAGAACTGCAGGGCTGCTGTGTTCTGGTGATTACAGAAACATGGCTACATGACTCAGCAATCCAACTAGATGGTCTTATCTCCTTCGGGACAGACAGAGATATTGCTGCTTCTGGCAAGACTTGAGGAGCGGGACTGTGCAGTTACTTCAATGTGAACTGGTGCACAAATGTCTCTGTTGTGAAGACCTTCTGCTCAGCAGAGATAGAGTACCTGCTGGTGAAATGTAGACCCTTCTACCTGCTCAGGGCATTCTCAGCCACACTGATTGCCACAATCTATATTGCACCTTTGGCAAATGAGGGAGCTTTACAGTACCAACTCTAAAGCCCAGACATCTCAATCTGACGGTGCCAGGATTGTTGCTGGCAACTTCATTCACGTAAACTTAAAAACAGTCTTACCACGGTTTCAACAGTATGTCAGCTTCACCACAATAGGATAGAACACCCGGAATCGGGTGCACATCAACATCCCTTGTGCATACAATGTGGCACCTCACCCCTTTCTTGGTTACTAGGATCACATATCCATCCTGCTAACCCTGTCATATAGACTGCTGGCAAAGCAAACTAGGTCTGTTTGCAGGGGTACGAGGGTGTTGGTCCACAGTAGCACAACAAGACTGCTATGAGACCATGGACTGGAGAGGTTTCAGGGAGGCAGTCAACTACAATTGTCACGTAAACACAGAAGAGTATAGAAGCTCAGTGATTGGCTACATGAGCAAGTGCATTGAGGATGTCACTGAGATCAAATGCTTCACAATCAGGGCTAACCAGAGATCATGGTTGGATGAAGAGGTCCGGGCCCTTCACAGAGCTTGTGATGCTGCTTTCAGGACTGGGGATAGGATGGCAAGAAGATCAGCTAGGGCTGAATTCTCCCATGCAATCTGGAAGCCAAAGCAGGAGTACACACATAACCTCTACAGACAGCTGTGTGACACTGGCCACATGAGAAACATGGAAAGGGATCAATTAATTGATCACAAGCCAACTTTGCAAGCTAAGAACAATGATGCCTCCCTTCCAAACAGACTGAGCATCTTCTATACATGTTTTGATAAAAAAGACAGGAAGAAGCTGCAGAAAGCTCCATGTTCCCCCCCCCCCCCCCCCACCATGAACTCTGCATAGCCATTGCTGAGGAGAGGAGAACCTTATTCAAGGTGAACCCACACAAGGCGTTAACACAAGACAACATATCTGCTCGGGTATCGAAGGACTGTGCAGACCAATTGACGGAGGTCTTTACAGATATCTTCAGCATCTCACTGCAGCAATCAATTGCTCCTGCAGGGTTCAAGACAGTAACCAACATCCCAGTACCCAAAAGGGCATCAATAACAGGGCTCAATGACTACGGCCCTGTGACACTAACCTCCACTATAATGAAATGTTTCAAGCATCTGGTGTTGGAATGCATTAAAGCACTCCTCCCAGAGATACTGGACCCATTTAAATTTGCCTATAGAAGTAACCGTTCCACAGATGACGCTATAGCCTCGTCCTTTCACTCCATCCTGACCCACCTGGAGAATGATGCTTCATATGCAAGGCTGCTGTTCACTGGCTTCAGTTCAGTGTTTAACATTCAATGCCCAGAGGCTGGTGAAGAAGCTGTCCTCACTGGGATTCAACATCCCTCTCTAACTGAATTCTGGACTTCCTAACAGAAAGACAACAATCTGCCTGGGATGGTAGCAGAACATTGATTACAATCACGCTGAGCACTGGTGCACCTCAGGGCAGTCCACTCAGCCCATTCCTATTCACACTACTAACCCATGACTGCATCGCCAGATCCAGCTCCAACAGTATTCACCAAGTTTCCAGAAGACACAATAGTAGCAGGCCTCATCAGTAACAATGATGAATCACACGACAGAGGTGGAAAATCTCATCATGTGGTGCAAAAGTAACAACCAGAGTCTCAATGTGGACAACGAGATGATTGTGGACTTCAGGAGGACCAGGAACAACCACCCTCCTCTACACATCAACAACTCTGTCATGGAGAGACTGGAAGCACCAAGTTCCTTGGCGTTTACTTGACCAGTGACCTATTGTGAACACACAGCATCTAGTCACTCATCAGGAAGGTGCTATATGCAGTTTTGATCTTGACGCCTAGCCAATAATGACCCTAGGTAATTTAAACAAACCAATGGCAAGCTAAGCAATAATGGATGGTTGGAGTCCAACTTTGATTGACAGTTGATGTGATTTCCAAATAAGTTTCAGACAGGGAGGGCACGTGACCACTCACAATCTACAATATTCTAGACAGGCAGAGATGCCATGTGTTTCTCCACAATCCACATAAAAGAGATGGATGGCTCTGTGGATACAAGAGCAGTGTGTGGGAAGGAGAAGCAATGAGTTATAAACACATAATGACTGTATCATTTTCTTTTATCCATCTGCTTTAGATGTTCTTTTTCACATCTTTGCATATCTTTAGTCAACCAGCTCAAGATCCTGCTGTGTCTGAACAAGTAATTCTTTATGAAACTAAGTGATAAACTTTTTTTTTAAAGATATGAATAATTTTATATCCATCTACCAGGCAAATGGTTCTACTTGGGCCACTGGCTTTAATTTGGTTAATATAATATTTTCCTCTCCTTTAAGGAAATAGAAGTATCCAACTCTGACAGATAAATACTTGAAAAAAAAAATGCAGCATGGTAGAAGCCAATTCCAGCCACTTAAACACTTTCTGCCCAATTTCATCCAAATTCACCTACAACCTCGTATGTTTTGGAGGGTGGTTGGAAAGCAGAGCACTCACACAAAACCCATGTAGACATAGGGAGAATGTACAAACTTCTTAAAGACATTGCCAGATTTGAAAATGGGTCGACAGCGCTGTAATAGTGTTGCGCTGTTCTTGTCCTTTTATAAAACTTATACTAAGAATATTCTTACTTTATTAAAGATTTAAGATTCCTTCATTGTCATGTAATGAAACATGTATTATACAAAGTTTGCTTGGCTGAACAGATTCACCATCAGCAGAAAATGCCTGATGCCTCTTACAGTCAGAGAAAGAGATGCAAAACAGAGTTTCCTCTCCTACCCCCACTTTCCCAAACCTCCCCCTCCATCCCAGCACAGAGTCATCAGATGTTCAAGGATTCATCTCTGTAGACTCCAATCCAAAACTAATGTGCTTGGCTTCACTGCAACCGCTCAAAACAGGAATCACTCAATCAATCCTTTTGTATAACTTTTATTACCTTAAAAGAAAATAGGTACTACTTCGGCTTTAATGAAATGTGCAGCTCTCACCATTCATTTTAAATTGTGAATCATATGATAATTTTAGAAATAATGTAGCTCAATTGTACTCTGTGTTGTATAATGAAGTTGTAGGGTTGAGGCTCATGTCTGCATTGTTTACCCATCTAATGTCAGTTCTGTGGTCAATAGGCAAGGGGACAGTATTTTGACTTTCCCATTTATGTATGAATGCAGAGTCTAAGTGCTAGGCTGTAACCTCATATTGAGAAGAGGTTGTTAACTCAGGAAACATAATAGAAGAGGAATTGATGAAAATATGTTTACAAAATATATTCCTTGTAAAAGGGAATTCTAGCATGTTAATGTAACTATGATTATATCAAGCATCAATTTTCTCGTGCCTTTTTAATCCCCTTGATTTTGTTGGACTAAATTTGGTTAAATAGTATGCACTGATGACATCATCTATGGAAACTGGCAAAACAAAATAGCAAGCTTGCCAACATGAGGCTTATCTGGTTCCATGTCTTTGCCAGTCCCTTTCTGGAGCTTATTGTTGGGAGGCCCATCTGTATGGCAGGGGTTTTTAAACTCATCCTGGTCTCACCTCCCATTCTAAAGTGATGTAAAGATGAAAATTATCAAGTTCATATTTATTATCATCTGATTGTACAAGTACTAATAGATGAAATAGCATTGTCAGGACATCAGTGCAAAAAAAAACATGCAAACAAACAAACCTAACACACATACAGACAAATGATATGCCTGCAGCGTGTATATACTGTTAAATAAATAGTAGTGTCTCAGTGGGGGAGGGGGGGGGGTTGTATTAGCAGTTCATCAGTTATTCAACAGCCTCACTGCCCATTGGAAGAAGTTGTTTTTCAACCTGTGGTTCTGATACTCCTGGAAGATGCTGCATGTGGGATGATAGGGGTCCACAATGATTTTGTGAGCCCTCTTGAGACAAGGATGACAAGTAGATCTTGTCGATGAAGGCAGGGTGGGGATGGGGGTGGGGGGAGGGATACCTCAGTGATGGCAGAGCTGCAAGAGTTGCGGTAACAGCAACTGTTGCGGACCCAGGGAGAGCAAGAGGTAAAGAAACAGCGCTGCTCCGAAGGGTTCAATTCAACCTCCTGGTCCTAATGCCAGCAGCTCTGTGTTGGCATTAAATATCTTGTTGGAGGAGCTGATGGCATTTTTAAACTAAAACCTTGTTACTACAGCTCCATGCTCAAAATGGCAGATCCGGTGGTCGCAGTGGCCACAAGAGGTTGCAGACTCCAGGAGAGTAGCGGGCACCAGAAACAGGGAGAAATTACCCCAATGAGAAGGAGAAGTAGAGGAGATGACCCTACAGGAAAGGGACCACAGCGGAGGACCAGCAAGAGGCATAGAAGCTAAGGATGCCACAGTCTGCAGGCAACTTGGGGTCAGAGGGCATGTATGAGCTGTGGGCTCCTGGAGACTGGCTTATTTGGCGTAGTCATTGAGCCCTGTTACTGTCACCCTCTTTGGTATCAGGATGATGGTGGCGGTCTTGAAACCCATGTGATGATGGACGGCTGCAGGGAGGTGTTGAAGATGTCCGTAAGGAAATCCTTTAGTTGGTCTGCTCAGTCCTTCAATACCTGACTTGATATGTTGCTTGGTCCTGCTGTCTTGTGTGGGTTCACCTTAGACAGGGTTATTCTCACCTCAGCCGAGGCTATACAGGAAGCCCATTCATCAGGGGAACACAGAGCTTTCTTCAGAGTAAACGTGTTCCTCTCATTGAGCCGACCATAAAAGATATTCAGTCTGTCTGAAAGGGAGGCATTATTGTCTTTGTCTTGTTAGGTTGTCTTGTGGTCTGTTATACTCCTGGTACCTTGCCACATGCTACTGGTGTAGCAAACTGTTTATGTAACCACACTTTGCCTTCCAGATTGCATGGGGGAGATCAGCCCTAGATGATCTTAGTGCCACCCTGTCTTTGGTCCTGAAGGCAGCATCACGAGCTCTGGGAAGGGCCCAGACCTTTGCATCTGACCATGATTTCCATTTAGCCTTGGTTGTGAAGCATTTGATCTGGTGACATCCTCAATGCACTTGCTGATGTAGCCAGTCACTGAACACATGTACTCCTCAATGTTTGCATGACTGTTGTAGGTGGTCATCTCCCTGAAACAACTCTCTGGTCTCAAAGCATTCTTATTGTGCCCTCCCTTGGCCACATCCTGATCTTCCTGCAAACTGACAATTAATTGCATTGATTTAGCGCATTTCTTTAATAAATTAGTGCAGAGGATGATCCTGAAATATTTGAGTTAAGGTCAAATTGAGCAAAAATGATGCTACTACAAGGAAGAACATCAACTCTTCAATGCTTTTTTTATATTTTCTTCTATTCAAGTACTTATTTTTCTTATCTTATACCCTTCTGAATGCTTTTATATTGCTTGCTTCAATAAATAGCACAACGTATTCCAGCTACAAATGACTATCAATGTAATTTTTTTTCTCTGATCTATCTTCACAAAAGGGTGTTTAGAAAGTTAGCTGACTGGCTGCATCATGGCATGGTGTGGGGTCACCAATACCTTTGATCATAAAGCCCTGCAATAGGTAGTGGACATAGCCCAGGTCATCACAGGCAAAACTCTCCCCACCATCAATAACATTTACAGGAAACGCTGCGGTTGGAGAGCAGCAGCAATTATCAAGGATCCTCACCACCCAGCACATGCTCTGTTCCCACAGCTGCCATCAGGAAAGAGGTATAGGCACCACAAGACTTGCACCACAAGGTTCAGGATCAGCTGCTATCCATCCACCATCAGACTCTTCAACAACTAACTCAAAGTAAGGACTTTTACTTTGCACAGTACTTATTATTGAAGATATATATTTTTTCTGCATTGTTCAGTTTATTTACATTTCTTTCTTCTTGAGTACAGTTACTGAATAATAAAAATTCTGCCTGGCCCGTAGGGAAAGGAATCTCAGGGCTGTATGTGTTGTCACGTATGTAATCTGATAATAAATTTGAACTTTAAACTCATCTATTCATCCATGTCACTGTTTTTTAAAAAAAATCCTTCAAACAGCAGAAACAGGCTTTCAGGATTTTTCTAACTAAACTTAATGCTGTCCTGAAGATGTTTTCTGTTTAATTTTGCATTCTAATAAAGCAATGTGCCCCAGAAAATGTTTGCCCAATAGAATGGCAACAACGCACCTTCAGTCTCAAGCCATATAGATACATGTTAAAAATTCTGATTTATTGTACTAAATGCATAATGTTTAAACCAAGAGACATATTAGAGGGCTTTAAAAAAGGTCTTCATTAAGTTCAATGGAACAACATTTTAGAAATGCAATTCAACATACAGCTGTTCTGTTAGCAGAATGGTGAAATGCTGGACAAGCATCAAGAGGCTTGGAATCCTTGTTCCAGGGAATCAATGTGTTTATTCCTGTAATTAAATAGATCTGGAATTACAGGCTAATGGGCAAGATGAAACTATAGTATTTATTGTGTAAACTCATCCAGTTAACCAAATGTCCTTCAGGAGGTACATCTGCCATCAATATATACTCTGGCCTATGTGTGACTCTGAATGCACCAATACAGTTGAGTAGCCTGGGTGGTAATTAAGGATGGTCAAAAATTGACCATATCCAATTACACTGGACAATGAAGATTTTGCTTCCTGAACACTCTTGGATGTATTTTATGGATTTTGGGCAGCTGATCGTGATTTTCCTATCATGTACGTTTTTTTTTTAAAGATGCAACCTATTTTTGTGATTTCCTGTCATATTTTAAGTAGGCTTCAAGCATACAATCCATGAAGTGTAACATGCCATTGAAAATTCATTTTCCGTATTCACACTTGGACTTCTTCTCTGCTGATCTTTGTGTAGTCAGTGATGAACATGGTGAGAAGATTCACCAGGACATTAAGGCCACGGAAAAGCAGCATCAGGACAACTAGAATTCATCAGTGCGGATGGATTATTGTTGGACACTGACACGAGAGGCATCAAATGCTGAGCACAAATGAAAATCAGCCCCAAAACATTTTTAGGTCAGTTGAACTGTGTCAGCATCATTATGCGATTGTACATGCTAAATTCAATAAAAGTTCTTCAACTTCCAACGAGATGCAGCAAATTTGAAATTATCCTTGCGTTCATCTTGAAGTTGTCTATCATAATCCTCAATTTGTTTTCAGCAAGCAAAGCTTTTGGAAAAAAAAATGTTGTCCAAAGTCATTGTGCCGTGCACTTTGGACAACTGACTAAGGGAGACATGGTATCCCTGGATTTTTCCCCCAGTGATGCAAGAATTTGTTTTACAATATTACAGTGCAGCAATTGTCCTAAAGAGAATGGAAATTGAAGAAGAAAATTACATTTTTTTTCCCTTAGGGAAGGCTGTTGCTCACTGGTAAATATAGTTTGGTGTTTTTCACTATCTACAGCTACTGTCTGACCTGCATTTTTTCCAACATTTTTCTTTTCATGTCAGTGATAAAGTCACTGATCAAGGGTCTATTTGGTAAATGAGGTCAAGTTGCTCCTGCCACCACATCAGTTTTAAGGAATGTCTGTTTTGGTCATATTTCTGTTCAAACTTGTAGGATAATGCCTTCCATCAAGCAGAACAATCAGATAGGAATTTTGAACATAAATTGCTGCTTTTGAGCAGATACCATTTTAACAGCAGAAAAATGAAACTGTGAACATTATTAATAAATTAGCCAAAATGAAATTTAAAAAATGAATAAAAATTGCATGACTTTAATCAAAATATATGGCCCATTACCCATGAGTAAAATGCTTTTAAATAATGGAAAATGAACTGGAAAGACATTTAGAGAATAAAATTCTGGTTATATTGGAATACTGCAGTTAATTTTCTTGGTAACTTGATATTTGAAACATTTTAAAATGCTCTAATTATTAATACTGTGTTTTAAAAATTAATTTTAAGAGATTTCATAAAGAATGAAAATGTATAATTAATGGAAATTTTGAAATTGATATGTGGTCCAAAGCAACCTGGCCATTTGTATGAAGAGGACAATTTTCTAAAATTCTATTCCTTAAACTAGTGCATGGATTATGTATATTTGAACTGGGCTGAATGAATTCAACACAATGCATTTATTTGTTTGTTTTTGGAGATGTGCATATCATGAAAAAAAGACCTGGTGTCCTTTTCACAGTGCTGTTGGGTAAGGAGTTCCCAGATTTGGATCGAGTGACGATGAGCATACATTTTCAAGGATAGATTTTCAAATCTAGTTGGTGTAGCATGTGGAGGAAAAATCATGCAAGCTATTGTTCTTGCACCTCTACTGCCCTTCATCTCCCTAGTGCCAGATATCATCTGAAAGGTCAAGTCAGCATAGCATTTTATAAACAATACTTGCTGAAGCCTCAGTGTACCAGTGGTTAAATTTAGAGATACAGCATGGTAACAGGTCCTTCAGACCCACGAGCCCATGCTGTACAAATACACCATTGTGACCAATTAACCTACTAAACCCGAATGTATTTGGAATGTGGGAAGAAACGAAAGCACCTGGTGGAAACCCACAAGGTTACAGGGAGTATGTACAAACTCCCTACAGACAGTGACAGTTTTGAACCCAGATCGCTGGCACTGTAATAGCATTGTGTTGACCATTATGGTAGAGGGATTGAAAGTTTTGTGGTTGAAAGGGTGAAAACCTGGATGGTACGGAGCCTGTTGAGAGTTCTTAGAGCTGCACACCATTTACACGTGGAGAGTATTCCATCACATTCCTTTCATGCATTGTCGATGGTGGAAAGGCTTTGACTGGAAGGCAGGGGGAGAGCAGTGGTGATCAGGAGATTACTTACTCACTGTGAGATACCTAGCTCCTGACCTGTTCTTGTAGCTGTGATACTTATATCAGTTAAGTTTATGGTGAATGTGAACAGCATGCTACTGATGGTGGGAGACTTAGCAATAGCAATATCATTGAATGTGTCAAGTTATGTGGTTACACTCTCTCAAGTCAGAGATGATACTTGGCACTATTATATATAAATATTATGGGTTACTACATATCAGCCCATGATGAGCCCTGTCCACCTCATGCTTGAAATGTCTCAATATTCTGCTTCAATGTTAGGAAACTGCAATGAACATCCAGCAAAATGAAGCAAAACTGACTATTTTAATTGAGCAGTTGAGAATGGGTGTGACAAAAGGCAATATTTTTCAAATATTTTCTAAAAAGGTTCTGCTTTTTAACTTTGATTGATATAATATGAGCCAAGAAACATCAGGGTTTGTGTGAGAGAGAAGGCAGGGAGGAGGATGAAGTCTATCTATTTCAAATGCTCCTCTTGGCATTAGCTTTTTAAAAAAAATTAAAGTAGCTCATCAAGTTTCAATGTCAAATTGAGCCTTCCAGTGGAAGCAGGCCACAAAAGAGTAGGAGTAGAATTAGGCTATGGAGTTCATCAATGCCATTTGGATCATGGTTGCTGCATTTTTCCCTCTCAACCCCTTTTGTCAGCCACATTCCCATGATCTTCAACACCTTTACTAATCAAGAACATAACAACTTTTGTTTTAAATATACCTACTCTCTTGGCCTCCATAGCCGTATGTGGGAATGAATTTCACAGATTCGGCACTCTCTGGCTGAAGAAATTCTGCCTCATCTCTGTTCTAAAGCATTGTCCTTTTATTCCTCTAATTCTAGATTCTCTTATGTCTGAAAACATCTTTTCCTCATCCACTCTGTACAGTTCTTTCAATATTAGGTAAGTGATCTTCAATGCTGCAAGTTACTGGCCATTGCATGGATAGAGAATATATTTGCCTATTATTCAGCAATGCTTTCAATATAACAGTTGCCAGTGGCATCAACCTGATTGATAGATGTCCATTTTGAGAATGACATCAAATTTTGACCCCCAAAAGTTGCACAAGACTTTTATAATCTTATTACAGCTTCATGACATTCAATTTGTGGCCAAGCACCCTTGGACAATTTTCCCACAACTGTAAGTATCATTTTGGACATGAATTATTGTCTGTAATGAAATAATCCTTGCACAAAAAGCAGTCAGTTGTGTTGCACATGGATGTTTGGCTTGTTATGTAAGCACTCCTGCTACTTATAAGTTAATGTGGAAAATTTGCAAGGGTAATATTTTGGCATTGCTAGTATATTTTGAGCTTATACTTTAAACATACTTGACAGAAGCTTGGACGAGCTCTAATGTGAGGTAAACTGAGTACAAGTGGCTCTCCCACTGACGCATGCAATGCTAAATGGTACATATTCTGATAACATGGTGCTATGGAGATACTCAGAATCATAAACAGAATTTATTGTCATAAACATGTTAGCACTCACCCATATCTCCTCCATTTCCCACTCCTCTGCCCTGGCCCCCTCTGCTCCCAGATGCAACAAACATAGAATCCCCCTTATCCACTGCCCTACTAGCTTTCACATCCAATACATTATCTGCTGAGATTTCCAGCACTTACTAGAGGATCCCACCACCAGACACATTTTTCTTTCTCCTCCGCTCTCTGCCTTCTGCAGGGACCACTACCTCCATGATTCCTCCCCACCTATTGCCCTCCCCAACATATTCTCCTGTGGCCACAAGAGGTTCAACACTTGTACCCACACCTTTTCCTTCAACATGGTCCGAGGCCCCAAATGAAGCAACACTTCTATAGTGTATATCCATTGGACTTATTTAATGCATCTGGTAGCATTCACTACTTTAGAGAGTCCGGTCACAGATTGGGAGATCGCTCCACTCAGCACCTTTACCCCATCTGCCACAACAGAGACCTCCAAGAAGCCAACCAATTCAATTTAGAGTCATACTCCCACACTTGCATATCTGTCCATGGCCTTGTGTACTATCCCACCCTGACCACCCGCAGATTGGAGGAACAACACCTTATTTTCCATCTGGGCACTCTCCAGCCAGATGACTTTAATACTGACTTCTCTGCTTTCTGCTAAACTTGCTCGCCTTTTAATTCTCCTCCTCCCTTTGGTGTCTTTCCAGTTCTCTCCCCCCTTCCCTCTTACCCACACAGCCATCCCTTCTCCCCCTCATTGCTGCTGTCCCCTCCCTCCTTTCTCCACCCATCATATCCTGCCTTTGCCACCCCCACCTTTTTGTTCAGATGCCTGCAGGTATTCTCTCATACCTTGATGAAGGGCTCAAACCTGAAACCTCGGATATGTATCTTTACCTTTGCTACATAAAGGACACTGTTTGACCTGCTGAGCTTCCCCAGTACTGAGGCTATGACAGTTTTGAAAGCTGAACTTTAGTTGATGAAAAGTAGCCTGATGTACATGTTACTGTTGTCTAGGTGATCTAGAGCAGAGTAGAAAATCAGTGATATTGCATATGCTGTGGAGTGTTTATAATGTTAAGCAACTTGCAGTGGGTCCAGATCTTTCCTTGGGTTAGAGTTGATTCTGGCCATGACCAACCTCTTAAAGCATTTCATCATTGCTAAACTCTCAAAACTTTTAAGTATTCTCTGTAAACACATGATGAATGATGAATTTATGAATAAAACCAAAACTGCTAGAAATACACAGCAAGTTTGGCAACATCTATGGAAAGACAAAGTTAAAATTTTAGTTTTATTTCATTAAAAGTATAATAAATAGAAAGCAAATCAAGTCACAGGGAAAGGTTAAATAGATTAAGGGGAGATTTGATAGAGGCAAACATAATTATAAAGGGTACAGATAGATTAAATGCAAGCTAGCTTTTTCCACTGAGGTTAGGAGAGACAAAAACTAGAGGGCATGGGTTATGGATGAAAGGTGACATTTTTGAAGGGAATATTAGGGGGAACTTCTTCACATAGGTGAATATTCTCCCTGTCCTCGTTACCCATCTTCTGTCTTGAAATTTTAATTTCAAGTTTTCCTTGTTGTGTTCAATGAGCTACAACATTAACTATTTTTCTCCTCACCAATCTGCTTGACTTGCTGAGCCCTTGCAGCATTTTTCTATTTTTGTTTCAGTTTTCCAACAACAGCCGAGTTTTGCTTATTGAGCAGAATTTATAATTTTCTGTAAATTTTGGATTTCATGCTGGGACAGCATGAAGATGCAGTTGTTTTGATTCGTTAAATGAAAAGTCCATTCTAAAGTAGCATTGAGTTTTCACTGCTTATTAGAACTTTATGCATTAAGAACTTTGATAAAATAATTAAATTTTACTAAAAACAGAAAATAAAATGTTAATACATACAAAAGAACAGTTAAAAGCATTATCTGGACAGTCTTCATGTCTGCTGCCTCTAAACGGTGCAAAAGCAAATTCAAAAAATAAAAGAAATCTCTTTGAGGTGGTTGAAAACCTTGGCTTGCAGACTGTAACTATGGAGACACTCAAAGAATATGAAAACAATCTTCTAAAAAGCAATAAACATAATGTGCTTGTAAGAAACACATTTTAACCCTTAAAAGTCTATTACCTCCTGCCTTTGGGACTGTGCTCCTCCCCCCCACCATTTTGGTCAGGTGCCTGCTGACATTTTTTCATACATTGATGATGGACTCAAGCCTGAAATGTTGGTTATGCATCTTTATCATTGCTACATAGTACACTGTTTGACCTACTGAGTTTTTCCAGCTTTTTTTTTTCTTCATTCTGTAGACTTTCATGTTTTACTTCAGTTTGAAGTCTTCACTGAACCCAATTTTCCTATCTGCACATTATACACATCCCTCTATTTCCAGGATATTCACGTGCCTATCTAAAAACTTCTTGAATCCTACAATCATGTTTGTAACTAACACAGCATCCATTCCAGGAACATCAGAGCTTACTGTTTTGGAGATTTATATTTTAAATTCCTGTGGTAATTCTCAAACCTATTATCGGCTACCAAGGAATGACCGTGCGGTGATAGATTGAGGGAATATGGAGCCAATAACTTTTGTTCTGTGAATTGACAGAAGTCAGAGCTTCTGTCAACAAAAGAAATTGCAACCTCAGAAGCATTCAGGACAGAAATTTTCAGGAAAATAAAGGGTCTTGACATTCTTGGTATCAATCACAAAGACTTCTGCTTTCATCCCCTCAGCAGAATAATTTTGTTCGTAAAATGTTATCAAATTCCAAATGAATAGGCACATTTCACTTTGCTTAATAAATGATGAGTTCTTCACATAACCCCAAGGCAAACATACCACCTTAATACTTCAATGGGTGTGTACTGTTACGAGCGCAGAAGACCCCAAAACTCAGCAGCAATAGAAATTCATCAAGGCAATGATTAATTAAACAAAAGTTGTTTTTAATTTTCTTAAACATAATAACAAGATCAGTCTTAAACTTTTTACTATCAACTTAAGTCCTTTCTAATTCTAAGCGCACTTGTATGTAATGTGTATATGTTCAGGAAAGTTCTCTGTTTCACTGTCCAATCATTCACTTTTCACTTCTCCAAGTTCACTAGTATCAGGCAATTCTCATACTGTCACAGAATTCAACATTTATAATATCCACCAGGCTCTGCTGCTTCGTTAAATGGTTACTGCTCAGGAAGATTCTTGGTTTCAGAGAGAAATTTGTTGCTCATTGGACAGACACAAACTGATTTCCTCATCATGGTTTTTCCAAATGATAACCTCTTTAAGATCACCATAGAGTTCCTCTGGTTTCCTTCATTTCAGGAAAAACATTCTCGCTAGCCATTTCCTCTTGTAAGGACTATAAGGGTTTTGAACAGGCTGAACTCAGAACTCACAACCAGTCCTCAAAATGGGGGTTTTCAACAAACCTGCCAGCTTACCATGACACAGCCTCAACTGCTACTGTAGAACCGATTTCTCTCCCTCTCTCTCCAAAAGAGAAATAATCTTTGTTTTTTCCCCCCTCTCTCTACTTGTAAAAACCAAATTACTTCTTGCAGGTCTCCAAGCCCAATCTTTGAAAGATCTTAACAGCCTCTGAGCCTGGACTTTATTGGCCATACCCAGTAGATCAGTATTATTCATTGCTTCTACAAAGTCTACTGGAGTCTCAAAGTCTAGCTTCAGCAAAACTCTTGCATTTTAAATGAGACATCTTTTGTGAAGTGTTACTCTTTGTGAAGTAGAACTTAAACTAAACCCCCACAATCTATTTATTTTCAAGACACATTTTACCCACAACAATTCTAACATATCCTGTAACAATACCCTATGGTTGGTTATTTAAGTGTTTTTCTAGATTTACAGAGAATATAGAACATTACAGCACAGTATAGGCCCTTTAGTCCATGATATTATGTTGACCTATGTAAAACTTACTCCACAATATAACCCTTCTCCACCACACACCAATAGTCCTATAATTTTCCTATATCCATGTGTCTATCTTTTAAGTGTCTCTATCATACCAGCCTGTACCACCAAACTGGCAATGAATTCCAAACACACACCACTCTGTGTAAAAAAAGGACCTCTGACATCCCCCATAAAATTTCTTCCATTTACTTTGGCTTAAACAGATGTCCTCTGGTATTTGCTCTTGTCACCACAAGATATAGGGTTCTTTGTCCCTTATAATCTTATACACCTTCATTAAGTCACTTCATTCTTCATTGCTCCAAAGAGAATAGCTCTGGCTCTATCAACCTTACATCATAAGACATGTTATGTTCTCCAATCCAGGGAAATTTCCCCTCACCCTCTCTAAAGCTTCTATCTCATTTGATTGAAAGGTGAAGAGTAAAAACCTACTGAAGCATGATAGTGCCATCTGAATTCAGCAGTAGGTTAAACAATAGGATTTGAAAAATTGTACATTCAAATAAAGAAGGTGGAACAACAGGGGCCCTTTGGAAACCATTTTTCCATTTAAGTTCTTGCTTTATTGAGGGGGTACGCAAATATGTCTGGCATAAAACATATTTGGATTGTGATTTCCCAAATAGTAAACACTGCTGGTTTGCTCTTTGCAATATAGACAAAAGGTCAAAGGTTTAATTACAGATACATGTTGATTAAATTAACATGATGGATTGATACTTTGGGCAGGCAAGATATTGTCCAGAATTGTTCTAACTTGATCATTAGGCAGAATTTACATACAATGCCCACGATTGTCTAAAGACCAGTTTATCGTTAAACATGAGGAGTTCCAATATCTGTCAAACAGTATCCTCAGGATGTACTTCAAGTTGAGTGCGAATGCATATTGCTAAATTTGAAACTACACCGTTCATGATAGAGTCAGATATTTGAACATTGTGACATTATCAAGATTTAAAAACCTTCTGATAATTTGAATGAGACAATTAACATTATGTACAAAAGTGCTGGAGTAGCTCAGCAGATCATGTAGCATTTATAAGGAGTAAAAGGCAATCCACATTTCAGGTTGCATTTACTTCCGATGGATACTGCACAACCTGCTGAGTTTCTCCAGCACTTTTGTGTATTGCACTAGACCCCAGCATCTGCAGATTTTCCTGTTTAATTATCAGTTGTGCAGATTTTGGACTTTTTAAAATATACGTTTACAGTTCAGACAAGTATATTCAAGCCAAAAATGACTCACGAAACATAGCTTGACCAAATATTTGGTCTGCTTTAATTAGATTTAGCTAGAGATTCCCAGGAAACCACTATTTTATAGATAAATTATCTGTTGCTTAAATAACAAATACCTTATTCAGCACTGGTTATCAGTTTTCTACATTGTTAAGTCTATGTCTTTCTGACAAATTGAATATTTCAAACTCAGTTTCAACACAAGCCACTGATAAATCAAAATTTATTAACTTGTTGACTCGCAGTGAAAGAACAACATAAAATGTTTTTAAAAACTATTACTGACATTTGGACTCAATATATTTCATGAATATATAACATTAAATTGAGAAATTAGGCTAAACTGAGCACTTATCAACAACACTACTTGTACATGCCAGAGATCATTGTTGATACTTTCAGTCCTCTGATATATTTTAAAAAGGCACCATTCAACCATAAGGCTCTGACTTTGTTCATTAGCATTTGTTAACTAATCTAATTGGGGTGATACATGTCTTAATTGGTATTTTGATATTTCTGGTCTGCCAAATCAGAACATTCTGTATTAATATCTTTCCAAAACTAAGCATTGCATTGATAGATTTCACAAGTACCAACTCCCTTGGTAACATTTCCACATAAAATCTAATCTAAATTGAAGCTGATTTGGAGGCCACATAACTGCCTGGCTTTTAGTCATATCCATTGCACAAGAAGAGATTACATCACAAATAGTCTCAAGATGTTCATGTAAAAAAAGGATACATCGTAAGGGAATTATTCTACTAAAACTCAAGTAAAAATCCTTGAAAGCCGATTAAAAAAAAAATCAAGCTTTGACTTGTTATTTGGAACATCTTGTTTATTGTTTCTCTTTGAAACGATATTTCTCATGCAATCTGCAGTTGTGACTTAAAACTGGTGATTCACAACTTGAATTATTTACACACAATTCTGTTGCACACAAAAGTGGGACATTCTTGATTTCTGTTTTTTTGTTACAATGCCAGACTCCCTCTCAACAACAAAGGAGAAAATATGCACAATCTTTAAGTTTTGAGTAATTTAAGTGAAGTTATCTTTTTTAACCCATTGATGTCACCAGCATTTTTTTTTACTCTTGAAACCTTGTCACATTTAGTGTTTTACAAACAACATTTAACATGCAGGTTCATTCTTTCTACAAACTGCTAGTTTCCATCACATTCTCAGGGGGATCCAAGTGTATATCTTCCTGACTAGTAAGGGAGGGAACATAATGGACCAGAACTTATTCTCTCTAGAACTGCATAAGTATCATAGTGTTCCACAGCATTGAAAAAAAATGGTTCCTCATAGACCCTCTAGTCCATCTACCAATCACTTTATAGCTATGCCTATTGTTTTTAAGAGCTCTTTACTAAAGTAAAGAGGGCCTTCACATTTACTCTGTCAAGGTCGTATAATTGAATACACCTCAATATCACCAATCTTTGCTGTGCCAAAGAAAACAAGAACAGTGAATCCAATCTTTTTTGGGCTCTAATTTTCTATTCTTGGCAATGACTTTGCAGATCTCTTCGGTATAATGTTCACTGCAATCACATCTTTCCTGTGATGTGGTGACCAGAAATGTATTCTGAAAATGCTCATGAGCTGGACATCCTTTTCAAAGCACAACAAAACCCAAGTAAAATATCACTCCATGCTGAGTGCTATTGAAGATATCTTTTTTTCAGGAAGGATTTTGTGCCAAACTTCAACCCAAGCCAGAAGTGGAGGGCTGCCAGTGGCATTCTCATAGCTGTTGGCAGACCTACAACTCCAGGGCTTACAATAGTTTTGTTCTGTCAGTTGAAAACAGATGTAATTTTGCAGAGTGGAGGTGGAAAATTTGCAACTATTAGAGATCCAAAATATAAATCACCCAGCAAGAGTTCTTTCAATTGTAATCAACTTATGGTCCAACAAAATCCCCACCTAAACTTAAAAAAAACTAGATAATTGTATGCAAAAATACAGAATCTGGCTGTCGTACTGTTTTTATGTCATATATTGCTTATATTTAATTTTACAATATCCTTCTGCAGTGTTGTCAGCATATGATAAAATCATCTAATTACCCACTTTGAAATGTCGGCTGTGGCAATGGAATACTAGTTACATGTCTGGGGAGTCAGGAGAATGATAAGGCCAGAGGTGTTTTGGACAGGATGGTTTGTGGCCAGAACCCAGATTCCCTTTTCCCAATAACAACATAAGCCTATCAAAGATGTGAAGCACAAAAGTCTGCAGATGCTGTGATTGTAGTAAGAACATGCAGAAATGCTGGAGGAACTCAGCCGGTCTTGCAATGTCCATAGGAGGTAAAGATATATTACTGATGTTAAGGACCTGAACACTTCTTTAAGGAATAAGCAAATAACAGGAAGGCCCAAGAATAAAGAGACTGAAGGGTGGCTGGGGAAGGGATAAAGAGACTGAAGGGTGGCTGGGGAAGGGATAAAGAGACTGAAGGGTGGCTGGGGAAGGGATAAAGAGACTGAAGGGTGGCTGGGGAAGGGATAAAGAGACTGAAGGGTGGCTGGGGAAGGGATAAAGAGACTGAAGGGTGGCTGGGGAAGGGATAAAGAGACTGAAGGGTGGCTGGGGAAGGGATAAAGAGACTGAAGGGTGGCTGGGGAA